>NC_071513.1:52950000-53550000 GCF_027887155.1 Malaclemys terrapin pileata
GTTTTATTTGTTACTTTAAATACTAAATAATTCTGCACTGAAGTAAATTGTCAAAAGTAAATGTTACTGTGTTCAGGTTTGCCTCTGCTTGGGGTCCCTCTTGGCACAACTCAACCCCCCTCCCCACGGCACACTTCAGTCCTATCCCTTCCGGGGTGTTAGAGCCCAAAAGAAACCAGGACAAAACACCACTCAAAAGAGGGTCATCTGACAAACACTTAGCAGAACCCCACCCTTCTCTCCAGAGCCTGTCTTCCAACAACCAGTACTCCAGCTGCTCTTCCCGGGTCTGGTCATGCCTTCCACCTGGAGGCTCACTGCAAGTCAGTCTCTAGGCTACAGCCCGGCTTCCCTCACAATAGGATGTTCTCGCTTCTGCTCTGCTTCCTGGCCAGCCTTGAATCGGGCTAGGTCTCTTCCTTTTAACTCCCCTCTCCACACCTGATATCTACTGCAGGTATACTGGGACAGGACCAGTTGGGTCCTCAGGTTTTCATTAACCCTCTCCTTGCCAGCGTGGAGCTTATTTCCCCGTCACAGTCAAAAACAGGGCTGGTCAAAAATTTCCTCACAAAACTGGGGGAACGGGGGGGTTGACAGCTATTGTGTTCACAACTAAATGACAATTTTCCTGGAAACCAGACACTTTCTGTGGAGAATTTCAACTTTTCATCAAAAAACTGAAAGCGTGAAAATTGAGAAGTTTTTAGCTGAAAACCAAACATTTTTGGCTAAACTTTTTGTTGTTGTTATTTTTTTACGGTTTTGGTTTTCAAATATAAATGTAATCCTTCAGCCAGGTAATGGTGGTAGCAACAAGGGCCAGGTTCAATACCCGGGGGTTCCTCTTAGCATTACAAAGCAAAATGGGCTCTAGCCCTCACTCAGAAATCTGGGAAAATTAAACATCACCTCTTAGGGCGCCTCTGAGGGCTTGTCTATGCAAACAAATGGACCGAAGCAGTCTAAAAGGCAATATTTCCCCCTCACAAACACTGAGTCTGTGTATGACAAAAGAACACTTTTGTTAAGAGGAGAAGGAAACACAGAATTCATTTGGGAAAACATTGCAACAATGACTCAGAAATATGCCAACAGTAATTAAAACACCTGCCATACAATATCTTGGGCTGTAGTCCTTTGCCTCAGTTTCCTACTTTATGGTGTGAAAGTCCAGTTGATGAATGTCCCTTTAACATATCACTCCCCTTTATCTCTGCCACCACCCATGCACAGTTTTTTGTCCGAGGTCAGTGAAGTCCCAGAGTCCAGGGATGCATTCAGTTATGTTCTCTTCCTTCCCCGGGCATGGGGTGTGGGGTGTGAATCAATGTCACTGCTCATCACTGTTGCTGTCACCTCTGCCTTGAACTGCAATACCATGTTCTGAGGTTCCTCCATCTAGCCCAGTTCTTCCTGATTTCACTGTGTACTAGAGAAGCTCATTATTGCCGCATCCTCTGCATTGTCTCTCACCACAACGTTATCCCCCCACCTCTTCGGAGGCTCAGCCCCTATACCAGCTTATCAGTGTTTCAGCTCCAGTGATTATTGAGCAGAAACAAGGACTCTCAATTGAATATAGTTAGCTCTGTAATGAAAAACTGGTGCAGGAGAGTCAAACAGCTTCCAGGAACTTCCACACAAGTCCACACCACCAAGTACAAACACCCATCCCCATGCCTTCTGATCTTCCATTGGCTTTAGCCTCATTACCCTCACTTAGTGAATGAGGTTCATGCTAGGTTTCTTCTGGGCTCTAACACCCAGGAAGGGATAGGACTGAAGTGTGCTGGGGGAGGGGAGGTTGAGTTGTGCCAAGAGGGACCCCTCAATTAGGACATATTAAGTACAGTTCTGCTGCCCTTGAGCCATATGACAAGGGCAACATTTCATTACCCCTGCATCCAAGACTAAAGTTAATTTTAACCCACAACAGCCAAAATTGGTCACTTTTGCAAATCAGGTCTGTCTGCTGATTACGTAGGCAAAGTAGGTTTGTCTACGCAAATATGCTCTGCTCCCCAGTTCATCAACAGAGGGCAGGAGAGAGCTCATTCAGATCCTGGCTTACATAAAGGTTACAATGTTATGCAAAAAAATTAAATAAAAACAATTTTCTGTTTTCATCTAATATTTCTCTGTGTGTGTGTGCGTGGGAGGGGGGGAATTCTGACTACTGAGACCAAACTCAGATATTTATCATCAGCTGCATAGCATATACACATACTACACTGTACAATATAGAAAAAATAGCGGAAAAGCCAGCAACTATATTATTAAAGAGCCCTGGAAGGTAATTCCCACCTCCATACATAGGAGCTATGGACTCTTATGCCCATGAGTGGAGGCAGCGGATGAACCACTAGCTGAGGAGTATGCTACCTGTTAGCAAAAGAAATTGCTCTCTCATGGTCCCATTGTGTCTATCTTCGCTTCTGGATTCTCAACTAGCAGTAGAGATTTATTGTGACTTTCATGGTCTGTAGTGTCTGCAGGCACCCTTGTCTAATGTGGACCTGTAGACACCATCCACACCTTTATCATCGCCATCACATTATACTACTTCAGTGCGCTCTACTTAGGGTAACCGTTGAAATCCACCCAGAAGGATTAGCTGGGGCAGAACCAGCTTCTGAGTGGGCTGAACCATTACGAGTACCAAGCGCCTGCGCTCAAGTCTTTTCAGTACTTGTGTTCACTTCTAGGCAAGTTAAGGTATTGGCAATACTCTTGAATAGGCTGGGATCTGTAAATTTGAAAGACCGTCTTTCACCCAGCACCATCTGTGACCTCACTGCAAGGAAGATTTGATGGGAGGCACTTGCTGTTATTGCCTTGGTTCATTCACACCAGGCTACGTTGTGACGTTCATTTGCAGCCCTAAGAAAAGAGTGGTGCATAACGTACACTACCCCAGGAACAGCCCTAGGAGGCACTGTCACTCTGAAACGTCCATGTGACTTATACAGGTAGCAGATTACACACACACACACCCTCTCCACTGCTGCGCCCACATGGGTGGGTTTAGTCCCCCTGCCCAGTGAATAGGGTGAGGCTCTGTTCACCCTCTGCCTCAACCCACCACCTGCTCCAGAGAGGAAGCAAAGTGAGTACCCTGCTTATTCCTGTGTGCCCGGTTCCAAGGTCTAGGGAGGCCACGTAAGGGCATAAGGCAGGTGTGTGGAGGGGCTCTTCAAACAACAGGTCAGCCTGAGACCCCGTCACTCGCACTGGGGAGGAGTTATTCACAGGCCTGGTCTCATTAAAGTCAATAGGACATGTGACTAACTAACTACATACTAATGTGAGCAAGAGGTTTACAGCCTGGCCCACTGTTCAGAATTGCAGTAGGGAAAATGTCAGACTGGCTTTTGGGTGTTGGCTGCACTTCCCTGTCACCACCAAGACTCCGTTTTACATAAAGAAGATCAGAGCAGGGGATAGATAATCCCTCTTTTATTTTAAGTCAGGCCGGAGAAGCCCATATCAGAGACGACTTGGCTAAACTCCTCACATCAGAACAAACACAACCTAATAGCTTCATTTATTTCAGAGGGGCTGGCTAGAGTCCAGACACCCTGTCCGTCTAGCTGCTCCTCCCTGTGCTGAATCCAATCCATCCATTACCCATTTCCCTTCCCTTTGACGCTTTTAGAATTTATTCACCTATTTCCTGCCTGAGCAGAAAAAGCAAAAGGGAAAGTTGCTGATTGATTTCACTCTTGGAAAGTCCCTGTCATCTTGTTTGATGACTTCATTGCAAAACTGAAATAGGCAAGGCAAAAGCAATGTTTTCAGAACAATTTGGAGCAAGGGGAGGAGGAGTAGGGGAAGGAAGAGGAGGAGGGGAGCCACGGGAAGTTGATGGCCTTTATTCTTCAATTCCCATGTTGTGTCTGGCTTGCTGCAGGCTACAGCCAGAAAACAAAATTGTTATGATTCTTATTAGTTTTTATTTTATAAAGTCTGAACTACACTGTGTAGAGGTTTCAAACCGGAGCTGCAAATCATAAGCATGCCAGCCTGCCTGGGCACCTCATCTCTGCACTAACGTACTACCTGTCTGCAGGAAAGAAAACTTTCATCTTTTTGCTAATCACAAGCCAGGAGCCTGGTTAGTCCTGAGGGTTTGTACTGGCGTACAGAGGGATTCACAGCTGTGTTACAATTCGAATTCGCCCCACTTTAGAATCTCTGTCACGCTTGGTTCACCAGCCTCTGCCAAAGGAAGTGGTTCCAGTTTGGATCTTGCACTTCATAGAAAAAATACAGAATAAAAATGACAGTCGCAGAGCAGGACACAGGAATTTATGATTGGGCATAGGGACCTGCTTCTACCTCAGCATCACAACTGAGGCATGTTGGAAGCTCTCTGTGGGGAAGCTTGATAAAAAGGACTTGGGGCTGCTGGGCTATGAATTTGGCTCCTTTTTCACTGCACTACAGCTCGGGAAACTACTTGGCAAACAGGTGTCTGAAATCCAAATTGCACTGGGACCCGACCATGTTCATAGCCTTTCTCATGTGCTCAGCTGAGAATAGTCACACAACCATCACACCTTCCCCTGAACTCTCAGGGCAATTAGCATTGCCAAGCCCAAGTGGTCAAAAATCACACATCAGTCGCCAGAATATCATGAAGTTGGCTTCAAAAGCATGAGATTTTAAAAGAAATAGCATACATTGTGTGCTTTTGATTTGTCTGCTGGTCTCTGAGCCTTTAGGGTGCACTTTAGTCATGTTTTCAAGCTTTTCTCTGCAACCATGAGAGCTACGAACTTTTTTCTAGTCACAGGCTGCCAGGAAAAACAACAAACATTTCAGGATTTAAGAGAAAGTTGCAAGTGTTGGTGACATCATGCGATCCACACACACTCACATTTGCACATGTGAATAAACATGTTCACTCTCAAATACTGCAGAACAGCCAACTGCAAATATTTGGCAATTTTTAATCAAGCCCTAAAATAATAATTAGATTGGCTTAAAAATCACCAGTAAAAAAAGTTGGGTTCTTTTGCTTTGTCTTTTGCTTTTTGAGTCAGTAGGGCTGATGTTTTCCAGCTATCATAATACAATCATAATACAGTAGCTAGAAATGTACTTTTCTCTCTTTAAATGAAAGTCAAGAATCTCATGTAATCAAAGGCTTCGGGAACTGGAGATTTAAGATAAACACCAAATATTGTGAAACTTCTAATAAAATGGCAACACTTATACCTTGTATTTATACCAGTGGTGCTAGTTTTGTGTTTTGGGGTGTGAGATGCCAAGGAGCTGGGGAGAGTGTTTTAAAATAATTGGCTTCCTTAAACAAAATAAAGGAATGAACCATCAACAGGAGCAGCAGTCAGATGGGGAAGGTGTAGGGAATCGGAGTAGGGAAGTGATTTTTCCCCTGTACACAGCAATGGTGAAACGGATACTGGAATACTGTGAACTCTTCTGGTGTCCCCATTTTTGAAAGGATTTTGAAAAACTTAAGAGAGTGCAGAATGGAACCACAAAAATGATTAAAGGTCTGGAAAAATGCTCTATAGTGAGAGACAGAAAGAGCTCAGGGGTCTTGATTACAGTGTGTAAGTACCTTCACAGGGAGAAAATACTAACGGGCTTTTTAATCTTATGGGAAAGGCAGAATAAAAAACGATGGCTAGAAGCTGAAGCCAGACAAATTCAAAGTAGAAAAAAGGCCCATTTCAAACAGCGAGGGTGATTAACTACTGGAACACACTACCAAGGGAAGTGGAGGATTCTCTTGAAGTCTTCAGATCAAGACCGGAAGCCTTTCTGGAAAACATGCTTTACTCAAACATACGTTATTGGGCTCAGTACCTGACTAAAGACCCCTGGTCTGTGTTATACAGGAAGAAAGACTAGAGATGATCTAATGGTTCCTTCTGGTCTTAAAATCTGTGAAGACAGAGAAGGGATTGTAACATTACTGAGGGTACAATCTGGATTGATGGACGGCTGTGGCGCCTCAATTCTCCAACTTGAGGTGCCTTTACCCTGCTTCGCTGTGATAGTAACAACTCCTGGTATGCTCATACACAGCGTCCAGCATGTAAACCACTCCCAGCTATACTATATGAGTATATGGCCAGCCACTCATGAATTACATTTGTGACAGACCCAGACCAATGGGGTACAAGAGTCTGGTAGAGGGCAAATATACTGGTCACTGGATGAGTAGTTTTCTGTTCCCTAAGTGACCAGAACAGGGGCTGCATTAGAGTAATCAGGAACCTGCTAGAACCAGTTAAGGCAGGCAGACTAATTAGGACACCTGGAGCCAATTAAGAAGAAGCTGCTAGAATCAATTAAGGCAGGCTAATCAAGGCACTTGGGTTTTAAAAGGAGCTCACTTCAGTCTGTGGTGAGAGTGTGAGGAGCTGGGAGCAAGAGGCGCAAGGAGCTGAGAGTGAGAGGGTGTGCTGCTGGAGGACTGAGGAGCACAAGCGTTATCAGACACCAGGAGGAAGGTCCTGTGGTGAGAATAAGGAAGGTGTTTGGAGGAGGCCATGGGGAAGTAGCCCAGGGAGTTGTAGCTGTCATGCGGCTGTTACAGGAGGCACTATAGACAGCTGCAGTTCACAGGGCCCTGGGCTGGAACCCGGAGTAGAGGGCGGGCCTGGGTTCCCCCCAAACCTCCCAATTGACCTGGACTATGGGTTCTTCCAGAGGGGAAGGTCTCTGGGCTGTTTCCCAACCCACATGGTGAATCTCTGAGGCAAGAAAATCCGCCAATAAGTGCAGGACCCACCAAGATAGAGGAGGAACTTTGTCACACTGGTGTCAGAAGTGGGATCTTGGGGTGCATAGCGTGGCGGAAGAAGGAGGGTGATTTAAAAAAAAAAAGGGGGGAGAGGGTTTATTTTTTTCACCACAATGGATGACGTAATGCGGGCACTGATACAAGCTACGGCGGCCCAGCAGGAGCCTACCCGTGTCCAGGCAGCCGCCCAACAGGAGGCAGTGCGGTTGCAGCAAGAGACTAATCGCCTGCTGATGGACCAGGCTGCTCAAGACCGAGCTATATTGCGGGAACCGGTAAACCAGGTAAAGCCCCTTACAGAGCTGAATCGTGGCCACGATGGGATGCGGCTCATACGGGCCAGCCATTGGCTGCAGAAAATGACATGGGAGGATGATGTAGACGCATACCTTCTGGCCTTTGAGAGGACAGCCCTACGAGAGGCCTGGCCTCGAGATCAGTGGTGTGGCATCCTTGCCCCATTCCTGTGTGGGGAGGCCCAGAAGGCCTACCATGATCTGCCTGAAGAGGCTGCGGCAGACTACCCCCAGCTGAAAGCAGAGATCCTGGCCAGATCTGGGGTAACGACAGCAGAGCGGGCCCAGCAGTATCGCGATTGGAGGTACCAGGAAGACAAAACCCCGCGGTCCCAATTGTATGACCTCATCCATCTCGCACGAAAGTGGTTGCAAACAGAGTCCCGGAGTCTGGAAGAGATGCTAGCGGTTCTGGTCATCGACCGATACATGAGGGGACTACCACCAGACCTTCGTGCCTGGGTAAGCCAGAACGAACCCTCCCCCTATGACGAGGTTGTCGCCCTGGTAGAGAGGCGAAGGACAGCGAGGGAGCTGACCTGACCAGTTAAGGAAGAGTCACCCTGGGTTAAACTAGCAGCACCAAGCCCTAAAGTTCGGGTGACTGGGCCACCAGGAGGGCCCAGGTGGAAAAAGAGAGAGGCTGAAAGCCCATCAAAGGCCACAAAGAGTTGGAGCACTCAGAGAGAAGAGGATCGTGATGTTAGACTGCCCAAACCAAGAGACCGGGGAACGACTAGGGCTCCATACAGATGTTATGCCTGCGGGGAGTGGGGACACATAGCTGCACAGTGTCCCAATGCTGAGGAGCCTATGCAGTGTAACCTGGGGAACTGAGCAGATCCATGCTCCCTAATCCACCTTGTGGGGGTCTCACTAACCTGACATATGTATACCAGACCAGTGAAACTAAATGGGGTAGGGACCACGGCACTGGTTGATTCAGGGAGTGCTATCACGCTTATCTCAGGGAAGCTCGTGAAGCGTAGTCAGCTGCTACAGGCTAAACGTACGGGGATAACATGTGTCCATGGGACAGTTAGTTACTACCCCACCATCCCAGTAAAAATTGAGATCCAAGGGAACACTACTGAGGTAGCAGCAGGTGTAGTCCCTAAACTCCCATACCCTGTGCTCATAGGGAGGGACTTCCCACGGTTTGGAAACTTAGTATGTCTACATTACGAAATTAGGTCGAATTTATAGAAGCTGGTTTTATAGAAATCGGTTGTATACAGCCGATTGTGTGTGTCCCCATATAAAATGCTCTAAGTGCTCTAGTCGGCGGACCACGTCCACAGTACCGAGGCTAGCATCGACTTCCGGAGCATTGCACTATGGGTAGCTATCCCACAGTTCCCGCAGTCTCCGCCGCCCATTGGAATTCTGGGTTGAGATCTCAATGCCCGGATGATGCAAAACAGTGTCGCGGGAGGTTCTGGGTACATGTCGTCAGGCCCCTCCCCCTCCGTGAGAGCAACGGCAGACAATAGATTCGCGCCTTTTTACCTGGGTTACCTGTGCAGACAACATACCACGGCAAACATGGAGCCCGCTCAGCTCACTGTCACCATATGTCATCTGGGTGCCGGCAGACGTGGGACTGCATTGCTACACAGCAGCAGCTGCTAACTGCCTTTTGGCGGTAGACGGTGTAGCATGACTAATAGCCGTGGGGCTGGCAGCCGTAGGGCTGCATTGCACCAGCCCCTTGCCTTTTGGTAGAAGATGGTATATTATGACTGGTATCCGTCGTCGTCGTACTGCAGTGGCTGTCAATCATGGGCACCTGGGCAGACATGCTACTGTCTCGATGATGATGGCTATCAGTCGTAGTATGCTATTTTCTGCCAATTGCCCAGTATTGTCTGCTAAGCACCCAGAAAAGGCCGAGGGCGATCTGGGTGCTGGCAGACGTGGGGCAGGCAGACGTGGGGCTGCATTGCTATACAGCAGCAGCCCCTTGCCTTTTGGTAGGAGATGGTATATTACGACTGGTATCCATCGTCATCGTACTGCAGAGGCTATCAGTCATGCTGCACTGTCGGCTGCCAGCTTAAGATGTAAAAAATAGATTTGTTCTGTATTCATTTTCTTCCCCTCCCTCCGTGAAATCAACGGCCTGCTAAACCCAGGGTTTTCAGTTTAATCTTTGGGGGGACCATTCTGTGTGACAGTTGTTTGTGTTTCTCCCTGATGCACAGCCACCTTTCTTGATTTTAATTCCCTGTACCTGTACGCCATGTCATCACTCGGCCCTCCTTCCCTCCCGCCCTCCCTCCTTCTCCTGGTCCATCAGATACTAGTTTCGTGCCTTTTTTCAGACCAGGTGCCGTAGCTAGCACTGGGATCATGGAGCCCGCTCAGATCACCACGGCAATTATGAGCACTATGAACACCACGCGCATTGTCCTGGAGTATATGCAGAGCCAGGACATGCCAAGGCGAAACCCGGACCAGCCGAGGAGGCGATTGCAGCGTGGCGAAGAGAGTGATGAGGAAATTGACATGGACATAGACCTCTCACAAGGCACAGGCCCCAGCAATGTGGAAATCATGGTGTTACTGGGGCAGGTTCATGGCGTGGAACGCCGATTCTGGGCCCGGGAAACAAGCACAGACTGGTGGGACCGCATCGTGCTGCAGGTGTGGGATGATTCCCAGTGACTGCGAAACTTTCGCATGCGTAAGGGCACTTTCATGGAACTTTGTGACTTGCTTTCCCCTGCCCTGAAGCACCAGAATACCAGGATGAGAGCAGCCCTCACAGTTTAGAAGCGAGTGGCGATAGCCCTGTGGAAGCTTGCAACGCCAGACAGCTACCGGTGAGTCGGGAATCAATTTGGAGTGGGCAAATCTACTGTGGGGGCTCCTGTGATCCAAGTTGCCAGGGCAATGAAAGACCTGGTGATATCAAGGCTAGTGACTCTGGGCAACGTGCAGGAAATAGTGGATAGTTTTGCTGAAATGGGATTCCCAAACTGTGGTGGGGCCATAGACGGAACCCATATCCCTATCTTGGCACCGGAGCACCAAGCCACTGAGTACATAAACCGCAAAGGGTACTTTTCAATGCTGCTGCAAGCCCTGGTGGATCACAAGGGACGTTTCACCAACATCAACGTGGGATGGCCAGGAAAGGTACATGATGCTCGCGTCTTCAGGCACTCTGGTCTGTTTCGAAAGCTGGAGAAAGGGACTTTCTTCCCGGACCAGAAAGTAACCGTTGGGGATGTTGAAATGCCTATCGTGATCCTTGGGGATCCAGCCTACCCCTTAATGCCATGGCTCATGAAGCTGTACACAGGCAGCCTGGACAGGAGTCAGAACCTGTTCAACTATAGGCTGAGCAAGTGCCGAATGGTGGTGGAATGCGCATTTGGACGTTTAAAAGTGCGTTGGTGCAGCTTACTGACTCGCTCTGACCTCAGCGAAAAGAATATCCCCATTGTTATTGCTGCTTGCTGTGCGCTCCACAATATCTGTGAGAGTAAGGGGGAGACATTTATGGCGGGGTGGGAGGTTGTGGCAACTCGCCTGGCCGCTGATTACGCGCAGCCAGACACCAGGGCGGTTAGAGGAGCACAGCAGGGTGCGGTGAAAGAGAAGCTTTGAAAACGAGTTTTGTGACTGGCCAGGCTACGGTGTTTGTTTCTCCTTGATGAACCCTCCGCCCCCCCGCACCCAGTTCACTCTACTTCCCTATAAACCAACCACCCCCACCCTCCCCTCCCCACTTCGAGCACCGCTTGCAGAGGCAATAAAATCATTGTTCTTTCACATTCATGCATTCTTTATTAATTCCTCACACAAGTAGGGGGATAATTGCCAAGGTAGCCTGGGATGGGTGGGGGAGGAGGGATGGAAAAGGACACACTGCATTTTAAAACTTTAACTCTTATTGAAGGCCAGCCTTCTGATGCTTAGGCAATCGTCTGGGGTGGAGTGACTGGGTGGCCGGAGGCCCCCCCACCGTGTTCTTGGGCGTCTGGGTGAGGAGGCTATGGAACTTGGGGAGGAGGGCTGTTGGTTACACAGGGGCTGTAGCGGCGGTCTCTGCTCCTGCTGCCTTTCCTGCAGCTCAACCATATGCTGGAGCATATCAGTTTGATGCTCCAGCAGACGGAGCATTGACTCTTGCCTTCTGTCTGCAAGCTGACGCCACCTATCATCTTCAGCCCGCCACTTGCTCTTTTCATCCCGCCATTCAGCCCCCCACCTCTCCTCTCGTTCATATTGTGCTTTTCTCATGTCTGACATTGACTGCCTCCACGCATTCTGCTGTGCTCTATCAGCGTGGGAGGACATCTGGAGCTCTGTGAACATATTGTCCCGTGTCCTCCGTTTTCTCTTTCTAATGTTCACTAGCCTCTGCGAAGGAGAAACATTTGCAGCTGGTGGAGGAGAAGAGAGAGGTGGTTAAAGAAGACACATTTTAGAGAACAATGGGTACACTCTTTCGTTACAAGGTCGCATTTTTCCTCTGCCTGCCGGTTTGGTATGAGAGATCACTCATGCAGTGCCAGGCAACAGATTTCGGCTTGCAGCCAGCCATGGTAATCCACAGTCTTTTGTTTTTTTTAACCTTCTTAACATGTGGGAATGGTTTCAAACAGCAGCGCATTTCCCATATCAAGGATGAATTGGGTTGGCCATTTAAAATGGGTTTTCAATGTAAAAGGAGGGGCTGCAGTTTCCGGGTTAACATGCTGCACAAACCCAAGTAAACCACCCCCACACACACACACCCGATTCTCTGGGATGATCACTTCACCCCTCCCCCCACCGCGTGGGAACATTTCTGTTCAGAAGAGCAGGAACGGGCACCTCTGAATGTCCCCTTAATAAAATCACCCCATTTCAACCAGGTGACCGTGAATGATATCACTGTCCTGAGGATAACAAAGAGAGATAAGGAATGGATGTTGTCTGCATACGCTGCCATGCTTTGTTATGCAATGATTCCAGACTACGTGCTACTGGCCTGGCGTGATAAAGTGTCCTACCATGGCAGACGGGATAAGACAGCCCTCCCCAGAAACCTTTTGCAAAGGCTTTGGGAGTACATGAAGGAGAGCTTTCTGGAGATGTCCCTGGAGGATTTCCGCTCCATCCCCATACACATTAACAGACGTTTCCAGTAGCTGTACTGGCCGCGATTGCCAGGGCAAATGAATCATTAATCATTAAACACGCTTGCTTTTAAACCATATGTAATATTTACAAAGGTACACTCACCAGAGGTCTCCTGTGTGCCCTCAGGGTCTTGGGTGAGTTCGGGGGTTACTGGTTCCAGGTCCAGGGTCACAAACATATCCTGGCTGTTGGGGAAACCTGTTTCTCCACTTCCTTGCTGCTGTGACCTACCTACATTACCTCCATCCTCATCTTCCTCATTCCCTGAACCCTCTTCCCTGTGTGTTTCTCCATTGACGGAGTCATAGCACACGGTTGGGGTAGTGGTGGCTGCACCCCCTAGAATGGCATGCAGCTCCGCATAGAAGCGGCAAGTTTGCGGCTCTGCCCCGGACCTTCCATTTGCTTCTCTGGCTTTGTGGTAGGCTTGCCCTAGCTCCTTAATTTTCACGCGGCACTGCTGTGTGTCCCTGTTATGGCCTCGGTCTTTCATGGCCTTGGAGACCTTTTCTAATACTTTGCCATTTCTTTTACTGCTATGGAGTTCAGCTAGCACTGATTCATTTCCCCATATGGCGAGCAGATCCCGTACCTTCCGTTCGGTCCATGCTGGAGCTCTTTTGCAATCCTGGGACTCCATCACGGTTACCTGTGCTGATGAGCTCTGCGTGGTCTCCTGTGCTCTCCACGTTGAGCAAACAGGAAATGAAATTCAAACGTTCGCGGGTCTTTTCCTGTCTACCTGGTCAGTGAATCTGAGTTGAGAGTGCTGTCCAGAGCGGTCACAATGAAACACTGTGGGATAGCTCCCGGAGGCCAATAACGTCGAATTCTGTCCACACTACCCCAATTCCGACCCGCAAAGGCCGATTTTATCGCTAATCCCCTCGTCGGAGATGGTGTAAAGAAACCGGTTTAAAGGGCCCTTTAAGTCGAAAGAAAGGGCTTCGTCGTGTGAACGTGTCCACGCTTAATTCGATTTAACGCTGCTAAAGTCAACCTAAACCTGTAGTGTAGACCAGGCCTTACTCCCGGTAGGGGGATTGGAGAAAGATGGGGACCCTAAAATTGGTGAGGGATCCACAGCAGACTGTCAACCCCCAATCTTCTCTGAAATATCCCCAGATTTGTTCTCCACTCCCAGACAGGGTAGAAAGACAAAAAGGGAAAGAAGGGCAGCTAAGGCCTTGGGAACCCGAATACTGACCCAAAGCCAGAGGGTTGCTCTCGTAGGTAGGTGGACCCACGCAGCTGAAAAGGAGGCCACGCAGGAGGGAGAAGCACCTGAGTCTGACCCCCACCCTAATGCTTCTGAACCAGTAGAGGCAACAGAGACTGGGCCCCTAGATCTTGGGCAGATTAGCCCCGGGTGAGGAAGTTTTGGATGGGACCAGGCAGAAGACCCAAGGTATGACAACATTAGGAAGGAGGTGAATGAAAAAGATGGGGTCCCCGTGGAAGGGAAAACCCAGAGACCAGGACCCTACTTCATAATGAAGAAGGATCTCTTATACCGGGTTGCACCAGTACAGGGGCAGAAGGTACAGCAGATCCTAGTACCTCCAAAACACCAGAACACTGTATTAAGTCTTGTTCATAGTCATCTTTTTGGGGGGCATTTGGGGGTAGAGAAGACCCTGGCATGAGTCCTACGACGGTTCTTGTGGCCCGGAATACATGAAGAAGTGTGGAGGTACTGTGCCTCCTGCCCAGAGTGTCAGCTGCAGAGTTCCCGTACCCACTTGAGGGCACCTTTAGTACCCCTTCCCATCATAGAGGTCCCCTTTGAGTGAATAGCCAAGGACCTAGTGGGACCCCTGGAGAAGACGGCTCAGGGCCACCAATATATACTTGTTGTTTTGGACTATGCTACTCGCTACCCAGAAGCCGTCCCCCTGCAGAACACGGCCTCTAAAACTATAGCCAAAGAGCTGGTGGGGATCTTTGCCCGAATGGGGCTACCAAAGGAGATATTAACCGACCAAGGAACCCCATTTATGTCGAAGCTAATGAAGGACCTCTGTATGCTGCTCCATATACATACCCTGAGAACTTCGGTCTACCATCCGCAGACTGATGGGTTAGTAGAAACGTTTAACCGAACCCTCCAGGCTATGATAAGGAAGGTGGTAAGTCGGGACAGGAAGGATTGGGACACCCTACTACCCTACCTTATGTTCGCTATCCGGGAGGTACCTCAGGCCTCAACTGGGTTTTCCCCTTCGAGTTATTATACAGGCGTCACCCCCGTGGCATACTAGATATCGCCAAAGAGATCTGGGAAGAGGAACCCAATGAGGGGAGAAATATAATAGAGCATGTAATGCAGATGCGAGACCGGATAGCCCGGGTTACCCCTATTGTACAGGAACATTTGGAGAAGGCACAGGAGGCCCAGCGAACCCATTACAATCCCCAGGCAAAAGTGCGACAGTTGCAACCAGGGGATCGGGTTATGGTGTTGGTGCCCACGGCAGAAAGCAAGCTTCTGGCCCAATGGCAGGGGCCCTATGAGGTGGTTGAACCCGTGGGGGAAGTAACCTACAAGCTGCAGCAGCCAGAACGCAGAAAACAAGAACAGATTTATCACGTTAACCTTCTGAAACCCTGGCATGCACAAGAGGCATGCACAATGGTCCAAAAAGACCTAACCCAGGAAAACAAGCCTTCCAAACAGGTGAGAGTGTCTCCCGATTTAACACCAGACCAGAAGAATGAGGTATCTGAGATGATCTTCCGGAACCAAGATGTGTTCTCGACAAAACCGGGTCGAACAACCGAGACATATCACCACATCGTCACGAACCCTGGACCCTGAGTAATAATGAGGCCCTATCGGGTGCCAGCGGCAAAAAGGAAGGAAATAAAAGCAGAAGTAAAAAAAATGCTGGAGTTGGGGATCATCGAAGAATCCCACAGTCATTGGTCCAGCCCAATCGTGCTGGTGCCCAAATCTGATGGCACCACAAAATTTTGCAACGACTTCCGGTGACTAAACGAAGTATCCCAGTTCAACGCGTATCCCATACCTCGCATAGATGAGCTAGTGGACCATCTGGGTAATGCCCGGTACTTGATTACCCTAGACTTGACAAAGGGGTACTGGCAGATTCCCCTTGTGGAAGACACAAAGGAAAAGACTGTGTTCTCTACACCAGAGGGTCTTTTTCAATATACTGTCCTCTCTTTTGGACTACATGGGGTCCCAGCTACCTTCCAGCGCCTCATGGACAAGCTATCACGCCCTCATAACAAGCAACAGAGGGTCCTGTGGCACCTTTGAGACTAACAGAAGTACTGGGAGCATAAGCTTTCGTGGGTAACTCATAACAGTTATGCTGCTGCCTCCTTGGACGATGTGGTCATTCATACCCCGGACTGGGAAACCCACCTGAAGAAGGTGGAGGCTGTCCTTGATACCTTCAGGTGAGCTGGCCTTACAGTAAACCCTGCCAAGTGCGCTGTAGGGTTTACAGAGGCCAGATATCTTGGCTACATTGTGGAAAAAGGTATGGTAAAACCCCAAGTGAGCAAGTCAGAGGCCATCCAAAATTGGCCCCGACCAAGTCGCAAGAAACAAGTCCGGGCGTTCCTAGGTGTGGTGGGGTATTACCGACGATTTATCCCCCACTTTGCCACAAGGGCAAGCCCCCTGACAGACCTAGTGAAAGCCCGTGGACCTGATCTGGTGAGATGGTCTGACACAGCAGAGGAAGCATTCACAGACCTACGGACTGCCCTCTGCAGTAACCCCGTACTGATAGCTCCTGATTTCACCAAGGAGTTTATCCTGCAGACGGATGCATCGGAAGTAGGGTTGGGGGCCGTTCTATCACAGATGGTCGGGGAGGAGGAACACACAATTCTATACCTCAGTCGGAAACTCCTTCCAAGGGAACAAAAATATGCAGTGGTGGAGAGAGAATGCCTCGCTGTAAAATGGGCCATGGAAACATTGCGCTACTACCTGCTCGGGCGCAGTTTTGTCCTCATGACTGACCATGCCCCTCTTCAATGGATGCAGCAGAACAGGGAGAAGAACACAAGGGTGACCAGATGGTTCTTATTCCTCCAACCTTTCCAGTTCCGTGTGCAACACAGAGCAGGGAGCCGTCATGGCAATGCTGATGGTTTGTCACGTGTGCACTGTCTGGCGTCCCAAGCTGCCCAACCCCTTGGCATTGAGCAGCGGGGAGGGATATGTGACAGACCCAGACCAATGGGGTACAGGAGTCTGGTAGAGGGCAAATATACTAGTCACTGGATGAGTAGTTTTCTGTTCCCTGAGTGACCAGAGCAGGGGCTGCACTAGAGTAATCAGGAACCTGCTAGAACCAGTTCAGGCAGGCAGGCTAATTAGGACACCTGGAGCCAATTAAGAAGAAACTACTAGAATCAATTAAGGCAGGCTAATCAGGGCACCTGGGTTTTAAAAGGAGCTCACTTCAGTTTGTGGTGAGAGTGTGAGGAGCTGGGAGCAAGAGGCGCAAGGAGCTGAGAGTGAGAGGGTGTGCTGCTGGAGGACTGAGGAGCACAAGTGTTAACAGACACCAGGAGGAAGGTCCTGTGGTGAGAATAAGGAAGGTGTTTGGAGGAGGCCATGGGGAATTAGCCCAGGGAGTTGTAGCTGTCATGCAGCTGTTACAGGAGGCACTATAGACAGCTGCAGTTCACAGGGCCCTGGGCTGGAACCCGTAGTAGAGGGCGGGCCCAGGTTCCCCCCAAACCTCCCAATTGACCTGGACTATGGGTTCTTCCAGAGGGGAAGGTCTCTGGGCTGTTCCCCAACCCACATGGTGAATCTCTGAGGCAAGAAAATCCGCCAATAAGCATAGGACCCACCAAGATAGAGGAGGAACTTTGTCACACATTGCAGAGCAACACCAGCAAATTCCCAGTCCCAGACTTTCCCCCAGAAATGGGCATCTTGTACTGCCAGAACCCTCCTCATATAAAGTTAGTCATTTATTAATAGAAAATGATATGCACAAATCTTGTCATCTCAGATGGAGTTCCCCAAACACTCCAGTCCAAACACACTGGTTTAGATAAAACAACAAAATAAATGTATTAACTACAGAAAGATAGATTTTAAGTGACTACAAGTTATGAGGCATACAAGTCAAATTGGCTACAAGGAAATAAAAAGGTAAAACGCAGCTACCACCTAACTTAACAAGCTAAATGAATATAAAGCAAAGGTGTCTCTCACCACAAGTTCCAGCATCTTACTGGCTGAACCTCTTTCAGTCAGGATTCTCTCCCCCCAGCCTAGTGCTGCTTCCTTTGCTCTTCAGGGGTTGATGATGTCAGGGGCAGAGAGCAAGGGAGAGATGATTTGGGGCATCTGCCCTTTCCTCTTATAGCACTTTCTCTTGAGCAAGAATCTTCTCCAGCTGATGCTCAGGAGACAAAGTCTGCATGGCCAGGAACCTTAAGATGCTTTGTCAAAATGTAGATTTTTTTTTTTTGCCCACATCCTCTTTCATGCTGAAGAGAGGCCACTTAGTCAGGTGATGGTCCATTTGAGCTTGTTGACACCTGGATGAAGCATTGGCAAGCCTTTTGTCTCTGGGGAACTTGTTTGTGATTCCAGAATCTGTTGGAACATGTCTTGAGAATATCATACAGTGGAATTGTATAACTTTATGTTATATATGCATACGTCCAGACTATAGTATGGAGCAAGGTGTCCTGCCTTGTGGACAGACACTGAGGTGTGAAGATCAGCATCCAGACTCTGCCACTCAGTGCGACCAGCTCTGTGAATGGCACAGGGCCACATACATGGTCCTCCAGGCAGATAGGCACCCACCTGTGTCAGGTCAAAGAGCTACTGTTGTTTGTGACTGACAGCAATTGCTGAGAATGGGGACAAAAGAGCAAACTCAATAAATGTGCTAGAATGGGGCTGAAAAATTCTGACAAAACATTTTTGTCATCTGAATTTGCAGAGAAAAGATTTAGGTTAGGTATTAGGAAAAACTTTCTAATGATAAAGGGTAATTAACTCTGGAACAGGCTTCCCAGGGACTCTGTGGAATCCCCATCCTTTGAGTTTTTTAAGAGCAGGTTGGACAAACACCTGTCAGGGATGGTCTAGGAGTACTTGGCCTTGCGCAAGTGACTGGACCAGATGACCTCTCGAGGCCCCTTCCAGCCCTACATTTCTATGATTTTTC
Organism: Malaclemys terrapin pileata; assembly: GCF_027887155.1. NCBI lineage: Eukaryota > Metazoa > Chordata > Testudines > Emydidae > Malaclemys > Malaclemys terrapin. The sequence continues at coordinate 52,968,396 of NC_071513.1, forward strand.
AGAATGGAAATGTTTCTCAGTGATTGTCTGGTTTTGGCAAAAGCCTGATGGAACCCAGCAGGGTCCAAAGAGAAACCTGCCAGCTGGCCTGCATGGTGTACCATGAGGAGCTGAGGCTCCTGACTCCTTGGCAGCCCCACCATCAGGGAAATGGGGAGCTGGAATTATTTTGGGGCAGTTCTCTGGCCTGTGTTATACAGGTGACCAGACTAGATGATCACAATGGTCCCTTCTGACCCTGCAATCTATGAAACTCTGAATCATTTATTATTTGTATTATGGTAGCACCTAGAGGCTGCAAATGACTTTGGGGCTCCATTTAGGGGATTGGACTAGATGACCTATTGAGGTCCCTTCCAGTCCTATACTTCTACAATTCTATGATTGTGCTACACACTGTGCAAACACAGAATGAGAGACAGCCCCTGCCCGGAAGAACTTCCAGTGTAAATAGACAAGACAGACAATGAGCAAAAGGGGAATCAAAGGCCCAGAGTTTCAAAGTCTAACAGTGGTTTTCTCAATGTTAGTAAGTGGCAAGGGCTCTCTCTCCTCTCCCTGTGACAGTGATAAGGCCTTACGGTTTAATCCTTGCAGTGGATAACAGACACAGCTGAATTTCAGATAGCAGTTTCTTTCCCCTTCTCAGGATCCACCCCTGGTGTTCATTCCCTTTGGAATTATAATGGACATCTCATGCACTACAATATGGGCAAACAATCAAGGGCAGGTGATTAAAAAATGCTCAGTGCTGGCTTAATTTCATCTCCACTGAAGTCATTGGGAATTTCACTTATTGACTTTAATGGGCGCATACTTAGGATAATACTGAGTATAGTTCCATTTCATGGAACTGGTGCAAAGCCCAAATTCCGCCCCTTCATTTCTGCCTGAAAAATGATGCACAGAGATCCTGGAAATGAAGAACCCTTATTTAGCCAACACAGAAAGGAGCTTGAGGTGTTGTATAAACATGACAACGCTCTTTTCCCTGCCTCATAAAAGAGGGAGAGTGGAGAAAATGCATTGTTAATATTCATTAGTGCTTTGAAGATTTAAGGAAGATTATGCTAATTGTTAATACAAATATAATTGATGTTTTTCCTCCCATGTTTGGCCCTATGAATGTCAATATATCCCCCAGAAGGATTTCTGGCTGGCTACCCCATCTGCTTTCCTGTGCATTTGGAAAGGATTTGAATATAAGAGGCACACATTTGTTAGTGGATTCTTGGGCTTTGATTATAAAAAAGGTACCAAGAGAACAGTATGGCTTATATACTATGCATGTATGATAATGGTACAGAGTTTCTTTGCACAGGGGGATCCAACAACATTTCAGGTGACAATTTCCATTTGGCTGAAATCCGGTTGTGTTGGCGCTCTTCTGATGAGAGTGACTCAGGGTACATCTACACTACAGCGGGGAGTCGATTTAAGATACGCAAATTCAGCTACGTGAATAGCATAGCTGAATTCGACGTATTGCAGCCGACTTACCCCGTTGTGAGGACGGCGGCAAAATCGACTTCTGCCGCTTTTTGTCGGCGGCGCTTACTACCACCTCTGCTGGTGGAGTTAGAGCGCCGATTCGAGAGGTCGATTTCTACCCGCCGATTCAGGCGGGTAGTATAGACCAGACCTCATACAAGGCTGACAGCAAGGAGGCTGTTCTGGGCTGTCAGAGAAACTCTTTCAAAAGCGCTGGGAGTCAATAGCAACAAATTGCTGAGTGATGCCCCGGGGTGAGATTTCAGTCCAACCCTTCATCTTCATTAACATTGAAGGAGAAAGTGGCTAATGCAGATAGATGAATGTGCTCGGAACATGTCCTGCATTGTGCAGTGAGCTATGGTAGATAGACAAGAGCACTATGGGAAAAGAGCATTCAGCCTGCTGTGTCAGATCCTGTGGCTGGCTCATGCACTGGTAGGTGGAGAACAGCCATTCATCTACAGGTTGTCAGGGTTGGATGTGTACGAAAATGCTGAAACAATTCCAATCCCATCGGAAATGATGAAAAAAAACATATACTGGGTTTGATGTTGCCCTGTGCAGGTGCAGACTATTCACATAGAAAAGCAAAGAAAAACTGATGCCCAGAAGAAGGAGCCCAGGGAAATCCAACCCTGCCTGAATGAGAGAGTGGCTGCAGGACTGCCGTGATACCCATGTCTCCTAGCAGGAGCGAGGTCAAAGGGAAGAGGGTGTAGTGAAACACCTCATTTGGACATTGAAGATGGTGCTTAAACCCACGTCTCTTCTGACATGTTCTTTCTCCTCCACACCTCGTCCCTTTCTGACCATCCCTCTTGAAAGTGATGGAGCGTGCACACAGGGGCCTTGTGACTTGTGACAGAGCATGCCTAGTATGTAGCCATATTGGTACCAACACATAGTCTTTACTGACAGTTGTCCAGAAGCACAATCACCTTGTGTGGTTCACTGCACTCCATATAAGGAATTGCAGAATCAAAGCCCTGATGTGGGCAACAGAGGGCTATGAACCTGACTTTGAGTGGCTCATAGGAATATGGTGCAACCTGGATGATGCTCTGCCCATAATGTGGTGTGGGAGTGTAGCCAGCAGGATTTCCATGGCCTAGCCTGACTCCACACCCACAGGTGGCTGATCAGTCCTGAGAGGATAAGCTCATCAGTTCTCAGGAAGGGGTGCTGCACCACCCAACTCTCGCCCCATTCCCCACAGCTTCACATGGGCATGGTGGGGCTCTTGGGAGTGACATCAGAGGAGGCAGTGCCCTCTCTGACATCTCTAGGCTTAAGTGTATGTCTACACTGCAGCTGCCTAGGGAGACAGACTTGTGTTAGCGGGGCTTGCACTAGTGTGCTAAAGATAGCTATGTGGAACTTGTGCCACAACGGCCACAGAGCGACCTCTAGTGCTCTAACCTGAGCCCTGCTAGCACAAGCCTGTCTACATGGGCTGTGAGGCTCGCTCCCAGCCACAATGTAGACATGCCCAGAGTAGCGGCAGGGGAGAGCATGCAGCACCCCAGCAGCTTATAGATCTGACTATCACATCCATTTTTATGGGCCCATCAAGCCTGGAGACAAGCCTGAGAGCAGAAGGTAGGAAACATACTCCCCCATGAGCACCTGGGCCCACAAACAGAGATTGGGGGGAAGGGGAAGGGCTCTAACTTCCACCATGAGAAAGCCTCTCCATGTCCTTCTCAGCAGTGGGTACCATACTCTCTACATGGGGGGCAAAAGACAGGTGGGGCTGGTGAGCTATGAACAATCTAGTCATCAGATTTCCCATGTGCACATTGTTCACAAAGAGGGCATGGTTTTTACACACATACAAAGGCGGAGACCTTTCAAAGCCACCTAGGGGAGTTAGGCAGCCAGCTCCCACTCATGTCACTGAGAATTCTGCATCTCGATCCCCCAGGCCTCTTTGAAAAATCTCTGCCTAAAATTCCCTTTTAACAAATAATGGAGACATTTGTAAAACCCAAACCTGTTCATGGATCCTTCACCATTTGAAGCTAATAATCTGGCCAGCTCCAGTGACTGTTGTGGGTGTTGTCAAGGCCAGGGAGTATGCTGGTGTATGTATAGGTGACAAAGTGCTCTCATGCAGCAGAGGGATGCTGATCAGCTTTCAACAGGAATTAAAATGTCCAATTTGGATGAATCCATTGGAAGCCCAAATGCTTTTAATCGGGAACACATGGATGAACTTTGCGTGGGAAGTTTTCCATCCCACTGCCCTCTGCATTACAGGGTGGCTTGTCAGCAGATGGCCCCCTCGTCTTTGGCTTCCACTCCGTCAGATATCTGCTGTGCCTGTTACACACTGCTGTGATGAAAGCACCAGCATGCCACAACTCAGACAGCAACTGACATGAGCCAGAAGACAATTCCTTCATTTGAATGTAAAGTTATTAGTGTCAAGGCCCGTGTCTGGGATCATGGTCCTGCCCAGTCTAAACCATCATTTTGAGCTAATACATTCAGCGTCGTGAAAGTGACAAGGCTGGTTACAATTTATTTGTCAGACCCAGCCGCAGAGAAATGCATCATTAACCAAGTGTAAAACAGCAAAGTCAGACTCTGCTCTTTCAAAGCACTACAATACACTTTCCTTATCTATTGCTGTTGCAAAGGGCCCGGGAGTCACATCTCTCTGTAGAACTTGTTTGACTTATTATGGATCTAGCTACCAACAAAACAACAGCTCCCCGCCCCTTGTATCCCCTGATTCCACTTCTGCTCAGATATACTGTGACCACAAATTCAGACTTCACTATGCATTGTAACCAGGATATTTTATGGCTGCTAATATGTCAATTTCAAAACAGTTCCCTCTTTGTTAGACTCCGAGCTTTGCTATTCCAGTTCAGGCTTTCTAGTTCTTGCTACCAGTGAATGACATTAAGTCTCTCTTTTTAAATTAAATACATATGTGACCTCCTAAACATTAGCAGAAATCTCCCATCAAACTGCTAACTTGCCCCATGTTAAAAGGAAACTGACAATTTGCCTTCACCCTAGAGGGGGACTTTGGGAGCGATAATATATATTGAAGCCAGATGAGGAAAAGGTATTGGAAGCAAAAGGTTAGGGAGCTGCTGCCATTATAAAGCTAAGAGTCTGATTTTTCAGAAGGTGTCCTTTTGTGTTTGCCCACTTTTGCACACTCAAGCAGCTACATGTTCCCTTTTGAAGCACTAAACACCTATGTGCACACACATTATTTCTTGGAAAATGCCCATGCTGGTGTTTGCACATGCAAAGTTGATAATAAATGGTTTCTTTTCTGTGGAACTGAACTTGAAGCAGAGGAACATACAAATGCTAACGGCCAATGAAAGAGAAGAGTTAACAAAATACATTATGTATGAAGGAGTGTTCCATTTTATAGAGAACTTGTTTGGGTTAAGGCCAAGCTTTAAAAAAAAAATCCCACTTGTAATGCCCAAAAAACAGATGAGTAGCTATTTATTTGGATAATATTTGGGTACAGTGGGCTGGCACATCGTGGTCACCTAAAAAGCCTAATTTGTTCACCACCATTTGACTGTGAATTTGACTGGGAGAAATTGGGCTGACTTTGTGGAATTTGAGATTTTGGCAGAGGAGCTGAAACCATTCTATAGAATGCAGATGCAATTCAAAATGGTGAGTGATCGCTGTAAGGGGAAGCAATCATTTTCTTTGTCAGGCAGCATGACCTTGTACCTGGGATTTATGTCACAGAATGGAGAGTTAAGAGCATGTTTAAAGAAAGATGTAAAATGGGAACGGACTTGTTTGTGTAGGGGCAGTGCAAGATTTAAAAATGTAGTTGTCCTCTGCATTTGCATTGGCCTATTTAATCTGGACATATCAACGTTCCACAGTGCCTACGTTACTTTGGAGTACAGTTTCATTGACTGGTGCTTTTGAACATCCAACCATTGGCCTGTAGGCTCCAGCAGCCTCCTGAATGGAGATACGTGTTGGTGGGGAAAAGAGAACCGTTGGCTGGTGAGAAACCATGTGTATCATGGAGGCACCATTCCCCAACAGCCAGATCTGCCAACTTTCCACCCCTTTGCACAGTTGGAAAGGGGTTATAATGCAAAAGGGAATTGATCCCATTCTGTTTTAGGGCCAAATTCTGTCACCCATAATCCCACTGCTTTTAGTAAGGCTACTTGTGATGTCAGAGACTACTCACTATGCGTGAAAGGCGCAGGCTGTGATTGTGAATAAGCTTCCCATGCTATATATTTGACATTACCAACCAAGTAAACAATCAAAACTAAAATCAAGCTTCAAAGAGTACATTGATCTTTGGACAAAAGGAAATAGCTTTCTTATCCCAAAGAGCTTGCATGTGAAATTATATAAAGGGCTGGAGTTTTGATCACCTACTTTCAGACCAGTGACATATGAGGAAATAATAAAATAAAGCAGAAAAGGAGCAATGAGTTATTTTAGAAAAAAACAAATTCACAAAACATTACCTAGGTTCCTGTATGGTGTGGAGCAGATACCTTAGTGATATGTTATAAAATGCCAATATGACTTACATGTTGCTGGTAATATGCTCGTCCTTCCAGTTTTCCACAAAATGGATATTTCTGTACATTGGAGTGAGGGGATTCATGGAATCTGGAAGGAAAAGGTTACCGTTAATAAATTGCCGTTATTTTAATAACGCTTTATTCATTTGCAATCGTGTGAAAAAAAGTTGGTCTCCTGAAAGCACTGTTAAATATCCTCAAATCTGTACACATGTATCAAAATTCTTAGGTTTGACAATCAAAAAGGAAAGCATATCCCTTGTGGAGAGACTATTATTAAAATGTTATCCATAGTCAAATCCATTTTTCATCAAAAACATACAAAACTCCTGGCAGACTGATAGTAAAGTATGCGCAAACTGATGACAGTAAAGTCCAGATGGGAACAGAATCTCTCCTAAACAATGGAAAATGGGCTTCTAATTTATGAAGTCCCTTGTAGTAGCATCTTTGTTTGGGGAGCCATTATGCCTTTAGGGATAGACCAGGGTCAGGAGTGGCCTCCAGGGGCCAATATTCTGTGCACACTGCTACACTCCGTCAGAGCATGCAGCTTTTACTTTATTTATTGATTTTATTTTACTCCTTATTATGGAACACAATACTTCTATGGCATCCACACAGGTTACTTCTGTCTGCCCCACCACAAAGCACTTTACTATTGTTCAATGGATTGTGTGCAGAATTGCAAGGGAAAGGTGGATTTTGAAAGGGGATTCAAAGGAGGATAGGAGGTTGTGTATCAGGCAGGACATTCCAGGCACAGAGTCCAACATTGGAGAGGGCACAGAAGTGCTTGTGAGTAGAGCTGGTCAATTTTTTTCTAACTGAATGTTTTTTCCATCAGAAAATGCCACAGCATCAAAATCAAAACTTTCCACAGGAACATGTTGATTTCAATAATATTTTGTTTTGAAAATAAAAAATATTAAAACATTTAGATAAATTCATATTGGATCCTTATTGGAACAAAACAATTTGACTTTTTTTTTTCCAAAACATATATTATTATAAAATTTTGGAGGAGTTGAAATTGAAATGAAGCATATCAATTTTATTGACATAGAACATGCAATTGACCCAAAGTCTTGTTCTGTTCAGCCCTCATCCCCCCCCCCCCCCCCAAAAAAAAAATGTTATTTCACAGGAAATGTTGCAACTTTTACTTTTCCTTCCATTTGGGAGCCAAGGAGCCAGGAAGGGAGGCAGAGGTAGCGGAGTGCAGGGTCTGCACAGAAGCATAACAGGTGCCCGTTAAGGAGTTTGATACTGATGTGGAATGGGAGGCAGAGCCAGTGAAGGGGGTTATAAAATGGTGTGTATGTGGGGGGCAAAAGGGGGGTGATATGACTGGAGCAGCAATCAAGGAAGATGAATTTGGTGGTAGCATTTTTGATAGATTATAGATGCCTTTGCCCATTAATTTCATTTTCTAGCCCCTCCTGACCAAACAGCCCACTGAAATATCTTAGCTCTCATAGTCTAGTAGGCCTTTGGATTGAATGTTTTATACCTTTTGCTTTATTGCTTCTGAAATGCTCCTCTGGACCCCTATGTCTGCAGAATGGCCACACTGTCTCTTTGAATTCCCCATGTAACATTGCATTGTAGGAATGGTCCAGCCATTCTGTACAGTCTCCTATTCTGCTAAAAACGTATCTGCTATATATATGTGAAAGGACCAGCCCTCCTGTATTTCTTGTGCATGCCTGTATTAATATCTCACATCTGCATAGGACAGATACCAAACTATACACATAAAGCTTAGATTCCTTTAGTGTAAGCTCTGTCCTTAATGTACCCTTTTAAAGGATGAAAAGCAGATACAGTGATACCTTATATCTTAATAATACCACATCTTTCCATAAAAAGAATGGTTTTACTGATCGCCAGTGCTAGACAGCCTCCCAGCACTGCTGCAGCTCCAGGAAGAGATGATGCTATAGTGACACCAGTCCTCCATGTGCATGCTCAATTTTGCCTTGAGGGACCATTTCCTACTCTCCAACTTCTTGCATTTGGAGTTATGAGTCACAACAGCTGGAGGGCAGAAATCGTTAAGGAGGAAGCAAAGGAAGTTATTAAAGCGCAGTGTCCCCATCTCCTCTTCAGAATGCCTCATTTATCACACTGGAATTATAAACCACTCCAGTTAATACGTTGGGTTAGATTGTAAGGAAAGAAAACAAAGGGAAGCCAGCACCTCCGGTAGGAGCAGTTTGAGATGTGGTTGTAGTGCATCTCTGCCTCTTGCCAGTTGTTTTGTTGAGTTCTAGTAAAACATCCAAGTCCATTATTATTAAGGCTCCCACCCCCACCTCCTCAATTCACAGCAGAGTGTAAAATTAATTTGGTTTATTTCAGAGCGGGCGATCGCTGGCTGTCTTCACTGCCTCCCCATCTGCGAGGAAACAAATTTCCTCCTTAAGTGCTTTCCACTTGACCTGCTCTTTTCTCCACTGAGAAAATTGAGGTCAGCGGAGCGGTGTTGTGCAGTGGCAGCCATTTTCACAGTGCCCTGGGTTTTGATTGCAAATGCTACAGTGGGGCTGGGCCCAGGATCCCTGCATCGCCTCGTCCAGCAATTTATCAACTTGCAATGCTCCTGACCATGGCTAGCATCCGTGCCTTGGTCCCAGGAGACTTGGGGGATTTAGGGAGGAGGAGGCTGCATTCCCACTTGGTCCAATTATTTTTCAGGCCTCTTATACACAGTTTGAGAGGTTACGTCTGACAAGCACAATAAATAAAGCTAAGCCAGAGAGCTGTGGGAGGGGATGGAGCTATCCTGAAGCATTTGAGAAAGACTGGGCCTGAGGTATTAACTCTGACCCTTCCTTTTGTATGTGAATGAAAGGCACTGGGCTAGAACCAGTTGGACAGCAGAGGAGGCAAGTACATTGCAAACTGTTTTACAAGTTACTCTCACTGCTTGTAGATTTTGCTTCATTAACAATATTCAAACATGAAAATGACCACGTATACATGCAGCTTGTACAGGGTTTAGCAGAATGGTCCTTCTCTGGCTGTTTTTAAACACATAAGCCTGGGTTCTTCTTCCTCGCCCTTGCAGCAGGACTGGAGGGGAAGAAGAAAAATGACTGGAACCCACCTCCCTGTTTTATGGAACAGCCAGCATGACAGTCCAGCTCCTGCTGTAAATTAGAGCAACCTCAGAGCTACCCTGTATTATGCCATATGGACCATGGGAAGCAGAGAATAGGCACAGAGTAGCTCTCCGTCCCTCCTAATAGGGCTCATGTAGGGCCCTGACACCAGCTCTGTGCAAGCTGGAGCAGCAGGGTGTGTTCTAAAGCAGCTGTCTCCATCCTATTAAGACTTGGACACTCACGGTCAGAGTGGCCCAAAGAGGTCTTAGGGTTTGCCTAAACTGCAATCAGAGGTGTGACAACAGTATGTCTACACCTGTTGCAAACTAGATCAAAGCTACTTTGGGTAAATTAGTCATGAGAGCATGGGCTGTACAACCTGCTTGGGATCCTGGGTATGTCCTTGAGCAGCTAGCCCGTGCTGCTGCGGCTTCTCTCTTATTGTTACTGGATCTAGCTTGATCAAAGCTTGCTCAGGTATGTCTACACATGCTGCAGTCAGACCTAGGCAGCGTAGACATCCCCAGTGCATAACTGACACTTGGGCCTGTGGCACGTTGTTCCTACTTTATATGCTTCATGGCTGAAAGCTAGCCTGGCACTGTTTATAAAGGAGCAGAATATTCAACAGCCTACCCAAGGAGCGTGTCTCATGGCTCCTGCCAAGACTCAAAGCAGCCAGTGAGGGCATGGTCTCATTCCCTCTCCTCCTTCACTCCTGAACAGGGTCTGACAAAAGGTGAATGGAGAGAAAGAGGGAAGGGTGAGGAACATAAAGGGACAGTGTGGATCAAATCCTCTCTCCAACTGTGATAGATAAGTGCCTCCTACCCATAACGGAGGGGCAAAAACTCCCCAAGCGCTGTTCTAAATTTGTAGCGCCAGCAGGGTACAGGCTTGGGCAGTGAAGGACAAGCTAGTGCTCCAACATGTTCCTTTCTTGACCACAGCTCTGCAAGATATGGGGCAAAGACTCTTTTCTAAAGGCTTCCCTGTTTTCCCACTCTCCTTTTCTGCTCCCAGCACCAGTAGGGGGAAACAGGCACACAGGAAAGAGGTGTTGGTAGTGGCTTGCAGCTATCCTGTTCTCAGGGGAGAACATTAGGGGAAGCCCACCTTAAGCCCTGAAGAGGGACAGATTCGTTGGAGCAATCGTTGTCTGGGGGCAGGAGTAGATCTTTGGGCTGACTGTTTGGAAAAAGGGGCACACGTACCAGCACTTTTTAAAGTACAATTCAAATGCTGGACCAGCTGGGATGATTCTCTACCTAGCAAGCTAGAGTAGAGATTTGGTTGCTGGGAACCCTCCTCAGAAGGGACAAATGACTAGATACTCGTGGGAATGACTCAGAAATCCATATTCCATTTACTCTGGTTAACTCCTCTGACTCTGCAGGACTCTCTAATTGAAGCCAAGAGTTTACCCCAAGATTGTTACTCTTGGATTAGCACATTTAGATTTGTATCCATTATATACAAATTCCTCGGCAGAGATGATGGACTAATGCCAGCTGCATCCCTCTAGTTATTGTCAGTCTATTAACTGCATCACTCATTCATTTATTGTGAGTTACTTGTACAGGGCCGGCTCTAGGCACCAGGCACCCAAGCACATGCTTGGGGCGGCACCTGGTAAGGGGCGGCGGGGGGAGCACGGCGCGGAGTTCCGCGGGGGGGGGGCGCTCCGGCGGCGCAGCGCTGGGGGGGCGGACTCCGGTTGCGCGGGGCTTGGCGAGGGGGCGGCGCGGGCGCGGCGCTGGAAGGGGGTTCCGGCGGCGCTCGGCGGGGGGCGGGGGCGGGCTCCGGCAGCGCGGGGCTCGGCGCTCGGGGGGGGGTGCGGTGGGCGTGGCGCTGGAGGGGGTTTCCGGCGGCGCTTGGCAGGGGGCGGGGGTGGGCTCCGGCGGCAGGGGGCATCGCGGGGCTCGGCGCTTAGGGCGGGGTTCCGGCGGCACTCGGTGCAGGGGGTGGGTGGGCTCCGGCGCTTGGCGGGGGGGCGGCTCGGGGGGGGCGGCGCTCTGGGGGGGATTCCGGTGGCACTCGGCGGGGGGGCGGCGCGGCGCTCGGCTGGGGGGGGGCGGCACGGCCCGGCGCTCGGTGGGGGGCCTGGGGGGTGGCGCTTTTTTTTGCTGCTTGGGGCAGCAAAAAAGCTAGAGCCGGCCCTGTACTTGTATTACAGTCGTACTTAGAGGCCCCAACCTAGATCCAGCCTCATTGTGATAGGCCTTGTACAAATGTATAGTGAAAACCAGCCCAAAGAGTTGACAATCTAACTAGACAAGAGAAACAAGAGTTGGAAAGGGAAAGAGAGGGGAAGTGACTTGCTCACCATCATGACAGGTCAGCAGGAGAGTTAGCAATAGAACCCAGAGCTCCTGAATCCTGACTCTCTGTCTGGGGCTCTGTCCACTAGATTACACAGCCTCCCCAGCCTTGGTAGTGCCTAGACATGCACATTTGGAAATCTCTCTTTAACACAGCAATGTGGGTGCTAGGGAAAGCTAGTGCTGCAACTCACTAGGGGAAATATGTTACAGACACTCCATAAGTAAAAGCTTATATGTTCTGCAGAGTATGTTGTAACCTTCATTTTTTTCTACCCATATTGTAGAACTTTCATTAATCCAAATAAACAATCTTACTTTTGATGTACCGGAGGGGTGTATTGTTCTCCCGTTCCTGTGTTTGGTTATTGACTCACAGAGAAAACTTATTGCTTAGCTAGTGTTTGGAGTAGGGCTGAGTGAATAATATACAACACACCATTTCCTTGATAAATATAGCCTCTACCTCTGCTCATAGAATGGGCATGAGCCAACTGTAGTCTCCTCCAGTTTACTTCTTTAGAATTGCTCAACAAATTGGTTTGCAATTTCATTGTATTTATTTTTGACCTCTGAGTTGATTGTGAGCAGATCATTAATATCAATACTTGATACTCAAAATTGGTTACAAATAGGGAAAATAGCTTTATTATCTATCTAATACGACTCCAGGAATGTCTCTCTGAAGCCTTAAATGTCTGTAGAGTCAGTGTGAAGCAACAGAATCAGCTACAAGCTTGGCTGAGAGCTCTTTTTGTTTGGAATGTCACCAGTCATCAATCGGATTCATGGTCTGTTACCATCTAGTTTTCAAGTTCTCAGCCATTTTGACTTTACGAATTAGACCTGTACAGGGTACAGCTAGAGCAAGGCATGTATCTATGCTATACCAAGAGTCCTAACCATTGTGATATCAGAGGTAACTCAACCAAACATCACCCTTACTCTATAGCTCATTTGCATGCATCAATTCCATTGGTTGTATGAGAGAGACTGCACAGACAATTGATTACTTGGTCCATATGCCACAGTTCTTCTAAACTATCCACATAACCAGCACACGTAATAAACTTACATAGACCCTCACTGGTGCACACACCCTTTGTTCGGCACCTGCACGAATAGACCCCCCAGCATAGCACAATCAACACAATCAGCATCCACAATAACTCTAAATACACAAAGTCTCTCACTGCAGCATACACCCCTCCTTCTCCACCCACACAACCCATCCAGCACAACACAACTCACACACATCAAAACAATAACCCCAAAACAGATAGCCCCCTCATTGCAGCACAACAACTCATTCACCCCCTGCACAAATCAACACAAATGTTCCAGGATTGTCCCTCTGTCTGTCTGTCCCTCTGAAGCTTAGGAAGTCTATTGAGTCAGTGTGAAGTGATGGAAACAACTCCAAGCCTGGTTGTAAGCTCTTTGTGTTCAGAAAGCTCCGTAGGGTCACAGGAGCGGCTCTGTAGGATTGCCTGGTCACTAATCCACACAGCTCTGTGTTGCACTGGCACGTTTACCATGGCAGTGTTTTGTGAATGTGGTATTGGATGAAATAGTACACAGGTAACTGGTGTGAAGGCCTGCCACAAATGCTGGGATAATTGGATTTCTAGCCATGCAGAATTGGGCTCATGCAAAAATAGCTTCCACAGGTACTGGTGTATGGTGGCTCTGTAACCAGTACCACACTAAGCTTTGACCATTTACAATGCCAAGAAAGCAAGCTACTCCCACTGTCCACAGAGAGGCTGAAAGAAAGAGGACATTAAGGGGAAATAGATAAATCAGATACAGAGCGCAACTGCCACACCCATCCAACTGCACAGCCTTTCAGCTACTAGTTTCTAATTATTATTATGTATGATCCAATTTCCCTGTTCAATTTGTGATGGTTGCCTGCCTGAATACCTAGTCAAATCAACGGAGGCTGTAAAAGAGGGGTTGTTAAAGAACCCAGGAATGAAAAACAATAACACAGGTCAAAGCCTCTCAGGTACCCACCCCATTTCAAAGGACTCAATACAACAGCTGGGCAATCAGTTTCGGGGAGAACCTACCTGGCTGGCAGTATCCAAAGTAGGATGTTTTCCTCTTCCCAAGGTTCAGGCTGAGATCAAAAGACCCTCCGGGGGGTTAAAAAGGGTGGATGGAGGAGGTCAGGAAGCTGACAGAGAAACATACAGTCAGGTTGCTGGGAGGCTGACAATGCAGAGTCAGGGTCTGCCAAGAGCAAGCTGTCGTGCGATGCCCAGAGAGAGCAGGGCACACACCAAGGCTTAGTCATTCTACCTGGGGAATGCCAAACACAGATAAGACACTCTGAAAAATAACAGAGACCTATACACAATCTATTTCTCTAAACTCCATATGCTCTTTGGGCAAACAGATCATACTCTGTGTGCTGGAGAAACCGCTTCTGTGTCACTGCATACTATTACTGACCACAGACCCAGAGGAGAACTCTGGCAGGGTCCAAGCCCAGTTGGTACTGCTAAGTAATAAGGATGTCTGCTCAGGGAGGTGTAGCCCGGACACCTGCTCGGTTGGATTGAGGGATCCCACCGCAAAGAGAATAGAAGGCATGGGCCTGTCACTGGACGGGTGCTGGAAAAGGGTCCCAGAATGGGTAGCCTGCCCAGAGACTGAGACACTGTATAGGACACATGGTATTTTTTCCTCCTCCCAGCCTGGCACAGTCTAGCTCAGGGGTGGGCAAACTATGGCCCGTGGGCCAGATCCGGCCCATCAACAGTTTTAATCCGGCCCCCGAGCTCCTGCTGGGAAGTGGGATTGGGGGTTGCTCCACGTGGCTCCCGGAAGCAGCAGCATGGCCCCTCTCCGGTTCCTACACGCAGGGGAAGCTAGGGGGCTCTGCTCTGCATGCTGCCTCTGCCCCAAGAGCCGCCCCCGCAGATCCCCTTGGCCAGGAACTGCAGCCAATGGGAGCTGCAGGGGTGGTGCCTGTGGATGGGACAGCGCGCAGAGCCGCCTGGCCATGCCTTCGCATAGGAGCCAGAGAAGGGACATGCTGCTGCTTCTGGGAGCCGCTTGAGGTAATCGCTGCCAGAAGCCTGCATCCCTGAGCCTCTCCCCGCGCCCCAACCCCCTACCCTAGCCCTGACCCCCCTCCTGCCCTCCGAACCCCTCAATACCAGCCCAGAGCACCCTCCTGCACCTCAAAACCCTCATCCATAGCCCCACCCCGGGTCCCCTCCCACACTCTGAACTCCTCATTTCTAGCCCCACCCTGGAGCCCACACCCCCAGCCAGAGCCCTCACCCCAACCCCAATTTTGTGAGCATTTATGGCCCGCCATACAATTTCTATTCCCAGATGTGGCTCTTGGGCCAAAAAGTTTGCCCACCACTGGTCTAGCTCCTGGAAGCCCCAGTCCAGCATAGCACATAAGGACATGTGTAATATGGAGCACACGGTTAAATGCTGTGCTGGCATGGAGCTATAATCAGGAGGCGGTCTTGAAGAGAAACCACTAAAGCCCCAACTCTCTGGGGTCCTGATTTAGCCAAACACATAGGCCTTGAATCAGCAAGGTGTTTGAACCCCTATCTAACAGTAAGTGTGTAAGTACTCCCACTGACTTCAATAATGGAGCTACTCACATGCTTAAAGTTAAGCACCTGCTTAAGAGCTTTGCTGAACTGGGACCTATGAAAGTTTACAGACAAACAGGCTTGTAGTATTTTAGAAAATGTTAACCCTTTCATTTCTGGACCACACAGTTCTTTCCTGGCAATATTAGGCTGCAGTTTCAGACATATTGACTGGGCGCAGAGTTTCAATTTAACTTGGTCTTGTCACATTCCCTCAAAGCAACTCTATAAGCCTGCACAGTGCTAGCTGCAAAGAATGTGCTCTGATCCCATATAAAGTGCCACAAACCACGCAACAAACTCCATCATTTCAAAACCCAATTAAGGTTGCTAAGTGACACTAATATGGTTATCTTTCACAGCGTTTACAAAACCGAAGAACTTAAAAGCAAGGGAATGAAGAGTAGATGATATCATAAATCTTACCCTCCACATATAAAAAACAATCATATTAACCTGGTCAAGTTCAAAGGAATGCCTCTTTCATTATGGCACAACAACTGTTAACATTGATCCCGGGTTTGTTGGCTGTTTTCATTTGTTTGTTATCTTGATTTCAATATTCACATATTTCCTTTAAAAAGATGCTATTAATGGGAAATATTATTGCTAATATATTACTCAGTTGATGTGCATGCTTTTTTGGCATTTCTTGAGGACAATGCTGTACATGTAGTTTAATAGGTAATGTGTCTAACATCAATTCATGGTAACGTTAGACTGATTAATATGTGTCATTAATGTGTACTACATAGTATTTAAAGTCTATAAGAAGGTGTAACTGGGTTGTCTAGGCAGCTCCCCCTTGTGGCCCGCCAGATCATGACTCACCCAGCTGTGGTCTCTGCTGGTAAGAAACTGTCTCTGTAAAGTCCTAGGTAGCAGTGCTTTGCCCTCCGGCCAAGACACACTTCAGTCCTACCCCTTCAGGGTGCTCATGTTCAAATGAAATCAAGAACAACCCCCTCCAACTCAAAACAGGATCCTCTAACTAACCTTTGGTAGGGTCCCACCCTTCTATTTATAGCTTGTCTCCAAAAAGTCTATGCTTCGCTCCACCATTAAGACTGACTAATCCTCAGAAGCGTTCCAGCACTTCATTAACGATGTGCTACAAGACCTCTTGGACCAGCTCATGGTGGTGTATCTGTCTGATACACTGATCTTCTCAGATGATCTGAACCAACACTCCACTCATGTCCATACAGTCCTGGAGAGACTCCGACAACACAATCTCTATGGTAAACTGGAGACGTTCACATTTGATCAGACCTCAGCTGAGTACTTGGGTTTCATCCTGTCCCCAGAAGGAATCAAGGTGGACCTGTGAAAAGGTCCAGGTTGTTTGCGACTGGGCAGACCCCTGTAATGTGCATGACCTAATATGTTTTTTAGGCTTTGCAAACTTCTACTGGAGGTTCATTTTGAATTTTTCAAAACAAGCTGAACCCCTCACTGCCCTACTCTATAAAAACTGCCCATTTCCATACGTCGTCTGGGACCTGGCATGCATTCAAGCAGTTGAAGCTTGCCGTCACCACCACTCCAGTATTGGCCCACTCAGATGTGATGCAAGCTTTCATTGTGGAAGCAGATGCCTCTAGTTCAGTGATCGGGGTAGTACTCTACCAAAGGCATAGACCGAAGCAAATATTTCACCCCATCGCCCACTACTTAAGGAAGCTCACTCGTGCTGACTGAAACTACAAGATTGTGGACAAGGAGCTCACTGCAATTAAGACTGTCTTCAAGGAGTAGTGACGCTATTCAGAAAGGACCCACATCTGGTCCAAGTGTTTACCAACCATGAGAATCTGAAATACCTCTGTAGGGCCAGCGCTCTAAACACATGACACCTCTGGTGGACCCTATTCATCTCCTGGTTCAGCTCTACCTTGACCTACTGTCCTAGAACCAGAAATGGCAAGGCCAATGCCTTGTCCTGAAGATATGGCTCTGATCCACAAGGCCCCAGTCCAGAACAACCTCACATTCTCAAATCCCGTAATTTCCTTAATGTGACTCACCACCAGGACCTGCACACACTCATCCACTCTGCTTCTGTCTCCAGAATTCTGCCTGACAAGTTGGCCATTATCAACCGAGAACCAGGAGGAGATCACATTTGTAAGGGACTGCATCTATTTTCCCACAGGACATACAAGAGTGGCAGTCTTCAACTGTGTCACAACTTCACCCTGGCAGGACACTTAGGGCCAATATAAAAATGGATGATTAACATCCCATTTCTTCTGGTGGTCCCAAATGGCTTTATGATAGAAACCTTTATAGCTTTCTGCAAGGTGTGTGCCTGCACTAAGATCCCGTGTCATAATCCCCTGCAGTCTCCTCCACCATGTGGACACCCCATCTCAGCCCTGAGAAGCCATTGCCTTGGACTTTGTTGTTTCACATCCATCCTGATGGTGATAGATCAGTTTTCTAAAATGGCTCACTTCATTCCCTGCACAAGTTTACCCTCTGTGGAGGAAACCGCCCAGGTTGGATAAACAACATAGTCCATCTTCATAGCCTCTCGGATCACATCACCTCTGACTGGGGACCACAGTTTACTGCTCGCTTCTGGAAGAGGCCCTACATTTATTAGAAATCCACACAAACTTGTTCTCTTCCTGTCATCTTCAGTCGGGTGGCCAGACAGAATCAACCAGATTTTTAAACAATACTTACAGTTCTGCATCAACCATCAGCAGGATGACTGGCCCTAACTGTTATCCTTTGCAGAGTTTTATTACAATAATGCACACTATGCCATAGGCAACAGCCCCTTCTTTATCAATTAAAGGTACCACCCCCAATTTCACCCACAACTACCCACATCCTCCCCCAACCCATCTGCCTTAGACCTAGTACATTATATCCATCACATCCAAGAGGAAGTGAAGGGAAACACTGAAAAGGCAAAGGAGGACTACAAAAGGCATGCAGACAAGCAAAGACAACAGGGCCCTACCTACAGCACAGGACAAAAGGTATGGCTTTCAACAGAACACCTCTGCATGGACACACCCTCCCAGAAACTAGACTATTGGTTCCTTGGCAGGTACCAGATTTGGAGACAAATCAACCTGGTCACTTTTGAAGTTCAGCTCCCTCGATCCCTTAGTGTTCATCCCATATTCCATGTTTCACTTCTAGAACAATATATCAAGAACAAATTTCCCCATAGAGCCCAATTGCTGCCTGCCACTGGTGCAGGGTCAGGAGGAATACACTGTTCATGAAGTCCTCAACTCTAAAATCAGGTGGGGCAAATTATGATACCTGATTGACTGGGAACGTACAGCCCAGAGGAATGAACTTGGGAGTCAGCTGAAAACATTCTTGCTCCTGCCCTGGCTTGGGTCTTCCATAGGAACCACCCCGAGAAACCTGGACCTATGTTGCCTGGAGGGCAACCCGAGTGGAGGCCTATGGATCTCAAACCTGGATATGCAGGTCTTCTGGAAGCAGCCATGCTCCAACCCTCCACCTGGCAGCCTGCTGACAATCACTTACCTGAGACCCATGAAGCCCAGCCCCAGTGGGCAGCTCCATCCCCTCATGTCCAATTGGCGGAGTCCCAGAGCACCTGATTGGTCTGCTGGACCTACTTAAGCCAACTGGAATCCACCCTGCTCTGGACTGCATGCCTTGTGTTTTCTGCTCCCTACAACTCTCTCCTCCTTCCCCAGCTTGATCTCCTGGCATTCCAACTTGGCTTAACTGCTGGCATCTGACTTGTGGTTCCCGATCTCCTGTTTGTTCCCTGCTTCTGATCTCCCGGTATCCCAACCAGCCTACTCTTGACTCCTGTCTCACGACTATGGAATCTGAATCTGACTATTAGGTCTGGCTGTCCATGGCCATGACACATCCATTTTTTTTAATGCTAGTTCTGGATTCTGAAGTTAAGCATGGTCTGATCTTGTATCAGCAGTGAATGACATCAAACTTTCGTGGACTCAAATATTTTTCTCCATCCAAACAATAAAACTCAGTATAATTTGCAAAGGAGGAAGCCCCACCTTCAATTTTCACCAGGATCTATGGAAAGATTCCTTCCAATAACTGTATATTAGAGCTGGTCGGGAATTTGTTTTTTCACAGAAAATGCTGAGTTGCCAAAACCTTGTGCCTGCTCTGAATTTGGCAACACCTGGACTTGAACCTGGGTCTCTGACATCCCAGGTGAGTGCTCTGACCAGTGACTGGGCTTGTGCACATGAACAATTCTGGAAAGGTCTAGTTTTTGTTTAGCTGTGAAACAAAAAACAAATCTCAAAATCTCACAAATTCTGTTTCACAAAAAATTGTGTGTTCCGAGCCTTACTGTGTGTACAATAGTGTTCCCCTGAATACTTAATATCTCAATTCTCTTTTTACTTGATGCCAAAGAGGAAGATATTAGCTGGAATTGTAGTGAATGGAGGAATTAATGTGACATTTTAAAGAAATCAATCTATCTTCATTGTGGACTTTAGATGAAAAATTATCACAAGAAAAAAAAATCAGTGTTAAGGCAGGATTAAAAATTCTTTTGGTTTCGCCTAGTAATTGAAGCAGGCTTCTGAAATTCTCTGTTTTATTCTGTGCTAAATTTCCCCAGTGACTTTTGAAGTGTACAGAAGTATTCCAAAACCAAGCAATTACCGGGAGGGGAATGGACAGACACGAAAGGAAGTTTCAGGTACTGCTAACAGCTGACAAAATATATCACTCCTCCTTTCTTCCTTCCTTAGGTAATGATGCTGTTATAGATAGATGATGGGAGCTTAAATTTAAACACTGGCAGCTAGATTCTCCACTGGTGTAAATCTGCATAGTTGCACTGAAGTCAATAGAGCTACACTGCTTTACAGCAACAACAGAACTAGCCGCATAAATCTCTGCAAAGAGCCAAAGAGTTCAAGCAAACTTGAGAATCGTGTTGATTTCATTACAGTAAGAAGAGAAGTTGGGAGTGTGGATCTCTGTCCTGGGGTGTGACCCCTTGTACACGTGTGGGACGGGGCTCGACCCGCTCTGGGGCGGCGGGGAGCCACACCGACTCACTATCCCCTGGGACTGGGGCACTTTGTCCGGCGGCACGATCTTCCCCGGCAGCCCTTGCAGTCCTGAAAAGTACAATAGGCCCGGCCCTGGCTCAGGGCGGGCACCAACGTTATCCGGGCTCAGACCCTCAGTTAGGGCTGAGCAATGGTCAGCAAAGTAAATAAGCTCAGGCCTTAGGTCAGGGCTGAGCAACAGCAAACACAGTATATAAGCCCAGGCCCTAGGTCAGGGCAGGGCAGCAAACGCGGATGCAAAGATCAGGCCCTCAGGCAGGGCTGAGCACCAGTAATAGGCCTAAGTCTCAACAGGCCTGCGGAGGGGGAGACTGCCACCCACGGGTTGGGTGGCAGGGGGGACGCAGGCCCTCCCACTCCACTGCGTCCCAGCCCGGGGCCCTAGCAGCGGCAGAAGACCCGCTGCTTAGTCAGTGGGGATCCTGGCTGCAACACACTGACATCGGCTCTGGCAGTGCTGCAGCCAGACTGGGGTCGGCTGCCCCTCTGGGCATACCTGGATGCTGGCGTAGGCCTTGGGGGGATCCTGGACCATGGGTTCGTCCGGCCAGGGATCGTTTGGCAAATCCGGGAGCTCCTCCGGATAGGAGGCGCAGGGCAGGCTCGGCGGCTCCTCTGGGTAGTAGGCGCCGGGCAGGCTCAGTGGGTCCTCTGGGTAGCGGGCGCAGGGCAGGCCCGGCAGTTCCTCGGGGTAGCGGGCGCAGGGCAGGCCCGGTGGCTCCTAGCGGTCACTCCTGTCTACAGAGGTTTCCCATCCCCGAGCTAGGCTGGAGACGTCTGGTCTCTCCGGCGGCTGGGGCCAGACTGAGTTCTGAGGGCCCGGCTTTATACTTCTGGGTCGCCTCCTGACCCTCTGAGGGGCGGGCTCAGAACTCCCTAGCTCTGCCCACTCTGGCCTCCGGATGGGCTCTTCCCCTTCCAGAGCGGCGGGGAGCCACACCAACTCACTACACCCCTGTAATAGGAAGAGAGCATGACATAAGTCCTTATATTAGCAGCCTGGTATGAGGCAGAACCTGCTCACAGAATCTGGCAAGACCAGGGCTAATATTGCAGAAATACACATTCCTAAGAACTGCTAAGCACAGAGTACTCATGCAAACACATCCCGATTGTGACGTTGCAGTCTATATGGTTTTATAAAAATATGCTAATGAGTGAATATAATGTAACTGGAATATGCTTCATGCAAAAGGTCTCTTGTAAGGTATCATTACAAAGCTTATAATCTACTGAGTGTGATCATCCTATTTGTATAAATGTACCACTCTTGTATCTGAAACTAGAAATATGAAATATAACTCTGAGGGCCTATTGTAATTATGCAAAGTGTGGGCCATTAATGGTGGTTTGGAATCTTGATGACTCCCATTAACCAGGACCATTGTCTGCAGATGGCTGTGTTTTACCTGTAAATCTTCCTGTATACGTGTGTGCTGGCAAGTGGGCAATGAAGTCTTGCAGTGACATGTGATCATATCACCTGAACTGGAATCCATCTTTAACCTGGTGCTTTTCCAGTGAGAAGGAGGGGGTGGAAACCCAGAGAGGGACAAAGGATTCCCGCCTTATGCAAAAGATATATAAAGGGGTGGAAGAGAACAGAGAAGAAGGAAGGAGCCATCATGAAGAATTCCCTAGCTATCACCTGAGCTGGAACAAGAGCTGTACCAAGGGAAAGAATTGTGCCCAGGCCTGGAAGGTGTCCAGTCTGAGGAAAAAAATTACTGAAGCATCTCTGAGGGTGAGATTATCTGTATTGAGTTTGATTAGACATAGATTTGCGCATTTTATTTTTTTTTGCTTGGTGACTTACTTTGTTCTGTCTGTTACTACTTGGAACCACTTAAATCCTACTTTCTGTATTTAATAAAATCACTTTTTACTTATTAATTAACTCAGAGTATGTATTAATACTTGAGGGAGCAAACAGCCGTGCATATCTCTCTATCATTGTTATAGAGGGCGAACAATTTATGAGTTTACCCTGCATAAGCTTTATACAGGGTAAAACGGATTTATTTGGGTTTAGACCCCACTGGGAGTTGGGCATCTGAGTGTTAAAGACAGGAACACTTCTGTGAGCTGCTTTCAATGAAGCCTGCAGCTTTGGGGCAAGTAATTCAGACCCTGGGTCTTTGTTGGAACAGACAGGAGTGTCTGGCTCAGCAAGACAGGGTGCTGGGGTCCCGAGCTGGCAGAGAAAGCAGGGGTAAAAGTAGTTTTGGCACATTGGGTGGCAGCTCCCAAGGGAGTTTCTGTGATCCAACCCGTCACACCGATATCAAGTGGTACCTGAACATCCCGATATCAAGGATAGTACAAAAACATTCCCCAAGGATAACAGGAATACATTGACCCCTCCTAAAAGATAAGGTCAGGATGACAGTACATAATAGAAACGTTTTAATCAAACCAACATGTACAAGGTGATGGGTAATAATTAGCCATGTCAGAGGGGCAGCATTAACTTGTTTATATCGGGGTATAAAGATGTATCTCAGAGGGAGTATCTTTGTCTGGCCAAGGGAGGAAGGGAAAGTCCCGCCATTCACTGAGCTATTCCATTGTTACAGGTATACATGTATTAGTGGTCCAGTAGAGTCTGCAGAATACTATTATCATGCTTCATCAACAATAAACCTGGCTGGGTGCCTCTGTCCTTTAATGGATCTTGTGATCATTGGGTGGCTCGTTCAAAGTCTACCATGCCAGTCATCTAAGAGGGCTGGGGTGGCACACAGAGGGAACACACACACACACACAGGAAAACATCTATCAACATCTAACCACAACCCCTATTCTGCTATCAGTGTATCAGGAATGTAATTTATTGCACTCAGTATTAGGGAGGTGTGAACCAACCTATGCAGATGAAAAAAATTAAAAAGTTGACCCACATTTTTGGCCATCTCTTAAAGTGAATCAAATGTGGACTTTCTAACAATCCATTTAGTAATTTCGCAATAAAATTCCAGATGAAGCAATTCCAGATGAAGCAATATAGTGCTGGTTTGCTTTCGGCATAACATGGACTTACTCAGACACACAGAAGACAACAATATATTACATAAAGTTGAAGCATCTCCATAGCTAAGCCCCCATTCAAGACACATGCATAATATTAAGCACATGTGTAGTCTGGGACTATTCACATGCTTAAGCATCTTCCTGCATTCGGTACCAAGATAGTTCCCACTACAAGCTTGATCTTCACTTGCTCCATTCCCTGCTACCTTCCAAACCTGTTTAGTAGAATATTTGTGATCTGAGCACATTTTATTATTTTTTCCACCAGCTCTACAGGTAGTTGCATGATATTTGGTAATTAATTCATAGCATATTTTTATTTTTGGCAATTTCCCAGTAAATGATCTCAGAATAAACATCTTCCGTATTCAGCCAATCAAAATTAGTTTTGCAATCCCCGCCCCCCAAACCAGCCCTGTGTAGAAGGGTGTGATCACAGTGGAGGGAGTCAGTTTCATGAAGCAGAGGGATCCAACATTGTTTTGCAGGCCCGTCTAACTGTACCAAGGCCAGCTCTGAGTGACAGAAGGGGATTGAAGGTGCTTTTGTTTTAAGCTCTCCCATACTCTGCTCAGCTGGAGGAAGTAAAGCAGCAGCCTAATTTCACCTCTCTCTCTTTGAAGCACCTCACCTGCTGATCTGCTTCAGGAAGCAGAAGAGCAGCAGCAGCCTGAGCTGCGGTTGCTTTTATTCCTCCACTCTCATCAAAGCAGCAGAACAGAGCTCTCTCCCGTTGCCATTAGTAGGAGGAAAATGATGCTGAGCGGAGTTCTAAGACCGCTGTCCCCCAGGAGCTCGGGGAAGCACTGCGTTAGTGTTCCCCACATTTCCTTTGGGTCCATCAGCTAGTGGAAGCTTCAAAACTTTTATGATTTATGATTGTGAACTGGTGCATTGGCACCCCCTCTGGCGAGGCATGGTGTGGTACCTGCACTCACTCACTCTGATGGGGTTGTCACTCAATTCCTGATGCCCAGGTGTCTGAAAACTCCCTCTGTTCTTAAGCCCCTCAGGAGGCTGGTAGGGGAACCCAGGCCCACACACTCCACTGGCTTCAAGGCTTCAGGGCTCAGGGCCCTCAAACTAGACAAGCTGAATTAGGGTTTGATTACTCCGGCTATACCCTGGGCTCCGACTTATTACCCCAGGGTTTCTGTAGGTTCTTCAGCCTGCTGGTCTGGTCATCCCCTTTTAGGGTGCCATCCCTGAGTGGCTTTTCAGCAGCTTGCTGGCAGGAGTTCCCTTCTCCAGCCTGCTTGCTCACTCTGTTGGTAGCTCTCTTGCCAGTGTCCAGTAGCCTGACACCTCCATTAACCCTAAATGAGTATTGGTGCTATGGGCCAGAATCATATGTCTCCTATGGTTACAGACACCACTGAATATACAGGCCCTGGTGGTTTATAAGCATGTGATCTCTGTGACCCCAATAATGTTTGCAACAGCCATGAGCCCTATACCTGAGTGCTCCCCACAGAGCTTATAACCACTGCAGGACTCCTGGGAACAAGGTGGTCATGCAAGTAACAATTACATCAGCTTACATGCCACACTATTTACAAGAGAAGGGCTGAGCTGGATCAGTTTGGGTCTTCATTGTGGTGTGGCAAGACCCAAACCAAACCCACCCATGGTTTGCTGTTGGATTTCCAGCTTCAAGCACTTCTCCCAAGGCTCTGTAAAGAAGGGTAACTGTTTTCTTAGAAACAATAAATATAGGTATGCAAGGAAGAGGAGACATAACAGGACAAAAAGTTAAATGAACAAGCACTGAGGTACAAGAGCTCAGAAACAGCAAGCACATCGGTATCACCAGCGGCATCACTAGCAGCTAAAAAGAGCTCCCTGTTTTGCAATGAGACTCAGAAAATGTAGGCTCCCATTCTTCTGATACTCTCTAATGGATGCAGCCTCTCGGAGCTAGTATTGACAGACTGCCATTGCTAATACAGCTCTCACTCAGAGACGGAATCAGCTGTCACAATATGGGCATATTTACCAACAGCCAATAACCCACGGCAGGTGGCGGTAGCTACTGATCTACTTTGTTACACAAATACATTGCAGCTTGCTGTCTTTGCTGCATGTACTCTCAACCTTTAATAATGGCCACATGCCATGTTTTGAAGTTGTTTTGCCATGTTTTGGAGGGGGTTTTTTTGTTTGTTTTTTTTAAACAACTGGAGTTCTTTTTTGAGGGGGATGAGCCATTTGACTGCCTGGTGATGTTCTCAAATGGCACAGCTGATGGGAGGTACACAGAGGATAGTGTTGGATGGCAGAGATGGCTGGGTCACTTTTCCCTTTCATGCCATGTGCATAGCTTTGCCTGTGGTGGTCACTATCTGTGGAGGGACAACATTTTGAAAAGCACCTAAGTGATTTAAAAGCCTAAGTCCCAAGTTCCAAAGTGAAAACTGTTTTTCATAGACATGGGCCAAGGGAAAGGTGTAACACCAAAATGACAGGTAGCTCAAAGTGCTAGACATTAATTTCTAAAGATTCATCCTGTGCCAGAGCTTGGAGAAAAGCAATCAGAAGAAATGCAGAAGCAGAGAATAATTTCACCTCTCAAGTTTAGTGAATGGCCTGCAATGCTTGTATATGTTCTCAAAACTAATAAGAGTGCAGGGCTTGTGTATGACTTAGCCTTCTTATCCCCATAGTAAGAGATGGTGCAGAGCTCTGGTCCAGCTATTCCAGTATCCTGTCTCTGAAAGTGACCAGTACCAGGTACCGTAGAGGAAGGTGCAAGGAACCCCAGAGTGGACATTACAGAATATCTTGCACAAATACGTTTCTTCCTAACCATCAGCCAAAGGCCTTCCATAACATACTTGAATGCTACTGACAGTAGCTGTTGACATTCTCAGGCCTGATCTACACTACGAGTTTAGGTTGAATTTAGCAGCGTTAAATCAAATTAACCCTGCACCCGTCCACACAATGAAGCCATTTTTGTCGACATAAAGGGCTTTTAAAATCGATTTCTGTACTCCTCCCCGACAAGGGGATTAGCACTGAAATCAACATTGCCAGTTCGAATTAGGGTTAGTATGGACGCAATTCGACGGTATTGGCCTCGGGGAGCTATCCCACAGTGCACCATTGTGACCATTCTGGATAGCAATTTGAAATCGGATGCACCTGCCAGGTAGACAGGAAAAGCCCCGCAAACTTTTGAATTTCATTTCCTGTTTACCTAGCGAGGAGAGCTGATCAGCACAGGTGACCGTGCAGTCCCAGAATCGAAAAAGAGCTCCAGCATGGACCGTTTGGGAGGTACTGGATCTGATCGCTATATGGGAGACGAATCTGTGCTATCAGAACTCCGTTCCAAAAGACGGAATGCGAAAACATTTGAAAAAATCTCCAAGGCCATGATGGACAGAAGCCATAATAGGGACTCAACACAGTGCCATGTGAAACTTAAGGAGCTGAGACAAGCGTACCAGAAAGCCAAAGAATCAAACGGATGCTCTGGGACAGAGCCGCAGACATGCCGCTTCTACGCTGAGCTGCAGGCAATTCTGGGGGGCCGCCACCACTACCCCACCCCTGTCCGTGGACTCCGATGATGGGGTACTCTCAGTCGCCATGCCTGAGGATTTTGCGGACGGGGAACATGAGGAGGAGGAGCAGGACAAGGTTGAGGAGAGCACACAGCACACTGTTCTCCCCGACAGCCAGGATCTTTTTCTCACCCTGACTGAAATACCCTCCCAACCCTCCCAAGGCAGTATCCCGGACCATGAAGCTGTAGAAGGGACCTCTGGTGAGTGTACCTTTGTAAATATAAAACATGGTTTAAAAGCAAGCGTTTTTTAATGATTAATTTGCCCTGAGGACTTGGGATGCATTCATGGCCAGTACAGCTACTGGAAATATCTGTTAACGTGTCTGGGGATGGAGCAGAAATCCTCCAGGGACATCTCCATGAAGCTCTCCTGGAGGTACTCCAAAAGCCTTTCCAGAAGGTTTCTGGGGAGAGCAGTCTTATTCTGTCCTCCATGTAGAACAGTTTACCCCACCATGCTAGTAGCAAGTAATCTGGTATCATTGCATGACAACGCCTAGCAACATATGGTCCCGATGTCTGCTGGCATTCAAGCAACATCCGTTATATATCTCTCTGTGTTATCCTCAGGAGAGTGATATCGTTCATGGTAACCTGGTTGAAATACGGGAATTTAATTAAGGGGACATTCACAGGTGGCCGTTCCTACTGGGCTGTTTGCCTGTGGCTGAAAAGAAATCCTCCCCGCAGTTAACCAAGCGGCGGAGGGGTGGGGGAGGGCATTGGTGCTGAGCTGTTCGCGTTTGGCTAGCAGGGATCTTCCCTGATACCAGCCACACGGTTGGGGAAGGGTTAAAGTGATCATCACAGAGAAAAGGATGGGAGGGGGGCTTCATGCTGAGCTGTTCATGTTTGGCTAGCAGGGATCTTCCCGGATACTGGCCATGCGGTGCGGTGCGGGGAGGGTTAAAGCGGTCATCCCAGAGAAAAGGATGGGGGGGGGATAGTTTGGTTTCTGCTGCTGCACGTTAACACAAAAACCGCAGCCCTAAATGGGCAACTCAACGGGCTTTGCTTGGTATGGGAAAGGAGGATGCTGCTGTTATGATGGTTGCAGAAGCCGAAAGACTATGGCTTACCATGGCCGCCTGCAAGCTGAATTCTGTTGCCCGGCATGTTTGATCTCTAACACCAAAGCCGCAGCTGTTTTTTGCACATAAGATGCAAAAAATAACCTTGTACCGAAATCACATGTGCTATGTAATGTGAATAGTGTTGTTCACCGTGAAAGAGTATACCCATTGTTCTGTAAAATGTATATTTTTAAATACTTCTCTCCCTTTTTCCCCCTCCCGCAGCTGCAAATGTTTCAAGCCTCCCTCCTCCATCCCAAAGGCTATCTCAGATAAGGCGGCGAAAAAAACGCATGCGTGATGAAATGTTCTCTGAGCTCATGCAGGTGTAATGAAAGAGCTCAGCAGAAAGTGTGGAGGGACACAATAGCACAGGACAGGAAAGCGGCCAGTGAACATGAGGAGAGGTGTCGGCAGGAAGATCAGAGGAGGCAGGATGCAATGCTGGGGCTACTGCGGGAACAAACGGGCATGATCCGGCATCTGGTGGAGGTTCAGGAACGTCAGCTGGAGAGACTGACGTTGCAGCCCCTGTTTAACCGCCCTCCCTCCTCCCCAAGTTCCATAGCTGCCTCCTCACCCAGACTCCGAAGAACGTGGGTGGGAGGCTCCAGGCACCCAGCCACTCCACCCCAGTGGACAGAAGGCTGTCATTCAACAAGTATTGAAGTGGCCTTTTCCTTCCTTCCTCCCCTCCTCCCACACACCATCCGGGCTACCTTGTGAGTTATCTCCCTATTTTTATAATCAATTAATAAAGAATACATGGTCTTTAAACGATAGTGACTTTATTTCCAAGCTGTGATCGAAGGGGGGAAGGTGGTTGGCTTACAGGGAATTAGAGTCAACCAAGGGGGTGGGTTTTCATCAAGGAGAAACAAATAGAACTGTCACACGGTACCCTGGCCAGTCAAGAAACTGGTTTTCAAAACTTCTCTGATGCGCAGCGCTTCCTGATGTGCTCTTCTAATTGTCCTGGTGTCTGGCTGCGCGTAATCAGCAGCCAGGCGATTTGCCTCAACCTCCCACCCCGTCATAAACGTCTCCCCCTTACTCTCACAGAGATGGTGGAGCACACAGCAAGAAGCAATAATAATGGGGATATTGGTTTCGCTGAGGTCTGAGCGAGTCAGTAAACTGCACCAGCGACCCTTCAAACTTCCAAATGCACACTCTGCCACCATTCTGCACTTGCTCAGCCTATAGTTGAACAGCTCCTTACTACTGCCCAGGGTGCCTGTGTACGGTTTCATGAGCCAGGGCATTAAGGGGTAGGCTGGGTCCCCAAGGATAACTATAGGCATTTCAACATCTCCAACAGTATTTTCTGATCTGGGAAGTAAATCCTTTCCTGCAGCCATTTAAACAGACGAGGGTTCCTGAAGACGCGAGCGTCATGAACCTTTCCCGGCCATCCCACGTTGATATTGGTGAAACGTCCCTTGTGATACACCAGGGCTTGCAGCACCATTGAAAAGTCTCAATTGCGGTTTATGTACTGGCTGCCTTGGTGGTCCAGTCCCAAGATAGGGATATGGGTTTCGCCTATTGCCCCACCACAGTTAGGGAATCCCATTTCAGCAAAGCCATCTACTATGACCTGCACATTTCCCAGAGTCACTACCTTTGATAGCAGCAGCTCAGTGATTGCATTGGCTACTTGCATGACTGCAACCCCCACAGTAGATTTGCCCACTCCAAATTGATTCCCGACTGACCGGTAGCTGTCTGGCGTTGCAACCTTCCATAGGGCTATCGCCACTCGCTTGTGAACTGTGAGAGCTGCTCTCATCTTGGTATTCTTGCGGTTCAGGGCAGGGGAAAGCAAGTCACAAAGTTCCATGAAAGTGCCCATACGCATGCGAAAGTTTTGTAGTCACTGGGAATCATCCCAGACCTGCAACACTATGCAATCCCACCAGTCTGTGCTTGTTTCCCGTGCCCAGAATCGGCGTTCCGTGGCATGAACCTGCCTCATTAACACCATGATGTCCACATTGCCGGGGCCCGCACTTTGAGAGAAGTCTGTGTCCATGTCCTCATCACTCTCGTCACCGCACTGCCATCGCCTCCTCACCTGTTTTTTCAGCTTCTGGTTCTGCATAAACTGCATGATAATGCGCAAGGTATTTACAATGCTCATAACTGCTGTGGTGAGCTGAACGGGCTTCATGCTTGCCGTGTTATGACATCTGCTTGGGCAATCCACGGAAAAGGGCGTGAAATGATTGTCTGCTGTTGCTTTCACGGAAGGAGGGTTGACTGACGACATTTACCCATAACCACTCGTGACAAATTTTTGGCCCCATCAGGCATTGGGAGCTCAACCCAGAATTCCAATGGGCAGCGGGGACTGCAGGAACTGTGGGATAGCTACCACAGTGCACCACTTGGAATGTCGATGCTTGCCACGGTACTATGGACGCACACTGCCGAATTAATGTGCTTAGTGTGGATGCATTCACTCAACTTTATACAATCTGTTCCCAAAAATCTACTTCTGTAAAATCAGAGTAATTTCATAGTGTAGACATACCCTCATTCTCCACATAAATGTCCAATCTTACTACACTCTTGGCCTCAGTGGTAGCTTGCGGCAATGAGTTATTTCCTTTTATTGGTTTTATATTTGTTCATAGAATAATAGAATTCAAAGGGACCTCGAGAGGTCATCTAGTCCAGTCCCCTGCATTCATGTCAGGACTTATTATCTAGACCATCCCTGACAGGTGTTTGTCCAACCTGCTCTTAAAAGTCTCCAATGATGGAGATTCTACAACCTCCCTCAGCTATTTATTCCAGTGCTTAGCCACCCTGACAGTTAGGAAGTTTTTCCTAATGTCCAACCTAAACCTCCCTTGCTGCAATTTAAGTCCATTGCTTCTTGTCCAATCCTCAGAGGTTAAGAAAAACAATTATTCTTCCTCCTCCTTGTAACAGTCTTTTACATACTTGAAAACTGTTATCATGTCCCTTCTCAGTCTTCTCTTTTCCAGACTAAACAAACCCAATTTTTTTCAATTTTCCCTCATAGGTCATGTTTTCTAGACCTTTAATCATTTTGTCACTCTTTTCTGGACTCTTTCCAATTTGTCCACATCCTCTCTGAAATGTAGTGCCCAGAACTGGACACAATACTCCAGTTGAGGCCTGATCAGAGCAGAGTAGAGTGGAAGAATTACTTCTCGTTTCTTGCTTACAACACACATGCTAATACATCCCAGAATGATGTTCGCTTTTTTTATAACAGCGTTACACTGTTGACTCATATTTAGCTTGTGGTCCACTATGACTCCCAGATCCGTTTCTGCAGTACTCCTTCCTAGGCAGTCATTTCCCATTTTGTATGTGTGCAACTGATTGTTCTTTCCTAAATGGAGTACTTTGCATTTGCCCTTATTGAATTTCATCCTATTTACTTCAGACCATTTCTCCAGTTTGTTCAGATCATTTTGAATTTTAATCCTATCCTCCAAAGCACATGCAACCCCTCCCAGCTTGGTATCATCCACAAAATTTATAAGTGTACTCTGTATGTCATTATTTAAATCATTGATGAAGATATTGAACAGAATCGGACTCAGAACGCCCTTTAATTTCATTGTATATCCAATTAATCTAATGTTGTGAGCCAGGCTAAATAGGAGAGGCTGATCTCTCTGCTTAGTATTCATTGTTCTGTATTCCTCCGTCATGTCCTCACTTATTCATTTCCTCTCTAAATTAAAAATCCCAATTTTTTTCAATTTTTCATCAGAAAACTTTCTCTGCTGTCAATTGTATGGACCCTCTCTACTTCTGCTATGTCCTTTTTGAGGTAGTGTACTCAGTTCTTGTCACCCTATCCATGGGTATGTCTACACTACGAAATTAGTTCGAATTTATAGAAGCCGGTTTTATAGAAATCGGTTGTATACAGCCGATTGTGTGTGTCCCCACATAAAATGCTCTAAGTGCTCTAGTCGGCGGACCGCGTCCACAGTACCGAGGCTAGCGTCGACTTCCGGAGCATTGCACTATGGGTAGCTATCCCACAGCTATCCCACAGTTCCCGCAGTCTCCGCCCCCCATTGGAATTCTGGGTTGAGATCCCAATGCCCGGATGATGCAAAACAGTGTCGCGGGAGGTTCTGGGTACATGTCGTCAGGCCCCTCCCCCTCCGTCACAGCAACGGCAGACAATAGATTCTCTCCTTTTTACCTGGGTTACCTGTGCAGACAACATACCATGGCAAGCATGGAGCCCGCTCAGCTCAGCTGAGCTCACCGTCACCATATGTCCTCTGGGTGCCGGCAGACGTGGGACTGCATTGCTACACAGCAGCAGCTGCTAACTGCCTTTTGGTGGTAGACGGTGTAGCATGACTAATAGCCGTGGGGCTGGCAGCCGTAGGGCTGCATTGCACCAGCCCCTTGCCTTTTGGTAGAAGATGGTATATTATGACTGGTATCCGTCGTCGTCATACTGCAGTGGCTGTCAATCATGGGCACCTGGGCAGACATGCTACTGTCTCGATGATGATGGCTATCAGTCGTAGTATACTATTTTCTGCCAATTGCCCAGTATTGTCTGCTAAGCACCCAGAAGAGGCCGAGGGCGATCTGGGTGCTGGCAGATGTGGGGCTGGCAGACGTGGGGCTGCATTGCTACACAGCAGCAGCCCCTTGCCTTTTGGTAGAAGATGGTATATTACGACTGGTATCCATCGTCATTGTACTGCAGAGACTATCAGTCATGCTGCACCATCGGCTGCCAGCCTAAGATGTAAAAAATAGATTTGTTCTGTATTCATTTGCTTCCCCTTCCTCCGTGAAATCAACGGCCTGCTAAGCCCAGGGTTTTCAGTTTAATCTTTGGGGGGACCATTCTGTGTGACAGTTGTTTGTGTTTCTTCCTGATGCACAGCCACCTTTCTTGATTTTAATTCCCTGTACCTGTACCTGCAAAAAGAAGAACAGGAGTACTTGTGGCACCTTAGAGACTAACAGATTTATTAGAGCATAAGCTTTCGTGGACTACAGCCCACTTCTTCGGATGCATATAGAATGGAACATATATTGAGGAGATATATATACACACATACAGAGAGCATAAACAGGTGGGAGTTGTCTTACCAACTCTGAGAGGCCAATTAATTAAGAGAAAAAAACTTTTGAAGTGATAATCAAGCTAGCCCAGTACAGACAGTTTGATAAGAAGTGTGAGAATACTTACAAGGGGAGATAGATTCAATGTTTGTAATGGCTCAGCCATTCCCAGTCCTTATTCAAACCGGAGTTGATTGTGTCTAGTTTGCATATCAATTCTAGCTCAGCAGTCTCTCATTGGAGTCTGTTTTTGAAGTTTTTCTGTTGTAATATAGCCACCCGCAGGTCTGTCACTGAATGACCAGACAGGTTAAAGTGTTCTCCCACTGTTTTTTGAGTATTTTGATTCCTGATGTCAGATTTGTGTCCATTGATTCTTTTGCGTAGAGACTGTCCGGTTTGGCCAATGTACATGGCAGAGGGGCATTGCTGGCATATGATGGCATATATCACATTGGTAGATGGGCAGGTGAACGAGCCCCTGATGGTATGGCTGATGTGATTAGGTCCTATGATGATGTCACTTGAATAATTATGTGGACAGAGTTGGCATCGGGGTTTGTTACAAGGATAGGTTCCTGGGTTAGTGGTTTTGTTCAGTGATGTGTGGTTGCTGGTGAGTATTTGCTTTAGGTTGGGGGGTTGTCTGTAAGCGAGGACAGGTCTGTCTCCCAAGATCTGTGAGAGTAAAGGATCATCTTTCAGGATAGGTTGTAGATCTCTGATGATGCGCTGGAGAGGTTTTAGTTGGGGGCTGAAGGTGACAGCTAGTGGTGTTCTGTTATTTTCTTTGTTGGGCCTGTCTTGTAGGAGGTAACTTCTGGGTACTCGTCTGGCTCTGTCAATCTGTTTTTTCACTGCAGCAGGTGGGTATTGTAGTTTTAAGAATGCTTGATAGAGATCTTGTAGGTGCTTGTCTCTATCCGAGGGATTGGAGCAAATGTACCTGTACCTGTACGCCATGTCGTCACTCGGCCCTCCCTCCTTCTCCTGGTCCATCAGATACTAGTTTCGCGCCTTTTTTCTGACCAGGCGCCATAGCTAGCACTGGGATCATGGAGCCCGCTCAGATCACCGCGGCAATTATGAGCACTATGAACACCACGCGCATTGTCCTGGAGTATATGTAGAGCCAGGACATGCCAAGGTGAAACCCGGACCAGCCGAGGAGGCGATTGCAGCGCGGCGAAGAGAGTGATGAGGAAATTGACATGGACATAGACCTCTCACAAGGCACAGGCCCCAGCAATGTGGAAATCATGGTGTCACTGGGGCAGGTTCATGGCGTGGAACGCCGATTCTGGGCCTGGGAAACAAGCACAGACTGGTGGGACCGCATTGTGCTGCAGGTGTGGGACGATTCCCAGTGGCTGCGAAACTTTCGCATGCGTAAGGGCACTTTCATGGAACTTTGTGACTTGCTTTCCCCTGCCCAGAAACGCCAGGATACCAGGATGAGAGCAGCCCTCACAGTTGAGAAGCGAGTGGCGATAGCCCTGTGGAAGCTTGCAACGCCAGACAGCTACCGGTCAGTCGGGAATCAATTTGGAGTGGGCAAATCTACGGTGGGGGCTGCTGTGATCCAAGTTGCCAGGGCAATGAAAGACCTGGTGATATCAAGGGTAGTGACTCTGGGCAACATGCAGGCAATAGTGGATGGTTTTGCTGAAATGGGATTCCCAAACTGTGGCGGTGCCATAGACGGAACCCATATCCCTATCTTGGCACCGGAGCACCAAGCCACCGAGTACATAAACCGCAAGGGGTACTTTTCAATGCTGCTGCAAGCCCTGGTGGATCACAAGGGACGTTTCACCAACATCAATGTGGGATGGCCGGGAAAGGTACATGATGCTCGCGTCTTCAGGAACTCTGGTCTGTTTCGAAAGCTGGAGGAAGGGACTTTCTTCCCGGACCGGAAAGTAACTGTTGGGGATGTTGAAATGCCTATCGTGATCCTTGGGGACCCAGCCTACCCCTTAATGCCATGGCTCATGAAGCCGTACACAGGCAGCCTGGACAGGAGTCAGGACCTGTTCAACTACAGGCTGAGCAAGTGCCGAATGGTGGTGGAATGTGCATTTGGACGTTTAAAAGCGCGCTGGCGCAGCTTACTGACTCGCTCAGACCTCAGCGAAAAGAATATCCCCATTGTTATTGCTGCTTGCTGTGCGCTCCACAATATCTGTGAGAGTAAGGGGGAGACATTTATGGCGGGGTGGGAGGTTGAGGCAACTCGCCTGGCCGCTGATTACGCGCAGCCAGACACCAGGGCGGTTAGAGGAGCACAGCAGGGCGCGGTGCGCATCAGAGAAGCTTGGAAAACGAGTTTTGTGACTGGCCAGGCTACGGTGTGAAACTTAAGTATCGGGGGTAGCCGTGTTAGTCTGTATCTACAAAAACAACAAGGAGTCTGGTGGCACCTTAAAGACTAACAGATTTATTTGGGCATAAGCTTTCGTGAGTAAAAACCTCACTTCTTCGGCTATGCATCCGAAGAAGTGAGGTTTTTACTCACGAAAGCTTATGCCCAAATAAATCTGTTAGTCTTTAAGGTGCCACCAGACTCCCTGTTGTTGGTGTGAAACTTCTGTTTGTTTCTCCTTGATAAACCTTCCAAGCCCCCCCCCCCGACCCAGTTCACTCTACTTCCCTGTAAACCAACCACCCCACCCCACCCTCCCCTCCCCAATTCGAGCACCGCTTGCAGAGGCAATAAAGTCATTGTTTTTTCACATTCATGCATTCTTTATTAATTCCTCACAGAAGTAGGGGGATAATTGCCAAGGTAGCCTGGGATGGGTGGGGGAGGAGGGATGGAAAAGGACACACTGCATTTTAAAACTTTAACTCTTATTGAAGGCCACCCTTCTGATGCTTGGGCGATCATCTGGGGTGGAGTGACTGGGTGGCCGGAGGCCCCCCCACCGTGTTCTTGGGCGTCTGGGTGAGGAGGCTATGGAACTTGGGGAGGAGGGCTGTTGGTTAAACAGGGGCTGTAGCGGCGGTCTCTGCTCCTGCTGCCTTTCCTGCAGCTCAACCATACGCTGGAGCATATCAGTTTGATGCTCCAGCAGACGGAGCATTGACTCTTGCCGTCTGTCTGCAAGCTGACGCCACCTATCATCTTCAGCCCGCCACTTGCTCTTTTCATCCCACCATTCAGCCCGCCACCTCTCCTCTCGTTCATATTGTGCTTTTCTCATGTCCGACATTGACTGCCTCCACGCATTCTGCTGTGCTCTATCAGCGTGGGAGGACATCTGCAGCTCCGTGAACATATCGTCCCGCGTCCTCTGTTTTCTCTTTCTAATGTTCACTAGCCTCTGCGAAGGAGAAACATTTGCAGCTGGTGGAGGAGAAGAGAGAGGTGGTTAAAAAAGACACATTTTAGAGAACAATGGGTACACTCTTTCATTACAAGGTCGCATTTTTCCTCTGCCTGCCGGTTTGGTATGAGAGATCACTCACGCAGTGCCCCAGACAACATATTTTGGCTTGCAGGCAGCCATGGTAGGCCACAGTCTTTTGGCTTTTTTAACCTTCTTAACATGCGGGAAAGGTTTCAAACAGCAGCGCATTTCCCATATCAAGGATGAATTGGGTTGGCCATTTAAAATGGGTTTTCAATGTAAAAGGAGGGGCTGCGGTTTCCCGGTTAACATGTGGCACAAACCCAAGTAAACCACCCCCCCCCACACACACACACACACGATTCTCTGGGATGATCACTTCACCCCTCCCCCCACCACGTGGTTAACAGCGGGGAACATTTCTGTTCAGAAGAGCAGGAACGGGCACCTCTGAATGTCTCCTTAATAAAATCACCCCATTTCAACCAGGTGACCGTGAATGATATCACTCTCCTGAGGATAACAAAGAGAGATAAGGAATGGATATTGTCTGCATGCCAGCAAACACCGGGACCATACGCTGCCATGCTTTATTATGCAATGATTCCAGACTACGTGCTACTGGCCTGGAGT
This sequence comes from Malaclemys terrapin pileata, assembly GCF_027887155.1. NCBI lineage: Eukaryota > Metazoa > Chordata > Testudines > Emydidae > Malaclemys > Malaclemys terrapin. The sequence continues at coordinate 53,005,317 of NC_071513.1, forward strand.
ACATGAAGGAGAGCTTTCTGGAGATGTCCCTGGAGGATTTCTGCTCCATCCCCATACACGTTAACAGACTTTTCCAGTAGCTGTATTGCCAGGGCAAATTAATCATTAAACACGCTTGCTTTTAAACCATGTGTAATGTTTACAAATATTTACAAAGGTACACTCACCAGAGGTCTCCTGTGTGCCCTGAGGGTCTTGGGTGAGTTCGGGGGTTACTGGTTCCAGGTCCAGGGTCACAAACATATCCTGGCTGTTGGGGAAACCGGTTTCTCCGCTTCCTTGCTGCTGTGAGCTACCTACAGTACCTCCATCCTCATCTACCTCGTTCCCCGAACCGTCTTCCCTGTGTGTTTCTCCAGTGAAGGAGTCATAGCACACGGTTGGGGTAGTGGTGGCTGCACCCCCTAGAATGGCATGCAGCTCCGCGTAGAAGCGGCAAGTTTGCGGCTCTGTCCTGGACCTTCCGTTTGCTTCTCTGGCTTTTTGGTAGGCTTGCCGTAGCTCCTTAATTTTCACGCGGCACTGCTGTGTGTCCCTGTTATGGCCTCGGTCCTTCATGGCCTTGGAGACCTTTTCTAATACTTTGCCATTTCTTTTACTACTACGGAGTTCAGCTAGCACTGATTCATCTCCCCATATGGCGAGCAGATCCCGTACCTCCCGTTCGGTCCATGCTGGAGCTCTTTTGCGATCCTGGGACTCCATCATGGTTACCTGTGCTGATGAGCTCTGCGTGGTCACCTGTGCTCTCCACGCTGAGCAAACAGGAAATGAAATTCAAACGTTCGCGGGTCTTTTCCTGTCTACCTGGTCAGTGCATCTGAGTTGAGAGTGCTGTCCAGAGCGGTCACAATGAAGCACTGTGGGATAGCTCCCGGAGGCCAATAACGTCGAATTCCATCCACACTACCCCAATTCCGACCCGCAAAGGCCGATATTATCGCTAATCCCCTCGTCGAAGGTGGTGTAAAGAAAGCGGTTTAAAGGACCCTTTAAGTCGAAAGAAAGGGCTTCGTCATGTGGACGTGTCCAGGCTTAATTCGATTTAACGCTGCTAAAGTTGACCTAAACCCGTAGTGTAGACCAGGCCCAAGAGGAGAGTGTACTACTGAATTCTATAATAGCATTATAATAATTGTAGTGTTTCTTTCTATCTCTTTGCTTACATTGTTTGCTTTTTATGTTGGTTACTGGACACTGAAATGAGGTTTGGGGCTGTTCACAGTGATGGCGATGTCTTGCTCCTCAGTGGTCAGAGTTGATGTAGTACCCAATTTGGTGTGTGAGTCGTACACATAGCACCTTAGAAGGATCAATCTACTAGTATCCTGACACCCATTCACTTGCTTTTTAGGTCCTCTAACGTCCCCCTCAATCTTCTCTGGTCTTGACTACCCTAAATAATGGTGTTATCTGCAAATCTTGCCACTTCACGGTTCACCCTATTTTCAAGCTCAGTAATAAATGTATTAAATACAGGTCTTAATACAAAACCTTGTGGCACCCCACTCTTACCCTTCTGTCATATTGACAACTGACCATTTATTCCTACACTTTGTTTTCTGGCCCCGACAATTTCTAATCTGTGACCTCTCACCCCATGACTATTTATTTTCCTTAATAGCCTCTGGAAAGAGGCTTTGTCAAAGGCTTTTTGAAAGTTCAAGTAAAATATATTGGCCAGTTCTCCTCTGTGCAGTATTGTGTTGGCATGCTCAAACAGGGCTTGAGCTGAAGCCCAGGGAAGCCAGTGGGGGTTTTTCCTTTGACTTGCATGGTTTTTGGATCAGTCCCAGCATGCCAACAGATTAGAGATGCACATCAGTGGTCAGGGGGACTCATGCTAAGTTACTCTGGCATTTTGGAAAATCCTGAGCCAGAGACGATAGTGTTGTGTTGTCCAAGAAACCCTACACCTTTTAAAAAGTACAGGAAGTAACATATACTTATCACTGTGTTGCATTGAAATAATTAATTGCAGCAAATGCTCTCTGTTGGTGTTAAAAGCCACAGTCCTGAAGGGTCAGTCTGATATTTCCCCTGGCTCATGTGTTCAGTGACCCATCAATCAGATCTTTTATTTCGATTATGCCATTTTATAATTGCTCTTTTCCTGAGAGCCCCAAATCCCAGAAGTCCAGTATCTCAGCAAATTCTGTAAAATCCTCTGTGCTTTGCACTGCTGGCAGCATTTTAACTGGATTCCATAAGCAGACCTTTGCATTTGAGGTACATGAGGAGAGCACAAGCCCTTAATGAGACCCACCAGGGCCCTTTGTGTCAGTACCTTGCCTATGATCCCCATCGATCTGCTGCTACCTCTGCTCTTTAATCAGACACCTTGTAAGGGCGGAAAGGTACATTTACTGCCACACTCTTTCTCCTCCTAGACAATCGATGGTTATTAAGTGTATCTTGCAGGCTGGTAGGCAGAGAGCGAGATTCTCATTGCTCATCAACTCAAAGAGACTTCATTTTCCATTAAGTCTGATAAACAAGCTAAAAAAACCCAACACAACCCACTTCTTCCTGACAGGCATAACCAAAGAGTTTCATCTGCATATGATGTGCAACAGTGCAGTGGCAGCTCCAGAAATGGTCATATGGACATGATTTACGATACATGGGAGCTTTGCTAGGTTGCAGCACCCCAGACCCACTACAGTGTATTCTGGCCCACCGGTTAGGAACAGTACAGTATTTATGCTAACACTGAAGCCAGAGAAGTTTGTGGCTCCCTGAGAAGTGGTGGCATGAGAGTATCAACAACAATAACAATATTTCTAAAGTGCCCTTAATTGGCCCTTTGTGATCAAACAATATGAAAAATGGAAGGTCTTGTGGCTAATGGATTGGCAAGGGACACAGGAGTTCTGGGTTCAGTTCTACCACAGACTTCCTGTGTGACCGTGGCTAAGTCACTTAATCTCTCTGTGCCTTAATTCCCCAGCTAAAAAAAAAAACAAGGGAAGATGATAATGCTTCCTTTGTCTGTCTGGTCTACATAGGCCCTGATTCAGCCAAGCATCCATAGTCAGGAGAATCCATAAACAATACTTAACTTTAAGCTTAATCTTATGTTCAGTGTAGGTCAATGGGACTTAAGCATATGTTTACAGTTAAACTTGTGCTTAAGTGCTTTCTTGAAATGGAGCCTTAGACTATGAACTCTTTGGGGTAAGAACAGTTTCTTACTATGTGTATGCGCAGTGCCTAGCACAATGGGGCCCTGACATCAGTTGGGGCCTCTAGGTGCTACTGTAATACAAATTAGCAATCACCACCAACACCACCAACCCATCACAAAAATAAGGGGTGCTGACAGGATCTATCTGAGGGGCCAACCCTGGATGCTAAAAACACCACAGGAAAGCAATTTAAGGTACTTTTTAAATATGAGAGGGATTAACTGAGATAGATCAAAGAAAGAGTGAGTTCCACATCATAGAAGTCATAACAGCAAAGACCTGTCCATCTGCTGACCTCAAATGAAGTCCCTAAAGGTTGGTGGTACCAGAGTACAAATATCCATTAGAGCAAAGAAAGCAGGTCTCAGCTATAAAGAGGGTCCACATTGAAAAACCAGCAGTGCCATTTTAAAGTCAATCTGCTACACAATAAACTGACAATGTGCAGAACATAGGATGGGGATGAAATGATCATGGGTGGGCAAACGGGTGAGCATATGTATTCCTGAATTCTGAGAGTCACACACTGCTAGGAGCCCAGCTGGAAGGTGATTTCAGTAGTCAACCCCGTCATCACAAGAGCAGATGCTGCTGATGTGAGGCTGCCATGGGATAAAAAAAGGTACAGCCTTGGCAAGTTGTACAAGTGAGGAAGCATCCTGACACATGACTTTCCATGGAATCAGCATGGTTCATAGTAAAAAGCAACAGAGGGTCCTGTGGCACCTTTAAGACTAACGCCCAAGTGTTTTACTTACTGTCTCCATGCATGAAGACGTGATGCAAATCAGAGCTTCTTCTTCATGTTGACTTCTAGACACCAATAAAATGTATTGTCTTCCCAGAGTTGGGAAAGATATAGCTGTCATGCATCTCACTAGTGATATCATCCAACCAATCCTCTAGTGCCAAAACTAAATGTACAGGTTAAACAGGGCAAGAGTGTACAAGAGTGTATCATCAGCATGCTGGTGACACATGAGGGTTGATCTCAGCAAGAAGCTTGAATAACATGGGAGTTAGGATTGTTTGTAACTGCTTATTGACTCTCAACTTCCAAGTAAGTCTCCAACCCTGAAAGAGCAATTCCAGAAATACCAAAAATGCCCCTTAATCGCTGAAGTAACAAGTCATGGCTGGTCAACTGGAAAGCTACTCAGAGGTCCAGCATGACCAAAATGGCCCAATACCCCTAATACCAACAGATCATTCATGTATGTAAATTATGCAGGGAAACAAGGAAATGCTCTCATTACATTTTGTTTCAGTATGAAGAGATGACTCCCTTATGGCTGGTAGTGGCACAGCAGGCTCTCTGCCACTAGTGCCCGCTGTGACAGCTGCTCTGGCCCTGCGTTCGTCTGCCTCTTCCCACGACTTGGCCCTCCGGCCAGGTCATATTCAGACTCACCCCTTCTGGGGAAATAAAGAGTCCAACAAACAGAAGTCCAATGTCCTTACAAAAGGGTTCCATCCTGAGGTCCTCATACCCTTCTCTCAGGTCTCTCAGTAGTCCTTATCCCCTTCTTAGGGGCCCACACCACCTTCCAAATGGTCTGTAGGGGAACCCAGGCCCTCCGACTAAACTAGAATCCAGTCCAGGGACTGTATAACCAGCAGCCAAGGTCTGCTCTATAAGACACCTGGCTGCTGCCTCCTGGACATCTTCTGACTTTAGTCTGTCAGCAGGCCTCTCTCAGAGCCTTTCTAAGTCCACCCTTCTTCCAGGGCCAGGACACACAAGGCTCACCCCTGGAATTCCCACAAAGAATTTCCACACTAAAATATGCAATTTAACCCAACTTCTGCCCTCCTTCGGTTTGATCTGTCATCCCTCTTGGGTTTCCCCTGTTCTGTTTCTCCACTGAACACCTCCCTGGAAGGCCAAATCCTGACCCTGTATCAGAGCTCACCACCAGAGCTTGCTGCACACCCAATGGCAGCTCTGTGTCTCTCCTGGCCTCCTGCCAGACCTCTCTAATCAGGAGAGGATCCCAGGGCCAGCTCTCCCCCTGGGTTTCATCCTTGACCCTCCTGGTCTCTCTAGTCCCAGAAAGTGACTGCAGATTTCATCCCTGCAGCCTGCTTCTGCTCCAGCTCCAGAATTCCTTCTGCAGCCAGGCTTCCTCCTTAATTAGACTTGGCTCATCCTCCAAGTGCAGCCAGAGAGGTTACTTGGCCCTTCTGGCCCACATTAACCCTTTCTAAAGCAGGAGGGGGTATAAACCCCCATCACACAGTACTACACAAAAAATTATAGGAGGTTTGATGTAATCAGCAATCAGGGCTGGCTCTAGGCTTTTTGCCGCCCCAAGCAAAAAAAAATTTGACTGCCCCCACCCCAGCCCTACTTTTTCTACAGCATGTTGCAGTGGATAAGTATATTTGATTTGGGAGAAATGAAGTAACGGCTGCTCGAATTGAGCTTGAGCACTCCTGAATTTTGAGGTGTTCAAATCTGGAAGGCAGATGCTAGATTCCCTTTCTGAATATTAGCTAAATCTGGAAAGGAAAAGTCAATTTTTGCTTCCATGACTCAGAAGTGGAAATCCTCCTATGTGCCTGGTACTGTATCTAAAGTTGCCCAGGTTGAGTAGAGTCTCCCCTCCCTTACTTTTCATTTTAAATTCTAGTGGGATCCACATACCTCCCTTGCTAGGCTTCAGATACAGAGGGGCACTGTCCATTTAGTCCACCCAATTCTTTCTTTGGGGGCTGCAAGGTGAGGTCACACCAGTATCCCTAATCCAGTCTGGGGATGTCTTCTGAAGGGGATATCTGGGCCAAAGTCTTCTACTCCTTGGGCATACTTGTTCCCCATTCACAATGCCACCCTGCTCTAGCAGTGAGCTCTCCATTCACAGCAAGCTGCAGCATGAGGTTTCAGCTACCATACTCCCTCCCTCTCCCTTTCCTGTTGATAGCGGCCAAGGAAATGCTGGAAAATGTAGTTCTTTCCCTGCTCCAGGGCTGGCTCTATAGGCAGGGAGCTAACCAAGGAACTACAGCTCCCAGGGCCCCCTGTTGGTTCTCAGTTCCCAGGCTGGATCCCTGCCGGCTGCTGCCCCTGCAAATGGGCTGCCCCAAGCACCTGCTTGCTTTGCTGGTGCCTAGAGTCGCCCCTGTCAGCAATGAGCCTTCAAACGTTTTGTGGAGAAAGCCATGGTGCTTGAAATTCTGTCAATCAAAACTGGAAGAAATGTTTAGTCAATGATAAGAGGTATACTTCAGCAAAAGTTTTGCTTCATGATGAATTGAGGACTGGATCCTTGTCTTGAGCTTAAAATTTTACTACATCAAGACATGATAAAATAAAAGATCTTCAACTTTATGAATATAAAGCAGGGCAAAATAATAGGTATTATATGTAGCAGCTATGGGCACAGGATTAAGTCATAGATCCACGTAGAACAAACTGAGAACCTGGTGAATTAGCTACCAAAGGAAAGCAAATCCTCCTCAATATCTCTCCCCACAAAATACATATAGGTTAATTCCCAGGCATCTTCATTTTAAACATTACAATCCAGTTATCAGTACAGAAAAAGAGACAATAAACGCTGTTAGAAAATTCATCATTTATACTAGTTCCAGTTAACTTTAATGAAGATGCAAGACCTTTCAGTTCAAGTCAATCAAATCCATTCAGAATCCACCTTATGATCCATCAGTTCAATCACCCCAAAATTGATTGCAGTTGTGCTTTGATTCAAATCAATTGTTTTCACCTCTGTTCCATTGATTGCAATGGACTCGCATTAGTCAACAGAGCCTCCAGTTAAACATGCGAGTTGGAACCAAGAGAGTGCATCATTGCGCAGCCTTGAAACAAGCACTGTCTGAGAGCTGAACTGTAGTTTTGTGCTAAGTGCCAAAGCACAAGAGGGAAGAGTTATTCAGGTTATTAAACAAAAGGAAACACTGATATTAGCAGGCATTTGCATAAGTAAGGACCTAACGGACTTCTAGCTTTCATTCAAAGAAACCACAGTCTCTGCAGGCGTCTCTGTTATAACTGAGATCAGGGCCGGCTTGTGCTAAGAACTGTATATAGATTGAGTGAGAGGCAGCCCCTGCCTTAAATAGTCTGCAATCCAAATGGATGAGACAGGCAAAGACGGGAGGAGAGAAAGAGTCACAGACACAGAGAGATGAAGTTATTTGTTCAAGGTCACACAAGCGGTCAATGAAAGAGCTGAGAGTAAAGCACAAAAGTCTTCCGAGTCCCAGGCCACTGCATTGCAACATCTCCCCTGAGGTAGACGATATTTCCACCAAACAGCTGTGGTTCCGGGTATTTAGAAGATTTACAGATATACCTGGTACAGTTTTTAAACTATATAGACCCCAGCCCCCCATAATAGGAAAATGTATCTGTACTTACCTGAAAACTTCCTTTCTTGGAGTAATAAGGTCCATAGATCCCTCACAATGGGTAGGTCAGCCTGCTTGCAGCTTTGGGGCAGAAACAGACCTGTCAGTCACTGGCAGCAGGGAATGCCCTTCTCCCTAGTCCTCTAAGTTCCCGCTACTTGTGACAACTTTCACTCCCAGGGTAATTCAATTCTACTTCACCACATTGTATTAAATATACTTTGAGGAAAAAGCACAACAATTTCTCCTTATTGCAAAGCATGGGAATTCCCTCTAATGAAACAAACCCAAATGTTTGGATGGCAATTTCCATCTCCCTTTAAGGTGATCTGTTTGCCTCCAGGCGGGCAGCTCTTGGAACTACATTTCTCAGAGAAAAAGCATTTTCAGGTAAACATTTTCACAAATAACATAAAGAGAACAGGTAATCATCAGTTGATCCAACCCTGTTTCCCATTCCTAGCTGCTGGCAAGCAAGCTAGGTACACTTCAGAGCATGGTTTTGCATCCCTGCCCCTATGGGCTAATAGTCATTGATGGACCTATCCTCCAGGAACTTATCTAGAAAAATCCTCTGGCAAAGAGTTCCACAGGTTGACTGTGCATTGTATGAAGAAATACTTCATTTTGTTTGTTTTAAACCAGCTGCCTCTAAATTTCATTTGGCAACCACTAGTTCTTGTGTTAGGAGAGGGAATAAAAACACTATATTATTTCTGTCTCCACACCAGTCATGATTTTATAGACCTCTGTCATATCCCTCCTTAGTCGTCTCTTTTCCAAGCTGAAAAGTCCCAGTCTCATTAACCTCTCCTCATGGGACAGCCGTTCCATACCCCTATTATTTTTGTTGCCCTTTTCCAATTCCAATATATCATTTTTGAGATGGGGCAACCACATCTGCAGAGAGTGTTCAAGATGTGGGCGTACCATGGATCTATATAGAGGCAACATGGTATTTTCTGTCTTATTATCTATCCTTTTCCTAATGATTCCCAATGTTCTGTTCACTTTTTTGACTGCCGCTGCACACTGAGTGGATGTTTTCAGAGAACTATCCACAATAACTCCAAGATCTCGTTCTTAAATACATAAATAAATAAATAAATAAAGGTTCATCTTCTCCCATTGTGCTAAAGCCCACAAATCCATTGAAAAGGGATTTTCACAGTACTGTGCCTCCAGCATTGGAAGCAAGATTATCCTTTAAATATGCAGATCCAAAGCAAAGTATGTTATATCTTTCTCCTCCGTCTTCCCCGGGACACTAAATCATACAGAAGACTTCTGACAAAAATTGTATTTGCTAAAGACCAGATGACCAATATGTATGATTTGGTGAGCTTCTCTATTGATGGACCTGTGTCCACCTAAAAGACATATGGGGTAAGGAGTTCTCAGCCCTGAGGTTGTCAGTGCTCCTAAGGACTGGACTTTGATGCTTAACAGAAAGAAGCACAGTTCTCGAATTTACTATGAGAATGAATTCTAGGACTGTTGTGAGGACTACCTGCATGAATTAACATACAATATTGGATGCTATCAGAGAAAGCCCCCAATTTCAAAACCTCATCAGATTGGAGATAGTAGCCATTGGAAGGTCTGGCTTAATGAATGGGAAGTGGAGTGACACCTCCTACAGGGGTTCGGTCTTGGTAGTGCTGTACGAAGCAGAGATTCCAAGGTCACGGTCTATGGCTGGACTAAGTTTTCTGTCTAAGGACATATTTAATGTTAAGATTTGTAGAAAACATCTTTTTCTTCAACATGCTGAGAACATTATACTACAGAGTCTTGACCTCTTTGCTTGGACATTCTATACATCTGAAATAAAGCCCTCCTCGATGAACTCAAGGCTATGTTCACTGGTTTAACATGGTCAGTTAAACTATAGGCTTGCCACCAGCTAGTAGAGTAAATTCCATTTGTTGACTTCTTTTTAGAGAGTCCATGACAGTAACAATCACTCCATCCAAGTATTAATTTTAAGCCTGTCTGGTCCCAGCTGGAGGACTGGGTTTGCAATAGCAGACCTCTTCTGAGAGACAGATATTCAGAGATTCAATTCTAGGTTAATTGGGCCTGAGAGCCATAACCTCCTCAGCCAGAAAGCCATACACAGAATAACTGCCTCTCTCTCCTTCCTGTCTTTGGTACTGTCCTGGGGAAAAAGGTAGGAAAACAAACAGCAGGGACCTTGCCCAGCTTTGCTAGATGTCATTTACCACATCACATCCTAGGTCCTGACACAGAGAGGCTCCAAAGCACAAGGAATCCTTGTGTTCCAGCTGGTGGGGGCTATTTCCTCTTTCTGATGCTCATTCCCTAAAGTGAACCAGGAAGATCCCTTAAAAATTAAAATCTGATTCTCTGCATTCAGCAGTTGTGGGAGCATAGAATATACAACTGGAGCTAGATCTTTGCCAACAGATGAGATACCAGGGGGCTGGACTCGATGACCTTTCAAGGTCCCTTCCAGTTCTAGGAGATGGGATATCTCCAGAATGAGATAGGGAGGGGATACTAGGAGCTACTGGACAAGTATCATATAAACTGTGTAGGAGATCGGTATTTTGAATAGACTCCATAAGAAATGGATTTTTGTTTGGGACACCACTTGTTTTCTATTATAGCCAGCTTCATCTTCATCTTCTGGTAACACTCTTCTTAGATGGGACCTTGCACCTGATAGTATTCATCCTCAGCCCAGGCCTGTTATTGCTTTTCCTGGTACCTTGTGTCTGTGTTTGTTCTGAGTCCAAGACATTCCAGGAACAGTATCACATAAATCATAAAACAGCATTTCCCTATCAGCTCATACCCTAATGGGAGCTGTAGTTTGGGCTCCCATTTTCTTGTACAGGCTGAGCTCCCCGGAAAACTGTAACTCCCATAATGCAACACTGATTTCTCACTGACCAAGCTCTGCATGGTGCATCATGGGCAGGACCAGGTCTAGAGGAGAGCAATCAGTGTGGTTTCCCTAGGTGACTACTTCCAGGGGATGCCATACTGCTGTGCCATTCTGGTTGGTTGTCTTTTGTCTCGGCCGCTCGGGAGGATGGGGGGTGGCTGCACCAAAACCGTCTTCCACCCTGGCACACAAAATACATAGGGCCATTCCTGACCATGTTTTGGGTCAGTTCAACAGACTGGAACATTTTACTTCTAGGAAAGTCAGTTTTTTGTTTCAATTGAAAAATGTTGAAACAAAACATTTTGGCATCGCCAAATGCAATTTTTCAGAATGTCCATTCTGTGAAAAATTTCACTTTCCACTTTTTGTCCCACTTTGGGACATCAGAATTTCCTGAGGGATGGGAATTTTGAATTTTGCCAGCAATACTCCATATCGGTCTACTGGGGCTGGGGGTGGGCAGAGAGGCATGGCCACCTGCACTAGAAGCTGGAGTAATAACCTGGACATTAGCGCATGGTGACCCACACCAGTAGCTGGGGACAACTGCCCAATAGTTAGGGCATGGTGACCCGTAGCAGCAGCTGGAGATTACCAACTGATACTTTTCCAGTCTTGAAATTCCTATCCTCCTGTAACCCATCTGCCAGGTGAAACCGGCAGCAACCAGGGCTGGGTTCAATATCTAGGGGTTCCTGCCTTGGAGAGGGAAGCAGAAGTCTCCCTTGCCCCACATAGGACCTTTCTGGGTCTTTCAAGGAGGGTAGGGCCTCAAGATAGGCCCCCCAGAAGCTCCACCCCTCTCCATTGCATGGGAGTGACATAGGCCAGATAGATCCGTGTTTCCCCTGGAGGTCTCAGCCTAGGACATGAGGAGGGATCCCTTTCATTGTGGAGGTGGCAGCAGTGGGGCTGAAGACCCCTTACTGTTCTAGCTGGCACTGGCTGTGTCCAGTGCCCTCTATCTGTGACCTGCAAGGAAGCAGTGGGGGAGGCATAGGAGGTGGCTGAGCTCCGCAGTCAGAGGCACGGCTGTCAGTGCAGGTGCCAGGGGCCGCAGGCACAACGTTCCATCTGGTGCACTGTCCTTCTGGCTTCACTCCCCTCATGGAGACTTTTGGGGGGGCGGGGGTGTGCCTGCCCTGGAGCCAGTTCTTTTCCAAGCCTGCTGGGGTCCTTTCCTGCTGGGGGCAGAGGGATGAGGTGACCCCACCCAGAATGGGCTACATCTTGCCATGCAAAGATGGCCTCCCTAATCTTGCCTGGCTTCTTTCCTATTCAGAGAAAGGGGGGCAAAGCAACTCTTGCTCAGACTGGGCCTTGAGGGAAACTGTATTGTGTATGCAGAGCTGGCTGAGCTCCCCAGGGAGACTCTCAGTAAAGGGGCAAAGCAGGGGACACATAACCTTCGCATTGCCTCTGGCTTTCTCAGCCCAGCTTGCTCCCTGAAGCCTGCTGGGGCACTAGCCGCTGCAAACACCTCAGCAGAGGTAAAGACACAATTTCCCCAGAGGGCAAATGCAGCCTTGGGCCATGGCAGGGCATCAGACAGCCAGACCCATTACTCAGCTGAACTGCTCCTTATGTATTTGAAAGGAAGCTAGGAATTTCCCTCTGCAAAGCTCTGCAACAGGGAGGGCCCAAGGAGCTGCCAGTGGCTAGGGAGCAGGAAAAAGTGGGGGACCTTCAGGCGCAGGGCTTTCCCCTGCTACTACTGACTGACAGCTCTGGGCCTGCCCCCCAGTTGCAAGCAGGCTGAGTTACCCAATAAAACGAGTCTGTAGACCTTAGCTAGCATGAAGAACAGGCAGTCACTCTCACTGAAAGGCACAGAATGCAAAAATGCAGGAGGGGGAAAGGAGGGGGCTTTGACAAGGGGCAGCTGAGCCTGCTCTTGTGCTCTCTGTCAGATAGGCACGTAGACTGGACACCCGAGAGCATCAGGGAAGAAGAGAAAAGAAAAAGAACACTTGATTCTTTTGCAATCTGGCAGTGTCATTTGTCACAAAAACAATGCAACAAGAAACAGAAAAAGCAGCTCATCTTAATTCAATGGCAGCGTTGTCATCTGTAATTGTTCTGGATCACCCAGCTCTGCATTCCTATCTGGAAGCAAATCTAAAAACACACTGGGTGATGCTGCTATCTCAACAACTGTTAAAGTCTCCAGGTAAAAGAAACCAGCCGTGCCAACTGTAGTCAGCTGTCTGATGAAACCACTGGTGATGAAGTTTGCTATAGGTGAAAGTCACTCCATGCAGAGCATCCTCACCAGGACAAAGCTCTAGGGTTGGTCATAAAAATCAGGGGACCCCCCAAAAAATAAAATTCAAATGAAATATTTTAGTTCAAAATCTTTCAAGTGGAAATTTTAAAATGAAGACAATGAGATTTGTTTTTGTTTTGTTTGGTTCCCCAATGAGGTTGGGTGGGGTCGTTTCCCCTTTCTTCTTTTGTCTGCTTCCCCCTCCCACTAGAAAAAGGTGGGAATTCATTTTTAAAAGGTGGGTGGGTGGGAGGGCAAAGTAAGCAAAAATGTTTTTTTATTTGGTTTTGTTTAAAAATGTTCTATTAAACAATGTGCAAAATTACATTCTCCCCCTGAACAATTTCATTTCTGATGAAACCCCATTTGTCCAATGGGACATTTCTTAAGTCCATTTTTTTAAACCAGCTCTGCTAAGCACCACTTAAGCCCACAGGCCTTACAACATACTTGCCACACCTTCATTAAGCAAAGATGTTCATGCTGAGCATCCATCCAGATGGAGTGAGTCTCCCCCTCATTCTAGTGGAACACGTTGTTTTGGAAGCCACTTGTTTTCCAGCCAATTATGAAACTCTGCAGGTACTCCCCTACTCAAAGGTGTTTGGGGTTGTGACAGACAGTGCCATGTGTATGAGCAAGAGCTGGTGGGGGTGGGGACTGAATGAGGGTGTTGCTTAATGGAGTGAAAGTAACTTGTGTAGCATGCCTTCTTGCTTGTTGGGAGCTATTTAGATTGAGTTTAGCAGTGTGAATGACCTTGGTGTAGCTCTGGGACAAGAGACCATTCACCACGACTCATGCAAGGAAAATTAGCATTTCTTAGAGGCTCCAAGCAAAATCCTCAGCTCTCCCCCTTCTCCCCCTGACTAGTAATCACAAGGTAAAGCACTAGGGTTGTTTCTACCTTCACTCACACAGGTGTAACTCCATTGACATCCATGTGAGGGAGGAATGGAGCTTTGGGTTACTTGCTATTTATTAACCATCCAGAACACTCAGGCAACAAAATCTGCTTTCTGCATGAAGAGTGCGTACATGTCAGAATGTTGGAAACTTGTCCTTGTTACAAAACCAGGAGTTATTCATAGACTACTCAATTATAAGACAGGAAGGGACTGCTGTGGTCAGCTTGTCTGACCTCCTGTGTAGCACAGGCCACAGAACTGCCCCAAAATAATTCCTAGAGCAGAGCTCTTGGAAAAACATCCAATCTTGATTTAAAAATAGTCAGTGATGGAGAATTCACCACGACCCTTAGTAAATTGTTCCAGTTTATGACCCTACACATGAGGAAAGTTAAGCAGGTGAGTAGGTGTTTGCCAGCCTAGGGGCTACATAATTTTATTTAGTATTAGTTTCGCTTAGCAACTGAATCACGAGAAATAGCTTTGGGCCCAATACTGGAAACATGTAGCTACGTAACATTATGCACATACATAGTTCTATTGAACTCAATGACTCTACACACATGCATAATAATGCTCATACACAAGTGTTTATACCATCAGTACAGGAACTAAGCAGTATAATTATTTCACTAAAATACAAAGTAATTCATTTATTTAATTTAGTTTATAGTACAGAAATGCTTGAGGTACCAACTTAGATCGGGGCCCCATTGTGCTAGGCACTCCACAAAGAGACAGTAAGAGAATATGAATTACTAACCATTTTTACTAATTTCTTTTATAATGAAGTAACTATAAAAAAATCCTGATAAAACCTACAGACTATGATAAAATGACAAATGAACAATGAGTCAAGCTAACAAAACCAAGCACAATGCAACAAATAATGATAAACTGCATAACACTACCTAGCTGTTATGTGGCCGATTTTGTCCATGAATCCCAGAGTGCTTACAAAAGAGGTCACTGGTATTATCCCCATTTTACAGATGGGGGAAACTGAGGCACAGAAAAGGGATGTGACTTTCCCAACATCACCTAGCAAAACAGTGGCAGAGCCAAGATTTCCTGAGTCCCAGTCCAGTGCAGTCCACTAGGCAGCACTGCCACACAAGTTTCTTTTTTTAATATACCAATATATTAGAAGCAGAATGGTAGTGATCCATATATTGAGGTTGCCCTACACTTTCCATTATACAGATTCTTCCAACTGCTTCATTGAAAAGTTCTAGCTCCTTCCTGGTTTTCAGCAGGACTTTGGAATTTGGTAGGGAATTCGGGAGGTGCCTTGTTAGGCTCCATGAAAAGCCACCCATATTAGGTTGTCAAAAATCTACCTTTCTTATCTCTGTTTTCCTTAGTAGTGCTTGCTAAGAGCTGGCTGCTATAGTGTATGAACATTCCATTAGCACAGTACATGCCGCACATAACTTACCCTCCAGTGGGGACACAGACAAGCTAGACCCTCTTCAAAGTATCTTTTGGGTACAGGATCATGCCTTGTGCTGGGAACCAGGAGACCATGAGTTCTAAACTCACTATTCTCAACTTTCTGGTGTTATAGCCCCCCACCCCCTTTACAGCCCTTATTATTGAGCAAGGCATCATACCTCACTGAGAGGTTACACAATCTAGGAATGGAACCCAGCTGTCTAAGATGGCAGACTCAACTCCAGGTCCCTTAGTCACACTGACATAGTCTTCCAAATCTATGTTCATAGCTATGTTGTCTGTAAAATGGGCCTACTCATGCATGCCACCCTCTATTTCAGTGTCCTATGCACCTGGTTGGTCCAAGAGCTACAGTGGGAAGTGGTAGAGGTCTATAGTGCTTTGATGAAGGTGCAGGGTTCAGAGAATCTACATCATTGCATGCCGCCAGGTCATTGGAAGAGCATTCGTACTCAACAGTGGCATAGCAGGAGATGCTTCTTATTTTGAGGTTACCTGTGGAGTTACAGGTACTGGGGCCAAAGATGTGGCCCCATGTGATCATCGCATCCCTCAATCATAGGGTTGCCAGGTATCTGTTTTTTGACTGCAACACCTGGTCAAAAAGGGACCCTGGTGGCTCCAGTCAGCACCGCTGACCAGGCCGTTAAAAGTCTGGCTGTCAGTTCAGTGAGGCAGGCAGGCTCCCCACCTACCTGGCTCTGCGTGGCTCCTGGAAAGCAGCAACATGTACATCTCCTAGGTGTAGGGGCAATCGTGGGGGCTCTGCGCGTTGCCTGCCCTCTCCCCTCCCGAGCGCCAGCTCTGCAACTCCCATTGGCCGGGAACCACCACAGAGCCCCCTGGCCGTACTTCCGCCTAGGAGCCGGACATGTCACCGCTTCCTGGGAACTGCCTGAGGTAATTGTTGCCCGGAGCCAGCATTCCAAACCCCGTCCCATGCCCCAACTCCCTGCTCCAGCCCTGAGCCCCCTCCTGAACCCGAACTTCCTCGGAGCACACATCTCCTCCCGCACCCCAACTCCCTGCCCCAGCCCAGAGACCTCTCCTGCACCCCGAACCTCTCCTTTCTGGCCCCACCCCAGATCCTGCACCTCCAGAACAAAGCCTGTGCCCCCTCTCATACCCCAAACCCCTGCCTCAGGCTGGAGCCCCCTCCCACACTCCGAACCCCTCGGCTCCACCCTGCAGCCTGGATCCCCCTCCTGCACCCCAAACCCCTCATCACTGCCCCCACCCCAGAGCCCTCTTCCCCAGCCGGAGCCCTCACCCCCTCCTGCACCCCAACCCCTGCCCCAACCCAGTGAAAATGAGCAAGAGTGAGAGGGTGGGGGACAGCGAGCAAGGGAGGGGGATGGAGTGAGCAGGGGCGGGGCCTTGGAGAAGGGGCAGGGCAGGGGGGCCTTGGGAAGGGGCAGGGAAGGTGGTGTGGCAAGGGTGTTCGGGTTTCTGCTATTAGAAAGTTGGCAACCCTACGGACCGACCAACTCCAGTGAGGAAACACTGATCTGCACCAGGTGGTAGGTGCTCAGCTACTGGGAGCTGGAGATGAATTCATTAATATTTGTAGAGGGTTTTCCATCTGAGGATCTCAAAACACAGTAGCCCTGACTCTGTTACCCTTATTTTTACTGGTTGGTACCAAACTCTGTGAACAGGCCCATTTAAATCAGTGGGACTCCATGTGGAGTAAGGCTCTCTTGTGCACGAGGAAGGGTATCCAAATCTTACCCATTATTATGCCAAGAACAGTGTTACAGTCTCGTGGGTGGGAACACCTCTAGTTATCTACCTTTGGGGAAATACAACGGATGGACATATTCACTGGGGAGAACGCTGCCTCGATCCACTGCCTATGCACCACTCAGGCAGTGCTAAGATAATAGACTCTCCACAAAGCTTAGCTGGGATTCCTGTAAAGCTCACAGAGCCCCTTGAAACACCTGGATCAAGGAGCACGCATTGGACAGGGGAGGGAAAAAGCATGGCTGGAGAGCAGTGTGGTCATCTGGTGCAGATTAGCACAGCCCTGACCTATGCAGGCCGTGACCGGCTCCCGGACAAGCTGCCCTTCATCTGCTGCACTCAGTGGAAGATGGAGAAAGCAGAGAATCTGGCCCATGATTTGTACTGTCCTAAAGCATTAGCAAGGGAGTGTGGAGGAGGTACATGACTACAAGCACCTACACCATCATTACCAGCATGTGTGCGTACAACACAAAACCCAACTCCTGTGTCCCAGGAGTAGAAGATACATTTAAATATGAATCAGTGGCAAGGCCCAGGACACAACAGGTCAATAAAATTAGAACAGAGGCAGGAAATGCAGCATTTTTTTCTTCTCCTTCCCTCCCCCTCTTGTGTTAATGGTGGAAATTTCTCAATATGTTGCTAGGTCCAGGGGGAAAGAAGGGCACCCAGCTCCACATTAGCATAACATTTTGTTTTCAGATGCATGAGGTTCCTGTCTTCATCCCTTACCAAAAGGCACTAGCACTACCTCTGCTATACTGTACCTGCATGCAGTTTAAATGGGATTGATTTATGCGCCATATACAGTATTCCCCAATGCATCCACATGTATTGTATGCATTTATATACATACTGCTTAACAAGTGTTCCATCAGACCACTTAGACCCTAGTTATTTAAAAATGACTTTTCAATGACCTATAACATGCCTTCTTTTGCTTTTGTACAACATGCAGCTGATAACAGATTTGTCAGAGCAATTGCCTTGCTAACAAATAATAGATCCCAACTCAGAAGGTGACATTTAGGTGGAATTCAATTCACTTCTTTGTGTTTTTTCTTTTTTTTTCTTTTTTGTTTTATGTATGATATCTTTTCCCCTTTGATTCTCATTTTAAGGTCAGCAGAGCTGAGGAAGTAGAGCTGTTATTAAAAGGAAAAACTTTATTTGATTTGGAGTAGACTCCAGGCTGTTAAGCATGATTTCTGACAGTACAACATAGGATCGTTTCTTTTTATGGTGTGCTCAAAACTTCTCTCTCGTAAAGAGATACGGTCAAGATCTTAAACCCAAGATTTTCCCTGCCTTAAAAATTGTGTCAGATTTTGGAGTACATTCTCTAGATTCTCAGGAACATTTTTGTTATGACTCACTGCTTCCTTGCCTATATTATCATGCACATGAGACCAGACATGAGCTCACCCTGCCAGCTCAATTTAATAAATAAACGATGATGATGATAACAAAGAAGGAGCTCTATTGTTGTGATGCAACATTTCTGTTTCAGACCAATTCTGATAATTTCACCCAAGTTGGTTAGATCCTTCTTTAATCCATGAGTATTCCCATCGGAATGCATGTAACTATTTGAAGAATAAGGAGTAACTCAAAGTTAACTGAGGCTGGCAGAATCTGGCCTGAAATTGTTATGCTAAGTTAAGAGAAGGAAGGTCGCTGTGATTAGGGGTCCTACAGATTTCTGGTTAGATCAAAAATTGCCATGGTAATGAATCAGAAATTTCTTGAAACAAAAGAAAATATTTGTATGCAGAGGCACTGACAGCCAAGTTCAATTGGACACACTGATCTGATCCTAATGGTTCACCATTGTCCTTTTGGACATCACACTGGGGGAGACGCTGATGGACTGAGACACCCATTCTTCCGAAACCTCTGCCTGTTGTGTCTGAAGTCCATTTTCCATATTATATATCCATGCTACAGCTGCACCAATGAGGGTGAAGAGGTGCCAGGATAGGAAACAGAGAGAACACTAGTGTGATATTGCGTTCCATATGCTTTAGGAAAATATGCTTATGAATGTGAATATGATGTGACTGGAATATGCTTTATGCAAAAGGTCTCTTGTAAGGTATCATTACAAAGTTTATAATCTACTGAGTATGTTCATAAGAACATAAGAATGGTCCTATTGTGTCAGACCAAAGGTTCATCTAGCCCAGTATACTGTCTTCTGACAGTGGACAATGCCAGGTGCCCCAAACAGAATGAAGAGAACAGGTGATCATCAAGTGATCCATCCCCTGTCACCCATTGCAAGCTTCTGGCAAACAGAGACTAGGGACACCATTCCTGCCCATCATGGCTAATAGCCATTGATGGACCTATCCTCCATGAATTTATCTAGTTCTTTTTTTAACCCTGTTATGGTCTTGGCCTTCACAACATCCTCTGGCAACATCCTGTGCGTTGTGTGAAGAAATACTTCCTTTTATTTGTTTTAAACCTGCTGACTATGAATTTCATTTGGTGACCCTAGTTCTTGTGTTATGAGAAGTAGTAAACAACACTTCCTTATCTACTTTCTCTCACCAGTCATGATTTTATAGACCTCAATCATATCTCCCCTTAGCCATCTCTTTTCCAAGATGAAAAGTCCCAGTCTTATTAATCTCTTCTCATAGGGAAGCCATTCCATACCCCTAATAATTTTTGTTGCCCTTTTTTAAACCCTTTCCAATTCCAATATATCTTTTTTGAGATGGGGCAACCACATCTGCATGCAGTATTCAAGATGTGGGCGTACCATGGATTTATATAGAGGCAACATGGTATTTTCTGTCCTATAATCTATCCCTTTCTTAATTATTCCCACCATTCTGTTCACTTTTTTAACTGCTGCTGCACATTGAGTGGATGTTTTCAGAGAACTATCCACAATGACTCCAAGATCTCTTTCTTGAGTGGTAGCAGCTAATTTAGACCCCATCATTTTATATATATAGTTGGGATTATGCTTTCCAATGTGCATTACTTTGCATTTATCAAAATTAAATTTCATCTGCCATTTTGTTGTCCAGTCACCCAGTTTTGAGATCCTTTTGTAGTTCTTTGCAGTCTGCCTGGGTCTTAACTATCTTTAGTAATTTTGTATCATCTGCAAATTTTGCCACCTCACTGTTTACTCCTTTATCCGGATCATTTATGAATATATTGAATAGGACTGGTCCCAGAACAGACCCCTGGGGGACACCACTATTTATCTCCCTTCATTCTGAAAACTGACCATTTATACCTACCTTTTGTTTCCTATTTTTAACCAGTTCATCCTATTTGTATGCATGTATCATTCTTTAAAAGCAGCAAAGAGTCCTGTGGCACTTTCTAGACTAACAGACGTATTGGAGGTGTTAGTCTAGAAGGTGCCACAGGACTCTTTGCTGCTTTTACAGATCCAGACTAACACGGCTACCCCTCTGATACTTGTATCATTCTTGTATCTGAAGCGAGACATATGAAGTAAAACTCTGAGGTCCTATTGTAATTATGAAAAGTGTGGGCCATTAATGGTGGCTTAGAATCTTGATGGCTCCCATTGACTAGGACGATTGGTTGTGAATGGGTTTATTTACCTGCAAGCCTTCCTGTGTACATGTGGGCCAACCCATGGGTAATGAAGAATGAGGTCTCACAGGGACATACGGCCATGTCACCTGATGCTGAAATCCATCTTAAATCTGGTACTTTTACATTTAGAAGTAGGGATGGGGACCCAGAGGGAAGGGACCCCCCCACTATAGAAGGGATATGGACAAATTGGAAAGAGTCCAGCAGAGGGCAACAAAAATGATTAGAAGGCTGGGGCACGTAACTTATGAGAAGAGGTTGAGGGAACTGGGCTTATTTAGTCTACAGAAGAGAAGAGTGAGGGGGGATTTGACAGCAGCCTTCAACTATCTGAAGGGGGGTTCCAAAGAGGATGGAGCTAGGCTGTTCTCAGTGGTGGCAGATGACAGAACAAGAAGCAGTGGTCTAAAGTTGCAGTGGGGGAGGTCTAGGTTGGATATTAGGAAACACTATTTCACTAGGAGGGTGGTGAAGCACTGAAAGGGGTTACCTAGGGAGGTGGTGGAATCTCCATTCTTATAGTTTTTTAAGGCCTGGCTTGACAAAGCCCTGGCTGGAATGATTTAGTTGGTGTTGGTCCTGCTTTGAGCAGGGGATTGGACTAGATGACCTCCTGAGGTCTCTTCCAACCCTAATAATCTATGAATCTATAAAAAGATTCCCGCCTTGTGCCAAAGCTATAAAAGGGGGTGGAGGAGAACAAAGGTGGCCAGTTATGAGAAAGCCCCTGCTTAACACCTAAGATGTCTGCTGGAACTAAAAAGGACTGTACCAGGGGACAGGATTGGGCCCAGACTAGGAAGGAGTCTAGTCTGTGAAAGAAGCTTATTGGAACATCTCTGAGGGTAAGATATTACCTGTAATCAGTTTCTTAATGCATTAGGCTTAGACTTGCATGTTTATTTTGCTTGGTAACTTACTTTATTTTGTCTGTTATTACTTGGAACCACTTAAATCCTACTTTTTATACTTAATAAAATCTCTTTTGTTTATTAGTAAACCCAGAGTAAGTGATTAATATCTGGGGGAGCAAAACAGCTGTGCATATCTCTCTATCAGTGTTATAGAGGGCAGACAATTTATGAGTTTACCCTGTATAAGATTTATACAGAGTAAAACAGATTTATTTGGGGTTTGGATCCCATTGGGAGCTGGGTGTCTGGGTGCTGGAGTCAGGTAACCTGCAGAGCTGTTTTCACTTAAAGCCTTCAGCTTTGGGGGCGTGGCCCTGGGTCTGTGTTGCAGCAGGCTAGCATGGCTCAACAAGACAGGGTTCTGGAGTCCCAAGCTTGCAGGGAAAACTGGCTCAGAGGTAATTTCAGCACATCAGGTGACAGTCCTAAGGGGATCACAACTAGGTCATAGCAACTAATGTGTCCTAAATAGCCTCTAGGGTGTAGGATTTATGATTCCTTCAACATTCTTCTAGTGCTTCTTCAACCATTCTATTGCTCCTGCTCTTTTCTATCCTTCTTGTTTTGTTCTGGCTAACCGGTTCTAAGCTTGCCCAGTTCTGGAATCATTCAGCTCCCTTATATCACTGCTGTATCTGCATGACAGGATAAAACAGTGAGCAGCTTCTCTGGTTTGTAAAAAGATAGTATGAAGTAAACAGAGAATAGCAGATGTTGTCCCTAGCCGAAGAAGTGAGATAAAGGCCAGTAACCCAGTGGACTGTCTTATAACTTGCTTTGTAACACACTAGTAAAGCAGAATCAGAGACAGCTTCCTATTCATTTCCATTCTTTCTCATTTTCTCCTCTGAGGCTTTGGGTATGTCTATACTGCAGTCACAGGGAGCTGCCATATCCAAACTAGCTTTAATCTAGCTAGCTCAGGTACTGCAGCTGCCATGGCTTTACTGTTTGTGTTTCAGCATGGGCTGTACAGACCCACCCAGACCACTGGGTAATTACTAGGGCTGTCAAGCGATTAAAAAAATTAATCACGAATCACACTGTTAAACAATAATAGAATACCATTTATTTAATATATTTGGATGTTGTCTACATTTTCAAATATATTGATTTCAATTACGACACAGAGTACAAAGTGTACAGTGCTCACTTTATATTTATTTTTGATTACAAGTCGAACTTACAAATGTAGAATTATGTACAAAAAAACAGCATTCAAAAATAAAATAATGTAAAACTTTAGAGCCTACAAATCCAGTCCTATTTCATCCAATCGCTCATACAAACAAGTTCATTTACATTTGCAGGAGATAATGCTGTCCACTTCTTGTATACAATGTCACCAGAAAGTGAGAACAGACTTTTGCATGGCACTGTTGTAGCTGTGGCATGTAAAAATATATTTATGTGCCACGTGCTAAGGATTCATATGTCCCTTCATGCTTCAACCACCACTCTAGAGGACATGCATCAATGCTGATGAGGGGTTCTACTCGATAATGGTCCAAAGCTGTGTGGACTGACATATGTTTATTTTCATCATCTGAGTCAAAAGCCACCAGCAGAAGGTTGATTTTCTTGTTTGGTAGTTCGGGTTCTGTAGTTTCTGCATCTAACTGCTGCTCTTTTAAAACTTCTGAAAACATGCTCCATGCCTCATCCCGCTTATATTTTGGAAGGCAGTTCAGATTTTTAAACCTTGGGTCTAGTGTTAGAGCTATCTTTAGAAATCTCACTTTGCATTTTCTTTACTTTCTTTGCATTTTGTCAAATCTGCAATGAAAGTGTTCTTAAAATGAAAAATATGTGCTGGGTCATCATTCAAGACTACTATAACATGAAATATATGGACGAATGTGGGTAAAACAGAGCAGGAGACGTACTATTCTCCCCCAAGGAGTTGAGTCACAAATTTAATTAACACAATTTTTTTTTAACAAGCATCATCTGTATGCAACCATGTCATCTGGAATGGTGGCCAAAACATGAAGGGGAATACGAATGTTTAGCATATCTGGCACGTGAATACCTTGCAATGCCAGCTACAAAAGTGTCATGTGAATGTCTGTTCTCACTTTCAGGTGACATTGTAAATAAGAAGCAGGCAGCATTATCTCCCATACATGTAAACAAATTTGTTTGTCTTAGTGATTGGCTGAACAAGAAGTAGGACTGAGTGGACTTGTAGGCACTAAAGTCTTATATTGTTTTGTTTTTAAGTGCGATTATGTAACAAAAAATCTACATTTGTAAGATGCACTTTCACAATAAATAAATTGCACTACAGTACTTGTATGAGGTGAATTGAAAAATACTATTTCTTTTGTTTATCATTTTTATAGTGCAAATATTTGTAATCACAAATAATATTATAAAGTGAGCGAACACTGTACATTTTGTATTCTGTGTTGTAATTGAAATCAATATATTTGAAAATGTAAAAAAAACATTCAAAATATTTAATAAATTTCAATTGGTATTTTATTGTTTAGCAGTGCAATTAAAAATACAATTAATCGTGATTAATTTTTTTTAGTTAATCGCGTGAGTTAACTGCAATTAATCGACAGCCCTAGTAATTACTTGAGGGGTAGCGCTGTACTGCAGTGGCTTCACTGTTCCAGGACTTCAGTTAGCATTGTTAAAGCTAGCTTGGGTATGCCAATTTCTCCTAACAGAAGGATCGATCTGAAGAAAAGAGATGGATGAACCAAATTTTGACACTTTCTGTCCCCCACAACAGGCATATTACCAGGGAGCTTTCCCTTAAAACCCTGATTGAGAATTTTTATGCAAATACAAAAGAAACCAAAATTCATGCCCACTTAACTTCTCTTATATTTATGATTTTGAAAATATACATAAAAAGTTATTAATGAAAAAGGCAACTCTATTGAATGCATTCATGGAGCAGAGTTAAGGTTGTATGTTCAAACATAATTTTGACATTCCCTTAATGATGCAGTACTATAGGTTTATGAAAGGCCAGGATGACAGAAGAGAATCCACCAGTGGAGGAGGTTGCAGTAGATTAAAGTGGCCATAAGCTTCTTATTTTTAAGGTTGTGGGGTTTTTTGAAACCATGGCCACTATAGTCAGTTATTTAATATTATATAATGTAAATTTGTAGAAACGAGTATCCATGTTTATCAGCCTATATCAAGAATCAGTTTTTGCTTTATTGCTATTTTTCATGGAAATTATTTTGGGCTGGATGGACACTTTAGCTCAGCCTGAGTATGAGGCTCCACATGGCTATGCCAGCCCAGGAGCCCTATAAGAATGGCCATACTGGATCAGAACAATGGTCCATTGAGCCTGGTATCCTGTCTTCCAGCAGTGGCTGGTGACAGATGTTTCAGAGGTAATGAACACAACAGGGCAATTTATTGAGTGATCCATCCCTTCCATCCAGTCTCAGCTTCTAGCAGTCAGAGGTGTAGGGACACCCAGAGCATGAGATTGCATCCCTGACCATCTTGGCTAATAGCCATTGATGGACCTCTCCTTCATGAACTTCTCTTATTCTTTTTTGAACCCAGCTCTGGCAAAGAATTGTGACTTGGAGGCGTGATTCTTCCCTTGCTCCCCTCTTTCTTCAGGACGAAGTAAATTGTGATGCTCGGTTTTGGGGTAAAGCTTACTCCCTCCCAGCCCCTGTCACTGTATGCCAGTCCAGGTCTGCTGGCTGACCTGAAGGGCATGGAGCATGGCTTCACCTTCTGCCTGTCCACTCCCTGTCCATCTGATTGCTAGGGAGAGTATTGCATGCACAGCTCCTCTTTGCCCCAGGTCTGACCATAACCAGAGAACAGCCTTTCTAGCTGTGCAGAAAGGTAGCGGAACTTCACTCCCTTGCAGCACAGAACCAAGGTACAGCCTTGCTGGTAGGTATTACGGTGATGGCTGCTATAGAAAATCATACAGTCCAAATTTCCTATGACTTTGCAGATTCCCAAGGGAAGCTAAAGGATAAGTGTGCCACTACATTAGGGAAAGTATATCCCATATTCTGTGGAGTGAAGGTTTGAACTTTAAAGTTTGAAGACAGGTCAGATGGGTAATAGAAATGATTATGCAAATATTACATTAAAAAGGCATAGCAAAAGAAGCAATCTTAGCCAATTTACACAGATAATACAATCCTCTGAGTGCATTTCTTTGAGAAACAGATTGTGAATTAATATAATAAGAAGTTACTGTTCATTGATGGGCTGCATCTGTGTCCAAAGGGAGGAAGAAAACTGTTTATATGTATAGAGGCTCTCCGAGTTACGCACACCCGATTTACGCAAATCTGCACTTCTGTAAAAAGTAAAAAGAACTTCTGTAAAAGTTCTGTAAGTTCCATAAGCTTTTTTTTTTTTTTCCCGTAATTGTTGGGTATACATTCCTGACTTACACAAAATTCGACTTACGCAGGCGTTCCACAATGGAACGCTTGCGTAAGTTGGAGAGTGTCTGTACAGGGATATCTGGTGACAAAACCATTAAAATGTATTTATTTTTAGTGTGGCAAGGCTCCTCCTTCACCTCAACAGACTCAGCACTTCCCCCTCTGGTGATGAGGGCCTGGAGTTAATCAGTCCCAGTCTGGAGGTTTTTAATTCTTCGCTTTGATTTATTTTTTCAATATTTACAAGGTGGGCCTCGCCGTATTTGGGGTCAGGAAGGAATTTTCCCCTGGGTCAGATTGGCAGAGACTCTGGCAATTTTTCCCTTTCCTCTGCAGCATGGGACATAGGTCACTTGCTCATTTGAACTAGTGTAAATGGTGGCTTCTCTGTCACTTGAAGTCTTTAAATCCTGATTTGAGGACTTCAGTAACTCAGCCAGAGGTTAGGGGTTTATTACAGGAGTGGGTGGGTGAGGTTCTTTGGCCTGCGATGTGCATGATGAGCATGAGGAATGCCTGACCACTCACTTCCCTACAGAAAAGACTAACTCCCTGAAATGCTCCAAACCTGCCAGCAGAGCT
Organism: Malaclemys terrapin pileata; assembly: GCF_027887155.1. Lineage (NCBI taxonomy): Eukaryota > Metazoa > Chordata > Testudines > Emydidae > Malaclemys > Malaclemys terrapin. Next base: position 53,031,661 of record NC_071513.1, read on the forward strand.
GGACCATTGTTTTGAGACTTTCAGGACCTGATAAAAGATTAGCACAATCCTCTCATGTACACCATGCTGGGAGATGCTGGCCCCATTGAAGTCAGGGGCAAAACTCACCCTTGGAATGAATAAGGGAGGATTTAACCTCCTAATTTATACTTATAGCCTTAATAGTACTTCGTACTTGACAGACATTCTCTGGTGAGAGCTCATATAATTCCTATGAAGAAATCAAACAGCAACAGCTGAAATTGTACTGATTAGGTAACTGAGGCATGAAGAGGTTAAGCTCCTTGCCCAGTGTCACAGAGGAAATCCGTGGCGGAGTAAAGATGAGAAGCCACGTTGTTGGACTTGAGGTCCGTGAGACCAGAGTGACCTCAGGCTTTCTGCTTTCTATAGTTAGTTATCCCATCCATACAATGGGGCTAACTCTGCTTACCCTCCTTTGTAGGGTAATTTGTGTTCTACAGCTGAAAACGTGCTGTGCAAGTGAGAAGCTCAGTATAAATTGTATGTTACCATGTGCCCATAAAACTAGAAGCAGAGAGCAGCTTGGCATAGGTGAGACTGTTCATTCCTCATTGCCTCTAAGTCTGTTGTCTTCCATGCAGCCCAAGGTGGTATGGGAAATTCTCAGATTTTATGAAAAGAGACAGAGTGGAACTGGAAATGGAGGATTTTCTGTAACGGGAGAAGCTGATTTAAGAATGTACTCAAAGCAGCAATGGAGCATTGAGGCTTTGCTGGAGCAGTTTTGTAATCTAAATTTCACATTCGAACTATTTCATCTCCATAGAATTACAGGTTCAAATCTAGGCAGGTTTGGCTCAGCCTTTCATCCTCAAGGTAGATAAATTCAGCTCTGCACAGTTTACAGTGAGGATTTTTCAGACAAGATCATAAAAACTGAAGCTGCTTTGCTCGGGTGCAGACGTTAAAGAGCTCACAATAGGTTTTGTAAGAGGTAGTTCATTCAGGCATAATTGTAGAGAATCCCTGCCCCCAACTACTGGGCAGCAGTCTATGCGCTGGTTAACTGCTACTCTCTGTCCCAGAGCCTGGTACTATTTCAAGCTCTATGTTTAAAATGTCTCCAGTGGTTTGGGATACAAAATGCTGTGTACATTTTAAATAATTATTTCACTATAATTTGGTGGGAATGAATGGTTGATTAAAAAGTACATTATTAGCATGACCACTGGTTAAATTTAACCAGTGGCAAGTAGTTTAAAGGTGATTCACCAGGTGTTAAAATAGGTAGGAAATTCTAAGGTCTGTGTTTTTAATACATAGCATAATAAAGATTAAGGGCCAAGATTTTCAAAAAAAGTGACTGGTGTTTCTGGGAGTCTCGAGTTTGAGCCACCTAAAAAGTCCAGGTTTCCGAAGGGCAGGTTCTCAGCATTTTTTGAAAAACAATCAGGCCTCTTTAAAATGTCTCAGTTTGAGCACCCAAATTTACTAGTCACTTTTTAAAACCTGGGCCTAAGGGGTGCATGTGTGTATATATACATACATGCAAACACTCTTCTGGGTACTTAGGAGACCTCATTCAGAGGCAAAGGGATTCTTGTGGCTTCATTTCTGAACTGCCTAGTAAATACTTCCATCAACGTACAGATCCAGAATAACCACCGTGGTCTAATGGATTTTGAATCACTAAATCCTTTCTACCATGTCCAGAGATCCACAGGCAGTGGAGAGATCCAATCACACATATCCTTGAAGGGAAAGAGGAGGATTTTACCTTTAGTTTCCAGCCCAATTCAGACTGGAAAGCCAGCATGAATCACTTAGAGAATCCAAGCAAATGTATTCAGGTACCTAAAGATTTAGACAGATGCCTAGTGGGATTTCCTAAGATGGTCAGTTGCTTAGCTCCCACCGATTAAAAAGTCCTACTAGGCATCTTTAGGTGCCTACACACCAGCCTCTCTTTGCCTCAGTTCCCAAACTGTAAAGTGGGCATAACAATGCTCCCCTACATTAAAGATTCGAGGCATTCAGAGTCTATGGTAATGGGGCTATAGAACCATCATAGCTGGAAGTCTTTCCATTTATATTATTTGGGATTTGGATTAGGTACATATTGACTATAAGCTATTGTTAACAAGGGGAACAATAGAATCTGAATGAAGTATATAATGTTTGACAGAAGCAAGCCTTTACATTCTCTCCTGCTGAAGAAAAAGGTACCAGAACACACACGTTGCTACTGGAGATTGTGCTGTCTGCTGTGCTGAAATTGTAACTCACTGCCAATAGCCTTAATTAAAAATATTAATGCTGGACAACTACTGCTGAAAAGGCCAACATTACATTCCTCTTTCTTTACAATTGCTCTGTAATTGCAATAATTCCTAGGTCTTGGCGAGGATTATTCCCCAGGGCCCACCTTGCTGGGCCTCAGAGTGCAAAACCCTTGATTATTTTACAGGCACACTCTACCACGAAGGTGTTAGCACTTATTTAGAAAAAAAAGGAGAATATATATTAGAAGGCTCCATGATGAATCAGAAAGGAAGCCAAACACCTGGGAAGCTACTAACTCTCAGAGCATCTAAGCCTAGTGCGTGTGAAGAAGGGGAGACACAGGCTCATCCCCTTCTAGTGGCAGATTTAAGAGCTGGGAGAGGAGTAGAGATGGACTTAGTGGTGGCCAGGTGAGGTTCTCCCAGCAGCAGCCAGAGGAATGAGGCGCTTGTGATGGGTTTGGTCACAGATACTCCCCTAGAGACTGTCACTCGATGAACTGGGATACCACTGAGAACAACCCTCCTGCCAGAACAGACGCCCCTCCACTTCTGTCTTGCTGATTTAGACACTCCAGTCAGCTCCAGCACAGACCCAGAGGTTGGGCCGCGTCTCTCTGCAGTTCACTGAAACTGAGATTCATTCAGTCCAGGGGATTGTCAGTTAACAGGGACTTTCCCAGTGCCCAGTGTTCAGCCTTTCTGGGAGCCTGAACCCCAAATAAATCCGTTTTACTCTGTATAAAGCTTATACAGGGTAAATTCATAATTTGTTCACCCTCTATATGACTGATAGAGAGATATGCACAGCTGTTTGCTCCCCCGGGTATTAATCATGTACTCTGGGTTCATTAATAAACAAAAGTGATTTTATTAAGTATAAAAAGTAGTGTTTAAGTGGTTTCAAGTAATAACAGACAGAACAAAGTAAGACACCAAGCAAAATAAAGTAAAATCACACAAGTCTAAGCCTAATACATTAAGAAACTGATTACAGGTAATATCTCACTCTCAGAGATGTTCCAATAAGCTTTTTTCACAGACTAGACTCCTTCCTAGTCTGGTCCCAATCCTTTTCCTGGTACAGTCCTTGTTAGTTCCAGCAGACATCTCAGGTGGTAAGCAGGGGTTCTCTCATGACTGGCAGCCCCTTTTGTCCTGCTCCACCCCCTTTTATAGCTTTGGCACAAGGCGGAATCTTTTGTCTCTCTGGGTCCTCACTCCTCCTTCTAAATGGAAAAGTACAAAAGTTAAGATGGATTTCATTATCAGGTGACATGGTCACATGTCACTTTAAGACCCCTAGTTTCCATTCCCCATGGGCTGTCTGTAATGGTCCCTCGCTCTCCTGCTAGGAGGGAGGCCACTCAGGCTGGTCCTGTCTGGCCAGGAGCAAAGTCTGCAAGCCAGCCAAGAGCCCACAATAGAGCTGGGTGATTAATAGTCGCTGTCAGGCTTTAGCCTGGGTTTGGGTGGCTCAAGCAGTCAGCCCTCAAAAAGAGTCTATCAGGGCTGGCTTTGGCCTGGGTGGAGCTCAGCCAGCCAGCGACCAAACAGTCTTTCAGGGGAACTGGGTCCTGGGCTTGAAGAGGCTCAGGCTACCAGCAAGCAACAGTCTTACGGCTGGCTTTAGCCTGAGCAAGGCTCAGGCAGCCAGCAAAAAAACAGTCTTTCAGGGAGCTGGTCAGGAAGGCTCTGCTTCAGAGCTAGAGCTTCTCTGAACAGTGTAGGAGGTCCACAACCAAAGGGTGGGGTGGCAGGGGGACGTGGGCCCACCCTACTCCACTGCATCCCAGCCCAGGAAGGCTTTCAAGTAACTAAGGCCATTTACAACTGATTGTTTCTGGAGCACCCTTAATGGCCTCCACTTAATGTGTTTACCTCAGTGATACAAGTTTATATCTTATTCTCCTAACTCCAGATATAGACATAATACACACAAACAAATAGGATGAACACACTTAGTAAATTACAAGCTTTCTAATGACACCATACTAGGGGTATTTAGTGTAAAGCATATTCCAGTTATGTCATATTCATAAGCATATTTCCATAAATCATGTGGAATGCAATGTTACAGAGCTCCATGCTTTAAAATAGCTGGGATGGGAGGAGACATGGAAAGAAGCATGGTGCCACCCATTCTCCCAAAATCTAGGAGACTAGGGTGGTCCTGGGGATGAACCCACCCCTTCTTCCCCAAAAGATGGCAGACCTCAGGGAGGGGGCAGTGCAAGGGAGCTCACAACCAATTCCTTGAGCTCATTTCTCCTCCTGCTGCACTGAGAAGAGCCACAAGAGACCTGTCTGTTGCCATTTCCTTCCTGGCAGCCTTTGGATCTGCTGAGGAGGGAGGTCATTTGGTGACCCATGCTGCCCCATGCCTGAGAGAGCAGGAGAGTTGTTTATTTCAAACTGAAATGGGGAGAGAGACCTGGAGGTGTATGGAGCCCTTCCTCACTGAATGTAAAACTAGGATCATTGTATAGATTTGGTCAGAAAACTGGTTTTCGGGGGGAGGGGTGGGGAAAAGGGGGATGAATTGATTTTTCACCAGAACTTTCTAAACTAAAGAACTTTGTTTTCTCTCGAGATTTCGTATTTAGTTTTGACTTGACACTTAGTTTCAGCTTTTGTAAATCTGGTTTACTCCCCGCACCCTGCCCCGAGACAGCTTGGGAAAGCAGTAAGGGAATAGGAGAAAGTGTGTGTCTGGTGGGGAGGAGACAGTGAAAGCGGGGAAAATTTCTAGTGGCAAAAGAGCAAAGAATCCCCAAAAACCAAAAAAAGAGAGGCATTTTAAGTCAAAAACAAACAAAAAAAGTGTTTCATTTCAAAATGTCAATCCAAAACAAATAAATTCTCATTGAAAAATACAATAAAAAAGTTGAAATCTACATAATCCTAAGGAAAAAAACCTAACTGATAAAACCACTTTTTCCAGCTGAAAAATGTGTTAGCCAAATTTCTTTCAACTAGTTCTAGAACTGAAGGGAATACTGTCTCATCCAATATGCACCATACTAGATTGTGTAGACTAAGATAATAAGATGGAATGAGATATTGAATATAGACCATTACAGAGAACATAGTCCATACAGGGAATGAAGCACACCTTGTTCCATACATATTTCAACATCTCTTGCACTATGAATGAGAAATTCCACTTTGCTTACATATGCATGTATCTGCTGGGAGAGCAACAGTGTGAAACCTGTTATCATATGCTCATGCTGCTTTCAAAAACTCCTACAGTTTAACCAAATTGAAATGGATTGTCACAGGATCACAAGAAGGTGCATCTGTTGTCTACAGACACTCTTCCTTGCCAAATCTGAAGTTTCTCCAATGCCCGCTTTGAGGTTAAAACCCCTCAGAAATAGGTGAATTAAGTTTTCCAGGCATTTGGGTCTTGGGATAAGAATAAATGTAGACGCTTTCAGCCCAAAAGATACAAGGTTGAGAAATAAGCAAATGAAAAAAGGCTCTTTAGAATGCAGCTTTAACTACTGATGTAAACACTTGTTCTGCATGCAGGATGCATAAAAAATCATGAGTGGTTCTTTATCCTACCTGACCCTCACTTCTGAAAGAATAGGAGTTAGGGAGTCCATCAGCACTCTAAGTAGAATTGGCCCGATACTACACTCACATAAACCAGTTTTACATGGATGTAACTCCCACATCTTCAGTGGAGTTACACCAATGTCACTCAGGAGAAGAATCAGTCTGGTATAATAAATTCTATATTCCTGGACTGGCATTTTAGGATTGCAATATGTTTATTTTTTGAGTGTGGAAATACAGGGACATTTGTTACCTAGTTACTGACATTTGGGTCAGATCCTCAGCTGGTGTAAATTGGCAAGTTCCACTGATTTCAGTTGTCTCATTGAAAGTCAGTGGGATTTAGGCACTTTTGAAAATTTCCCTCCTTTAGAGTGCTGTCCAATTAAGGTCTGTTAGAAACACATACATCTTCCCCGCTGCAGTGACTGCATGGATTCCTCCCCACGAAGGAGAAAGTGCACACAACCAGTTATGAGCCGAAAGAAGTTCGTTTTTGCATGTCTTCTCAGTAGCTGCTGATCCCATGCCAGCTCCGTCGTACACGTCCTCAGGGGCTAGACCCTGTGGCAGCTGCTCTGCTATTGCATGTTGCCCTAACGTTTCTTTTGGAGCAACTTACCAAGCAGGAATTGGTTTTGCACTGTACGGTGGCCTCCTTTTGCAAGTCTTGGCCCTTCCCTTGGCCTTTAAGTGATTCTGGAGCATTTGGCCAGACTCAGCCTTATGCTGGCTCCGCATCCATTATTCTGCCTTCTTTTCCATGTGATTTGCACAACACAGTTAGGGACCCATTGTAGAGCCCTTCCTCGCATTGATGTGCATTTACTTATGTGACTAGCTCCATTAAAACCAACAGGACAACCACTCTAAGTGTGGATGGGCTCCACGATTGGACACTCGGGGGGCAATCAATAATGCGCATAGGGACAGTTGTGCCCTTAGCGCACAAGTGGTACTCAGCCATTATACAGAAAGAACAAAACACAAAACATTGAGATTAAAGGTAATTAAATGAATTCTACATTAACCCAACATTGAGGTTGAGAGGTTTTACATGCAGAAAGATTAGGAAACCGTAAGTTACAAGCAGGTGGGAGGGGACAGTGAATTAATCAGTAGTTGATTTTCTTTTTCTGCTGTGGAAACAATGGAGAAGCTCTATGAGAATGGATTTGTCTATACAGTATTTCCTACTATACACAATCCTGGTATCCAACCTCTGTTACCACCCAAACCTTTCCACAGATCACTTGCCTCTACTTAGTAAGGTTTTAACTTTGCTGTTTAAAACTGGTTTTTACCCCTTTTCTGCCTCTGCCTCAAAACTTCCTCAGCAAATCTGGCTGTTGGTTTGCATCGGTCACAATCAAGCAAAGTGATGAGAGGGAAGCTGCATAACATGTAACAGACAATCTGTAGAGCAGTGGCTCTCAACCTTTCTGGACTTCTGTACCCCTTTCAGGACTCTGATTTGTCTTGCCTACTCCCAAGTTTCACCCCATTTAAAAATTACTTGCTTACAAAATCAGACATAAAAATACAGAAGTGTCACAGCTCACTGTTACTGAACAATTGCTTACTTTCTCATTTTTACCATATAATTATAAAATAAATTGATTGGAATATAGATATTATACTTAAGTTCCAGCGTGTACCGTATAAATCAGTATAAACAAGTTGTGTGAAATTTTAGTTTGTACTGACTTTTGTTAGTGCTTTTTATGTTGTAAACCTAGCCAAATATCTAGATGAGTTGATGTATCCCCTGGAAGATATCTGCATACCCCCAGGGGTACACATACTCCTGGTTGAGAACCACTGCTACAGAATAACAGCAGAAAGATGATCTTGTGGGTAAAGTAAAAGTTGAAAGTCAGCAAATTTAAGGTCCAGTCTTGACTTTGGCCATAAGGTCACAGAAGAGAACACAGATCTATAGGCAAACAACTTAGCATCTACAGTTCCATTTCCTCATCCCTAAAACTGTATAATACTACTACCTAATTTAGGGAGCTGGTAAGGATTCATTCTTTATAAAAGGCTTTGAGACCCCATGATGGAAAGTGCTATAACACTGAGAAGTACTATTTAATATTGTGCTGTATGTTGCCATGAAACAGTCACATCTTTGTTTTCTGTGTACTGCACCTTTAAATTTCTAAGAGCACAGCTTATACGGCAGAGAGAGCAGCTGGCTATTCACATGCTGTGCTTCCTCACAGAGACTTTACTGTTGTTCTTTCTTGTTACTGTTTTCCTTCCTCTAAAATCAAGTCTATTTAGACTGAAGTATGTGGCTACTCTGTGTATGGAAAAGGATAGCAGCTATGTCCCATCACACATAGCCTCAGGCATGAGATTGAAAGGTGTTACTTTATCCCCAAAACAACTGACAAAGATTTTGTAATCAAACAAACCTTTGCTCTTTACTTCATTTAAATCACCACTATCTAGAAGCATCTTTGGGTTGGTCAACTGTTGCCAAAGTTTTCTTGGGATATTAGGGAGCTGTGTTTTATGAATGAACTTATGATTCAGTGCGGTAATTTCACCCCCTTCAAGAGAGCTTGCACTTCATAAATTATCTCACTAGATACAGCCACAGCAACATGCTGCAGTACAGGTCTTAACAGAATCTGAAGTAGCCTATGTGACTGACATGCATAACGTGTTAGATGAGCTCCCTATGAGCTATGCTGGGAGGCAGTGTTGCCCAGGGGCTAGCATACAAGACTGGGCATCAGAAGACTTGGGTTCTAATATTGGCTTTTCCTCTGATCTGCTGCAAGTCTTTGGGCAAGTCACTTCGTCTTTCTGTTTCCCCTCTCATGTCTTGTCTGATTAGAACGCAAGTTCTTCGGAGCAGGGTCAATCTCCCATTGTGCGTGAATGTACAGTGCCAAACACAATGGAGCCTGGTCATAGTTGGGGCTTGCAGGCATTACTGTAACAGAGATAAAATAAAATGAAGTGTCCCTCTTTCCACAAGATCCATCCAACACCACTTCTTGATTTTTGATTATCCGCTGTTCTGCCATCACACATGTAGGGGCAGCCAAGCAGTTAGCAAAAGGAACAGGCCTGCAGAGCTCAGTTTCTCATTGACATGGGTTGTCACTTTGAGCAGAGGTCTCTGATTTGCAATAAACAGATTTCTGATATCAGTTATTAATCTCAGCTATTGCATGCCACCTGAGAGCCAGGAGTGAGTGTTCACTGGTGATGCAAGTTAATTACCACACTGTCACCAGATATTATGTAATTTCTGTCAAGATTTTATGACAGGCCCACGTATCCCAAGTCCTCATTTCTGGTGGAAGTAAATGTCACTGAATTTCTGTGTGGTATTACTGTCATGTCATTCTAGGATGAGCCTGTAACGAAAGGCCCCATGAGTGGTGCTGATAAAGTTATTTTATTCAAAGTAACTTTTGTCTGTGTTATTACATTACATATTCCAATGAGACATGCCAGGAAATCTAAACTGAATAGTCACCATATGCAAGGATATATAGTCCTGAATGCAAACTGATTGCAGTGTGTACACTTCATGTGTACAGTTACACCACGGCCTTTGGTAAGACCTGCTCCAATTAAAAAATAAATAAACTGCATGGAATGGTAGCATTGGGTATGGGAAATCTGCCTATTGCCTACTTATATTTAGAACTAGTCAGAAAATGACTCTCCCTCCCCCACACACTTTTTTTTTGTTTTGTTTTGGACAAAGAAAAGGGAATTTTTTCATCTTTCTTGAAATTTTTCTTCAGTTTTGGGGATTGTTTGATGAAGAACCAAAACCTTCTCAAAAACAAAAAAATGTTTGTTTTCTTCAGTAACCACCAAAACCTTGGAAGTTTTTCAATTTTAAAACAAACACTTGACACTTTTCAATGAAAATGGATTTTTCCATAAGAATTTCCATTTCACTGAAAAGCCATTTGCCATGGAACAAAATTTGGACAGAAAATTCCTGACCAGCTCTACCTCTCATCACTGCAGTGTGAACTTCCCCAAAGTAAAGAGAGGACATCAAGTGTCAAGCGGAGAGGTTTGGGTGGATTTTTTTTAAAGGAATCAGTTACAGGGAAAAACTTATCCAAAGAGGTGAGTTTTACATGAAGCTCTGGAAGCAGCAGTGAAGTCTGTGGTCTCTTATCTTTTGTGCAAGCTAGTTCCATAATTTTGGTCCAGTACGAGTGACAGTTCTGTCCCCCAAGGTCACAAAACTCCCCCTACTGGATAATAGTTCTGTTGTTCTGGTGGAACACAGCGATCACACTGCATAGGGTTATAGAGGAAAAGATGCAACCTCTCAGATATCCAGGACCAATTCTAAGCAGGGCTATGAAAAAAACCAGGACAGTAACCTTTTGTCCAATGTGTCCAGAAGAAGAGTTACATATAGCTATAGAGAGTTTTTAGCCTTTTCCATTCTGTGTCCTCATGTTACAACAGAAAAACAAAAGTCAGGATCCCTCTCTCATCTAGCCATAAAGAAAGGGAGTCTGCTCATGACCCCCCTTGGAGCTGTTTGCAACACCCCCACCACTTGTGACCCCGCTCCTCCAGGACAACAATCCATGGTGTGTCTACAGCATATATTTTTGCCCCTGCTCAGTGTAGTGTATAAGACAAACAAAGTCACAACATTCTAGGACCTGGCTAAATACTTTGTAATGTGCTTTTATGTTTCTTATTTCCGTGGAGGATTGTACTACTGTCTAAGAAGCTAGAAAATTATTATTTTTTCCTTACTGATTTGCCATTTCCATTAAACCACCTTTCCAACTGTTTGTGTTTTCAATGGAAGGGAAAACCACTACAGCTCCATTGTATTTACATTTTAACATGCACAAGCATCTTTTTGACTAGATCATTAGGAATACTTGGAATCGCTTCTGTGCTAGATCGGTAGAGAGAGTTTATATGGCACTCTAAAATGCCATTTCCCTCCAGACCCCTCTATATCACAGTTTTTCCTCCAACATGTATTCTTTCAGTACAGTAACTGTGATGCAGAACACAGGTCAGAGATGGGGAAAAACACCCCATGTGTCTGCTGTTTGTGTTCAGGAGACAGAGGGACCATCCATCTTAACAACAAGGACATGTTACAGCTCTTCTTAAGGAAAGAGGCTCTTTAAACATCACGGTCATAACTCTGAAGGCTCTACTGACCCAATGCTCAATTACTGGACAAACATTCCCTGAGTGTCTCCCAGCAGTTCCAGAGGCCACATAATGGCAGCTCACAAGATGAATGTGCAAAGCATCTGTCACTGACAATCTGAATAAGCTAATTAGTTCTTTAAATTATTCAATGCCTTTAAAAATATAATACATGTAATCAGAAAGAGATATTTTGCCTGTGGACCAGCAGGCCGACAGACAGCAGTTTGATTCCTTCAATAAATGCAATCTTTCCTTGAATGTCTTGCCAATCTGGCTTAATAAAGCTGTTGGGCAAGGCAGCTAGTTGCCTTCCTTTGGAAGACTCTTAACCGCTACCAAGTAAGAATGGTAGAAACAGTTGCTATCTCTCTCCTCCTTAAACTGTCTCTGTGGCCTAAGCAATGAGATGTTAAAACAGGATGTGGGAGTAGGCAAGGCTGGGGACTTTTCATATGTCCCAACCAGAGCTGTAATGAAGAAAAAGCCATCTTGATTCGTGATGGGGATCATGCTGTTATCCCTCAGAGAGCTCTCAAAAACAAAGCAGCTTGTAATCCATACTGAACTGCAAAAACACCTATCTACCATTCTACCTCCTCCTTGGTAGAGTCGTTCCCTGATGTCCTACATTCTCTTAAACATGTACAGGGCCGGTGCAACCCATTAGGTGACCTAGGTGGTCGCCTAGGGCGCTACAATTTGGGGGGCAGCAACCGCGGCGGTATTTTGGCGGCGGGACCTTCTGCTGCCTCTGTGGGGGTCGGCATTGCAGGGCAGGACCTTCCGCTGCCTAGGGTGGCAGAAAAGCTGGCAGCGCTCCTGACCATGTATCATCTGTACCCACCAACAGAACTAATACTACTGAGAAACTACTCCAACCCATATACGCAGGGTCTGGATGGAGGATCGAATTCCAGAGACAAGGACAAAGTTTCTTCTCAGCCACAGGGAGATAGAAAGAAGTCTGGCTTTAAAAAAGGATAGGCAGGTGGAGAAATAATTAAATGGAAATCTGAGGCTGATGGGAATTAATTCCCTGATTACTATGAGAAGTCCTTATGAGCTGTGCCAAAACCAGAGACAGAAAGCTATCCTATAATTGCCCTCTCACTACATATAATAGGAAAGGGGATGAACCAGCCACAACATTCAAAGCAAATCCGGTCATGCAGCATTCCAGGAGTCATCTGTATCTTATATAGATTAATGGAAGTGTCAGTCAAGAGGTAAGCCAAACTCTGACAGCTCCGGAGAATTATGCTTTGATCAAATGTTGCCATGCAAACGTGGATTGGTAAAAATACTGCCTCGCCTTAAATATATCTTTATATGGGACTTAAGTGTGGTAGAGGAGCCTAGAATGTGGAATAGTAAAAAAAAAAAAAAGTACATACAGATGTGTATGTGGGCAACCTGTCCCATTGTTTGCCTAGCAAACAAAATAGAAATATTACACTCTTACCAGCAATCTAGCAGACTGTAATCAAATATCAGGGAAAACAGCACTAAAACCCAAACCTGTTAGTCCTATATATACATATAGTTGTGTGGAGGGAAACAATGCCGACCATGGTGAGGAGAAGGGATTAGAAAATTGCACTGCGGCTCTGCTAATGTACCACATAATTTACCAGAGCACCATACGGTACATAGGAAACAGTAATACTAGTAGGAACTGGAGCAAGAAAGGATAAAGAAATATTCTTCTGGATTTAAAGACTTCCAGTGATGGAGAATCCATTCCATCCCTTTGTAAATTGTTCCAATGGTTAATTGCTGTCCCTGTTAAAATTTGCACCTGATTTCTAGTCTGAATTTGTCTAGCTTCAGCTTCCAGCCACAGGGTCTTTCTACACCTTTGTCTGGTAGATTAGTGAAGATTTCTGATAGTAGAAATCTCTCTAGAGATAGTAGGTGACTTGATCACAGAAGTACCTAACACCAGTTAGACTAAAAAAGATTGAAAGGGACGACTGGGGTGAAATCCTGGTTCCACTGAATTAAATGGCAAAATTCTCATTGATCTCAATGGAGCCAGGATTCCACCGTATGTGTCTCTGTGAGGCATTCCAAGTTTGTCTCCATTTTTCCAGTCGGATTATACTATGTGAGAAGTTTGTGTGTTAGGCTAGCGGGCTACAGAGCAGAGCAAAGGTGCCCCAGCTTGAAGAATGGATGAGAAACCCACTCATACCAATACAGGTGGGGTGGAGGGGCTGGAGACATGAACTTGAAAATCACCAATATATGAATATTCTCGCATTTCATTTAACTCTCAGTGCTTCCACTTTTTCCTGTTGAATCACAAGACAACAGCATCATGCTATTGCATGAGAACTTCCCCACTGTTCCAGATTTCAAGGTTAAGAAGAGTCACCCATTTCAGCCATCACTGATTGGCTGAACATCCCCTGGGTTTAGTAATGGTTTATGTGCAATTAATTCCATTGCAAAAATAGGGCAGCGATTATTGAGCAGACTTTGATAGAAAGATAAAAAAAAATACCAGGTCTGTGCTTCTAAGTCACGGTGCAATAAACGTCTCCTTTTTAAGAGGATGTCCGTGTTTATACTTCTACTGCTCACTACCCTTTCTCAGCCAGATGACACACATCTTATTCTAGCTCAGTCCTTCTTGGAGCTATATATTTACACACTGATGGAGCTGAAAACCAGAAGGGACCATTAGATCATCTAGTCTGACTTCCTGCATAACACAAGCCAAAGAATTTCAGCCTGTTGCCCCTGCATTGAATAACTTGTATTTGGCTAAAGCATATCTTCCAGAAAGGCAAGTGCTCTCCCATAAAGATTGGGGGGTGGGGTTATAGGCACAATCCTAGGAGAACGAAGTTGAGGTTGGGGGCTGAGGAAAGAAATTGTTGTAATGAAAAAAATAAATGAAAATGGGAAGGAGGTAAGAGGATTCTGGAGATTTTAGAAATTTCTGAAATACTATATACAATGTAATTCAGCAAGATTAAAACATTTCAGAGCGAGTATTTTATGCTGAAAGGAAGGCCTGTTTAACCAGGAATTCACCCCTCTGAAGAAGGCAAGACAAGGCCTATGTACTAAATGATAGAGATCATGCTGGAGAGATGCTCTAGTGCGGTGTTTTCAACCAGAGGTCCACGGACCTATGGGGGTCCACAGACTGTGTCTAAGATTTCCAAAGGGGGGCACGCCTCCATTTGAAATTTTTAGGGGTCCGCAAATGAAAAATAAAAGGTTGAAACCCACTTCTCTAGTGGACAAAACACTGCACCAAGACTCAAGATATCCAACTTCTCTTCCCAGTGCAACCACAGGCTCTCTGTAACCTTGGGCAAGTCACTTAATCTCTCTGTACATGAGATCCCCATGTATAAAAAGGGGTGATAGTACTTTCCTACCTGACAGGGGTTTTGCAAGGAGAAAATCCATTAATGATTGACAGGTACTGAAATTCAATGAGATTTGTTTGTCTAAGATGAATTTTCAAACTTTTCTTTTTATTCTTTATAAAATAGGTAATTTAAAATTAATCTGTAGATTGAAGAGCCCCTGGGACTAATTCCCTTTTAGAGCTAGCTCTAGTGATATCTTTGGTGTCCCAGAATGGTGCGTTCTGGAACACCTTTAGTGAACAGGCAGTGTGTCCTTGAGGGACTTATCAAAGATGTTTTTTATTAAAGCTGAGTTTACATTTGTTTACTTGCTGAATGCTTTCATTGCCTGGTGAGAGCATATAGCACACAGGGGCTGATCCAAAGCCCATGAAAGTCAATAGCCACCGGGCTCAATGACTTTGGATCACACTCATATTTCTGTGGTTATGTCAAGATTTTAGCTTTCATTTGCAGACTGCACCAGTATTTCCCTCTCCTTAGTCCCTCAAGAGCATCCACTTTAGGTCCCAGGTCCTCAGATGTCACCCCTTTGGGTAGGGATCCTCATCTCTTTCCCTCCTATCTAAGGATTTTTCAGACTGCACAGCTCCCTACCTTCATTATGATTTCCCCAGCAAGCCAGACTGCCTAAAAGCCTAGCGTCTGTGCTTTGCTTTCTCCCCAGAGGTATGAATAACGTAGTTGCCTGCAGTTACAAGTTACCACACAGCACTTTCTAAGCAAGTACAGTTATTGTTAAGGTGAAAGCATTACGGAGAAAACATTAAAGAACCTACACACATACTAACAAGCTTACCAGAGGTCACCCAAACTCCAGCTCTGGTGGCTGTAAGTTTTGAAGAACTGACAACTGGGTTTCTCTGTGGTTAGAAGTTCAGAACTGTCTCAGAATCAGAACACTGAATTGGCAATTCAGTTGTTTCTTTATATAGTTTGGCTCTGATCTCATCTCTGGGAATACATAAACTTTGTATTTAATACAGTGTATCTGAAAGATAGTTAAACTTAGTTCAATGAGGTCTCCCAAGGATATTTCAGGGAATCGCCAAATCAGTCACAATCCCCTTTAAACCCATCTTCCCTTTGTGTTTTCTCCTTCCTTCCCTCCCTTGTCAGTCCAGCTCCTTTTTCAGACTCAGACCCCCTCATACCACCCCGCTCCCCACACACACACACTCTCCCATCCCTCAGCTCCCTTGCACTTTCAGTGTCAGGACCAAATTCTGCTCCCCGAAGGGTGCTCTCCATTGACTTTAGTGGTACCGGCAAAGTCACATCCAGTGAATGAATTTACCTATAAGGGTCGTACGTCACAGCCAGACAAATTGAGGCCTCCTTCAGTCCGAAACAAATGAGATGAACTTCATTAGGATTTCTGAGCCCAGCAGGGTTGGAGTTTGACAGGAGGAAAAAATAAAAAATGAACCAGCTCTCTGTGACCAGCTGGAAAGGCGTGGGCCTCCCCTGACACTCTGCACTGAATAATACATCTGTACAAGGAGCCTTGACCATAACTTCTTTGCTTTAGGCAAAAACCGGACTTTTAAAAACTAAAATGAAAACCCTCTTCAAGTAAACTCTGGTGGAGCGAAATTCTGATTATAACCTCATCACCCTGCTGCCTGCAGTCTCCTTCTCTGTTCAATTCAATAGTCTGTCATGCTTGTTACTGAGAAATGAATTCCCTTCACACTGACATTTCATATACTTACTGATACGGCATATAATGAACACTCTGCCAAATCTGTCAGCTTCTTGCAAAACTAACTTTTTATTACCCTTTTTTTTCATTATTTTATTTAAATTTTTCTTCTTTTCTTTAAGAGAGCAATTTAGGATTACAGATCTCGGTGTTAGGTCCACCCCTATGGCAGAGGTTTACCATGGTATAAATGCAGAGATTATAGCAGATTAGCAGCTATTGTCGTTGTTCAACCCGCCGGAATCTCCCAGAGCCACGTCAGCATTGCCTCCTGTGGTCAAACAGTAGAAAACCCAACATAGGCTGTTGCACACTTGGCACCAGTATTGCCATTGAGTCAGGGATGCTTAATTATATGGCCCTGACTCAACAATGTAATTAAGCACATGTAACTTTATGTACATAGTAGTTCCATGGAATGTGAGTGCCTTTGTGCTATTTGTAGAAGGACAAAATAGGAATTATATTATCCTAGTATTCCCATCATCTCAAAGGTTCGTTCCAGAATTGCTGTCATTGTCTGTTTTCTTGTACAGTGCTGGACACAATGGGGTCCTGGTCCATGAATGCGGCTCCTAGGTTACCACAAAATAAAATAATTTATAGGAGTTTTACTGTAGCACCTATGCACCCCAGTTATAGATCAGGACCCCATAGTGCTAGGCACTGTACAAACAAAGGATCATGAACCCATGGGATCATATCTACTGCACCTAGATTTATATTTATGAGTTTGATTTCTCACTTGCCCCCTGTGAGATATTGAATCCACTCAACTGCCATGGGCTGTGGTTTAGTCTGATGGCAGTCAGTACCTCTGATGCTAGAGCACTATATTTAGTGCTGGGTGGGAACTGGCAAATCTTTTATTGATAGTGACACTGTTTGAGAATGAGAGACCTATGCCAGCAACAAACTGAAGTTGTCACTCCAGTGGGGACTGTAGGCTATTCAATAGGACCTCACTTGCTTATACTCTATCTGTTCTTTTTTGTCTAGCGCTTCAATCAAACTGAACAAACTTTTTAAAAATGCCAAGAAATTGACAAAAGACTCTTCAAATAACTGCAAGTTGACATGGAAAAAAGTAAGAAATGATAAGTTCTCCCAGGAGCATTTTCCTCACTTCTCCTGTTTGACACTCCACCATTCCACCTTTGTAATGTGGTCTGATGCATTTACTCACTGCATAATCACTCTTAACATAAGGGGCAGCGGACTCTCCTTGGTAAGCCATTAAAGCATCATAAGCTCCAGCGATGGTTGAATGAATGCTTCATATTTGATGAGGATGATCATGACATTATCCTGTAGCTAGCTTGATTGCTAGGGTAACTGCAAGAAGTTGCTGTATTAAAGGGAAGCCACCAACTTGAAAGAAAGCAAAACAAACAAAAATCACATTTTGATATAAACTCTTCTATCACTTCCCTGCAATCTGAAGTGTTTCCTGGACCTGGAGGAGGAGTTTCATGGCATGTACTTAACTCCAGAAGAAGTGAAATTGTCACATTTCAGGGCATCTGCACCTGTATTCTCCCTCCATGGTCCAGAAAGGCCACCCATGCTTGGGTTTCCAGCTCCCTAGCCATCACCTCTCTTGGACAGAGGCATGCATCTCTCTCCCTCCTGACCGGGGTATTTCCAGGCTGCACAGCTCCCTACCTACACTCTAAATTCCTCAGCAAAGTCCACTAAGCAACTCTGCTTTGCTTTTCCCTTGAGATGCTATAAACAGCATAAGCAGCTCATTCCAAGCAAGCACATTTATTCTTAAGGTAAAAGTATTACAGAGAAAACTATATTAACAACAATAAAAGAACCGGGACCACATGCTATTAAGCTTGTTTAAGGTCTTCCTCTGCCTCCCCATCTCCACAAGGTCCTGTCCATTGCTGGATCAGAAAGCAGGCCCTGAATCAGTTTAAACTCAAGCTGTTTATCCTAAAGTTCTTTCTTTGTCTGCTGATCTCTACAAAATCCAGTTTGAACCAGTAGATGCAAGTCTGAGTGAATTTGCCAAAGCATCCCCTACTGGGGCTGTACTCCCTTTCCTCAATGGAATTACATATAATCCCTGGCCCACAGTGATACATACACTCTTTACAATAAGATTTTACTTAAATCATTAAGGTGCGCTCAGGATATTGTCATATCTGTCACAGGGGTATTTAGCAGATCCTCTCTTCCAGATTCACGGGGCTACTTGTGAATAGAGCATCAGGCATGTTAGAGTAATGGCTACCATCTTGGCTGACACACTGGGGATTGAACCGTGGAACTTCACACTAAAAATCTGAGTCTTTATAGCCTGAGTTGGGCCAGGCTCCCCAGCTAGGGTGGTAACAGACTCCTATTCTCGAAGGATCAGGCACAGAGGAGAACCTGTAACACACACTCACCAGTGGTTATAGTAGCAGCTTGGGGGTGTGCACAAAAGGCTGAGAGGAGACATGGGCCAGAGCACAAAGCAGCCTTGTCTGGAACTTGTATTTCTGATATATGTCACTTTGGAAAAGTTAAACTAGTTCCCTTTGTAAGCCCTACAGGAAGCAAAGAGAGCTCAAAACCAAAGCCAGGACAAGTAGAGCACAATATGGCATGTAGAGGGAGACTAGCCTCCTACACAATGATACCATCATCTTCTGTACAGCAGTCACCCTTAAAATCCCCAGGATTTTATGCTACCTGTTAGCACCCTGCAGCCCTGTGCTTATCTCCTGCTCCTGAAGATAGGGGGAATGGCAGCTCTTCCAGACAGCCCTGTTGGCAAACATTGTCATATTAATGGTGATGACTGTACTTTCTCTTTAAACACAGTCTAAGCAACTGTTAGTATACCAGCCTAGGGGAATTCTGTCTCAATAACTGTCATGGCAGACAATTCCCCTTGCTCCTATAGTAAAGTCCAGCATTTTTGCAGCTCTGGGAGCAGCTCATTATGTTCTGGGCTCAGTGGAGCATGTTTCCATGGAAACAGACAGGCATTACGTGTCTGTTGACAGCTTTGGATAGTTTTGCTCTAAAATGCTTGGACATATAACAGGTATATCCAACCTAGGTAGCAAGTGACAGCACAGATTTAGAATGGCTAGATAATTAGACTAGTGTTTAACATGGGGGGGGGGAGGGGGAGAAGGATATTTTACTTGGGAGGAAGAGGAATACAGAGGCATGATCTTCATTGATACTAATGGGAGACATCTTGCAAACCACCTGCCACTCCCACCATCTGTAGGAGAAGAGGACCCATCCATTTAGCCACGCAGTATGTACCGTGAGCAGCATAAGTGCTTCCTCTGCTTACTGCCCACCATGGGAATATATTCCTTGCATGCCTCAGCAGAGATATATCATTGAAGTCCTTTATACAAAGGATAGGGACAACTCAACCACTAAGGAGTGTGTTGCCAGGATT
Source organism: Malaclemys terrapin pileata (assembly GCF_027887155.1). Lineage (NCBI taxonomy): Eukaryota > Metazoa > Chordata > Testudines > Emydidae > Malaclemys > Malaclemys terrapin. The sequence goes on from NC_071513.1 coordinate 53,051,164, forward strand.
CTTCTGCTAAGTCCCCTGGGGGACTCCAGCTCATTTGAAAGCAGTGATTTATTTGTTATGTAGCGGGAAATAATCTGATTTAATTTCTGTTCCTATAGGGAAGTGGAATTTGGGTGGGGAGCAGTTTGAAATTAAGTTGGGGATAAGAGAATAGGGAAGTAATGGACTCTTCCCCTATTTTAGCTTCTAATTAAGCCTGTGATTATTCCCCTCCCCTTCAATGAAGCAGAAATCTCTTCTATTTAGGTTGTTATACAGTGCTAATTACTGTATGTGAGTGCCTGTCCTGACTCCGTGCCACTCCCGAATAAAGAGAAATATTGAATAACTCTGAATGAGGCCAAGGTCCCATGGAAAATGTGATCATGTAATTAAAGACTACATTAACGCATACACACAAGGAAGCCAAATTAAAGTTGCATGGGCAACCTTAATTCTGGCATTTCCTCACTTTTAAGTGCTTGACAACTGTAATGTTGTTTGATCATACTTGTGTAATTTCCTAATTAACAAACAGACAAAATGCTATCATATGGAACCATCTTGACCTCCCAACTTGGTTCATCAGCAGAATTCAGACCTTTAAATCCACAGCACAGTCCTCTACCACTTGAGCTAGTGGAGTAACAGGAACCAGTATTAGACTATTCCCCACCCAATAGCTGGGGATGAGACACATCCTTTGCCAGTAAGTTTCATGCCCATTTGGTAACAGGAGAGAAACGAAGAGACTTGGGACTCCTGGTTTCATTTCCAGGTTCTGGAAGAGGTGCTTTCTAGTGGCTGTAAACCCTTTTGCCCCGATATCCCCAATATCCACCCTGCCCCATCCTAGCTCCTATTCCCCTCTCCTCCAACCCATTCCCAGACGAGCTGGTTCTTTCCCTCTTCCCCCTATGCTTCTATCCAGCCCCACCCCATGCCTATATAACTGTAGAGTACTGTCTCTCCCACATGGTTCCTGCACCATTCTGCTCCATCCTCCCCCATGGTCCCTGCAGTCCCCCACCTCTCCCCTCCTGTTTCTCAGCCCTCTTCATTTCTCAGCCTGTTTTCTCCCCTCTGCCTGAGTGCCAGCTGCAGAAGCACTGAGAACACAGGAGAGAGGCACACCCTGCTCTCAGTTCTTATGCCCATTGCCAAAACAGACTCTGGCATCCAGGAGGAGCGAATGCAAGGAAAGTTCTAATCAGCCCCTGAAGTCCTGGAAGCTCAGCTGCTCTGTGGGAATAACACACGTACAGTCTGGTCACGCACAGGAGTTCTGAGGGGCTGGAATCTGCTCAGTGCAGATGGAGTCTTCAGAGACTGTAGCTGTCCAACTCTAACCAAGTGTGATTCTCAGAGGCTTATAACTTGGTAGCAGATTTTCCCAAGGGGAAATCAGGGAGTGGAGGCTTTTGCTTCCCAACAGCTGGGTGAACCCCCTACCAAATGCCAAGCCTTTCTCCCAAAGCATGGAGCTGCTAGAGCTTCTTCATGAAAAATCCCCTAATCTCATTCTTGCAAACAGCAGAACAACTTTAACTGAAACTTTCAAATAAACAAAACTGCTTGAGGCAGATGCCAAGCATGGAAAATTTCAGCCTGAACAGTTAAAGTTTGACACAGTAACAAGCAACTGAAAACAGGGTCTTATAAAATGAAAAGCAATAGGCAAACTTAACTATGGGCTACTGGCTCCACCTATAGTATGCACATGAATTTGAAAGGCACCCATGAAAACATGATAGAACATCTCCCCGATATGTTTTGCTTAGGACTGATCTGAGTTGAGTTAGTGCAGTACCCATAGCTCCCAAGCTAGCTTTACCTGTGGTCTCACTGAACATTTTAGTGCTGGCTGCATGGTGAAGAAAATGCTTTCAGTGAAATAAAAATAAATAAATAAATAAATAAATAAATAAATGGAGATATCTCATCTCCTAGAACTGGAAGGGACCTTGAAATATCATAAAATCCAGCCCCCTGCCTTCACTAGCAGGACCAAGGCTTATCAGACTGAGGATGGTAGGGACTTAAACCTAGCAAGTGCAGGAGAAGTAGATGTATTGATCGGGAATGTCCAGATTCTTTGCACAGTAGACACTCCCATCCCAGTCAGATAGGCATACTTCCCCCATCTCAGTACAATGGAAACCGGGAAAGAATGAGCCACAGGCTAGGACACTAAACTTGGAACTTGGGAGACCTGTGGTCTGTCCCTGGGCCTGCGACAGACTTCCTGTGCAAGTCCCTTAATTTGGTCCATAGATAGAGGCACTGGTCTGGCAAGGCCTGTGTGCCCCATTTGTGCTGATATTCAGCACCTTGCAATAGCCAAGAAAGAACCCAATGACTGGGAGGTGGCAGCTGGGGTGGGGAAGCTTGTTTGGAACTGAATTTCTTGTTTTAAGGTGGGTGGACAGTACCGTAGATGTTTCATTAGATTTTTGTGTGTGCATTTGCTGTTCTTACCAGGAATATAATACTTGCTTTGTGCTTTGAGTTTATACCTAATAGACATAAACGAGAAAGATACAGGGAGATAAAAAAAAAAAAAAGCAAACATTTACAAAAGGAGTGAAAATTAAGAAAAAAACCCACCAAAAACAGACAGGGAAAAAGATAATAAAAAAAGATTCATTAAGAAGTTGCTAGGAAGAGGAAAAAAGAAAGACGGGAAAATGCCCAGAGATATAATAAGCTATTAGCCTTTTCTTTAGGATGTTTGCTCTATTCAGATCTTGGAATGTATGATTTAATGGCGGGTTTGGTTATTTCTAGTTAAAGGAACATTTCCCCAGTTTTTGTCCAGGGAGTGGGGGGTGGGGGGAGGGTTGCTTCCAAAACTGGAGCCCCTTGGGCAGCTGTAGATCACCCAACCACCGTGTATTCTGAAAAACACATATCTCCCCTCTGCACCATCTCTCCTGTGCTGGGCACTCCTCGTCGTCCTGCTCCCTTCTCTTGCTCAATGACGGGGTCTTGCAATCAGCCTTTCCCCCAATTTTCTCTTCTCCGTGGGGCCATTATCAATCTATCCCTGCTTTCCCCAAGCAGATCTTCAGTCCTTTTCTACAACATCCTCTGTGGGTCCAGTGCTCAGCTTGGGCACATATAATGAATGCAGGCCTCCATTCTAGTCTTTAACGTCTGCAGAGTTCTGCTAGTCCAGATCATGGTAGACATTCAGCTGCCTCTTCTGTTCCAGTTCTGGGACTCTTAAAAAGACATTTATAATCATTGCTCTGGTTTGCACTGCTGGAGCCTAGGGATTAAGGCATCTTTGAAAATCCCACCCTAGGCTATGACTATCTGTCTACTCCAGCTGATTCCAAGCCATTCAATTTAGAGCCAAGAGAGATGAACTATCGAGCAGCAACGGGCCCACTGCATCCTCCCACTTGAGACTCCAGATGTTGGATTGTGCCACTAACAGCCTTCACAATTCTCTGTTGGGGCCCAAAGTGGATAACAAGCAGCGCCTTCTCCCCAGGACTCAGACAAAGCTATTGAACCCTTTCCAAAGAAGATTAAAAAATATTCATAGTTTATTAGGTGGATTCCTTTTTGCTCATTTTATTATTCAGCTCAGCTCCAGTTAAACCAATTTAAGCTCCACAACATCAGAGTTATTAAAAAAGAACTATGCCTGTCAACTTTTCATTACATTACCGCTTGACTTTCACCTTGGAGAAAAAAAAGACTTTAAAAATGTGTTAAAGTATAAACCAAGCACGGAAGAGAAGAGAATTAAAACACTATCACTACAATGCAGCCTGTGTGGGTCCCCCACCCCACCTCGCCTGCCTGAGCCCCAGGGGATCAAGGAGTAATTCAAAGGAATAACGCCACTGCGCTCCATTTTCTTATTGGTGTTTCACTTTGACACTGATATGGTTGTTGAAGCCATTGTTTTCCTCCTGGAGCGGTCAGTTTCTCATTGTAGGAAACTCAGCTGGGCTAAGCATCTGTTTGATGAAAACAAGTACACTCCAGTAGCAGAACTTGCAGCTGTTCACTTGCAGGGGAAACAAATCAGACCAATACATTTTCAGCTTCCTCTTCGGCATGTTTTTTTCTTTCCATCACAGGCTGCAGAGGAGTAAAGTGCCAACATTCTTTGCCCCAGAGGGTTTTCTTTAGAAACAAGCTTCTGCAACATCTAAAGTGCAGCACTTTATGTTTCAAACAATGTTTATTGTCTCACAGAGCATCGCAATAAAACTATCCTTTACATCCTATTTTCAAGGCATTTCATTTCCTGTTTTACTGGTGAAGTTGCCCAGCTGGCAGGACGAAAGAATGAAAAAGAACCATTATTGTTACTGATCTGAGGTAGCACCCATTGGATGATAGGCACTTGCCAGAGATTCAAGAAGGGATGGTCCCTGCACACAGAAGCTCAAACTATGGAACTGGGGTCTATTTAGGTACTTATCTGGCCCACGTCACCGTAGTAGGTGAGCATTTCACAGTCCATAATGGGAAGTAGGACAGAAACTGGAAGTACCGAGAGACTAAGTGACTTTCCCCAAGGTCACACAGGATTCTTATGGGACAACTGGAAATTGAAACCATGTTTTAGGTGAGGTCCCTATCCACTGGACCGTCCTTCTCTATTCAAGGCAGTAACCATTGTCTTCAACAATGGCTTACCCTAATGAGCTGTCACTCCCCAATGCAGATATGCAGTAGTAGATGGAATGACAGAGGTCCTGGCAAAGATACCCCCCGGGTCACCCACCATTCACACATGAAAGCCACCCAACCCTGGCCAAGTGTGAGTAACACAACCCCAGGCCAGCACTGTGGCAGATGTGAGACCTTGGAAATGTGGCAACTTTCAAAACAGCTATTGGACTGAGACATTGCAGATGATATGGGCACTGAGATTATTCATAAACTTGTGAATCTATAAAGGTTATATGTATCTTTGTGAGCTAGGGATTGTATTCTACTTCATGGGGGAGGGTTACCAAGCTTCTCCCAGGAACTTAAAAAAAAAAATCAGTAGGAGGTTGTAGTGAGGCCAAGTGGCCTCCCTCCAAGCGGGAAAGCGAGGGTCCACTACAGGGGTAATTACTGTAGATCCCAGGACAGGTAAATAACTCCAGAGAAGTACTACATCCTGGTGGAATGGCATATACTTGTTCAAATCTGGTTCAAGAGGTCCAGCAGACAAAGAAAAGACCTTTGGTATAAAGGCTTATCCTGAACTAGCTGAGTGGCCCTCATTTTGCTCCAGGCACTAACATGAAACTGTAACCAAGGGGGCAAAACCCTGCTGGAAAGGTTTGAAAGACTTCAGGACTCTACCAGGGTCTCCATATGGAATATCAGTGATACCTGGTAAGCTCAGAGAGACAAGGTAGGTGGGGGAATATCTTTTATTGGACCAACTTCAATAAATTAACTCCCCCGCCTTGTCTTTCTAATATCTTGGGACCGACACAGCTACCACTACTCTGCATACCTGGTAATCTTCGCATAGAAATGTAAGACTGGAAAGGACCTTGAGAGATCATCGAGTCCAGCCCCCTGCACTGAGGCAGGACCAAATAATCCTAGTCCATCCCTGATAGGTGTTCGTCCAAGCTTTTCTTAAACACCTTCAGGGATGGGGTTCCACAACCTCCCTTGGAAGCCTGTTCGAGAGCTTAACTACCCTGAGAGTTAGAAAGTTTTTCCTAATATCTGACCTAAATCTCCCTTGCTGCAGATTAAACCCATTACTTCTTGTTTTACCTTAAGTGGACATAGGGAACAACTGATCCCCATTCTCTTTAAATCAACCCTTGATGTATCTGAAGATTTATCAGGTCCCCCCTCAGTCTTCTTTTCTCAGCCTCTCACACTCTTCCCCTCCACCTCCTTTCCACCAGTCCCAGCAAGTCATGCCAGGTTTCAAGGGCTGTGCATAGCTTATTCACTTGGATTTGACAGTGAATGGTATCAAGCCCCACATCTAGCTTCATTCTCAATACCCCATGCCCTCGTTAGCCACTTGGCTTGTGTGAGGTGTGCAGACAGCCAGGGCCAGCTCCAGCATTTCTGCCGCCCCAAGCAAAAAAAAAAAAAAAGCCGCGATCGGCTGCGGCAGTTCAGCGGCAGGTCCTTCGCTCCTAGAGGGAGTGAGGGACCTTCCGCCCCCCGAATTGCTGCAGGTGCCGCCCCTCTCCCTTGGCCGCCCCAAGTACCTGCTTGTTAAGCTGGTACCTGGAGCCGGCCCTGCAGACAGCCCTCTGTCACCAAAGAAGCAAAATAAAGGCAGTGAGAGATGAATATTTTTGTTATTACTTGTTTCACTTGAATGAAACTACACAATTGGGTAGTACAGCAGGGGGCACTCACTCTGAGCAAACGTATATTTGTGATCATGTCAAAAATATAATCCACTTGTGGGGAATTACCTAGCCTGCAGGGAAAGAAAATAGTCAGATGCTCCCAATTATGAGAAAAGAGACAGAGCAGGAAAATAAAGACTGCGAACTGAGAGACTTTAATCAAAACAGATCTCCTGACTGAGCTGAACAATTCAAACCCAACTCTAGCCACAGACTGTTCCATGCTATTGTTTCACTGAAAAAACAAGAACCGCAGCTAAAACTATAAAAGGTTTTCACATGCCAGATCATGAAATCTTTCCTGGCGGAGTCTTTTCTTTCTCCTGGACACTCTGACTGGTAGTTTGTAACTGTTAGATTGCTCAGGAGTGCCGTGTTACAGGAACTTGTATTTTTAAGGGAGGAAAGAGAAAAATAAAGCATTTGTTTGAAAAAACAATTACACATTTGAGACCTGATTCTACAACCCTTCCACACACACTTAGCCTTGACACTCATGGGTTGTCACTGCATCCATAAGAGCTAGAGTCTATGTGCTCCCAGCCACATCCAAATTTGAGATTCTGGAGTACAACATGGCAACCTCCAGAAGAAAAGCACTTGTTTACCAAATACAACCTGATTTGACCCCTAACTGATGTTGGATGTAACATTTAACTGATGCTCTTCACAAATCTTTCAATATTTTCAAATGTGCTTAACTCTAGTCCTACATATCTAGCACAGTTTTTGCCTGGTAGAGCATCAGATGCATTGTGGGCTGACCAAAGAGAATGAGGGTGCTTAGCACAATCCAGCCAACCCATGTACTTTGTATGAAAACTGTTACATTGCAGTTAGCGTCAGTGGCTGTGTTCTATCCTCAGTGTGCCTGTGGCAGCTGCAGTCACACGGAGTGGGCTGTGCAAAGCCTGAGAATAGAACACAGCTTGTGCAATAGTAGCGGTTAACAGTGTTGCCAGCCCTTGTGATTTCAAAAGTCTTGCAATATCTGTTTTTTCTTAAAGCCCAGCTCCAGGAGTCATGCAAATATGAGAAAAATCTCATCATTCATGTTTTAAAAACCAAGTCTAGTCCTTCCAGTAGTGGAGAAAAACTTGAAAACATGAACCTTCAAGATCCCAAAGGAGCTCAGCATTTGTTTCATGATTTTGGAGCATCTGATTCATGATTTTTATATGTTTGGGACCAACAATACTGCAAGCATAGCAAAGCCATGTTCTAAAGTGCTTCTGATAAACCACAGGAGATCCTTTATAGGAAAATCTTCTTCGGGGAAAGATGCTTGCCTATTCATTTTTAGGAGGACCACCTCAGAACAGTGTATGGTACATAGACTCACACTCGATCTTAAGCAAGAAGCATCTAAGAAAGAAAAGGAGGTACAAACTACAGACACAAACAGCCTTCCATGCAACTTGAGTCCCAGCTTTGTCTCTGTTGTTTACCAGGGAGCACACCTTGTCTGGAACTCTGCACACCACAGAGATATCTAGAGGCTACAAATAAATGTTGTTACAGTGTATCCAAATGAACATCACCTCTTCGAGCTGTTCTCTCAAAACAAACACCCCACAAGATACATACAACTTTGACTGCCCCTCCAGCAAGAGAAGGCTTGCTCTCTCCAGAGTAACAGCTCTTTCTGGAAAACTAGTTGTTTTATATATGCAGTACTGCCAACCCCAACAATTTAAAAGCCCCCCAAAAGTACCAGATTTTGGCCCCTATAATCAAAAGGTTTTTTTCAAATGGTTTGTCTTCTGATGTCTGAACTCCCCCAGCCCCTCCAATGTGTGTCACCAACTTTCCCAAATTTATAGTAAGTAACCTGATTTTGGCCTGTGCCTCAGGAGGTCTCGCTAGAGGACCTACATGAGATCAAGGCCCCTTTGTGCTGGACACTGTACAGCTAGTGACAATTCTTGCCCTGAAGAGCTTACAGAGCAACGCAAAGCACATGACAAGGGGCTAAAACTCATCTCAGATAGGCACCACCGAACAGCCTTTGGTAGGGCAGACGTTCCAAGACCTGTGGAGTTGGGCAGGACTAAGACTGATGACCTGCAGATGACAGGCTCTAACACAGCTGGGCAAAGTTTTTTGGATAAAAATTTGGACAAACAAAATTCAGCTTTTGCTGACCCAAAACTTTATGAATTTGACATGACAGTTTCGGCCATTCGTAAAACATCTGGAAGAGGAAGAGATGGCGCTGCCATTGCCACCTAACAGCCCTAATCCCAGTGGTTAGGGCACTCACTCAGGTTGGAGACCGCAGGTTCAAATCCCCACTCAGGTCTCACTAGAAGATTACCAGAAGTTACCCAGGAAGATTTTGAAGCGTACAGTAGGTGCCCGTCATTGCTGCATCAGTTTATAGTTTGTTCTTAACATTCCATGAAGCATCTGCTCTGATAACATTAGCAGGTCCATGGGACTTAAGCAATAGAAAATGTAAGTTCACTCCCATTTCAGGGGTGACACTGCACCTGCTGTTTTTCAACCAAGTCAACTTTTATAAGTAATTTTATAATTTCAAGTACAGAGGGTTTGTAATGTGTATTAGAACTGTCCAGAAAATGGAAATCCCCCTAAAATATATGTTTTTGAAAAACAGTGTTCTTCCCAAGCCAGAAGGAAATATCAAAAATGTGATTTCCCACCACACTCCCCTTGGGAAAAGTGTTGAGAAATGTCTCCTAAAACTGATTTTTTCGACTTCCCAGCTGCCAGCCTGGGAGCATCTATTAACAGGAAATAGACAGAAAGCCTGAACTCAGAGTTTAGCAAGACAATGAAAGAGGAACTGATTTCCCAATGTTTTGTTTCAAGACAAAAGTGTGTATCTGATTTTTAAGTGTGACAAAATTGCTCCGGGATCTTAACATTTAAAACAAATATGTAACAGTCTCACAACCACTTTTAAAGGTTTTTAAAGATTATCTCTATGTTTGAGCTCAAATTTCAAGAAAAGCAGAGTTTTTCTGATGAGAGGTTCTTTCTGGAACTGATGAAACCACTCCATTTCACACCCTCAACATAGGAATCTGGCTGAGATGTTATTTTTTGGGCTATATTTCCTGGTTCTTGTAATTCAAAGCAAATGGAGCTCACTCCAGAGGCACTAGCCATATTTTATCCCAAATGACTAATAATAGCCAAGGTCAAAATTAAACAGCTGACCCAGATCCAACATCTCTTGTATCTCTCTGCCTCATTGACTCTCCATCTCTTTCCAAGTCTCATCTGAAAATATATCTTTTCTCCCTTGGCCACAGCTGTTAATTTCTCTATCTTATTTATTATTTAGCTTTGCAGTACATCTCAGGATGCCGTGTACATTGAAAGGCACTCTACAAAAGGAAGTTGTATTTGATTATTTTAGAAAGCTCAGTATTCTGCATTCAATATTGCAACCCCAAGTTTTCAAACACCACAGGTCAGTCTCAGAAATGTTGTGCAATTATTTTTAAAAATAAGAAATGCAGGGGTCCTTTTATTCTAGGTTTTTGAAACCTGAGGATTTTCATTTTCATAATTTTCTCTTCACTCACAAGGGCTAAAAACTCTCCTTTTTTAAGAACAAAAAGAGAAAACTGAGATTCTCACATGATCAGGAACTGAGGGTTGAGGGGAAAACCCCATCAAATATTGGGAAACTTGTGATAACATTGCAAGAACTAATAACCTGGTGGCTTCTTGGCCCAGATATCTCTAACAAGATGCCCTCCTCTCTCCATCTTTTTTCCTATCAAGATCATAGTTCCCTTTAATTGTTTCCTTTCAAATGATTCATTTAAAATTAGGTAGACCCCCTGTGTTCAGACCCAGAATTGGGCCCTGATCCTGTAAGCTGACCTTTGGGCCCATGTGGAGCCAAAGGGATGTCACTCCTGTACATTTACGAGAGCTGTGGGTGTCTCTAGAGATCAAGTATCAGAGGGATAGCTGTGTTAGTCTGAATCTGTAAAAAGCAACAGAGGGTCCTGTGGCACCTTTAAGACTAACAGAAGTATTGTGAGCATAAGCTTTCATGGGTAAGTACCTCACTTCTTCAGATGACTTGCATCTGAAGAAGTCAGGTTTTTACCCATGAAAGCTTATGCTCCCAATACTTCTGTTAGTCTTAAAGGTGCCACAGGACCCTCTGTTGCTTTCTAGAGATCAAATGTCAAGATTTTGGTGGATTTATTTATGTGTATTATTTTTATTTTAAGTGTAAAAACAAGAAGCCACTTCAAGCTCCATGCACCCTGATCCTTATTTGAAATAGCAATCTATACAAAAGAACAGCTCTCTCACAAGGTAGCAAATCCCACGCACAAGCAAAGGCTCAGACAGCCAGGAATTCCAAATAACGGTGTACAAATATCCTAGCTTCCCAAAGACTTCTGCATCAGCCCTCCCCGGGCCAGAGCAAACAGAGAACCTTCCCAGCAGGCCCTGAAGTTCAGCATAGCTAGGCTTGCTCACACCAGGCTGGGAAGGGAGTTCTACAGTTCAGGTCCCTCATGGAAAATGCCCAGATAGAAAGTCCTACTGGCTGTCGTGTTCATGGCACACTAATGGAGAAGACATCAAATGCTCTTCTTGCAAGGCTGCAACTGACTACTTTATTTCTTAGACTTCAGAGCATTCACATGCCCAGATACCAACTTAATGTAAAAGGGATGTCCAGGGAAAAAGCAGATTACCTCTCGAGAACCCTCAAAGACCATCACATTGACATTGTGGCCCTCCAAGAGACACAAGTGAAAGAAGATAAAGCTGCCAGGCATAAAATCTATGACTATACTAAAATCGCTGCTGTCAACCATCCAAAACATGGGCTAGCAGTGTACATGCAAAATAGATTAGAGGATGTGGAAGTTTTGGAAGAATCATCTACCAGTGGAAGAGAGATCAACATTGTTAGAATTAGAGACATCATTATAGTAACCATATACAAGCTACTTAACATCATGTGGCCTGATCCCATCTTACCTTCCCTTCCTCATCTGGCCATCTACATAGGTAACTTTAACAGCCATCACGAAGACTGTGGATACTGCTCAAATGACACAGCTGGGGAGCAGATCACAGAATGACCTCCACCTGTTCTATGATCTGAAGCACTCTGAATCTTTTCAGTCTGCAAGGTGGACAACGGATCACAACCCAGACCTGTGTTTTGTGACCTGTAATAGTGCAGGTGTCCCACTGGCCATCTCAAGAACCATTCTGAGTCACTTCCCACATAGTCAACACCATCCAATCATCCTCCAGATTGTCCTGGAAGTGCCTCTTCTGCAGTCTGTGCCAAAACCGTGTTGGAATTTCTGCAAGGCTGACTGGCCCGGCTACACCTCGGATCCCATGGCTCGAACCAATACCTAGAAACTTCGGTCGTTTTACAAACATCCTGAAATCAACCGCTAAGAAGTACATCCCACGTGGTCAGCGCAAGGCTTTCACCCCCTGCTGGATAAAAGAATCCGAGTCTCTCCTGAGGGAATATGAATAGAGCGGCAACCCAGATAAAGCCACTGTGCTGCTTGAGTCCTTGAATTCAGAGTGCCTGGAAAGGTGGAAAGAGGCCATTGAAAGCCTTGATTTCACCCATTCGAGCCTTAAGGCATGGGCTCTTTTGCGGCAACTTGGAGGATCCCAGCCAGTAACACAACACTCAGCAAAGGTGACAGCAAATGCTGTTGCCTCTCATCTTCTTTCTAACAGCAAGATGCCAACAGACAAGATTACATGCCAGGAGATCCAGTGGGAACTCCACAGAAACTTTCAACAATGCCAGGAGGAATCCCCACTCTCTTCCCCATAGTCTGTCGAGGAGATCAATGTTGTGCTGTTGGAAACCAAAAGTCGGAAAGCTGAAGGGGTTAATGGCATTCCTCCATAGCTTTTCAACAATCTGGGGAGATGGGGACAGGAATGGCTGGCGGTGCTTTTTACTGCCATGGATAGAACCGGAGAAGTGCTAACAAGCTGTCAACAGGCAACAGTGGTTGCCCTACTGAAGCCTGGGAAACCCTCATAGGGCACAGCCAGCTACCGCCCCATCTCTCTCCTCTCAACGACCAGCAAGCTCATGGAATGGGCGCTGCTCCATCGTCTGTCTGATATTATTGAAAACATCCTCCCAGGGGGGTAGGCAGGATTTTGCCCAAAGAGGAACTTCACTTACCAGCCACATTGAGGCAGGATTCCAACTAAGTTGAAGCCAAGGATCACGCTTGTTGGTCTGTCCTTGGCATATGACACTGTCTGGAGACAGGGCCTCTTCCTCAAGGTCTCCCGCGTCATTCACTGCCGGCGAAAGATCCGCCTCTTGGCAGCAATGACTGGCGATCTCCATTTTAAGGTACACCTTATGGCCAGATCAATAGACTAAGAACTCTTAACTCGTGCACCTCTCAGGGCTCTGTCCTGGCCCCAATACTTTTTTAATTTATACACCGCAGATATACCAGCAAGAGTCAAAGAAATTCATGTATCCGGATGATATACCCCTAGCTGTTCAGCATACAAGCCTCCATACCATCAGCTGCACCCTAACCCGAGATCTTAACACAATGATTGATTATTTCCAATGCTGGAAACTTAGGCCTAATCCAAAAACAAACAAACAAACAAAACATGGTAACTGCTTTCCACCTGAACAATAAAATGGCTAATACCAAACTTGATGTGCAGTTCTGCAGTGAGAGCGTCAGCCACTAAGTTAATCCAAAATATCTTGGCATTACACTGGACCGGTGTTTGATCTTTTGAGAACACCTCGAGAACATCCGCAATAAGGTCTGGTCGCATGTCACGCTTATCAGATAATTGGCCGGACCATCATGGGGCTGCAGTCCACGGACCTTACGAACTGCAACAATTGCCTTGGTATAGTCTGCAGCTGAATATTGAACACCAGTGTGGTCTCATAGCAGTCACACTAAACTTCTTGACACTCAGTTCAATAATGCTATGAGCATAGTATCAGGGATGCTCAAATCTACTCCAGTTGACTGGCTCCCCGTCCTATTGCACATCCAGCATCCATAGATTAAAAGAGCTGCTCAGACATCTCGCTTTCTTAATCATGTAAATGCAAATAAAATATATAAAAAATATAACTAAATAGGGGGAGGGATAGCTCAGTGGTTTGTGCATTGGCCTGCTAAACCCAGGGCTGTGAGTTCACTCCTTGAGGGAGCCATTTAGGGATCGGGGGGGGGGGGGAACTGTCATGGACAGTACTTGGTCCTACTAGAGAAGGCAGGGGACTGGACTCAATGAGCTTTCAAGTCCCTTCCAGTTCTATGAGATAGGTATATCTCCATATATTTTTTTATTTTTTTTCTTAATCATGTCAATGCAAATATGAGGATCCCACTGCACTATGACCTGCAGAACCTGCCAAAGATGAGATTAAAATCCCACAACTCTCTATGGAACCGTATCAAGATCCTTACACCCAACTTTGATGCTGAGGCTCAATGGAGAGCCACATGGAGCACTTCGACTGCTCAAAACAAACAGCTTGTCGTTGATCCTGTTGAGAAACCACTGGGTTTTGATTTATGTTGGAAAGACTGGTGCAGATTGAATTGCATCAGGACATCTCATGGGAGATGTGGACAAAACCTCTTTAAATGGAAAATGAGGCAAACATCTGTATGCAGCTGTGGTCACAGGCACAAACGATAGAGCACATCATATCTGAATGTCCCCTTCGTTCTTTTGCCGGGAGCCTGAAGAACATTCACCAGCTCACTGCTGTGGCAATGTGCTGGCTATCAAACTTAGATATAAATTTGTAGTTGTTGCTACCTACCCAAGCCATACAAAAGAAGAAGAACGTGCCCAGATCACATGCTTCCCTACAGAGCCGCCAGCCTGCAAGTAGGATCCGGGAAACCTCAGAGAATTTAAAGCGGTAAAATACAATTTCAGTATAGCGCACTTCTACAATGAGTTGGAGGTCAGTATCATTTTTCCATTTTACAGCTGGGGAGACCAAGGCAGAAGAGAAATGCCTTGCCTAAGGTCAGCCAGCAGCAGAGCCAGGAATAGAATGGTGGTCTCCTGGTCTAATGCTCTATCCACTAGGCCACACTGCCTCTCCCTGACTCCAGCATGATAAGAGTAATATCTGGAAAGTATAACTTTTTATCTGTCTCTTTAATGTAAATAAGCAGCTGAAAATGAATAGGAGGAGGAACCAACACTATACATGAGCAAACAGCTCTCTGCAGACCACAGTCTGAGTACTCTTAAGGACAACAGGTATTTTTGCTGTAGAAGATGTGTGGGATGCCCTACTTAATTAACACAGACTTCTTGGGCTCTTGCTGATCCTCTGAACCAAACAACAAATAGCTAAGAAGATGTATTTACCCTATTAAGTAGATAAGCCTGTTCACGAGATATTTCGCACAAAGGAGATTGCAGTTTAATACTTTCCATATGTTTACAAAAGAAAAAGGAATGTGTTCTTCAGAGACTTTTTCCTAATAAAAAACTAATAGAAAAATGGTCTTTAACAAACCTCAAAATGCATCAGATTATGCAAAAAATATTATTATTGGTAAATGTCATAAGGAAGCAGTTCACAAGTCCCCCTAGAACAATGTCATATCGCCACCTCCATCCAAGCACCATGCCAGCCAAAAAAGTAGAGAAGTTAGATGCAGTGAATACACATTTTTCAAGGAAGGAAAAAGTAATTTCAGTCACAAATTGGTGGAAAAGCCACATAAATGGCTGCAGTACATATCTGCCCATTACATTTGAGAAGCCAAATAGTGCTAGAGCCTAAGTGGTAATTGTGCTGGCTCGGTAGATAATGTAAGGAATAATACCTCCTCAGCTGTATATAATGAAGGTGCAATTCCACAGAGGAATTCTAGGGACACCATAGTCCATGAGTCACTATATGCTAGAACTATAGACTTATTTTATGTGCATTGTGGGGCAGGAGGTGACACACATTGTTCTGAGAAAGGAGGACACAAGACAAATTGGGAAAATATTTTTTTAATCTAACCATTCTGTAATTTCGCTCCTTCTCCATGGGTTTCTAGTCTGTTGTTTTCCTGCTCCTTCCTGTAAACTTGAATTTTTTTTTTTTTTTTTTTACTTTTTGAAAAAGGGGTTGTCACCTGTTTTAGGCATTAGTGGGGGGATGAAAAAATGATATCTTAATCTTAGGGGGGGTTTATACTTCTGCCCTTTACCGTAGTATCTGAGTTGTTCTCAGACTATTTCAAAATCCCTTAAAATATTTTTTAAATATATTTCAGCATCCCTGCAGTGTTAGAAACCTCCACATAAGCATTGTGCATGCAAAACCAGGAAGTGAAACTGATCAATACTGTTCCATTGTCTAAATACAAAAAATAAATTCGCAGCCCAAGTACTGAACAGTAAATTAGATTTTATGCATCCATTCTGCATTAATAGCCTAAGGGCTTATTACTAACATAGATAAGGAAATAAAAACACTCCGTCAAAAGCCTTACACACCAGCTGAGGTTTACTTAGAATTTCAAAGTCTGGTGGCTGGTGTTTAAATATTTAACACATTGAACCATCTAAAGAGTATGTCAAAAATACTGTAGGCTCTCTATCATAATAGTAAGCAAAGCTTGGGACATGCTCTAAGACCAACTTAAGCAAAGGCTAAGGGTCTGTGGCCATGCTTTATAACAAAGATATAGGAAGAAGAGAAGGTTTCAGGGGTAATTTCTGGTATGTCTGTTTCTGGTATATCTGAAAGCATTATGAGTACTTTTTTCTGTCCTTCATTGGACTGTCTTTTGGTTCTTGGTTTGCAATGTGCCTAGCACAGCAGGGTCCTAGTCCATACCATGGTGTCTCCAGGCACTAGCAGCAGAAATAATATTCCTTGTATATCCTGATGTTTTGTTTGCTTTTCTGTTTGTTCCCATTCAGGTAGCTGATGTTTTCAGTGAGCTGTTCACAATAGCCCCTAGGTCTTCTTCCCGAGCGGTTACAGTTAATTTAAAACCCAGCAATGTGTAAGACTTGGTTGCATTATTCCTTCCAATACACATTAACTTGCATTTGTCAACATTTAATTATAGCTGCCATTGGGTTGCCGACTCACCTAGTGTGGTTAAAGCGATCCAACAGCTCTGTGCAAACTGAAACAATTGCATCATCGACACATTTTTCCAACTCACTGTTCCCTCCCCTTTTCCTATATCATTACCGAATAGATCAAACGCCACTCTTAGCATAAGTCCTTGAATCACCCCACTGTTAACCTTTTCCTAGGTTGAAAGTTGATCCTTCATTCTTACTCTTTGTTGTTCAACTCTGATAACTTAATGGCATGAGTTAGCAAGTGGCTTAGTTTGGTCCACTACCTCCTCTTTTGACTCTTTACAGGTAATAAAGATGAGGTACTGATATCTGATCCTTTAAAGTTAATCATACTTATATTGATTGCCAATTGATCTGATTAATGAGCTGAGAATAGAATGCTTCTTGTCCCAGAATCATAGGGCTAGAAGGGACCGCAAGGGTCATCTAGTCTAATCCCCTGCCAAGATGTAGGATTTGTTGCATCTAAACCATCCAAGACAGGTGATTATCCAGCCTCCTTTGGAAAACCTCCAGCGAAGTAGCTTCCACAACCTCCAAAGGCATCTGTTCCATTGCCCTACTGTTCTTACAGTTAGGAAGATTTCCCTGAGATTTAATCTAAATCTGCTGTGCTGTAGTTTGACCCCATTGCCTCTTGTCCAGCCCTCTGTGGACAGAGAGAACAACTTTTCTCCATCTTTTCTATGGCAGCCTTTCAAGTGTCTGAAGACCACTATCATGTCCCCGCTTCATCTCCTCTTTTCCAAACTAAACATACCCCATTCCTTCAGGCTTTGCTCATATGGCTCGCATTCCATCCCTCTTCCGTCTTTGTCACTTGCCTCTGGATCCTTTCTAGTTTATCTACATCCTTTCTATATACTGATGTCCAAAACTGGACACAGTACCCCAGCTGAGGCCTAACCAGCGCCAAGTAGAGTGGTACTATCACCTCCCATGACTTGCATGCCATGCCTCTGTTAAATCAATCTAAAATTGCATTTGCTTTTTTTGCAACAGCTTCACATTGGTGACTCATGTTGAGGTTCTGATGCACCACAACTCCCAGATCCTTCTTAGCATTGCTGCTGCCAAGCCAGTTTCTCCCCATTCTGTATTTGTGCATTTGTTTTTTCTTCCCTAAGTATAGCATCTTACTTTGTCTTTGTTGAATTTCATTTTATTATCTCTAGCCCAGTTCTCCAATTTTTCAAGATCTCTCTGAATTTTAGCTCTCTCCTCCATACTATTGGCAATCTCCCTAGCTTTGTGTCATCTGAAAATCTGATCAGTATGCTCCCTATTCCTATATCCAGGTCATTAGTAAAGATGTTAAACAACACTGGACCCAGAACAGATCCCTGTTGGTCTTCACTTGAGACCTCCCTCCAATTTGACATCATTCCATTAATAGTTACTCTTTGTTTGCAGTTGTTTGACCAATTAGGTATCCACTTAATGGTAGTTCTGTTAAGCCCACATTTCTACAGCTTACTTATCAGCATGCCTATGGATCTGTGTCAAAAGCCTTGCTCAACTCCAGCTATATTGTGTCCACCAAATTCCCCTATCCACCAAATCAGTTACCTGTCAGAGAAGGAAATCAAGCTGGTTTGGCATGATTTGTGCTTGGTAAATCCATGCTGGCTGCTTGTGATCACCCCTTCATCCTGCAAATATTCGCAAATAGAATGTTTTATACGTTGCTCCAGTAGCTTTCCAAGAATCAGGCTGCACAGAACTAAAACCAACTAGTTCAATACCTTGCAGTGAACCTCGAGGTATATGCCCTCAATTTGAGTGTCTTTGCCAAAGTAAAGCCTTCGACTTTTACTAAAATCGGGGGAAATCCAGAAACGCTCCCAACCACATAACCAGATAGGAATAATACAGTATTGGGGATATCTGTGGCATCATTCTTTGCATATGCTCTTAGATTTGCACACTTATATCCTTCCTTGAGGACCTGGCAGCATGCCAAAGGAATCTGATGGCCCAGGTTCCTCACTGTCCAAGATTGATGGTAGATATTCACGCTAATGCTCAGCCTTCCATGTCCAATTCTAACTTCTTCACCCTCAAAATATTGGGGTGCACTTATCCTATAGGATTGACATATTATCATATTATCATACCCATCAGCTCTTGCTCAAGTAGATTTGCGGTTATCGCTTTTATATTCCTGTGGTTACCATTTACTGTTAGGCTTCAACTCCTGCTCTGAAGCAAGCTATTCCTACTTCCATAAAAGCCACAGGTAACTGTCAGGCCATTTATCTATGCCAACGGTCATGGGTTTATTTTATTTGACCATACTTATGCTCCCATATTTGACCAGACACCCAGCTCCCATACTTGCTTTAGCTAATGTCTTACAGGATACAGTCCTGTAGGTTCCTTGTATTACAGCTGAATATAATGAAGGCTAAGCTAGCCCTATGGGCTGCAGTATGGTCAGCCCAAGTCCAAGGCTGGTATCTCCCCAGAATCCTTTTTGGAGAAGGCTGATGCAAAGACATCATATGCAATGCCCTTTACCGACCTCATTGCTCACTTTGTTCCCAGATAGCCTGCCGATTCACTCATAGGTTTCCTGATTCTGATAAAAACTAACAAGAAATTGTTCAAGTTTAAAATGCTTTTGGCTATTTGTTCTTCATATCCCCTCTTAACCCTCCATATTTTCATTATACACTTTATGTTCCTTTCTACTGGCCCCACTTGGGTGGCATTTCCATTTTCAGAAGGATATCTATTTGGCTCAAATAACCTCGCGACTCTTGCCAATTGGCCCCAGTGGGATTTTTCTTGCCATCCTGACCTCTTTTTTCATTTAGGGGTATCATATTTTCCATGACTTACTGTGTGCATAGGTAGTGTAGGGAGCCAGGGTGGCCTCTCCCCGAACCAGAAGGTGATGAGCCACTCTCTCTGCTTGAGTGGGCGGAGCCAGTCCAAGCTTACTCCACCCCCCTGAAAGGGGAGGGGTGGAACAGGAAGTACAAAAAGTGGGGTCCTTAGCCTAGTCAGGGCTGCATCAGGGAGGGAGACAGATCCAGACTGCTGGCTGTTCCCTGCACACACTGCTGCCAAGCCAGGGGAGGCCCTGGACCAGGGGAAACCTGACCTTGAGGAAGGATTCGGGCTACCAGGACTGCCGGCTGCAGAGTATCTCAAGGAACTGGAGGAGCCAGGCAGCGATCCGAGCCATTGTGAGCCTGATGCTGAAGGTGAGCTGGAGCTACCAGGGCTACCGGCGGCTGAATATCCCTACAAGTTGGAGGAACCAGAGGGACCCACTCGAGACACCGGGTAGGAAGTAGCCCAGGGGCAGAACTGGACAGTGCGGTGAGTCAGTATTTGGTCAGCATGTTGCAGACGGATCCCTGCTGACCCAGTAGCAGGACCCTCTCCTCCCGCCATTGTCTGATCTGGTGCTTTGAATGGAGAGAATAATTCCACCTCCTTTCTCTTACATAGCACTTTCCATCAGTGGATCTTATAGCACTTTACACAGGCAGCCAGTATCATCATCCCCATTTTACACATGGGGAAACTGAGGCACAAGGAGGCAGTGTGATTTACCCAAAGTCACCCAGCAAGTCAATAGTAGAACCAGGAATGGATCTCAAGTCTCCTGAATAAAGCTGGTTGAAAACTTTTTGGCAAAGCACTTTTCCTGTGGAAAATAATCATTTTAAGTAAACTGATTTTTTTTAAATTGTATTGATTTCTGCAAATATTCCTTTAGAAAAAAAAAAACTGGAAATCAATTTTGGAACTAAAAGGTTTGGTTTCAAAATGACTGTTTTGGCATTTGTTTCCCCCCCCCCCTTTTTTTATAAAGATATTGAAACCAAGGTGAAATGTTTTGATTGACCTGAAATGAAATTTTGTTTTTCCAGTTTTGTTTTTTAATTTTGGCTTCCCCCCTCGCCCAATTTGCAGCCTTCCCCCTCCAATCTCAAAAAAGTTTGTGAGATGGAAAAATCTGTTTTCCTACCAGCTCCATTCCTGAATCCCAATCTAGTGCACTACCCACTATTCACTGCCTCTCTCAAATACGTGAATGGAGTTAGGGAACACACTTAAGAATGGGATTATTGCAAAGAAAATGAGGCATCCATCTTTTTATCCCTTAAGAAAATGCACCACCCCATTTGCATGGAAATTACAGACCCAGTACCATTCTCCATACTATTAAGTGTATCTGTCTAATGAGAACTGGTGATCTATTGCATGCTGTGCTTCTCTGACCTTGCCTTTTCTAATTAAAAAAACACAGATAAAAATTACAGTTTGAATATCATATTTCTTTCACAATTTACCATCTGAGGAGAAGGAAGAAAGAACAAACTAGAGGAATTTGAAGATGCAAGGGGTTCAAACTACAACATAGCAGGTTTAGATTGAATCTAAGGATGAACTCCCTAACTGTAAGACCAGTAGGGCAATGGAACAGACACCTTTGGAGGTTGTGGAAGCTCCTTCACTGAAGGTTTTCAAAAGGAGTCTGGATAGCCACCTGTCTTGGATGGTTTAGACCATCAAATCCTGCATCTTGGCAGGGGGTTAGACTAGGTGACCCTTGCAGTCTCTTCTACTCCTATGGTTCTGTGACCTACCTGTGATAGACGTTAGACATGTCTCTTAATGCTCTTGTGGAGGGTCAGATACCAGAGTGATGGGTGCAGTAGCAGAACATGAGAAAACTAAAGTAGAATATGTCCCAGTGGCCATCCTTCATATTCCACCACTCCTCCTTTCTATAAAAAAAATTCAAGTACATGGAGTGCTTGAGGATTCACTGTACATCTATACCTAGATTATATCCCCCTACTTAATGTAAGGAGAAAAACCTAATCCAATACTTCATATAATCCACCGGGGGGAGGGGAGATCAACATCATGATTCAGCAATGTCATGGTTACTAATGGCAATATTTAATTTTTCATTGTAAGATTTCTTCTGACTAATGTGGTGCTAAATGCCTTCCTTTGCAAACTTGAGGTTTTGAGGTGCTTAAGCTCTCTTGTAGGAATACCACATTTTAAAGAGAATATTTTTGAAGCATTAGCAGTGGGCAAAATTAGTGCCCATGAAAGCGAAGGGCTCATAGCAGTGAACTGAATTTGGAACGTCCCCTTGCAGCTCTGCCAATTCAACATGTCCTGCCTCACCCCTACAATTCCCACTACGAACTCTCACATTTCTGTGAATGCACCTCACTCCTGACCAGCCATCTGAGTCTCAAATTGCCAGTTGTGCTGTGGTTTTGTTATTAATCAGAGAGTCACTCAGCTGTGTTGACCAGTACATGATAGGTTAAATTATCTATCAATCACACCACATCTATTAATATGCATAAAGAACACAATATCAATATAACATTTTAGAGAGAGAGAGAGATTTCTAGCGGAAACATAGCCTGAATTGGCCTGTCTTTCTATAATCCTTTTCACTTATGCCAAGTATCCCATAATGCGTTGGGAAGCTGACATCAGCTTTGGCATTAGCATATAGAAAACTCGTCAAAAGCAAAATACATTAAATGTTCTTCCCTGGCACAAGCAGGGGAGGCATCGTCATGGATCAGTACCTGGGATGCTGGTGTCCAAAACAAATCTAGGGAGGGTACAGACCAACATGTTGAGGAACTAGTGCAAACTGACGGGCTGGATTTTAATGATGTGTGCAGAGTTTTGTAATTTGTGAAATCGTCCTATGAAGACTCCTCGCTGAAATGCGTCACTCTGGAAACAGCTTCTGTGTAAAGTGAGTTTAACAAAGCTGCACTAGACGGCGTCCCAGAAAGTTCCCCATACTACACTATTATTAGCTTAGCAATAAACTTGATTGATATTGGTTATTTGGTCTTTTAAGTAGATTTCATAATGAACCAAAGTATGGTCAAGCAATTAACTGTACAGTTCACCAATAACTATTAAACACGTTACACTTGTGGCTTTGGTCACAATTTAAATGCAGGTTAGTAACTAATGGTTAGGGCACGAGCCTTGGAAGACCTGATTCGATTCCCTGCTTCACCTCATATGTCCTGTGTGACCTTGGTAAGTCAGTTAGCCCGTGCCTCAGTTTCCCCTCTATTAAGTGCAGAATAATAGCCTTGCCCTGTCCCTGAGGGGTGTTGTGAGGATAAACATATTAGAGGTTGCAGCATCTGGGCACCTTACAATGACAGGGGCTATGTAAGTATCATAAGTCAACAAGAACTACAACCCTGAAGAAGAGCTCTCTTGAACTCAAAAGCTTGTCTCTTTCACCAAGATAAGTCAGTTGAATGAGATGTATTACCTCACCCACCTTGTCTCTCACAAGAGATACGGTTACATTTAAAAAAAAAAAAACCTAACCCAGATTCCATATTGACAGCACCGCGTACACTTAAATGAACAGTCATAGGGTTACTATCTTGGAGCCCCCGTCCTCGCTGGGGGGCAGCATTGCAGTCACTCCATCTGCAGTTTCCCCTTCTCAGGGCTCCTCAGGAATACTTCCCCCAATCCTCCCTTGAGCTAACACCACCCCCAGCACAGGATAACTCATTAACAGACACCTCAGCTCACAAAATCAAGCCCAATACCACAACTCAGGAGGTTCTGGCTCCGCCCCTGTCTGTGATTCCAGGCTGGTCATCAGTCTCAATCTTCCTTCAGCCTGAGGGCTCTCAGGTTCACCTACACAGTCCACTCCTAGAGTTCAAAGGGCCCAAACAACATCCATGCACCCTGGCCTTGTTTGAAGTACCCTGGCCCCAGTTCCCTGCCCCTTCTGAAGAACAACAGCACTCCCCTACAATCTTTTCACTGCTCCAAGGACTATTATAGAGACTGACCCTTCCCATAGCTTCTCTGCACCAATGACCCCTGCTCTCCAGGCACAGCCAGGTGGGTTAACTGGCCGCATTAACCCTTTCACCAGCCGAGTGGGGTAAACACCCAAGCACAAACCTTAAACGGTAATGCATTTATGGAGCCCAGTTGTACCCGATGGGGACACTTACTCACATGAGCAAGTTCACAGACTTCAGTAGGCCTACACCTACCATAAATGCTCCCCAGCGTGACTGCAGAGGAAACGCTCTCGCCTGATCCAGCAAAGACCTTGCTTAACTGGAAAGTGGTGAGCAGTCCCATTTACTTCAGTGCTGAAAGATCAGCAGGTTTCTTGGCGGGGGTCCCAGGAGAAGACTAACTTGCTTACTGGTCGTCTCTTGGATACATTCAGGAGATTAATTCAGAGATAAATTTGTAACTGCCAAGATTTCTGACTAGGCAAGCCCTGCTTTTCCTGCTGCCTCTGGACATTGATTGCTCTAAGGTTCACCATTAGGAAGAAAGCTGAACCCTGCTTTAAATTCCTGCTACTCGACAGGCCCCTGAGACAGAACTGGCTGTCACCCTCATTAGGAGGGGCCAGCTGTTATCAGTATTGAGGGAAACTGACCTGACAAAATCACTATTGTATTTCTAGGGTGGAAGGCACACACGTGTTTCAATACTAACCAGATTATTAGGGAGCTAATGGCTCTCTCTGATGGGATGGCTGGAATTAACTGATAGTGATTTAATTGGTGTTGCAAATTGCTAATTAAGCCTGTGAAGAGGACCAAAGAAAAAAAATCCATTTAATTAAAGAGATGGGGTGATAGATGGAGCGTATTCAAGTCATTCACATACAGGGATTTTTCTTTTTATTCTTGATTGTTTATTTTAAACAGAGATAACAAAGATAAAGACAAGAAGAGTATCTAAGCTGGAGTAAAGAACCAATATCAGATATTACAACAAGGTAAGAGAGACCAAACTTCTTTATTATTAAGAGGAACATATCAAAGACAATTGTGGACATTTTTAGAAGCCTACTGCACCGTTTTTACTCTAATGGTTTTATGGTGGCACATGACGTGTCAGATATACATCCCTCACCACATACAAACTGCAACCCATTCTACTAATCACTAAATCCATGGTTTTATTTCTGTGAATGCTTTGACCAAACCTGAAGTCCATACTTCATGTGCACCACATTGTTAAAACTCCCGTTAGACCAAATCCTGACTCCTTACAGCTCTCATACACACCATTGGCAGTTTCTGGTGCACCACAACTGTTCAGCATGAGGGCCTGGACCTAGAGTACATCAAACAAGAGGGAGAGCTCATTAGTTCTGATGGCTGTTGTCTTGTGTCTCAGTGGGTATGTCTGCACTTCAATAAAAAAAACCAGTGGCACCAAGTCTCAGAGCCTGAGTCAGCTGGCTTAGGCTGTAGGGCTAAAAATTGAAGTGTGAACATTTTGGCCCAGGCTGGAACCCAGGTTTGGGGACCCTCTGCCCTGGCAGGGTGTCAGACCCCAGGATCCAGCCCGAGCATCTATACTGCAGTTTTATAGCCCCGTGAGTCTGAGTCAGCTGATCTGGGCCAGGTGTGGGTCTTTTATCACTGTTTAGACATACCCAGCATTACTGGGTGATACAATATCATCTTGTGGTCAGGGGGTGCAGAGGACAAGGATAATAGATGTGTCACCAACAGAGTTCTTGTCTCCAAATTGGCCCACAAAGAGCCAAGCAAAGGTAGATGGGTGGAGCTCTGCAGAGCAAATCCATGGAGCTGCCAGCTCCCTTTCTATAAATGCCAACATGTAGGCTTGACCTGAATGGGCACTAGGTATAGAGGTAAAACAAACAAATGTGGCATCTGGGGATTCTTACTCAGAACACTCCCATAGCTTTGAAGGCCAGAATGGACCATTTTGTTAGTCTACTCTGAACTCCTGCATAACACAGGTTGGAGAAATCCACCCAGTAATCCTGCACCAAGCCCATAGCTTCTAGTTGAGCTGGAGTTTATCTTTTAGCAAGACACCCAAACTTCATTTAAAGTCTCCAAGCAATGGAGAACCAACAACATTCCTTAGCAAGTTGCTCCAGTGGTTGACCACCCTGTTATCCCTGAAATATCCAATGCAATTGCAGGCATTTTAGAAACTCTGAAGACATTTCCAAGGAAGAGGTTTAAGATGACAGAACAAGAAGCAATGGTCTCAAGTTGCAGTGGGGGAGGTCTAGGTTGGATATTAGGAAACACTATTTCACTAGGAGGATGGTGAAGCATTGGAATGTGTTATGTAGGGAGGAGGTGGAAATCTCCATCCTTAGAGGTTTTTAAGGCCCGGCTTGATAAAGCCTTGGCTGGGATGATTTAGTTGGTATTGGTCCTGCTTTGAGCAGGGGATTGGACTAGATGTCTTCCTGAGGTCTCTTCCAACCCTAATATTCTATGATTCTATGAAGATGGCAAGCTGCAGGGGATGGGTTAACAAAACTTAGCTGCACTGCCTGCCCCTGCAGTAAGCTAGTGACCGGCCCATGGAGACTGGGATTTGTTTTTCCCCTTCTCTCTCACTTTGTTTTGATGTGAAATTGATACAAATGCAAATAGAGCCGAACCAGTCATACGCTGCAGGGGGTGAGCGTGCTGTGAAGCCTTTCCAACAATTCCAGCATTCAGAGTTAATGAGCTGTGGGGCTAGTTCAAAAGGAGAACTTTTTGTTTTGAAGGAACCAAGAGAAAGAGGTGCATGGGTATGTCTGCCTGGATCCACAGGCAGGATCAGGGCCCTGGTGAGCATGTACATTGCTAGACACTGGCTAGTTGTTTGTACTTGAGCCTGAGACATGGACCAGGAACCTATTGGGGTAAGCAGTGTACAAATACAGAACATGAAGATGGTCCCTGCCCTAAAGGGCCTATAATCAAAGATTCTGTCTCATTTTGTGCACTAGGGAAGGGGGAATCATAGAATACCAGGGCTGAAAGGGACCTCAGGAGGTCACCTAGTCCAACCTCCTGCTCAAAGCAGGACCAATCCCCAGATGGATTTTTACCCCAGTTCCCTAAATGCCCCCCTCAAAGAATGAAGTCAGAACCTTGGGTTTAGCAGGCCAATGCTCAAACCACTGAGCTATCCCTCCCTCATGGGAGCTTCTTCTATGCCCAGGCAATTGTTGCAGTTCCAAGGATGTGGACCTAGACCCCTCTGAGGCATGGCAGTTCAGGGCCTCAAGGAGGCATGACTGGTCATTTTGTGGGTTAGGCCCAGCATCCCAGTCCTGAACGGCCATCAGGCTGCTGTTACATTTTAGGAAAGCAGAAAGCAACACAACTGAGCATGCTATGCCCAGCGGAGCGTGCTATGCCCAGCTCCATCTGCACACACACACAATGGCACAGGCACCCTCCTCTCAGCCACTACTATGCTTGAGCAAACCTCTGTAGTTGCCAGTAAACTGAGGAGGAGAATGAACACTATTACAGTAAATATAATTGTACCTCAGAGGTCCCCAAGTGTGAGACACACACACCTAGGGTGGAGTGGAGGAACATACAGGGGAGCGCAGCAGGGCCCAGGCCAGCCCCTAAGGAGACAGGGAGGGAGCTCCACCCATCCCCTCCCCACCCTCAGTTCTGCTCCGGTCCTGCTCCCAGCCACATCGCCAGCTACACGCGTGGCCCCGCCCCCAGCCTCAGCGCAGCTCCACTTCCACTCCTGCCCCCAGCCTCAGCGCCTGGCCATGGCTCCACTTCTGGCCCAACATCCAGCCACAGTTGCAGCCCCAGGCTTGGCCCCCTTACCCCTCCTCCCTGGAGCCGCAGCTCTGCTGCTGGCCCCGGCTGGATGCTGATGTCTAGTTGGCAGCCGGTATCAAGCGGAGTGCCCCAGGGGTCTGTCCTGGGGACGGTTTTGTTCAACGTCTTTATTAATGATCTGGATGATGGGATGAATTGCACCCTCAGCGAGTTCGCAGATGACACTAAGCTGGGGGGAGAGGTAGATACACTGGACGGTAGGGATAGGGTCCATGTAGTAGGTTTGGGCTGAGGTTCGGACCTCAGCGGGGCTCTGGGGTGTCCCACCGCCTCGCTCTGGTCCAGCGGCAGTCTGGGACAACAGGCACACAGTTAGGGGCTCAGGCCCATAAGCAGGGGCTGAGTCAAGAGGTCTGAAACCCAGGCCCTTAAGCAAGGGCTGAGGCAAAGTCTATAGCAGCCCAGGCCCTAACTCGGCGGGCAGCAAGCAAACAGTCTGTCAGAGGCCCAGGCCTTGTAGCAGGGCCTGGATCAGTTTGGGATAGCCCAGGACCTAGGTCAGGGCGGGGCAGCAAACAAATAGTCAATCAGGTACCCAGCCTCTCTAGGCCAGGGGAAACAGGGGGAGTCTGCCACCCAAGGAGTGGGTGGCAGGGGGGACGCAGGCCCTCCCACTCCACTGTGTCCCAGCCTGGGGCCCTAGCAGCGACGGACATTCGCTGCTGTCAGTGGGGATCCTGGCCGCAACACACTGACATCGGCTCTGGCAGTGCAGCAGCCAGACTGGGGTTGGCTGCCCCCGGGCTACTTCCACACTCCCCCTCGTATGGTACCTGGGCCGTCTTAGTGTCGTCGGTGCTCTCCACCAGCATTGGCTCCTCTGGGTACGTAGCGGAGGGCAGGCTCGGCTCCTCCTCGGGGTAGCTGGCACGGGGCAGGCTTGGCCAGTCCTCCTCAGGGTACCTGGCACGGGGCAGGCTTGGCCAGTCCTCCTCGGGGTACCTGGCGAAAGGTAGGCTCGACCGGTCCGGTGAGTCAGCAGGCCGGTCGCAGCCGGCGGCTGTTTCCGAAGCGGGAGCTCAGCCATGGACGTCTGCTCTCTCCGCCGGCCTGGGCTCCACTGAGCTCTGCAGGCGGGCCTTTATACTTCCGGGTTGGGGCCGTGACCTCGGAGGGGCGGCCTCCAGATCTGGTGGCTCCGCCCACGTTGGGATTAGGGGAGGTTCGGCCCTCAGCAGGGCTGTGGGGTGTCCCACCGCCTCGCTACAGTCCAGAGTGTCCTAGACAAATTGGAGAATTGGGCCAAAAGGAATCTGATGAGGTTCAACAAGGACAAGAGGCATGCAATTAGGACAGAAGAATCCCATGCAGCGCTACAAGCTGGGGACTGACTGGCTAAGCGGAAGTTCTGCAGAAAAGGACCTGGGGATTACAGTAGATGAGAAGCTGAATATGAGTCAGCAGTGTGCCCTTGTTGCCAAGAAGGCTAACGGCATATTAGGCTGCATTAGTAGGAGCATTGCCAGCAGATCGAGGGAAGTGATTATTCCCTTCTATTCAGCACTGGTGAGGCCACACCTGGAGTATTGTGTCCAATTTTGGTCGACCCACTACAGAAGGGATGTGGACAAATTGGAGAGAGTCCAGCGGAGGGCAACAAAAATGATTGGGGGCTGGGGCACATGACTTACGAGGAGAGGCTTAGGGAACTGGGTTATTTAGTCTGCAGAAGAGAAGAGTGAGGGGGGATTTGATAGCAGCCTTCAACGACCTGAAGGGCTTTCCAAACAGGATGGAGCTAGACTGTTCTCAATGGTGGCAGATGACAGAACAAGGGGCAATGGTCTCAAGTTGCAGTGCGGGAGGTCTAGGTTGGATATTAGGAAACACTATTTCACTGGGAGGGTGGTGAAGCACTGGAATGGGTGATCTAGGGAGGTGGTGGAATCTCCATCCTTAGAGGTTTTTAAGGCCCAGCGTGACAAATCCCTGGCTGGGATGATTTAGTTGGTGTTGGTCCTGCTTTGAGCAGGGGATTGGACTAGATGACCTCCTGAGGTCTCTTCCAACCCTAATATTCTATGATTCTAAGGGGGGGCATGACCTCAAAAGTTTGGGGACCGCTGTCATAACTCATGCTGACATCATATAGCTCTTTGCCCTCCCCCCTTCTCCCGCCAGTGGCTAATCCATGCACTAATTCATGAGTCAGTTAGTGCAGTTGAGCTAATCAGTATGACCTTTTCATTCAAGCAGAGGCAGCTCTTGGTTTCCTATCCAGAGCCTCAGTGGGTTGGCCCTCATAAATGACTTGGACGGGTGGTGTTTGTTAAATTAATGTGAACACTGGAACAACTTACAAACCTGAAAGCAGTCACGATCTCGCCACACAATCATTCAAGAAACAGTCTGAATTAATGTTAAAAAATTGAAGTCAAAGATAAGGAGCAATGTCATCACCTTAGCCTTCAACCCACACAACTATTGTCACATTCACGTCAGTTGAATTTGTTGTAAGGTGCCTTGAGCAGGAGCCTTGGAAATGACAGTTGTGGGATAAAAAGCCCAGTAGGCGACTCTGTCAAGGGAAAGAACCAGTGGACAATTGCTTTCCTGAGAGCTGTGTGCGTGGGAAGTGATCTTCCCTTTCTCATGCAGTGGGGGAAGGAGGGTGGTTGGAGATGCTCCATGAGTCAATTGATCCCCTTGGATCTGTGTGCAGAAGGGCATGCACCTGTAGATCTCGTACCCCACCCTACAACTGTGCTTGGAATCTCACAAGACATTAATGCAGCCAGGGAACATTAGGAAATGCAGCCCTTGCAAATTACAGCAGCTCAGCTGAATCACTGAAAATTGCAACAGTGCAATTCCCTAAGGTAGAAAAGGCCTCTGTGTCTCAAAGCACTTACCAGGCAGCACCAGCGTCCCACTAGCAGTTTCCAATGGAAGATCGGCCCGAAGGACTTCAGAGCAAAGGTGCACACAGTTGATTCAGCTCTGAAGGAGTCAATGGTCCAGCTCTTGCCTGTGTCAATCTCCAATTGCTGCTAGGTCTGCGGGAGGCCAGGGATTGCCCAGATAAGAGTTGATTGCAGCACACTGTATGGATTAGCTTTCCTTTTGAACTGTTAACAACTTTGTGAGGTCTTTTACAGAGAGAGGTAAGCAAAAGACACAAAATAAAAGGGAATTTTAGAAAACGTCAATTCTTTTTTATTTTGAAACATTGAAAGGAAATTAGTAATCCTCCCTAACACTGACAGATAACCCCCTGGCCACGCTTGAAAGGGGGAGTCAATAACTCAGGGAGGTTGGAAACTCCACAAACCCTATAGGACGTGCTCCGATTTGCCTTAGAGGTGTGCCTTTGTCGAAGGAGCCTGGCCAGATGCCATCATGCCTTGGAAGTGCAGTCTGTGGAAAAACAGGGGCTGAGTTGTCTATAGAAGGAGTTTAGTTTTGAGCAGGGGTGTGGTTTCAAAGGGGTCTTTTAATATTTCAGTAGTGTTAAGAGGGAGAAACCAACACTGATGATTAGCGCAAACAATGCAGGCAAGTGGCGAGTTAAGTTCCCCTCACAGGCTTTGCCTGCACAAGGAATTGTGGTTGAGTCTAGGTCAGGCCGAGCTAGCACAAGCAGCTAAGTTAGAACTCAACCAGTCAGACTGAGCTGCGAGGTATTACTCTGAATCTATGCAAGGAGAAAGCTAAGCCTAACCATTTTCCCTAGTCACAACATCATCAGAGGGGGGTAGATTTGGCTGAGGCTAATGGCTCAGAGGTTTGTATTGCCCCAGTAAAAGCTCAGGGAAGGAGTGGAGATGCAAAGGGCACAGTTCCTTCCCTACCTCCCTTCATTTTGATTTGGGACCAAGTCATTTCAGCTCTTTATCCATCCATCTACTCTGCTGTTGAGTAGGGGCAGAACCACTTTCTGCCCCGCCACACCCACTTGCTCATTGGGTAGGGGGTATCTGGAGCTGCTCCTGCCCCCATGGCTGGCACCATTGTCTGAGCAGAGAAGAGTGGGGAGGAGGTCTTTCTCCCCTACACAGCTGGGTAGGGAGTGGGACAAGCTACCAAAGAGTCATCCAGGCTGGTCCCTACCTGTCACACCCCTGCTAGGTCTCTCCTGGGTAGAACTGCTCCTCACCCCTCACTGGGGGAGGCGCAGAACAAACAGTGGATTCAATTCAGCTTTCAACTTACCAGGCAGCATTCACCTGCCCATGGGAGCACAGGACTTAGCTCCAGGCAGAAACATTCTGATGTGTGGTTGGGTTAACTGGCCAACCCCACCATGACTTCCCACGTGAGATTTATTAATGGATCAATTTTCCTTTACCTATCTCATAGAACTGGAAGGGACCTTGAAAGGTCATTGAGTCACGTCCAGTCCCCTGCCTTCATTAGCAGGACCAAATACTGATTTTGCCCCAGATCCCTAAATGGCCCCTCAAGGATTGAACTCACAGCTCTGGGTTTAGCAGGCCAATGCTCAAATGACTGGTCGCTGGGACGCATGTTGTGTGCCTTGCTCAGAGGCAGCCAGAACAGATAGGTGACACTCCCTCCGCCACAAGGATTGTTTTCAGGGGACTGTTTCCCCTACAAGAGGGTCATGTGCTCCATCTATCTGAGCATCTTTCACAAAATGAGTCAGGTTCTGCTGAGTCAAAAATATGCTTTAGTCCCGCCCCAAGTCTCCATCCATCAGGAACTGGGAGGAGATCACAAAACTCATTGCACCTGGGAGCTAAAGTCCATGAAAGCATGAGCTGGAAGGCTAGGAGATCACCTTGGTACATCACCTAGCCAAATCAGGAAATATTTGGTATCGTATAGGATTATGCTCCCCTTACAATAGAATTAACACAGATTGAGTTGGGAATGACCTGATCCCATCCAGCTCTATGCAAAATCTGGCTATTTCCCTGTCAATGTAGTTTGGATTGAGCCATATCTGGTGGGAAATTCTCAAGTTGGACCATGTAAATTGGATAATGTTCTAGTCACGTATGAGTGGTAAATAAGGTTGCACATATCTCTTATGCTGAGCTATGTACAATCCTATTTACTTACTAAATTGCCTTTATATTTTCATTTCAGGTAAAAGAATTAACTTTGCTGTTTTGCTTTAAAAAGCAACAGTCTTGAAAAAATCTGTATAATTCATAACTTTCCAAACTTCTTCCTTACCTACAGACAGTTATGCAATTTTTGGACAAAAAAATACCTGAACTGAGGGCTTCATTAATACACCCACACCTCAAACCTTTTGTTTTGGACACAAGAAGTGAACTCAAGTTTTAAAGTCTGTAGGGAAAATACTACCTCAAAGCTGGTAAACAATGGAATAATTAGAAAATACAAGGTTGCATTGCAACATGAGCAGCATAACACACTTGTGATTTCTTTCACTAAGAAAACAGAGCCACATGTTCTTGGGGCTCAGTAGCCATTGTCTGGAGTTAATGGTTAGGGTTACAGAGCAGCGCCGCAGATACAGAATTATTAGTCAATGAAACATCTGCTGAGAGAGTTAAGAAAAGAATACCGTGCTTTAGGCATTTGGATTAGTGGTGAGGGAGAGCAGTTTCGTTGTATGTGAAAGTGAGGAACAAATATACGCAATTGTTTTCTAACCTTCATATGAAAATAACTCCCTCCCTCGCCATCCTTGTCCTTGTCAAATAGCCCTCCATCTGAACATGAATGGGACATAGCTGCTGTCCTCCAGTTAAAGCCTGGAAGGGATGAAGTCAATTGATTTTTCTAGTAGTTTTCTGAAAAGCAGACCAGAAATATGCGGAGCATGTCCTTCACAGAACAACAGCTTCATTGTGCTGCTTCCTTTACAGCTCTTGGGGGTGAGTGGGGAGGAGAGTGCTCTGTGGTGAAAGGTACATGGCTGCTCCTGGGGAAGAAAGCTACTCCACCCCCACCCGTAGGACAGTCGGAGGGAGGGTTGTGGGCCCAAGAAGGGAGAAAGGCTTCATCTTTCCAGCTTTTTAGCTCTGCCTCTACTGAAGCTGGCAGGAAGTTGCCCAGAGCAGAAGTTGTATGGGTGACTGGAGGAAGTGACAGAGTGGAAGAAGGTGGTGGTCCCTTCAAGACACTAACTATTAGGCTGTGGAATGCTCAGCCAGGGCCGGATTAACCTTTTGCAGGCCCGGTGCCAAACATATTTGTGGGCCCCCATGGAGGCAATGGAGCATGGTGTGGGGAGGTCAGTCCCTGGAGCGAGGGGCCAGCCAGAGGCAATGGGGCATGGCAAGGGCGGCCCTGTTCCGCCCAATGCAAGGACACTATTTACAAACCAGTTGCCAGATGCATAGTGGCCTGCCTGGCACTGTGCTGCCAGCATGACCCTTCCCCTCGGGGGTGGGCCCATGCCACACCACACAGGCCCCCCCCGCCCAATACCCCCAACTCCCTATGGCCAGAACCCCCTCCAGACCCACTATGCCCAGCACCCCCCGAGACCCACCCACAAATGCACAGTACCCTGAACAACAACACCCCGGCCCACAGCCCCACCGCAACTGTCCAGCATCCCACATAGAACCCCCGCTTCCTAGTGCCCCAACACACACAGATCTTCCCTGTCCCTTCACAGCCCAGCACCCCCCCCCAGGCTGCCCACAGACCCACTCCCCCAAGCCTGCCTCTCGACCGCACTCACCAGCCCTGCTGGGAGGCGACTGGGTCTGCTGGGCAGAGCTGGCAGTGCAGCCGGGGCCGGTCCCAGGGCCGGGAATCGCTCCAGACCCTCGGAAGTGGTGTGATCAGCCAGGCCAAGACCTGCCCCTGCCAGGTCCCTCAAGATGCACTTGTTTGGAGGAGCCCAGCCAAGCTCTCTACACTGTTCCTCCCCCCGCACACACACACCCTGCTGAGGCTGGCGAGGCTTCTGCACCAGTCCCAGGAGGCTCAACTCCAGGGAGACAAGTGAGGCCTCACAGGTGGTGGGAAGCAGAGACTGCCCAGAGCTGGAGGTACACTGGGGTCCGGCCAGGGGCCAGAGAGGAGCCCTCGGCCAGCTGGTGGGAAGGCCGAGAGGAGCAAGTGGTGGACGGGGGGAGCCAGCAGGGTCTCGGGGCACAGTGCAAGCGGAGCAGGCCAGGGCCCCTTCTGAGCATGGGCCCAGCTCCATGGAGTCACTGGAGCCGTTGTAAACCCGGCACTGGCCGGGGGGTGCTCACTGCTCAACCCCTGGCTCTGCCGCAGGCCCTGTCCCCACTCCACACCTTCCCGCCCCCTTCCCTGAGCCTGCCATGCCCTGGGCCTCGCCCCCCACCCCCACCCCAAGCCTCCTGCACGCCATGAAATAGCTGATCGGGAGGGAGGGGGAGGTGCTGATCGGTGGGGCTGAGGGTGGGCGGGAGGTGCTGGGAGCCGGCGGGAGGTGGGGGAGCTGATGGGGGGCTGCTGACGTATTATTGTGGCTCTTTGGCAATGTACATTGGTAAATTCTGGCTCCTTCTCAGGCTCAGGTTGGCCACCCCTGCTCTAAGCACTGGGCTAAATGTACTGGGAAAGGCAGCTCCTGTTCCTCCAGCTGGATTTTGAATGGGCCCTGACCATTAGGTGTGCTCAGAGTCATGCTTGCTGGATTAAAGCTAATTCATTTCTGCCTATGGGAGCTGAACCTCTGATTGCAGTGTAGCATACCTACCAGATCAGGACTTGCAGGGAAGATGGGCTCCTGCCTGTCTTCTCTGGTGAGGGTCCTGCTGCCTAGAGGGAGGCAGCAGTGTGCATACACAGAGACAGAAATACAGGCATCGAGGCAGCTTTCCTCTGAAAACGGAGATGCCACATGAGTTTAGGTGCCTATGGATGGTTAGGGGCAGCCGAGTGGAGGTTTGTGGATCGCAGTGGTGCTGAAAAATAGGATCTATATCTGGGGTTTAGGTGCCTAAGTCATCTAGCTAGCATGACTGAAAACAGCAGTGAAGATGCAGGCCTCAAGGCTGTACAAACCCACCCGGAACTCTAGTTACGTGCTCCTGTTCCTAGCAGGCACTGGGGCTGTCCTGCCACGTCTACTTTGCTTTCTGTAGCCGTGCTAGATGAAAGCTAGCATAGACATGCCTACCTGGGTGCACTCACACAGCTGATTTCAATGTAGCATACCCTAAGGGTGTAAAGAGACTTAATTTGCAACAATTTCACCAGGAAGTCTGGGAATACCCAGGTAAGTTTCCATCCCTAGCCCCAACTCTGTCTTTCACCTTTGCTGATGTGCCTCTTAATGGTGCAAGGCCGCTTGACTCTCTGGTGCACATGGATTACAATAATCTGCACTTTTGCTCTACTCCTGTACTCTCCCTTCCGGCCTGTGTCAAGCCCCGGGGGTCTCAGTCTCCTCTTGCAAGGATGTCTGTGGTGGTGTGTCTGGTTGGATGGGTCTCTGGTGTGTATCTGGATAGCGTGTGTGTGGTCAGGAGGGGCACCAGCCCACAGTGAGGTGGGGTCCGAGGGCAGGATCTTGTATGCCCCATATGAGGGTTAATATTTGTGGTATCCAGGGCCCAGGCTGAGCGATGAGGCAGGAGATGAGCAGGTGGGGTCCATGCTTTAGACACAGGTGTCCTGAGTTTTCTCTGGGAGAGGACGAGCCCTGTGGCCCTCAGCAGAAAGTTAAAAAGAGCAGTGGCAGAGTTGTGACTGAAGAGCTAGAGGGTCTGCCCCTGCCCTGCCACCTGAATAGCCTTTTTTGTGTTCACTGCAACAGCCAGGGCGGTGCTGGGCCCATGATTGCAGCAGCGAGGGTATGGAATGGCCCTGAGAGGTCAGGTGAAGAACACCGCCTCACCTAGGCCCAGGACCCAGCTGATTACTGACCCCACCTGGTCAGTGCGCAGCTCAAGCCAGCAAGTCACGTACCAGGTCTGCTTATCCTAAACAACAAGCATTTTTGTTGCTGACTATCTAGGAGAACGAGCCAATCAGGCGGGCAGACCTACCAGGTACTGTGGAGAGCAGAGCCAGGCGGGTGCCAAATCCGTTAGAGTATGGCAGTTCTTTAGGGTGGGCAGCAGGGCTAGTCTCGGTCCGATCCCCAGAGAGTGCAGGGCCCCGGACTGCTCCCCTGCCCCGCGAAGGGCTCTCTCATGGCCTGCAAAGGAGAGTCACTGCCTGGGTGGGACATCTACTTGGTAACACGGGGTGAAGGACATAGCCAGTCAGGGCCTGATCTCCGCACCTGCTAAAATAGTCTTTGTGGCTCCTGAAGTGTGGGGAGGTGGCAGGTGTGGGATGGGGGTGAGTCTCCATGAGCAGCTCCATTCGGAAAGCTGCACTCACCCCCTGCGGTAGGGCCACTTCCCCAGCTACAAGCTCTCAGTTACAGAGCGGGACAAGGGAGGAAAGGGGGTGGGGAGCAGGAATCCTAGCCACTGTACGGGACTGCCACCCTTGCGACATAGGAGCCCAGGCTGGACCTTTACAGAGCTCCCCACACAGGCTGGGGGAGCTCACCCTGGGTGTGAGCGTTTGCCTGTCTAGTGAAGTGTGGAGGGCAGGAGGGTGTGGCCTGTCCATTTCACGCACAGGCACACTGTTCTGCTGGCAACAAGCTAATGCAAATAACAGCTTGCTCAATCCTGCCCTTCCCCCACACAGGGAAGAGACCTGTCCCCACCTAGGCAAGGCAAGAAATACACTTTTAACTACACTTGGCAGGGAAAGTAAATAGAGCAGAACTTGAGCTGCTGCTTCAATGTCTGTTAACCCATGAGCTCATGGCGACAAGAGTGTCTGAGCATCTCCCAGGGGAGACCTCCCCCTGCCTCTGGAGATGGGGAGAGAACCCCCTCATTGGAATGGGACCCCACTCTGTCACTCAGTGGGACCTGGGGAAGGGTAAGCCCCTGGGCCCGCTGTCCAGCTCCAACCTGGGGAGATAGTGTAGAGGGAGCTTGCAGCATGAACCCATGGGAGAGGAGAGGGCTTACTGAAAGTGACCTGACACGTCTCTTTCACCTGAGCTCTCTGGTTCGCCCTTGCCCTTCCAGACAGAAGCCCGAGCCAGGGCTGCCGCCTGCAGCCAGAGGAGGGAAAGCTGATTTCTAGCACATTGCTTCATACACTCAGCTGTTACTGGAACTGGACAATTTTATTGAAAAATGTAACTCAGTACAAAGCAGTGGAAGCATGACTGTCTAAGCATGTAACAGGGCACAGCCTATCCAGCACAGGCAAGCAGGTGCTCAGAGAGACGATCGCCCTGCACACCCCCGCCCCAGTGTCTGCTGGCCTCCTTTCCCACCATGGCAAGGGAGGGCTCTTCATTCCTCTCATTCCCACAAAAGCCACCTCAGGGCCCCTAGAAGGATCAGCTGTTCCATGAGGCCAAGAGATCAGCTACTGTTCCATGGCCCAGGATAAGTCCCAGCAGCGCAGGCAGGTGCTAGGAGGCAGCCTGTCCCAGCAGTAGCTTCCTTCACAAATCAAAACACGGTGAAAAATCTCTCCTAGATACAATAACCATCCGTATTTACACAGCCATCAAACCTGCAGGCGGGCGCACCCAACTCATATTGACCCAGAGCTCTTCACTGGCAGAAGGGTCTCCCCCACGCCCACTCCCTGGCCAGGACCCTCTCCGCACCCTTGCCAGATTTCTCCCCCCATTGCCACGAGCCACCCCCATTCTCCAGCCTTGGCTTAGACTGCTAAGATACGGCTTGTTTAGCTCTCTCCCTGGTGGGTAGGTGAACTCCTGGTGCCTGCCCTGCATGTTCCATGCCTCTCCCGCTGGCCACTGCAGAGCAGTGGGGCGTAAGTCAGAGATGACTCAGGAGAGAGCTCAGAGCCCTTTAGGGGCAGGGCATAGAACCCACTGCCCTCCTCTGCTCTCTCTGCCCTCTCCCAACTCTGCTCTGAACGGTGTGTCTCCCCTCTACTCTATCCCTCGCAGAAAGGACAGGGCGGGTGGGTGGGGTGGGGTGCTCCCAGCCGTGCCTCAGAGAAAACTCCTGGGAGGTAGGGAAAAGGAGGGGGTCCTAACACCCAGGGCATAGCCAATGCCAGCTGGGAGAGGCTGCTGGCACATTCAGCACAAATACCTCTTCACCCTTAGTTACCCTTCCGCCCCTCCCTGCCCTTGGGCCTGACTCTCAGGCAGAGTGTTTGCCAGCTGAGCCAGCTGGAGGAATCCGTTGGGTTTGAAGGAGGAACGGAGCACAGTGGGGTTTCTCCAGCCAGTGGGGATGAGGGTGTCTCAGAGTTGGGGTGCAATAGATCAAAGACAAAGTATCTACAAACAGAAATGAGAGTCTTAGCCAGGATCTTGCTTCCCCTCGCCAGCAGCCCTGAGGGAGAAAGAGCAGTTCCTCCTCCACCCAGCCCTTGGAATGACAATCAGTCTGGTGAGCAGCCAGCCAACTGTTGTCCTTGGGGCAGCAAGGGGTGGCTGTGTTCCCCGGGGGTTTTAAGGGCTACAGAGAGCAGCGGGGGAGGCAGTGAAGTCAGGAGCAGTCTGATGAATGGATCAGGGCAGGCAGGAGGGGTGCTGGGCTGCCTCCCTCACACGTAGTTCCTCTTGTCGTAGCTGGGCCCAGTGGATCTAGGAGCAGAGTAAGCCATCTTGGCTGGAGTGTATTTCTCATCCTTGGGGGGGGCAGGAGCAGCAGAGCAAAGCCCCCCCAAACAGCTGCAGTGCTGCAGCTGCCCAGCCCACGTAGAGGGAGGCTCCCAGCTCCCGCTTCTGTGACTCTAACATCGAAGGATTGTAGAAGTTGTGGATGATGGTGTTGGCCGACCAGCACACGGGGATGAGGGTCATGATCCCGGCCAGCAAGAAGATCACCCCAGACACGATGGTGATTTTGGCCTTAGTGGTCCCATCTTCCACGCACCTGGTGCACTGCACTCCGATGAGGGCAACCATGAGGCCCAGCATGGCCAGCACGATGGCGATCACCACCAGGGCGCGAGCTGCCTGCAGGTCCTGGGGCAGCACCAGCATGGAGTCGTAGACCCTGCACTGCATCTGGCCCGTGCTCTGCACCACGCAGTTCATCCACAGCCCCTCCCAGACGTTCTGGGCTGTCACGATGTTGTTCCCCATGAAGGCAGTCACCCTCCACATGGGCAGTGCACAGCACAGGATGGTGCCCACCCAGCCCACCACCGACAGAGCCACCCCACCGATCTCCAGCCCCATCGACATGTTGCCACGTCCTAGGTACTTTCAAGGCAACAGCAGAAAGGGAGAGGGACTCCTTAGCTGGCAACACCTGCAGGCACCTATTGCTGTCTGTGTAAGCTCCAGAGGATCTGCTCACTCCTGAGTGCACCTGTGTTGGTGGCTGCCTTATCTCAGTGAGTGGAGCCAGGGCTGGGCTGCATTACCTCAGTGCTGCTCACTCACTCAGGGGTGGGGTTTCACCAACGGACTCTTTCCCTTTCGCTGACTCCTCTGTCACCGCCCCAGCCCCACTCCCCCTTTGTTTATGGAGATGGCATTGGTGAGAGAGGAGAATGGGGGAGGCGGCAGGAGGTGGAGCTGGAACCCTTCCCCGCTGGGCCCTGAGTTCCAGCCTGCTGTTTTTATGGCCATCCCTGGTGACAGATGCTCGCTGGGCTGGTGCCAGGTAGACACAGTGCTAGGGATTAGGAGAAAGACTGGAGTGGATTCCTGTGCTCCCTGGAAAGGGCCGCCTGGGGGGTTCATCTCAGACTCCAGAGAAGATGCAGCAGATCCTGTAAAGGGCAGGAATGGGACACTCTGCTTTTAGTAGCTGCTCCCGTTCCAGGGTCAGAGTGGAGGCCGTGAACCCAATGCTGCGTCCAGACTGGTGAGGCATGCCCAAGCGTCCATTCCTCAAGCTCCAGGTGGCGACATGCAGCGGGAAAGCCACCGGCCTCACCAAGGCATCCTACAGGCACCAAACCATCAGCCAGCACACCTCCCAGCGTGGATTGTCACAGACACACGCAATCAGTATCGACGCAGCAAGGAGCCAGCCGTGGTGCAGTGGCCTCCTGCTGCTCTGTTGGTGTGGGTAGTGGTCCCAAAGGCATGGGAGAACACCCCAGCCCCATCCCACCGGTCTGAGCGAAGTCACAGATCTCCTTGCCTCTGGACAAGGGAGAAATTCTCTATTCTCCACCCCACCCACTTTCCCCTTCTCCTCCCGACTGGAAAATGCGAAAGAAAAAAAAAGCGAGACTGGGAAGAGGGGGAGGGCGGGCTGGGGCGAGCGGATTTTAGGTGGGAAAGACCTGCTGGGCTGGAGACAGATGGAGATTATTTCCCTATTTTTCCTCCTTGGAAATCTCTCCATCCTTCCTCAGGCAAAGCTAGTGGAGCTGCTCTCCACAAAGGGGACCAGTCATCTATCCCACAAGACCACATCAGACTGTCCTATCCCACAGCCCAGGCCTGTTTCTCCAAACACACCAACCAATTAACACGCCTGCCCTCCCACTAATTCCTGCTGCCTCCCTGCTCCCCCAACCAACTTGTATAACTGACCGCGAGCTCCTCTCCCTGGGGCGGGGGGGAGTGGAGGGGGAGAGGGCACTGGCGAGGATCCTGGCCATGAGCCCTGTCCTTCACTGGCTCGGGGGCTAGATGTGCCAGATCAAAACTGCTCTCCCCACAGGGCAATGGATCTCAAACCAGGATCACTCTGGAGCACAAGGCAGGACTGCTTGTTAACCAGGAGAACGAGAGGGGGGTGCGAATTGCACAAGAGCTGGAAACACAAAAGACAACCTGGTTGCATGCCTGCATGTAAATGGGAGGGAAGGTGACATGGGCAGGATGCCCCCACAGCAGGTAAAAGCACAGGATGACTCAGAGAGATGGCCAGACTCGTGAGTTAGCAGTACGAGGATGGGGCAGATGCCTGGCAATTGGTTCAGGATGGGGATCCAGCAACAGCTCTCTTGCTATGGGTAAACTCATCCCACCATGGCGACCCCACTTCCGAAGTGTTAACACGCCACTGGATTCTCAGCAGAGCTGAAGCTAGGCATTTTAATGTGGAGTAACTCAAGTTGACCTGCAACAAATGTCAAGTGGAGGCCAGTCCTGAGCATTTACAGCATTGGGACAGGCCCTTATGACTGCTCCTGTCTAAACCACCCATGTTTCAAAGCCCTTTTCATAATGGACACAGCTGTCAGGCCTGGATCATAGAATCTCAGGGTTGAAAGGGACCTCAGGAGGTCATCTAGTCCAACCCCCTGCTCAAAGCAGGACCAACACCAACTATATCATCCCAGCCAGGGCTTTGTCAAGCCTGACCTTAAAAACTTCTAAAAAAGGATATTCCAACACCTCCCTAGATAACCCATTCCAGTGCTGTCATCTGCCACCCCTGAGAACAGTCTAGATCCATCCTCTTTGGAACCCCCTTTCAGATAGTTGAAAACAGCTATCAAATCCCCCCTCATTCTTCTCTTCTGCAGACTAAATAATCCCATTTACCTCAGTCTCTCCTCATAAGTCATGTGCTCAAACTCCCTAATCATTTTTGTTGTCCTCCACTGTACTCTTTCCAATTTTTCCACATCCTTCTTGTACTGTGGGGCCCAAAACTGGACACAATACTCCAGATGAGGCTCAACAATGCCAAATAGAGGGGAATTATCACGTCCCTCGTTCTGCTGGCAACGCTCCTACTTATACAGCCCAAAATGCCGTTAGCCTTCTTGGCAACAAGGGCACACTATCGACTAAGATACAGCTTCTCGTCCACTGTAACCCCTAGGTCCTTTTCTGCAGAACTGCTGCCTAGCCACTCAAGGAATAAGCCTTGAATTATTCCTCAAGGAATAACATGTCCACTGCTTTCCCCTCATCCACAGAGCCAGTTATCTCCTCATAGAAGGCAATTAGGTTAGTCAGGCATGATTTGCCCTTGGTGAATCCACAAAGAGATTTAGGTGCAGTGTTGCCAAGCATTGCCACGCTGAACTGTAGGTGCCTTGAAAATCCCTGGAACACACTGCCATCTACTCAGCCTGTGTCCCGCGCCCAGGCATCCTGTATAACACATGGGGAAAGAATCATAGAATCTCAGGGTTGGAAGGGACTTTCGGAGGTCATCTAGTCCAACCCCCTGCTCAAAGCAGGACCAATTCCCAACTAAATCATCCCAGTCAGGGCTTTGTCAAGCCTGACCTTAAAAACCTCTAAGGAAAGAGATTCCACCACCACCCTAAGTAACCCATTCCAGTGCTTCACCACCTAGTGAAAAAGTTTTTCCTAATATCCAACCTAAACCTCCCCCACTGCAACTTGAGACCATTACTCCTTGTTCTGTCATCTGGTACCACTGAGAACAGTCTAGATCCATCCTCTTTGGAACCCCCTTTTACGTAGTTGAAAGCATCTATCAAATCCCCCTCATTCTTCTTTTCTGGAGACTAAACAATCCCAGTTCCCTCAGCCTCTCCTCATAAGTCATGTTCTCCAGACCCCTAATCATTTTTGTTGCCCTCCGCTGGACTCTTTCCAATTTTTCCACATCCTTCTTGTAGTGTGGGGCCCGAAACTGGACACAGTACTCCAGATAAGGCCTCACCAATGTCAAATAGAGGGGAATGATCACGTCACTCGATCTGCTGGCAATGCTCCTACTTATACAGCCCAAAATGCCGTTAGCCTTCTTGGCAACAAGGGCACACCATTGACTCATATCCAGCTTCTCATCTACTGTAATCCCTAGGTCCTTTTCTGTAGAACTGCTTCCTAGCCATTCGGTCCCTGGTCTGTAACAGTGAACGGGATTCTTCCGTCCTAAGTGCAGGACTCTGCACTTGTCCTTGTTGAACCTCGTCAGGTTTATATTGGCACAGTCCTCTAATTTGTCTAGGTCCCTCTGTATCCTATCCCTACCCTCCAACGTATCTACCACTCCTCCCAGTTTAGTGTCATCTGCAAACTTGCTGAGGGTGCAGTCCACGCCATCCTCCAGATCATGAGAGGGATAGGAGCCACAAAAGCCAGCATGCTAGGTGGGGATAGCCAATGGGAGATGTGTTTTCTAAGCCACGGCCCTTTCTCAGAGGTGAGTGCCTAAGTCTGGGCTGCAGGGAGGTTAGCAGTCCCTGAACAGGGACATGCAGCCTGGAGTCAGACAACTGGTGAGCCCTAGGGGTTCCTTGTGCGAATGAGACAGGCACCTGCCTCACTGCACACAAAACAGCCAGAGGAGGAGGTGGTGCCACTGCCCACCTTACAACTTTTAGCCCAAGGTCAGAGCACTGGCCTGTCATGTGGGTGACTCAGGTTCAATCCCCCTCTGCCAGAAGAGGAGAAGGAATTTGAACAGGGATCTTGGGGAGAATTGGAAGAATTAAAAAACACACAAACAAACACCTTAGGTTTGAATGAAAATAAGATAGATCAATTAAGCTACCCACATTTTTTTTTAAAAAAAGTTCAGAAATGCTGCAGAAAACTGGAAAAGGTTTAAACAAGAATTTGATTAATTTTTGAGGACATTGGGATCTGCTCACTAGGAAGATGAACAAAAGATTGTCATCTTTTTGAGTATTGCAGGTACTGAAGCAATTTCATTAAATAATTCATTTCAGCTTAATGTTAGAGAACAAGTCAGCCATGAGTTTTTCTTTAAAAAAATACTGTTTACCAAAAAGAAATGGAACATTTGAAAGATTTCAGTTTCACTCGAGAAATCAAATGGAGGAAGAGACTTCTGAATAATTTTAACAGAAGCAAAGATAAGTCAGACATGTAATTTCCAGAGTCAATCTGAGTCAATGATAGGAAATCAAATTGTGATGGCCATCAAAATATCAGTGTAAGAAAAAGACTGTTAGAAGAGCCAGATCTAAATCTGGAAAAAGCAGTGAGAATTTGCCAAACTG
This sequence comes from Malaclemys terrapin pileata, assembly GCF_027887155.1. NCBI lineage: Eukaryota > Metazoa > Chordata > Testudines > Emydidae > Malaclemys > Malaclemys terrapin. The sequence goes on from NC_071513.1 coordinate 53,095,064, forward strand.
CTAAACTTAATCAACAATGACTGCACTTTTTAGAAAGAAAAAAGACTGATGTGAATATAGACTTAATAAGGAAAAGGAAAGAACAAGACTATGGAGAAAAACTGAGTGAAAGTATTAAAGGTAAAACATCTGAACATATGAAAAAATGTTCTAGATGTGGAAGGAAGCACCAATGTAAACAATGTCCAGCATATGGTCAAACCTGTCATATATGCAAGAAACAGAATCATTCTTCAAAAGTTTGTAAATGGAGAAGTCTGGAAAAACTCAGAAAAAATACATTGCATTCAAAATTCCCGAATAAGGAATACAGAGCTGACATTACATATGCAGAAAGTTTGTTTCTGGGTATTTTGAAACAGAGTCACTGTGTGAACTACAAGGAGGACTGGACAGTTACTCTGTCTATTGATGGAATATTTATTTCATATGTAATAGATAAAGGTGTGCAAGCTAATGTAATGTCAGAAGAAGTTATAAAATATCTAAAAGTAAAACCTGTAGTTAGAAATACATATTAATTTACAATCTTATAGTAGTAAAAAATGCCTGTTATGGGTATTTGTGAATTACAGGTCATAGTTAAAGATAATTTAGAAAACATAAGATTTGTAGTAGTTAAGTTTCTACTTCAGGTTTAGAAACATGTTTAGCTCTAAATCTAATTGGTAGAATTCAGACTGTTAAGGGTTCTGAAACACTGGAAATAGAACATCAATTTACAGAGTTATTCCCTGGCATTGGTGACTTGGATACAATGTATAAAATAGAGTTAAATGAAACAAAGAAACCAGTTATACAGGCAGCTAGAAAAATAATATTCACTTTAAGAGATAGGGTACAAAAGGAAGAGGAAAGGATAGTTAATTTAGATATAATTAAAACAGTGGAAGAGCCCACTGAGTGGGTGAATCCATTAGTAATAGCAGAAAAAAAGATGGATCCTTACCTTTATGCTTAGATCCAAAAGCCTTAAATGGGTATGTTAAAAGGAAACATTTAAAAATACTTTCCAGGGAAGAAATATTTGGACAAATGTCAGGAGCAAAATACTTTTCTTCTTTAAATGCTTTGAATGGACTTTGGCAAATACCGTTAGAGCAGGAAAGTCAATTGCTATGTACATTTAACACAACTTTTGGATGCTACTGGTTTAAAAGATTACCTTTTGGATTATGTTCAATTTCAGGGGCATTTCACAGAGCAGTACAAAATAGTTTTGAAGATATAGATGGCAGCACATATACATAGATGATCTAATAATACGGGGAAGAACTTTTAAGAGCATGATATAAGATTAACTCAAGCAATATCTGGAGCAAAAGAAGCAGGACTGAAACTTAACCCAAATAAATGTAAATGTAGAGTGCAAGAATTCATGTTTCTAGGAAAAAAGCTGTCCAGTCAGGGATTACAGACTAATCCACACTGAATACAAGCCACTGATAATATTGCTTACCCAAATGAGAAGGAGTCAGTCATTACGGAATTTTGGGGGTATGGCTATTTTTATAGGAAACCTAGCAGAAAAAATAACAAATATAAGGGTTTAACTTTGTAAAACTAATCAGTGGAAATGGGACAGACAACATCAACAAGAATTTAGAAAGTTTAAGCAACTTAATAAAAACAGCTCCAGTATTCAAATGATTTGATAGCAGCAGACTTACAAAATTGCCTTCAGATGCATCCAGACAAGGCCTAGGAGCAGTTCTGTAGCAGAAGTCTGGTGCTCTATGGAAACTAGTTGCTTATGCATCCAGAGCAATGTCAGACTGGAATGTCAGATCGAGAAAGAGGCTCAGATAGAGAAAGAGGTTTGGCATTGGTTTTTGCATACCAAAAATTTCACATATGGTAGATCAGTACGGGCAGAAACAGATTATAAATGATCAGTTCATATTTTAAAAAGGAACATGACAGACAGACATCCTCAGATACAAAGATTATCCTCCATCATATCTACCACTCCTCCCAGTTTAGTGTCAACTGTGAACTTGCTGAGGGTGCAATTCATCCCATCATCCAGATCATTAATAAAGATGTTGAACAAAACCGGCCCCAGGACCGACCCCTGGGGCACTCCGCTTGATACCGGCTGCCAACTAGACATCGAGCTGTTGATCACTACCTGTTGAGCCCGATGATCTACCCAGCTTTCTATCCACCGTATAATCCATTCATCCAATCCATATTTCTTTAACTTGCTGGCAAGAATACTGTGGGAGACTGTATCAAAAGCTTTGCTAAAGTCAAGATATATCACGTCCACCGCTTTCCCCATATCCACAGAGCCAGTTATCTCATCATAGAAGGCAATCAAGTTGGTCAGGCATGACTTGCCCTTGGTGAATCCATGTTGACTGTTCCTGGTCACCTTCTTCTCCTCCAAGTTCTTCAAAATGGATTCCTTGCAATCCTTGGATGCACAAACATAAGGGAACATAAGACCAATAGTCCTTCTAACCCAGTATCCTGTCTCCTGACAGTGGCCAATGCCAGATGCTTCAACGGGAATTAACAGAATAGAACTATTATCAAGTGATCCATCCCATCATCCAGTCCCAGCATCTAGCGGTCAGAGGTTTAGGGCCACCCAAAGCAGGGGGTGGCATCCCTGATCATCTTGACTAATAGCAATTGATGGACCTATCCTCCAGGAACTTATGTAATTATTTTGTGAACCCTGTTATACTTTTCGCTTTCATAACATCCCCGGGCAATGACTTCCACAGGTTAACTGTGCGTTGTGTGAAGAAATACTTCCTATTGTTTATTTTAAAGCTGCTGCCTATTAATTTCATTGGGTGACCCCTGGTTTTCGCCACATCATGATTTTATGAATTTCTATCATATCCTAAGTTCCCTCTATGCTGTGCAGCTGGCCGGCTGCCCAGCAGGCTATCAAGTGCTGTGCACTTCAGGTGTCCCTCCCCGCACTGCTGTGCTGCTCCTGCCTTCTGCCTTGCAGCCACCTCTTGCTTGATGTTCAGGTCCAGGGGGATGTTGTTTTAGTTTTTTTGACTGGTTTATGCATTTCATAATTTTTATTTCTCTCTTATGCTTAAATTTAATACTTTGAGTAGTGAGTTCTAAAATGCCTAACCTGTCCTGCTGGAGTAATTATCACCTATGGTAACTTTTAAAAATATATATATTATATCTAGGTTTTTCGTTTCTACTAGTGGCGCAGATCCACACATTACCTCGATATGGTGCACATAACAAAATTCATTCCGCACATGGATGGAAAAAATTAGAGGGAACACTGATCATATCCCCAGTTTGTTGTCTCTTTTCCAAGCTGAACAGTTCCAGTCTTTTAAATCTCTCCTCATATGGAAGCTGTTCCATTCCCCTAATCATTTGTGTTGCCCTTCTCTCTACCTTCCCATTTCTAATATATCTTTTTTTGAGATTGGGTGACGAGAACCACATGTAGTATTTAAGGGTATCTCAAGTAGGAGCAGAGAGGTGCTTTTACCTCTGTATTTGGCACTGGTGCCACAACTGGTGGAATCCTGTGTCCAGTGCTGGTGCCCACATATAGTAATACACCAAAGGAGCTCAGTCTATTTAGCTTAAAGAAGAAAAGATTAAGGGCTAACTTGATTATAGTCTATAAATGATCTACATAGGGAAAATATTTAATAATGGGCTCTTCAGTCTAGCAGACAAAGGTTTAACATGATCCAATGGCTGGCAGTTGAAGCTAGATAATTCACACAGGAAATAAGATCTGAATTTTTGACAGTGAGGGCAATTAGCCACTGGAACAATTTCCCAAGGGTCATGGTGGATTCTCCATCACTCAGATTGGATTTTTAAAACAGATCTACTCTAGGAATTCTTTTGGGGGCAGGTCTCTGGCCTGTGTTATGCAGGAGGTCAGATTAGATGATCAAAACAGTCTTTTGGCCTTGGAATCTATAAAAAGACTATATTGAAAATGTGCTGGAAAAGTATGGCCTTTTGGCACAATAAGAGGTAAGTGGATTTCCTGGAGAACACCTAGAGAGAAGTTCATACAAATTACAACTCCACTTATGCAAAACTCCAGCCTTTTGATGCTGCACCCTGAGGAAAGGCTCATTGCTGCTGATCACCTGTTAATAAAGGCCAAGATCGAAGGCCCGCAATGTGTAAAAGAATGGCTGAGCTGCCCAGTCTCAGTGTTTTGGTTCTGGACCTAAGATGGATGAACTTGTAAACAGAGATAAAACCCAGTTGTGGGGTTGAAAGGACTAAAATCTATCAGATCCCGAGGCTGGAGCTGGGGGGTGACCTCTGGTAAGCTTATTAGTATGTGCGTAGTTTCTTTTATTGTTTTAATATGTTTTCTCTGTAATGCTTTCACCGTATGAATAAATGTGCTTGCTTAGAAGGAGCTGCGTGATAACTTATAACTGAAGGCAGTAAATTGGTCATAGCTCTACGAGAGAAAGCAAAACACAGGCACTGGCTTTTTAGGCAGTCTGGCTCGCTGTAGACAGGGGTGGCTCTATGTTTTTTGCCACCCCAAGCACGGCAGTCAGGTGGCCTTTGGTGGCATGCCTGCGGGCGGTCCACGGTCACGTGGATTCAGTGGTGTTTCTGCAGGTGATCTGCCGGTCCCGCACCAACAGTGTATCCACCGCCAAATCGCCGCCAAAACCACAGGACCGGTGGATCTCCCGCAGGCATGCCGCCGAAGGCCACCTGACACCTCTCAGCCACCGGCAGGCCAGCTCCCATGGCTTGCCGCCCCAGGCATGCGTTTGCTGTGCTGGTGCCTCAAGCCGCCCCTGGCTGTAGATATCACAGTGTGAGGAATGATTAAAATCTCTGGTCAGGAGGAAGTGAGACGTAGGCTCAGTCCAGGAGAGGTGGTGGCCGGGAGCTGGAAGCCTAAGGTGGGTGCCCTTGGTTGACCATAGAGTGGGTACAGATGCAGTTGCACTGAAACTGTGACATAGATGGTGGAAGAAGTGAATATGGGGTCTATGACTGTGTGAACTGCATAAGTGCCAACAGGTCTGAAAGCATATACTGTAGAGGAAAAAAGCTCAGAGCAAAGTCTGAGTCTTTTTGGGAAAGAAATAGTGAAGACAGACAGGGAATAATGAGTTAAGAACAGCTGGAGAAAAGTCAGCCACTTGAGCTCTGAAGAGAAAGGCAACTGCTTACTGAGGAGTGGAAAAAGTTGACTCGCTGTATTCTGGTGATCAAAAGATTGTCCTGGTTTGCAGGGTGCATCCAGCCCACTGGCAGAGGGTCCAGCAGGCGGTGGAAATCTTGGAGCCATCTCCCTGGACAGAAGCAAGGAAGAGGCTGACATGCATCTGACGAAGTGGGTATTCACCCACAGAAGTTTATGCTCCAATACATCTGTTAGTCTTAAAGGTGCCACAGGACTCTCTGTTGCTTTTTTTACAGATCCAGACTAACACGGCTAGTCCTCTGATAGATGACAGAGTCAACACCCATGCTCCATCCAGATCAAATATATCACTGCAACGAGGATCGGGATCAGATCTACAGGTAGATCAAGAGAGGATACAGCTGGAGAAAGACAGACTGTATCTGGAAACCCAGTGCCAGCAGCAGCACAAGAGAGCAGAGAAGAAACAGCGGCAGCATGAGGAGAGAGGACAGGGAACCTCAATATCAGCTCAAGATGGAGAGACTGCGCCAGCAAAACCATAATCCAGGGAGAAGTGACAGATATGGCAAGATCATGCAATATCCTTGAAGAGATTATTGTTTGTGTATTACTGTGGGACAGGAGTGTAGGTAACCTCTTTAGGGTTACAGCTGTGACAGATGTGAGACCTGGGAATTCCAACAATTATATTGAAAAAGTGCCGGACGAGTGTGGTCTTTCAGGACAGTCAGCGGCACTGCTATGGGTACCCGCATGGCCCCACAATATGCCAACATTTTTATGGCTGACTTAGAACAACGCTTCCTTAGCTCTCGTCCCCTAACGCCCCTACTCTACTTGCGCTACATTGATGACATCTTCATCATCTGGACCCATGGAAAAGAAGCCCTTGAGGAATTTCACCATGATTTCAATAATTTCCATCCCACCATCAACCTCAGCCTAGATCAATCCACACAAGCGGTCCATTTCCTGGACACTACTGTGCTAATAAGCGATGGTCACATCAATACCACCCTATACCGGAAACCTACTGACCGCTACACTTACCTACATGCCTCCAGCTTCCATCCAGGACACACCACACGATCCATTGTCTACAGCCAAGCTCTAAGATATAACCGCATTTGCTCCAATCCCTCGGATAGAGACAAGCACCTACAAGATCTCTATCAAGCATTCTTAAAACTACAATACCCACCTGCTGAAGTGAAAAAACAGATTGACAGAGCCAGACGAGTACCCAGAAGTCACCTCCTACAAGACAGGCCCAACAAAGAAAATAACAGAACACCACTAGCTGTCACCTTCAGCCCCCAACTAAAACCTCTCCAGCGCATCATCAGAGATCTACAACCTATCCTGAAAGATGATCCTTTACTCTCACAGATCTTGGGAGACAGACCTGTCCTCGCTTACAGACAACCCCCCAACCTAAAGCAAATACTTACCAGCAACCACACATCACTGAACAAAACCACTAACCCAGGAACCTATCCTTGTAACAAACCCCGATGCCAACTCTGTCCACATATCTATTCAAGTGACATCATCATAGGACCTAATCACATCAGCCATACCATCAGGGGCTCGTTCACCTGCACATCTACCAATGTGATCTATGCCATCATGTGCCAGCAATGCCCCTCTGCCATGTACATTGGCCAAACCGGACAGTCTCTACGCAAAAGAATTAATGGACACAAATCTGACATCAGGAATCAAAATACTCAAAAACCAGTGGGAGAACACTTTAACCTGTCTGGTCATTCAGTGACAGACCTGCGGGTGGCTATATTACAACAGAAAAACTTCAAAAACAGACTCCAAAGAGAGACTGCAGAGCTAGAATTGATATGCAAACTAGACACAATCAACTCCGGTTTGAATAAGGACTGGGAATGGCTGAGCCATTACAAACGTTGACTATCTCCCCTTGTAAGTACTCTCACACTTCTTATCACACTGTCTGTACTCCGCTAGCTTGATTATCACTTCAAAAGTTTTTTTTTTTTTTTTTTTTTCTCTTAATTAATTGGCCTCTCAGAGTTGGTAAGACAACTCCCACCTGTTTATGCTCTCTGTATGTGTGTATATATATCTCCTCAATATATGTTCCATTCTATATGCATCCGAAGAAGTGGGCTGTAGTCCACGAAAGCTTATGCTCTAATAAATTAGTTAGTCTCTAAGGTGCCACAAGTACTCCTGTTCTTCTTTTTGCGGATACAGACTAACACGGCTGTTACTCTGAAACTTGTAAGTGTGAAGTGGATTTCCTGGGGAATCATTAGGGAGAGGTTATTGCAACTCCAGTTATGAAAAAACCCAGCCTTTTGAAGCTATGCCCTGGGGAAAGGCTCAAGCCAGAGCTGTCAGGGCTTCCAGTTTCTCAACAGACCACCAAGTGGGCAGCTGGAGCTCTGGGCAGCCGCGTCAATTTTGTTTTGATAAGTCAAAATGGAATGTCATTTTGATTTTTCGAAATGAAAGTTTCAGCCCTCCCCCATCCCCAGCCAGTTCCATGGGAAATTCTGAAGCTGGGAATTTTCTTTCCTATGCAGAATATATATTTTTTTAATTTAAGAATTTAATGCAGAACAGGAATTCCAGCCCAAACTCCAGTCCCCGCTTCTCCCAGCTGGAAGCTCTGTAAGACAGGCAGCCTGGGGAGCCCACAGCTATTTTAGTTCTGGTCTGTAGTCACAGGATGTACTGTGGGGAGGGGGCAGGAGTATTGGCTGTGGGGAGAGCACCCAGCTACTCCAGTTCCAGCCTCTCCCAGCAGGAGGCGCTGTACTGAATGGTGTAGCAGCACTGTTTTTTGCACAGAAGTGGAGTTTATTTAATATCTGGAGTTCTTTATCACATCTTACATTTAACATGCTGTCCAAAACTAAGGCCATTTATGTAAGATTACAGCCCTATCACCTTATATACACATAGATTGTTTTTTATCTGCCACCAGCCCAGTGTGTGCTCATGGAGCAGTTGACTCCCTTTGCATTGCTGTGCAAAGTGCAGGCATGCCTCACGGGGCACGCTCCGCCCAGAAAGCACTGGGACAAAGAAGAGGGACAAAGATCAACAGCCTGTCCTGAATGACAACTAGCCCCACTACTCCCTCTGTGCTTGCAGGCTCCTTCCTGGCAGCCCTGCAGTGAGTCAGTGCATGCTGGCTGTGCAGACTGCAGGGCAATGGGATTTATAGCTGCTCTTCTCCAGGAGATAAATAGGTTTCCATTCTGGTCCCCTTGTTTTTATTTTGTCCTTGAGTTTAACAGATGCAGATAATCTGCATAATCTCAGCCAGAGGCACTGCCCAGTGAGTCCCACAGCTGTAACTTTGTGCCAGGAATACAAATGTCTGAAAGGCCAAAACTATGGCTATGTCTACACTACACAGCTTTTGACACAGCCGTGCTGCTAAAATTCACGCAGTGGAGCCGCTGTTTGTCAGCTCTCCTGCCGACAAAAAACTTCTACCCTCAACGAGCGGCATTTGCGTTGTCGGCAGGAAAGCACTCCTGCCGACAATGCACTGTTCACATTGGCACTTGTCGCGGCAAAACTTTTGTCTTTCGGGGGGGAGGGGTTAACACCTCTGAAAGACAAAAGTTTTGTCATTCAATTGCCAGTGTGGACATAGCCTATAACAGGGTTCAAAAAAGAACTAGATAAATTCATGGAGGATAGGTCCATCAATGGCTATTAGCCAGGATGGGCAGGGATGGTGTCCCTAGCCTCTGTTTGCCAGAAGCTGGCAATGGGCGGCAGGAGGTGGATCACTTGATGATTGCCTGTTCTGTTCATTCCCTCTGGGGCCCCTGAAATTGGCCACTGTCAGAAGACAGGATAATGGTCTAGATGGACCTTTGGTCTGACCCAGTGTGGCCGTTCTTATGTTCTTATGTCAGAAATCACATGGCAGATTCACCAGAGGATCTAGAGGCAAAGGCCCCCAATCCTCTTAGCTCTGCCCTACAGTCCCAGCCACTCTGCTGTGCTCCCTCCAGAGATGGCAGGATCACAGGATATTTGTGGGTTCAGCCCAAACTCTGGGCAGCTGGGAGAAACTTACCCCACAACCTCCACTCACTGCCTCATTCGCAGAGTTGGTCAATCTCAAACCTGGGGTATGTGTGTGTTTGGTTCCTCATCTGCATATGCAGGAACCACACGCCCCCTCTCCTGCCAACATGAAGGCGATGGAATCAGGCTTCCCTAGGCCAGAACTCCGCTCTGCTGGATGAACTGCCAGATTCATACTGAGCTTCATGCCCTGGCTCAGGCAGTGAGCACTGACCACTGTGCCCATTGTACCCACAGTTTGCAGGAGTTTATCAGCCAGGCTTCTGCACATCCAGTGACTCCAGCTCCCTGTCTGCTGAGGAGCAAGGCCACCTGCTGAGACTCTTTGGAGCTGTCTCCTACACTGTGTGGGTGACCCCCACAGTTCTGTCTATCTAGGCACTTCCAGTGTCCTAATCACCATAGTATCTAGGCACAGTAACTGTCTCACATCTGGAAACAGAAGGGCACACTGAGCTGGGTGTCTGCATGCTTTTCTGGTTCCTGTGCGGGCAGCTGCTCCCTGGATCCTGAAAACCACCTTTACAAAAGGTATTTTATGGCCAAGGAAACCAAATCAGAAGGAGCCAGATTTGCATTTGCTCAGAGTCAGCATCCACCAGGCACCCGACATGTTGAGGGCCTGCAAAAACCTAGGGTGTGTGCTTCATCCTCATTCCAAAGGTAGAGTGACTCTCTCTGGATCTGACAAGGTGGGGGAGGGAATATCTTTTATTGGGCCAACTCTGATGGTGAGAGACAAACTGTCTATTTTACCCAGAGCTCTTCTTCAGGTCTCTCAGCCTGTCCATCTCTCACCACATCCCTCTCGCTCTTGCTCACACACACCCTCTTTGCCTTATGGCATTATTGCCTTGGACCCATCAGGATCAAACCCCATGATGCTGGGTGCTGTATCAACACAGACGCAGTCTAATCTAGTCTTAACTAATCAATGGTGTCTCTAAGAATCTTTACCCTCTAAGAGCTTCTGTCCAAAAAGGAGTCATACAGCCATAGAGTTTAAGGCCAGAAGGAACCACTATATCAGGGGTGGGCAAACTTTTTGGCCAGAGGGCCACATCTGGGTGGGGAAATTGCATGCAGGGCTCTGGGGGAGGGGGCAGAGGGCTCCGCATGCTGCCCTCACCTGCAAGTACCTCCCCCGAAGCTCCCATTGGCCGCGGTTCCCCGTTCCCGGCCAATGGGAGCTGCTGGGGGGGCAGTGCCTGCAGGCAAGGACAGCTTGCGGAGCCCTCTGCCCCTGCACCCCCCCAGGGGCCAAAGGGATATGGTGCTGGCCACTTCCGGAAGCGGCATGGGGCCCGCAGCGCCCCTGGGGTGGCAATCCCACGGGCTGGATCCAAAGCCCTGATGGACCGGATCTGGCCCGCGGGCCATAGTTTGCCCACCCCTGCACTAGATCATCCAGTCTGATCTCCTGTTAGATGGTGCAGTGGGCATCTCTCTGACTTGGGTTATTAGCTCTCCAGGGCAGAGACTGTCTCTTCAAATATGTTTGTGCATCACCTGGGCAATGTCCTGGTTATACCTTTGCGTTCTACCACAATAAACAACTATGAACGCTCTATCTGGGAGCAGATCTGACTCCATGGATGCATGTTTCCTGGCATTGTCACTGCACAGTTTTGTGCCATGCGGGAATGCAGGGACAGGCATAATCAGAGGAGTTTGTTGTGGAAGGCAGTAACCTGACTGCCTTGCTCTGCTGCAGAGTCAAGAGCAATCTCCATTTGAAATGTTCCCAGCAGGGTGGATAAAAATCAATAATTTTTTTTTTAAATCAGATTTTTTTGGATAAAATGCTTTTTGAGGAAAAAACCTATCTAAAGATAGTTTCTATTAAGATACATTATAGCTCAAAGATATCTCATCATGGAATAGGGATAATAAATTCTAATTCTATAGTATGAGACAATATATTCCTGTAATGTTTAAGAAAAGTTTTGTAAATGAGTTGCACTAGTCCATGGATTAGGGACCCGATCTTATGGGGTTCCAGGGGCTTCTGTATAGATTATTTAGGTTAATCTTTCTATCTACCTAATGGGACTCAGTGCTCAGTCTAGAAGATGCCATCAGAGATGCTTAGTTTTGCAGTTCTCAAATTGTGGATTTATGTCTCCAGAGATAACATGCTTGTTAACAGCAAAAATGTTTTTAAATAAATAAATAAATAATATATAGAGGTAAGAAATAACAGACCTCAACCCTATTGTCCCTCTGCAAATTTATGTACACAGAGTCAATCCCTTACTTCTCTCTAAAACTGCAAAGTTTCAAAAAGTTCAATGAACAGAAGATTGTTGGGGGCGGAATAGATCTGGACAAGGAGAAGAAGTCTGGAGATAAATGTGAGAAGGGAGGAACAGGCAGTAGAAACAAAAGTGAAACTGTTTGAACAGCATATTCCAGAAGTCTTGAGGTCTTTCTGAGTGTAACCTTCATTGATTTGAGATCCACCATACCATTCTCTCACTAGAAGGGAAAACCTATAATGGCAGCAGGCTGTAAAAGAGACCCAGTTTGGGAATATTTTACTGAAGTTCCTCTACCCGTGGGTAAGACAGGCATGCGTACAAAATGAAAACAGTGCAACAAAGAAATGCAAGGCCTGGTTGCCCAAATGAAACAACATCATGAGGAGTGTTCCTTCTCAGGAGGAAGCTGCGTTGAAGATGATGAAAGGAACATGTCTGAACATGCAGGATCTTCAGGTTGTAACAACCAACAAGAATGCACTTTTATGTAGAAATCCATGATTAAATCGAGTCTTCCTGACTAGTGATTTACATCATGATTTAAATCAAATTGATTTAAATCAAATCCACCCTGGTTCCCAGCCTGCCACACGCATGCTGTGGAACTAGGGCCCCAGGCCTTGTCTCGCATGCATGAAGAGCTGGGACGGTACACCTGCCCAGGGCTGTGTTGTGCAAAATCTGACGGGAAAAGCCAGAGTGGGCCAGAGCAGCCAGCTTCCAAGAAGCCAACCTGGTAGCACTGCAGCATTCCATACTGTGGGGGTTCTTGGCTGGGTTACCCTTTGCACTAGAGGTATTTCCAGTTCTCCACATAGTGCGCACGTATGTGGGCTGTGTTACTCTGCCTTGGGCAATATGCCCACAGTATTGCTAACACTTGCAAAGAGATCATGATCCACAGGATTTTGGTGCCTGTCAGGATAGGAGAAGCTCCTCTGTTCCTGTGATTTTGAGGGTAGGCATGCAGGCAGAGCTCTGAGGACCCAGATCTGCCCGGCCACTGAGCCTTCACGTGTAGAGCAGGTTAGCAGAGAGAGGGTCAGGGCAGCAGGGGGTGGGGGAGAAGTTGAGGAATTGGTGCTATTGGGATCTGGGCAGAAAAGAAGCCCTGGAGCAGCAGGTAGGTGAACAACTGGTTGGAAAACCGTTCCCAGAGAGTAGTTATCAGTGGTTCACAGTCAAGTTGGAAGGGCATAACGAGTGGGGTCCCGGAGGGATCAGTTCTGGGTCCGGTTCTGTTCATTATCTTCATCAATTATTTAGATGATGGCATAGAGAGCACATTTATAAAATTTGCGGATGATACCAAGCTGGGAGGATTGACAGCACTTTGGAAGACAAGATTAAAATTCAAAATGATCTGGACAAACTGGAGAAATGGTCTGAAATTCAATAAGGACAAATGCAAAGTACTCCACTTAGGAAGGAACAATCAGTTGCACACATACAAAATGGGAAATGACTGCCTAGGAAGGAGTACCGCAGAAAGGGATCTGGGGGTCATAGTGGATCACAAACTAAATATGAGTCAACAGTGTAACACCGTTGCAGAAAAAGCAAACATCATTCTGAGATGTATTAGCAGGAGTGTTGTAAGCAAGACATGAAAAGTAGTTCTTCCGCTCTACTCCGTGCTGATTAAGCCTCAACTAGAGTATTGTGTCCAGTTCTGGGTGCCACATTTCAGGAAAGATGTGGAGAAATTGGAGAAAGTCTAGAGAAGAACAACAAAAATTATTAAAGGTCTGGAAAACATGACCTATGAGGGAAGATTGAAAAAATTGGGTTTGTTAGTCTGGAGAAGAGAAGACTGAGGGGGGACATGATAACAGTTTACAAGTACATAAAAGGTTGTTACAAGGAGAAGGGAGAAAAATTGTTCTCATTGTTATCTTGTTCAATTGTTCTCTGAGGACAGGACAAGAAGCAATAGGCTTTAATTGCAGCAGGGGAGGTTTAGGTTGGACATTAGGAAAAACTTTCTAACTGTCAGGCTGGCTAAGCACTGGAATAAATTGCCCAGGGAGGTTGTGGAATCTCCATCATTGGAGGTTTTTAAGAGCAGGTTGGACAAACTCCTGTCAGGGATGGTCTAGATAATACTTAGTCCTGCCTTGAGTGCAGGGAACTGGACTAGATGATCTCTCGAGGTCCCTTCCAGTCCTATGATTCTATGTATTGTAACTGCAGAGTCATTTATCTGTCAATATAGTTAGTAAAACAAGAAGAAGAAAGGCAAATGATTTTATGGTTTCACAGTAGTAAGGGTAAGTGGAGTCCCACATGCGCAGCCAGGGAGTGACGTGTTTTGTGGGCATTAAAGATTGTCTTTTTAATCTGCAATTCTCACATGCACACACTGGCAGAGGACTACAGGGGAGTCAAGGAGTCAAAAGAGAGACTGAAAAGAATGATTTGGGGAGCCTGAGTCATGATTTTTGAGGTCTTGAGGCTGACAGCCATGTGCCCATGTACCCCAGAGGGGCTGCAGGGGAAAGGTGGCTCAGGCCATCTTAACCAAATTGTTTCTGACATAAACTCCCAGAAAGGTGGGGCTGGAAGGGACCCCGAGACATTCCTGGTAGCTGTTTGGCCTGTTCTTTAAAAACCTCCAGTGGGGGTGGTTCCAGGACCCTGCTTGGAAGTCTGTTCCAGAGCTTGACTCCCTTATGGGGGGGGGCATAGTGGGAGATTGGGGGAGTAGGGGGTATATGTTGCCAATTTTGATTGGATGTATTCCTGGGGCTTCACTACATGACATAATCTTCAATGAAAGATTAATCTTTAAATCCTGGAGACTCCAGGACAATCAGCGGGGGGCACTGGGAGCCCAGCGCTGGGGGTGCGGGGCGGGAGGGGGGAAAGCGGGGGAATGGCTGGAGCCTGCGCCTCTTGTTGGCCGAACTATGCAGGGTCTTGCGGGGAGGCTTGAGGCTGCCTGACCCAGCCGAGCTCCCGGAGGGAGTTCCCCGCAGAGCCACAGAAACTGCTGGGAAGGAAGCAGCTGCTCGGGTGCGGGTGACTCACCAGCCCTGGAAGTCCCGATGTTGGGACCTATGTCTCCGTGAGTCAGGGCCACGCACGGGAGCAGGTATCGGCTCCGCACCCGAGATCCCGGCCCACGTCACACACACGCCCCCCCCGGCACTGCCCGCCCCCCACAACAGGTCCTACGCCCCGCCCAGCCCCCAGTCAGCTCCTCCACGCACCCCCCCCACCGCCCGCACCCCCAGCTCCCCCACACCGTCCCGCACCGCCCGCCTCCCTCAGCTTGTCCGCACCCCCACACACACACTGCCCGCCCCCCCCAGCAGGTCCTCCGCACCACCCCCGCACTGCCCGCACCCCCCAACAGGTCCTTGGACCACCCCCGCACTGCCCCAGTCAGCTCCTCCGCACCCCCCTGCACTGCCCGGCCAACTCCTCCGCCCCCTCCCTGCACCGCCCGCACAGTCAGCTCCTCTGCACCCCTGCCAGCTCCTCTGCCTCCCGCCCGCCTTGCACTGCCTGTCCTGCTCCTCCGCACCCCCCCGCACTGACCGCCTGCCTCCCCGGCACCGCAAACCCCCCCCCCCCAGCTGGTCCTTCTGAACAGCTCTGGAAAGCCAGGCCTTCCCATTTTCCATCCCTACCCCTTGGCAGAGTACAGATGGCAAGATAAAAAGCCTTCCAGAAATTCAAAGCTTCTTTACACGGTTCCAGGCCCATGCTGTGTCCTTCCGATCCAAAATCCTCAGGCATAAAAGGTGGTTAGTTGCAGCCTTAGCTGTAAAATGAGCAAATTCTGGTGCTAGCAATAGCTACTCTGCACCCTTCCCACCCAATTATAGATTCATACATTCTAGGGCTGGAAGGGACCTTGAGAGATCATCGAGTCTAGTCCCCTGCCCTCATGGCAGGACCAAATACTGTCTAGACCATCCCTGATAGACATTTATCTAACCTACTCTTAAATATCTCCAGAGATGGAGATTCCACAACCTCCCTAGGCAGTTTATTCCAGTGTTTAACCACCCTGACAGTTAGGAACTTTTTCCTAATGTCCAACCTAAACCTCCCTTGCTGCAGTTTAAGCCCATTGCTTCTTGTTCTATCCTTAGAGGCTAAGATGAACAAGTTTTCTCCCTCCTCCTTATGACACCCTTTTAGATACCTGAAAACTGCTATCATGTCTCCTCTGTCTTCTCTTTTCCAAACTAAACAAACCCAGTTCTTTCAGCCTTCCTTCATAGATCATTGTGCCATGCAGCAATACATGACACAAAGTAGAGACAAAGAGACACTGAAAATACACCTTGTGCCACAACTGGTGTACACAGAGACACAGCAGTACAAAGACCAGCAGCTGGGTCGCACTCACCTACCCTATGCTTGGCACAGGCTATTGGAGACAGAAACCACAATGCTGATGATGCCATATTCACTTACAATGACAGTGAAGTGAACATGGTGCCCCTTGCTCTAAAGCCTGGCTCTGGATACACCATTCTGACCTGTGGGCCAGCGGGACATAGACTGAGAGCCCATTGCAGGTATTGGGTTCATACAGGGACCAACTAAAACAGAGAAATTCTTGTGAGACCTAAGGAGTGAAAAGAGAGCAGGGAAGGAGAGTTGCAAAGTGCCACCCAATTGTCAGATGACACCTGCTTCCCTCAGAATCACTGAGCAGCTGATACACACATTAGTGTCTCCCTGCATACACCCAGGATCCTGAATATTCCAGACCCACACAACTTCCAGGCTTCAGGCTGCAGAGAGATTTCAACTTGGTCAAAAACAGAATGTCTCCAGTACAACTCACAACTCAGGTAGCTTCAATGCACTTAAAAGAACTTCACATGTTATGTCCATTGTAGGGCCTCAAATTATTCCAGAGCTGACTCCAAATAACATAACCTCTGCAGCTTTTGCTGGTGGGGAACCACTCGAGTGGATCTGCCAACAGGTGTTGTAGAAATCAATTTGTGATCCCAAGATAAACATATGCACCAACAAACCTCCAGGAGGGTTTGGATGCACTTTGGAGAAATGTACATGCCCAACATGTTTTAACATATAAACCCAATTCCTACTATTTGCGGCAGGGCCCAGCAGCCAGGGTGTCCCATAAAGCAGCAAGAGGGTTTCAAAGGGTTTAAAAAAATAATACCAAGATTTTAAATAAAAAAAAAAGAGAAAATATCCAGCAAGTAATACCTTCCATAATACAACTCCAGCAACCTCACATTCCTCCATGTGACTCTGCAACTCTGACTCCCAGAGGGCCTTTGTGAGGAAGGGAAGTCCTGCCTCCGTCTCTTTGGGTGATTGACAAGCCATCCAGCTCTCTTTTCCTCACTCCTGGCTCTACAAGAGCTTTGCCCCATCCCACTATTAATACTAAGTATTCATATTACTGTAATACAAGAGGCATCAACTGACGTGCTGTACATATACATAATGAGAGAGAATCCCTGACCCAAAGAGCTTACTGTCTAAATAAGCAAGAGAGACAAACAATGGGAAGGGAAACAAAGAGATGAAGTGATTTGCCTAACGTTACACAGCCAGTCAATAGCTGAGCACGAAGAGAACCAAGTTCTCTTTTTTCCTTATCTAGTATCCAAACCACTAGACCAGGATTCAGCAACCTTTAGCACGCGGCCCATCAGGGAACTCCGCTGGCAGGCTGGGACAGTTTGTTTACCAGCAGGGTCTGCAGGTTCAGCCAATTGCAGCTCCCAATGGCTGCGGTTCGCCATTCCAAGCCAATGGGGACTGCGGAAAGCGGTGCGGGCCGAGGGATTTGCTGGTTGCCGCTTCCTGCAGCCCCCATTGGCCTGGAATGGTGAACCGCGGCCAGTGGGATCTGCGATCAGTCGAACCTGCAGACGCTGCAGGTAAACAAACCGTCCCGTCCCGTCAACAGATTTCCCTGATGCGCCGCATGCCAAAGGTTGCCGATCCCTGCACTAGACCATGCTCCCTCTCAGCTTGGTATTTTTTTCATAGAGTTTCAAAGAAAAACTGTCCCTGTGCATTTGTTTCAAATCAACATTCTGAAGACTCAGTGGATATGACCCACTATTTAGTATGAACAGACTCCCAACATTTACATGCAAAATCATGTGGGATCATTGTTTTCAAATTTCCTATGTTCACATTATGAGAACAGAATATAGATTGCCTATCCTAAAACATAAGAGAGGGTATGCAGGATTATGCCATGTTACATGAATGCCTTTAAAGAAAGGTGTGTTGTACACTGGATTGGGAAACCTGGCATGCTACAAGTAAGCAGTGACACGGCTTCGGGTGCATCCCAAAAAAGAAGGATGGGCCTGTCACTTCAGCAGCATGTCTGACATTAAAGGTTGCTAACGCTAGTGCTTTGCTCTGGAATATAACCTCTGGATGACAGCAGACATACGCTGATAGGGTGTCCAGCACAAGAGCTTTATGCTGTTTGATGTGATGGTGACATGTGACATTTTGGTTTGCAAATATTTTCTCTGTCTGTGGACTAGCCTTTCCGATTTTTCATTACAAGACTGGGCATTCAGCAGAAATATAAATGTGTCAGATAATACAAGTATTAGGGGGTAGCCGTGTTAGTCTGTATCTACAAAAACAACAAGGATAAGCTTTCGTGGGTAAAAACCTCACTTCTTCAGATGCATATAGTGAAAGTTATAGATGCAGGCATTATATAGTGACACATGGAGAGCAGGGAGTTACTTCACAAGTGGAGAACCAGTGTTGACAGGGCCAATTCAATCAGGGTGGATGTAGTCCACTCCCAATAATGGATGAGGAGGTGTCAATTCCAGGAGAGGAAAAGCTGCTTCTGTAATGAGCCAGCCACTCCCAGTCCCTATTCAAGCCCAGGTTAATGGTGTTAAATTTGCAAATGAATTTTAGTTCTGCTGTTTCTCTTTGAAGTCTATTTCTGAAGTTTTTTTGTTCAATGATAGTGACTTTTAAATCTGTAATAGAATGGCCAGGGAGATTGAAGTATTCACTTACTGGCTTATGTATGTTACCATTCCTGATGTTCGATTTGTGTCCATTTATTCTTTTGCGGAGGGACTGTCCGGTTTGGCCAATGTACATGGCAGAGAGGCATTGCTGGCACATGATGGCATATATAACTTTAGTGGATGTGCAGGTGAATGAGCCCTTGATGGTGTGGCTGATGTGGTTGGGTCCTCTGATGGTGTCGCCAGAGTAGATATGGGGACAGAGTAGGCAATGAGGTTTGCTACAGGGATTAGTTCCTGGGTTGGTGTTTCTGTGGTGTGGTGTGTAGTTGCTGGTGAGTATTTGCTTCAGGTTGGGGGGTTGTCTGTAAGCGAGGACTGGCCTGCCTCCCAAGGTCTGTGAGAGTGAGGGATCATTTTCCAGGATAGGTTGTAGATCGTGGATAATGCGCTGGAGAGGTTTTAGCTGGGGGCTGTATGTGATGGCCAGTGGTGTTCTGTTATTGTCCTTGTTGGGCCTGTCCTGTAGTAGATGATTTCTGGGTACCCGTCTTGCTCTGTCAATCTGTTTCCTCACTTCCCCAGGTGGGTATTGTAGTTTTACAAATGCTTGATAAAGATCTTGTAGGTATTTGTCTCTGTTTGTCAGATAATATAGTTCCAAATCTGGAAGGTCAGAGCAGTATCAGTTCAGGGAAGGAAATGAGCAATAATATTTCCCCTCCATCTCCCCAGAGTGGAGACACATTCAGCAGCAGCTGGCAAGTGTGGAAGCAGTATGTGGATGGCTGGTTTAGAGTAATGCTCCCCATTCTTTGCTTCCATGGAAGCTCCATCACAGGAATGCTGTGGGGATTTATGGATTTCTGGAGACGGGATTGGGATGCGAGGGGGTGAAGAAAGAAAGGAGATGCTCTCTGTGGCATGCTGTCCTGCTGAACCTGGAAGTTCCCAAACAGCAATCTGGATCAGGTGTCAGTGCCGCTTGGTGTGCCTTAAACAATATGACCCCCACAGACCAACTCTTCTTGCTCCTTCGCCTTAATCTGGAGGAAACCAGTGCTGACTAGGAGAATAGGGGGAACAGGGCCTAAGTGGAAAATATGTTTTAATAATAGCTCCAGCCCGACATGGGCTGAGACCGTCTAGCTCGCTTCATCTGGGCATTAGAACACAGAAGAGAAATGACTGATTTCCAACCCACCCCCAAAGTCACATGTTTAAGTGTAGCTCCTAATATGGGGCCGGCTATTGGGCAGTCCCTGCCCATTTGTTTCGGAAGTGCTGATGTGCAAAGGACATGGGGACGTGTGTTTGTGATACGAAGAGACGTGTCACAAGGTTCGCATCTCTGCATGCACCCAGAGAGCTGCCAAACATCAATGGTGAATTTCAAAAGAGTCCCTGACAGCTCAATTTTGCTATTATGTTCAAATTGAACCTGCACCTCTTATGAAAACATTATGGGGCCAGATCCCCAGTTGCTGTAAATTGGCACCAAAGCCACATAGACAATCTCCACTGAAATTGATGGAGTTGCGCTGATTTGCCCCTGCTAAGAATCTGGCCCCTTATACAGAATAGCTTTGTTTAAAAGCTGTGGCTTCTGTGAAATATAAATTTGAATATGCTTTCCCTTGTGGCTTTATATCAAGGGCAGCTTTTTACTTTGAAACATTTCTGATAGACTCAAAATGGCACTTTTCTGGGTTTATACATGGCGATTCATGCAGCATTTGCTTTATCATTTAAACTGATGGGATGAGGAGGCGAAAAGGAAAATGCTGGCTTGGAAGGGAGTAGTGGGTAAATATTTGCCTTCATTGTCTTTAAATATGGGAGTGGGAGGCCATATGACAAATGTATCAGTGTTCTCCAGAAATTACTACTAGTGTATCTGGGTCAGGCACTACTGAGATGTTTCTGTCTGTACTATAAACGGGGGGGAATATTTCACCCTGGGGGTGGTCTGTCCAACCGTGGCATTTCCTAATAGTCACCTAACGGTAGAGCTGTGCAAACAACTGATTTTTCGGTTCAGTGGCTGAACAAAAGCAAAAAAATGTTTCACGTTGACCCAAAATTACATTTTATTTACTTTTTCCGCAAAACAAAAAAGTAAAAAAAAAAAAAAATCAATTCAATGCTTTGTTTCATTTTTGAAGGGTTTTTTTTAAACCTTTCTTTTAAATAAAAGTAAGTAAAATTCAGAACAAAAATTCATAGCTTGTCATGAAGTGTAAGATTAGCTAAGACTCAATAGGAGGCTGTAGGGTTGTTTTTGTTTGTTAAAATCCCCTTTTCTCTGGTGCTTTGTCACAACTCCTAAAGAAACTGTTGGTCACTAGCACTGGTTCCCGGAAGCTAATGATAAGCTCTTGGTACATGGGGAGGTGCACCCAGGTCCAGATATGAATGTGGAAGAGTGGCAAGGTTCCATTCCAAGAGAAATACAGGCAAGTGGCTGGATGCCTGAGGGAGTGCACTCAGAGAGAGCAGAAAAGAAGCAGAGGTGCAGCCCTGCAACTCTGACAAAGTAATAACTGGTTCTTAAATGTAACCAATAAAGAGGATGTTATGTGCAGCTGCCACTGAAAACAACATAGTAAAGGGGGGGCTGCAAATCAAGAGCAATTTGAATCGTAGCAGAAGAATAAAGGAGGCCTGACTCAGAAAGTTAACAGTCTGTGTCATCGGCGATCCCTCGAAGTTCGAAAGTGATGGTCTTCCAATAAAATGATAGCTGGTCATCACTGGTGGATCTGCAGGTACCCAATGAAACCTATCTGGGATCCACAAACCTTATCACTGTTGGGGCAGACATTTCCCAATAGAAGGGGCGGATCTGAATTGTTGAATTGGTCTGTGGAACATTCTTTACTCATTTCTCCATTTCCTGTTGTCTCCGTTGGAACTCAAAATACTGGCATCCTTGCCACAAAGTCCTTTTCCAGTTTGGTCGATCTAGGGCTTGGGTTTCCCATGAGTTTATGTCAATATTGCACTTCTTCATGTGGGCTTTGAGGGTGTCTTTGAAGCGCTTTTTTTTCCTGCTCCTTGTCTGTTGGCCATGGCTCGGTTGTGAGAATATGATTTGCTTCAAGAGTCTACTTTCTGGCATTCAAAGAACATGACCAACCCAACAGAGTTCGTGGCGGATGACCACAGCTACTCATCAGGGCACTATGTCCCCTCTCCAGCCAGCACTTTGCATCTCATCCATACCTTTCAACCCTCACACCCAACAGTGTGTGGCACCAGCAGTGGAAATGTGTGACAAATGAGCAAAATGTGGAACACCTCCATTTGTAGTGTGTTGCACCGTAACTGGCAGATTCTAATTTTTCAGTATAAAACCTGTTTTTAAAGGCAGTTTTCTCTCTGCGTGAATTAAAGAAAAGAGAGTTAAAAAACCCTGGAAAGACAAGTTGTATCACATTTGCCCCATCAGCAGGGTGGACCCTCAGATCCCCATCACCATTTGTGCAGTTAGAACTATTAGAGTCATTTTTAGTCTAGGTTGGACATTAGGAAAAATTTCCTAACTGTCAGGGTACTTAAGCCCTGGAAAAAAATGTCTAGGCAGAGTGGCTAAATGGGTAAGTAATGGGTCTGCCCATAGTTCTTCCAGATCTGCCTGAACTGACCTTATGTAACCTCTCTGTTAAGGTATTTGTAAGAAGAGGGTGGATGGTATTTAATATTAGGTTACCTTATGGGGAAGAGATAGAGGACTTGGTCAGTAATAACAACTATGAAGTGCATGGAAACGCAAACAGCAGGGGTGAGATTTGAACCCACGTATGTACAACTCTCGACTCGACTTTCCCCAAAATTCAGGGTATTTACTGAAACCCTCCCTCTTACTCAGCTCAGTGGTGCCTCAGGCCTGGTCCACGCTAACCGCCCATTTCGGACTAAGGTACGCAAATTCAGCTACGTTAACAACGTAGCTGAATTCGAAGTACCTTAGTCTGAACTTACCGGGGGCCAGACACGGCAGGCAGGCTCCCCGTCGATGCCGCATACTCCTCTCGCTGAGCTGGAGTACCGATGTCGACGGCAAGCACTTCCGGGATTGATCCCAGAAGATCGATCGCTTACATCCGGACCAGGAAGTAAGTATAGACGTACCCTCAGAACAGGTAGCCTGATTCACCAACATGGGATGCTTTGCATAATCTGACACACTTGTGAGATCTGGTCTACTGTTCTTTCCACACCCCTCATTGGATTTGCAGATGTCACCAACATCCACTGTGCTCTTCGGGACATATATGCACACACATGTTAACATGCACAGATATGGATGTGTGCATGCATGCACACACACTTTGGTTCAGCAGCAACGGTCCTTCAAAAAAACAGACTATAGTCTAGTCCTGTGCAGTCGAACACATTCCCTTGAAGAATCCCGGGTTTATTCACCTGTGCCCGTACACTCATACATAATGTAGTTACAGTCACTCATGAAAATAGCGTATCAGACATCCTAACCATTAGAGTGGAACTCAGGTTACAGGGGCTCTCGGATGGAGTTTCTTTATTATTCCATTGTTACAGATTGGTTGGTTTTCTATCCTTCAAGGTTAAATCATTTCTGTTTGAAACACTCATCTGCATTCTACGCTGCAGTGTGTGCTGTCAATGCTATTGGGCCCCGTTGATCTTGGAAATGCTGTCCATCCATCTGGAGGAGTTTTTGGAGCCTACATCCTCCCTGCCTTCCTGTGCACTCTGCTCCATCCTGCCAGTTATGGCCGGCCTTCTCAATACTTTGATTTTAATTCCCTGCTTAAAGCACGGACCTAATGCACCCCAGTTGCTGGGAGGTTGGGGGGTGGGGGGGGCTAAAGGGGCTGAGAGAATACATCAGCAGCACAGATTGATTTCTCTTTCTTTCTAATATTAGTTCCTGTAGCCCACAAAAAGATTCTCCCATCAGCATGGAGGAGGGGACCTTGCTTTCTTTGCTCTTTCCACGCACTGTTCTAGCAACCCATCAGGGGAGAGGCAATCACTTTCTATTACTGGGATGTTGTTAGGAGCAAGCGTTGAGCTGCTGATGGAGAGATATGTTGTGCTCTCATTTAGGTGTGGGAGATAAATCCAAGCCCTAATGCGTAGATTAGCTGTTCAATGCACGATTCCCCCGAGATATCTAAGGAGTCTGCAAAGCTTTCCTTGCAGGGAATCTGCACCTCTCCCACACTGCCTCCAAGCTGGAAGAAAGTATTTTATCTTCGTATTAAAGACTCGAGTGACACACCTCCCACGTCCAACACCTTCAATTATCCCAAGCATGACTAGCGCAGTGACACATAATATACATCTATATCTGTTTTGGTATATACACGTTCTCCCACTCCTGGTCCAGATTTAGTAAGTCTGGCACCCCAGAGACCGATGTACATTTCACACCCAATGTGTGATGAAATTCTGGTCTGTAACAGTGAGGGTGCATCAAACAGTTTCCTGAGTACCAAGACATTCGCTATGACCATGCATGCAGAAGTCTTTAAGCCCAGGGCAGACTACTTCAGGCTCAGCAACACACACACACACACACACAGACACACAGACATACACACACGCAGCAATGTTGTACAACTATGTTGGACCTAGCTCTAGCTACCCTGAGTGAGTAAATCTCCCTGTGCCTCAGTTCCCCATGTGTATAGTGGGGTTAATAGCACTGTCCTACACTGCAGGGGGTTGTGAGGATAAATGTGTTAACGACTGTGCAGTGCTAAGATGAAGAGGGCCATACAAGACTCATTTCCCCAAGATTTAATAGTCTACTTATAAACAATTATGTAGTTAAAGGCTGAAAGTGAGTTTTAGTGGAGTCCCGTTAACACCCCCTACCCTTCCAAACAATTTATGCTTTTTCTATAAAAAAATCTACAACCAATAAAAAATCTAAATCTATAAACAATCTTGCGCAGAGTTCTGAAGAGGGAAACAATCAGTCAAGAGACACATCCACTTCCCCACTGCCGTATAATCCCTTATATCATCTTACTAATTTTAGAACAGAACCCAAGCTTGGCCTAGAGTCCACTCTTGACAAGTTAATGCATTTTAAAATACAACTTACTTATACCAGAATGAGCATTTTCACAAAACGGAATTCTTGTTTCTTGCCCTATTAGTTAACATGTTAGCAAAGATATTCAAACACAAACAAAGCCACCTTTTGCACCTATCTAGACATACCCAAAGAAGCTACACTCCAGCTGCCCTCCTTGACACCCAGTGAGATGATGTTGCCCATTTTTATAGGCCAGCCAGCCTGGCTGGGAAGATGCTGCGCTCCTGGGGCTGCAGTGAGGCAAAGGCAGTCAGCTTTGCCGTCTGGCTGAGGGAAAGGGCTGCAGTTCAGAGCGGAGTGCAGCCTTCATAATGTGGTGCCCACCTACAGCCACATACATCTGTGCTGGGGAGCTTGCTCTGCAGATTCATCAGCTGCACTTGTTCTCTGGACAAATCCCTGTTCCACCTGGCATCTTTCATCCTCCCAGCATGTACTGGCAAAACACACCAACCGAAGTACATGTCTGCATGAGCAAAGTAACTCCTTCCACTGGGAGCTGGTACTAGCCCATTTCAGCTGGTGGGTTTCCCATCTTATCTGATCAGGGAAAGTGAAAGTGAACCAAACTAGGTCCTCCCCACAGTACCAGGTGATGGTGTATGGTGGGGGGAAGGTCCATAAATATGTGTTAACTGATGCTACCATTAACCCATCAGTCGCCATCCTTCTCATCACGTAATCCTGATCCCACACATTCAAAACAGTCCCTATATCCTTCTGATTTCTATAAAAGCCTGGGAATCAAAGTCTTGTCTCTTTCACCCACAGATGCAGGTTCAATAAAATATATTCCTTCACCCACTTTGTCTCTGGGAATGAAAAGTCTAATTAGCCCTTAGATTAGAAGGCCAGAAAAGACGAGTCTGACCATCTAGTCTGATCGGGTTTACTACCAGAACAAAAGAGCCAAAATCTTCCCAAAGGGTAAAACAGAGACAATGTTCTGCCTAGAAAGCAACTTGCGCAATAAAACCAGTGAGAACTCTTCCTGGCACCCGTCCCTGAATCCGGCTAGCCAAGCTGTGGCAGGGATAGATGACATAAAACTTCCTACAATAAACTAATAAAAGAGATTTCTATGAGTAATCATTGATTTGACAGGATGTCAGCCAAACCCATCCATCTCCATTGACGTATGTCGACAACCTTCCAAACAAAACAGGGGCTATAAAGGGAAATTGAGAAAATGGCCCATAGTGTCTCAAATGCCACATAAAGACGACCACAGTTGGACTCCTCAGTCGTAACTTTCTGTCATTCACTTGGGGCTGCGTCTTTATCAATCCCTTTAAAATCACTAAAACCTGGCATCAGCAGCAAAGGAGTGTCCTCTCTGTCACACATGCTGCTTCTGCACATCTCACAGTCACCACATATTTTCCATCTCTAACGAAGCTGGACGAAAATCTAGCCAGGAGTAACTGATTTGATCAATTGCACCTCTTTTTCTATCCACAAATAGATAAATCTTGATTTTCTGAAGTGCCTTTTTTTATTGGCCCTTAATTGCAGCAAATAATTTCCGGTCTCTAGTTTGTTCATTGCTAATATTTGAGATTTGAGCTATTCTGACTGACTCCTGAAATCACAGGGCGTGACCTTATGCCCAGTCATGGACTAGCACCCCATTGCGCTAGGCGTGGTACAAACACAGAACAAAAAGACAGCCCCTGCCGCCCCAAAGAACATGCTGCAGAGGGTGTCTCTTACACTTCAACCCTGCACATGCTTAGCTTTACTCAGTGAATCAAGCTCATGTGCATCAAGTTACACTGAAGTCTATGGTTCTACTCACAAGAGTAAAGCTAAGTCTCTCTAGGTCCACCCTCCTCCAGGGCCGGGACACACAGGGCTCTCTCCAGGAATCTCCCAACAAATCCCCAACCAAAAGGATGAACTTAAACCAACTTCTGCCCTCCCCGGTCCTGACTTGACATCCTTCATAAGTCTTCCCTGTTCTGTTCCTCCGTTAAACGCCTCCCCAGAGCTCTCTCATGAAAGTCCAGATCCTGCCCTTTTATTAGGGTTCACTACCAGAGCTTGCTGCACCCCAAAGGTTGCGCTGTGTCTCTCCTGGCCTCCTGCCAGGCTTCTCTACTCAGTCAAGGATCCGAGGACCAACTCTCCCCTGGGATTCCTCTATGACTTGTTGGTCTGCCCCCTCTTTAACACCAAAAGAGTAACTGCAGAGTTCCTTCCCTGTCTCACTCCAGACCCCTTCTACTCCAGACTTCCTTTCTTCCTAGCATCACTCAGCTCCTCCCCAGCTGGGCTTCAGCTTTAAGGAGGCCTAGCCAAGCTGCCAGCTGCAACCAGATGGGTTACTTGGCCTCCCAGGCTCACATTAACCCTTTCACCACCTGTGTGTGGTAGACACCCCATCACAGCAGTGCATTGAGTTATCACGGTCCATCCATCCTGGACACTGAATGACAATAAGGTTTTTGTGGAAAAAATACTAGGTGATCATGTCATTAAAGACTGTATCATAATGCCAAATTAAGGATGCACAAGTATTCTTAATTGTAGCATTTTCTAATATATGATTGTCTTGGCAGCCTTAATGTTACTTTAACCAAAGGTGTAATATGTATTCAATATGGGCCAGCAATACCTGTATGCACCCCACAGGCGCTTCACGTCCTGGACTCTGATCGTTGGCTCAGTGCAAGACTGAGGCGGTGAGGAAAGGTGGCGTTACACCACTTTGTGCTCCCCTAATCCCTGGGGTTGCTGGGCCTAGTTTGGCCCCTGTCATATATTACTGCAGCCCCAAGGGTGCTTGGATAAATGGCTGCCTGTGAAAGCTGCCCAGAGCAGCTGTGAATTTCCCCAGAGGCACAGGAACTAGGGGTGTGGTGGGTGCTGCAGCACCACCAGATTTTGAGTCCTACACCCAAAGTCTACTACATGCCTTTTGCAAAAAATGTCCGACTGCCAGACCTCCCCACCTCTAAACTAGAACTGGTCGAAAAGATTTTTGGCAACGTTTCCCCCCCGGTAACAAATAGATTTTCAACTGAATGGAGATGTTCACCAAAACAATTTCATTTGCCATCAGAAATGTTTGGGTTTTGATAAAATATTTGAAAACCAACCTGTTTTCAGCAACTGAGAACTCCAAAGTTATAGTTTTAAGCAAAAAAAATGTTTAGTTTCCTGTTACCAAAAAACAAACACTTTTTAAGATGTTTTGTTTTTTTAATAAAAACCCAAATAATTTCAGACACATTTTTTGTGAGGAAAAAAACCTAGGAAGCTGTTCACAGGAGTGCTTCTCGTGACCTTGATTACAGGGAGAGCGGTATTAAAGCCTGCAACTTCCATGTCCCCTACTTCACAATACCATATTTGGTTGTCACCGGAGAGCCATTCAAACTGCCCTGGGTTTTCTTAAGAGAATTTGTTTAGGAATGGAATCAGTGGGTATGCAAATTTACATCTCTTGTAGTTTTAAGAGGGAAGCAGGGTGAAGCACTGAGCCCAGAAGATGGAAAACGTGCTTAAACTTGCCATTTGGAGGATGCAATAGAAGGGATTTACAGTATAAAGTCTTTCTATTTCCCTTGCAGCCCCACTGTGTTTCCCCTTCTCCCTGACCTTTACATCAGCCCATGGAAGAGAATTCCTTCATGTGAGCCACTAATGACATTCTCATAAGCAAACTAGGGGCATGCCATCTCAATGAAATTACTCCAACTGGTTGAAAGATGGTACTCAAAGAGTAGTTATCAGTGGTTTGCTATCAAACTGGGAGGGCGTATCTAGTGGGGTCCCATAGGGTCAGTCCTGGATCTGGTACTGTTCAATATTTGCATTAATAATTTGGATAATGGAGTGGAGAGTAGGCTTATAAAATTTGTGGATGACACCAAACTGAGAGGGCTTGCCAGCACTTTGGAGGACAGGATTAGAATTGACAATGACCTTGCCAAATTAGAGAATTGATCTGAACTCAACAAGATGAAATTCAATCAAGTTGAGTGCAAAGTACTACATGTAGGGAGGAAAAATCAAATTCACAACTTCAAAATGGGGAATAACTGGCTAGGTAGTAGTTCTGCTAAAAAAGATCTGGTGGTTACAGCGGATCATAAATTAAATATGAGTCAACAATGGGATGCTGTTGCAAAAAAGGTTAATATAATCCTGGAGTGTATTACCAGCAGAGTTATATGTAAGACACCAAAGGCAATTATCCCTCTCTACTCTGCATTGGTGAGGCCTCAGCTGGAATACTGTGTTCAATTCTGGGTACTGCACTTTAAGAAAGACATGGACAAATTGGAGAGAGTTCGGAGGAGAGCAACAAAAAATAATAAAAGTTTTAGAAAACCTGACGGATGAGGAAAGATTTTAAAAATGGGCATGTTTAGTCTTGAGAAGAGAAGACTGAGAGGGGACCTGATAACAGTATTCAAATATGTTAAGGGCTGCTATAAAAAGGATGGTGATCAACTGTTCTCATCTCACCTGAAGATAGGACAAGAAGTAATGATATTAATCAGCAGTGAAGGAGATCTAGGTTAGATATTAGTAAAAACTTTCTAACTCTCAGGATAGTTAAGCTCTGGAACAGGCTTCCAAGGGAGGTTGTGGAATCCCCATCACTGGTGGTTTTGAAGAAGAGGTTGGACAAACACCTGCCAGGGATAGTCTAGGTTTACTTGGTCCTTCCACTGCACTGGGGGTTGGACCTGATGATCTCTTGAAATCCCTTTCAGCCCTACATTGCTATGATTCTGTGATACACATGGCTACTGGAAACTCTAGTCCAATATACCTACACTAGTGAGGTTCTTGAATAGGCCGTTATCAAAGAATGCTACAAATGCAACCTCCCAAGCACTAAGGAAGACAATGAAAGCAGGTTAGTATGCACTTCTGTTTTAGTATATTATCAAGATAAGGTAGGTGAGGTAATATCTTTTATTGGACCAACTTCTGTTGGTGAAAGAGAAAGATTTTGAGCTACACGGAGTTCTTCTACAGGTCTATGGCCTACAGATACTTGGGATACTGATAAAGTAGTAACACTTGCTGCTGATTCTTCTCCTTATGCATGAGAGCAGTTGTTTCTCATCCTGACTAGTTTAGATAGCACCCTATTGTTTGCATGTTAATTTCCTTAATACCAGCTAATATAATTATGCACAGGTAAGTGTGAAGCTTAGATCATCACTAATCTAATGTCAAACACTATGAAAAAAAATCTGGGTGAAAATGTAATCATAAGCTTCCTGCATTGATTTGGTGAATAGAAAAAGGAATTCCATTTTTAGCTGAATCAGACTAGGTCTACACTGGGGGTGGGGGGATTGATTTAAGATATGCAAATTCAGCTACGCGAATAGCGTAGCTGAATTTGACATATCCGATCCGACTTACCCCGCTGTGAGAACGGCAGCAAATCGACTGCCATGGCTCCCCTGTCGACGGCGCTTACTCCTCCTGACGAGGTGGGAGTACGCGCATCGATTCGGGGATTGATTTATCCGTCTACATGAGACGCAATAAATCAATCCCCAAGAGATCAATTTCTACCCGTCGATCTGGGATGGTAGTGTAGACTAGCCCTCGGTTCAACTGATGGGCTAGACTATCAGCATAGTATCAATCATCATGCCTCAGCAGAATGGCGTAATGAGGATGGACACTCCAAGTTGCTGCTAGAGGGATGCACAGTATATTCCAAAGAGACATTATCTTGGATATTAGAGGCCACTACACTGAACAATGTCCAAATAAATCAATTACCCATCACTGTCAAGAAGATCTCCCAGACTATACATGCTGATAAATTGTTATAACAAAGTTCAGTATTAAATACAGGGCCAACTAAATATGGAGTTACTCAAGAAATAAGGCCTTATTTTTCTAGTAAGGATGAATATCTCTGCTGGGATGTAAGCAGCACAGTTCCAGACAAGTATTGTCATCAAGTTCCATAGGTTAAAAGAACCATTCATGCATGGTTTGCATGAAAGCCTTAGCTAAAGAGCAAGTACGCTAGCCAGACATGGACAAAGATAGTGAAGAATCAGTTTATAACTAATCTGTGAGAGTTTGGACAATCAAAGGCTTGTTTGAGCCAACAGAACTATGGAAAATACCATCACTCCCATGGCAGCAAGTTCATTTTGATTGTTCTGAGATGAAAATGTTCTGGGATGAGTAGATGCACAATCAACATGGCCAGAAATGAGTGAATCTGTCCTGCATGTCCTCAGTGAAAGCAAACTGCATCATTAAGGGCAGGTCTTCACTACCGGGGGGGGGTCGATTTAAGATACGCAAATTCAGCTACGTGAATAGCGTAGCTGAATTCGACGTATCGGAGCGGACTTACCCCGCTGTGAGGACGGCGGCAAAATCGACCTCTGCGGCTCCCCGTCGACGGCGCTTACTCCTACCTCCGCTGGTGGAGTAGGCGCGTCGATTCGGGGTTCGATTGTCGCGTCCTGACGAGACGCGATAATTCGATTCCCGAGAGATCGATTTCTACCCGCCGATTCAGGTGGGTAGTGTAGACCTAGCCTAAGGCTTTACTGCAGGGATGGCCAACCTGAGCCTGAGGAGGAGCCAGAATTTACCAATGAATATTGCCAAAGAGCCACAGTAATATGTCAGCAGCCCCCCATCTGCTACCCCCTCCAGCTCCCAGCACCTCCCACCCACCGGCAGCCCCGCCAATCAGTGCCTCCCCCCCCCGCCACACCTCCTGCCCTCCGCAATCAGTTCTTTTGCAGTGTGCAGGAAGCTCTGGTGGGGAGGAGCGAGGGTATAGCAGGCTCGGGGGGAGGGGTAGGAGCCTTGGGGGAAGGGGTGGAGTGGGGGCAGGATCTGGGGCAGAGCATGGGGTTGAGCAGTGAGCACCCCACAGCACCTGTAATGGAAAGTTAGCATCTGTAGCTCCAGCCTCGGAGTCAGCGCCTATGCGAGGAGCCGCATATTAACCTCTGAAGAGCCACAGGTTGGCCACCCTAGCTTTACACTTTATTTTAGTGACTGTTAGCAATCACATGTGGTCTTCAGTGCCCTCTTGTGGCAAAACCAGGTGACACAGCAAACAGGACTCAGTTTCCTGTCTTCTTGATAGATTCCTTACCGTCTAGCCTGCACATTAGTCCTTTGCTCCGTCTTCATCTCTGTGGCTGGGTTGTTACCAGTCCCTCTCCTTTCAGTGTGCTAAAGAGCCCAATGCTTCAGGAAGCAGGTCAGCTTGTGTGAGGGGTGTACAGTCTCTGGCCCCTTTGAGTGTGACCTGCTTGCTCAAGTCTTCAGTAACCGCTCCTTGGTTTGGTGGGGGAACCCAAGCCTGCCCTTCTGCTGGAGCTGGGGTTGTGGTTCAGGTCAGCTGCAGAGCTTTAGCAAGCTTCATCTTCAACTGGACCCTTTTTCCCAATGAGTCCTCGGGCTCAGACTGTTCAGCAGGCAGCGTTCTCCTGCCAGCCCAGCATATGCCCTGCTATGAGGGAAGAGGCAGCGTTTATACTCATCCCCTTCTTAAAGCTTATCTCAACTGGCTGGGGGAGAAAGCAACCTTGCCCCGCCCACTTTGCAAGACTATTTCTTTAACCATCTTTAAAGAAACAGTAACGGGATTCCTCCCAAACACTCCTGGGACCATTTTCTCTCTGCCAATATCTCCCTGGTCTTTGTATATCAGACTTCCCCAAATTTTAAGGAGCCACACCACTTGACTGAGGGGGTTGGTTGACCCCCTAAGCAGCACTGTCCTGAAGAGGGAAGATCATCCCGTCGCAGGGGACCATGGGTTACCAAGAGAATTTATGATGGTCTTCAGTTTACATCTTGAGAACTCCACAACATTTTTAGGTTAATAATACCGACACGTTTTATCAGTTCCTTGTCATCAGAGCTCTAATGGGAAAAGCCTAACGTATTGTTAAGTCTTTTAAAACTACCTTGACAACTGTTAAGGGAGATAAGCTATCTTTAAATCAGAAAATAGCTTCCTTCCTGCTATCTTATTGAACAGCACATAATTCTACAAAAGGTGTACTTGCCTAACGACTAATAGAAAGATGTATATGTACCAGACTGGAAGGTATGAGAACTCAGAAGATTTTTCTAGGCCTTTCAGAGGAAGTGAGTCTTCAGGATCTGAAGGAGGCGAGGGTGGTGTATTTGTGAAAGGAATGTGGAGCTATTCCTGAGAGAACAGGGCTTTGAAACAATTTATTGAACCTATCAGCAGCCCGACTTTGCTGCTGTAGGTGAATTCAGCATGGCTGAGAATGCAAGGAACTGTCACCTTAATTCAGGATGCCATCTTCAAATGCAGCTGCAGTGGTTGGAGAAGAAATGGTCTCAAAGCAGATATGGATAGAGGTGTGCTGGAACTAATGCCTAATCTTTGGACATTTTTATCATGCTCATTCATATGTTTGGTGACCACAGTAGTTGCTGGTATAAACTCATGATATGGGCGTTGTTAGCAGAAAGGCTGTGCAAATAGATTTTTTTGGTCCACTGGCAATTTTGAAAAATAATTTCAAAATATCTCATTTCGGGTTGAACTACAAACCAAATTTTCAGAAAATCAAAAAGCTGGGGAAAAAAAACAGTTTGGGGTTGTTTCGGGTCTTCGATTAAAAAAAAATTAAATTAAAGGGACTTTTGAACGAAAAGTTGTTTCAAACCAAAAAATCAAAATGGCTCTTTTAAAAAATGTTGACATTTGGAGGTTTTTTTTGTTTGTTTGTTTTGTTTTTTGATGAAACAACTAGTTGAAACCAACACAAATTCATGAAAGGTTTTGGGTGTCACTAAATCTGCATTATTTTGCGGAAAAAAAAATCAGTCAAAAAATTTCACCCAGCTCTAACTGGCAGCCATGCTGTCCAGGCCAGTGAAGTAGCACATGAATGATTATTCTGCAGAGGAGAGTGAGGAAGATAAATTTTGCTTTGGGGTGAGAAGAGGCAAGTGAAGAGCATAGTAAGGCAGTGAATAGGAGGTCATAAACTCCAGTCACTGGGCTAGTAAGTACTTAGGACCTGATTCAAAGCCCATCAAAGTCTTTGGGAGTCACTGGGGGACTACAGTGGGTTTTCATTAGGCCCTTGGTGCATTTGGCTGGTTTGAGTGGTAGGGTATTCCTTCTTGCTGCTAATTATTCTGAAGTTTTCAGTGAATTTGTTCATCACATTTGGAAACACCAAGACATGCTTTTCAACTTCCATTCTGTGTATTTCCTTTCTGAGAGCCAGACACTCATGTAACCTCTTGTCCTCCAGCTCCATCTGCATCCTCCGAACCTCAGTATAAAGTTCCAAGTCTAAATGTCATGCCCTCTTCTTCCTCTGTTGGCTGTTGAGGGACTCCAAAGCTGCTCTTTGTTCTCTCTCAACAAAGCACTGCTGAGCGATGGTGGATGCATCATTACTTCCATGGGTCCCTCAGTTCACAATCCTATTGCATTTGCAGAGGGCCAAGGTGAGGGGAAAGGAAACAAAAAACATTATTTTGTTACATAGTTCCCTGTGTCTGTGCAACTGTGACATGATGAGCTGTGAGACATGAACTTCCTTGTGTAACTTGCAGACCTGGGCAGAAAAATGTTTTTTCCCAATGGAAAATAATTAAAAAAATCATTTCCATTGAAACTTTCCATTGAAAAATTCAAGTTTTCATTAAAAACTCTGAAATATTTCCACCGAAAACCAAATTGCTGCCATAAGGCCTCATGGGAGTTC
Source organism: Malaclemys terrapin pileata (assembly GCF_027887155.1). Lineage (NCBI taxonomy): Eukaryota > Metazoa > Chordata > Testudines > Emydidae > Malaclemys > Malaclemys terrapin. Next base: position 53,129,344 of record NC_071513.1, read on the forward strand.
TAGTTTGGATGTCATGATCCCATTCTCCTCTTTATGTCATACTCCTTGAATGGACTACATCTCCCATAATACATTGTGGTCTTCCCTCTTGGTGAATTTCATGGCCAGGGTGCATCATGGGAGACACATCTGGCTGGGGAATCCAGCCCACACAGAAGAATGGATAAATCGGAAACCAAACTACAACTCCAATGAGGCATTGCAACCAGATATCTAAATAAAAATGTTTCAGTTTTCAGGTGTTTGGTTTTTCAATGAAAAAAATCAACATTTTCTGCAGAAAGCAGACAATTCACAAACACATTTGTTTAGTCAAAAAAAAATTTTCTGTCAAAAACAATTGGTTGAAGAACTCTGGAAATATTTTTCACTATTAAGAGAGTGACTTTCAGTCACTCTTGGCTGTTGCACACATCATACAGGAACTCACATGGCAAATGCCACGTTAGCTCCCAGTCTATATTTGTGCCAGTTTGTACTCTGGCACACAGTATATATATTGCTGGCTCTTAGAATCATCCCACTATATGTATGGACACTCCTACTCATGCTCAAGATGAGATTTATGCTTGAGTCTATGGCCACACAAATAAGTTTGATCTTGAACAGTTTCAAGGGACTATCACAGCTGAGAACTTTGTCCTGTGGCAAGTGGTGGTGACTTTGCTGGTGATGCATAGAAAAAAAAAGGCTCTTTGTTGCAATTTGGGGCTGCGGTAAGGGGCAGTGGAGCTCTGGGCATCACTCTACCTCAAGTTGTGTAACGTCTGCTACAGCTCCCCAGCATAGGGTGCAACACCCCTCCCTGGGGTATAGCCATACTCCAGTCTTGCTCTGTGGATTGGTACCAAGAAGGGGTGAAGACTTGATCCTGCCTCTTTCCTGCCATGCAAATAGGGATGCAGAACCGATGCGCTTCTTGCACCTTCCCAAGCTCCTTAACAAAGGAACTTGAGCAGAGGGCAGCTGTCTTAGAAATTGAGTATTACAAATGGAGATAGAAAATGACTGGAGAGAGATCAACTCTTATCTGCCTTAACTCTGCTCTGATTGCATATGTGGCAGGGAGAGCTGAAACACAGTGGCTTGTTTTGTTAGTGACTGGGCAACTGGTAGAATTTAGCAGCAGATTGAAGCACAGAGCTTTTTATCGGTGTTTCGTCTCCTGAGTGAAAATTGCTTGAGTTGGCAGGGGTTTCCCACCCTCACAGTATTAACAGTCTATCTAGGTACTTTACATGGCCCCTGTTACCATAGTATTGGAATATTTCACCTAGGGTGACCAGATGTCCTGATTTTATAGGGACAGTCCCGATTTTTGGGTCTTTTTCTTATATAGGCTCCTATTACCCCCCATCCCTTGTCCCGATTTTTCACACTTGCTGTCTGGTCACCCTATCCTAAATGGATTTATCTTTATGGCATCTCTGTGAGGTAGGTGTTATCATCCTCATTTTACAGGTGGGAAGCAAAGGCTCTGAGAGACTTCCTCAAGGTCCCACAGGAAGTTTGTGGTCAAGCCAGGAATTGAACCAGGGTCATAGGCTAGTGCCCTAACCGCTGGACCATCCTTCCTCTCTGTTGCAGTGAATTTCCAGATCCGTTACCACCCTCTAGGAAGGCGAGAGCCAGGGCTCACACAGCTCTGCACACAAAGAGCAGAGAGGAATCCAGCCTCCAATATTGCCTCAGGCCACCCCCTGAGGAAACAGGGAGGGGTAGGCCTGTTAACTGCCCTGTAGCAGCCAGAGCTGGGCAGCCTCACTAACTCCCAGTGCACCTTGAGGTTGGTCTGTGCCACACCTGCTGTTCCAGGAGCCCAGCCAGTTTATTTATTTATTGTTAGGGACAAACATTGATTATGTTCAAGGCTGAGACTCCTAAATTCAGCAGGACTAGTACCCAAAGGCTCAAAGGCAAGTGTATCCCCCCACTGCACCAGCACGTCCCCACATTAAAACCACAGTTGATTCTTACAAGTTCCTCTTTTCTATCCCCTTGTGGCCATTCAACCGACAAACAGTGACTCAGGAGACAGGCTCACTGGGATGCATTTGAGGTCCACTGTAAGGGTGCATTCGAATGTAGATGCCCCCCCCTCCCAGGGCATTAGTTCCAAATCCCAAGTTCTGGTGTGTTTTTGGCTGCTTCTTTCCTGCAAACTGCTCATCAGCCAACCTTCTGCAGGAGTCTGATCTCCTTGGGGAGGCAACATTCATGAGCAAATAACAGTCACAATCAAAGTGGCAATGCTGGAGGTCGGCAGTTCCAAGCAGAGCTGGCGCTCATTGCCGTGAGTCAATATTGAGCGGAGAGCTGTAACAGACTTTGTGTTCATGAACTGGCTGGCGTAGCAGGGGAGGGTGGGGGGAGAGCACTGTTTTAAAATAGATCTTTCTGGAGGACCTTGGCATTTGGCAATTCCCAATTTCAATGCAGTGCGGGAGGAACTCAGAACTTCACCTCATGTCCTCCTCCCCTACATCCTATTAGGACACATTCTGCTAGCCTTACTTATGTGGAGTAATAATTCCCCAGGGGTGTAATCCCATTGATTTCAATTGGCTGGATTCGAACACCCTACATCACGTTGAATAGCACTTTATTTCACAAGCAATTTCACTGAATCCAGTGGAGCCAAGTAACAACCCAGCATGAGGAAGGGTGACAAAATCTGACCCAGGGGGACAAACTGCAGGATAAGATTTGATTCAATATGATGGTGGTAGAATCTGGTCTTTGAAATAAATTAACAACTGACTTGAGGGAGTTTTCAAACCCACTAACGTTAATGCAAACAGCTGTTGGTAAATCTCAGATTGAGTTTTTAGCCTTTTTTGAATAGCCTTTCTCTACATCCTTGGCAATAGATGGTTGTATGTGGAACTTGGTTCAGGCAGAAGAACATAGCACTCCCCACTTTACCTACACACAGCCAGCTGTGTGTGTGCTTCCTACCCACCATGGTGCCCCATAGATTTATTTAGACCAGATAAAAAATATTCCACTTCCACCCACATCCGCCTGATATCCAGCCATGGAAATTCATACCGTGATATGGAGCTGAAAATCAGCAAGCTACCATTACACCTACAGGTTCAATTTCTAAATAGGAAGTTAGCCCAGTCAAGAACTGACCCTTGTCTCTCTTTCCATTTAAGACAATCACTAAAATATTTGCAATTATTTCCTCCCAGTCTGCTATCACCTGCTGCTGCTCCACTTTCCATCGCTGTAATCAGCTTGCATCAGAAGTATTGAGCTAGGAATCACAAAGCTCTGGATAATCTTCAGCAGCCATTAAATGAGAAGCTATAATTTTAGCAGCATCTGAGGTTTGCCACCCTGCTCCGTGTTTGTTGCTGACGATTCAGCAATAGCACAAAGCATTCCAGCTTTCTCCCAGCTATGCAGAGGGATCACAGCAGGGGACAGAATCTGGACCTGCCTTTAGGGCTGGGTAGTCAAACATGTATCATTCTAAGGGTGCTTATAATACATGTCTGTGGAGCTGGGTGCCACATCACAGAAGCTTTATGGCAGGAGTAACCAGAGAGTGGAGTCTTTATGAGAGTTAGTGTTGTTCCCACAAATATTGTAGGACACCTTCTGGAGTCAGTTCCTCCTCCCATTCCTACTGCGGTCACAAGGCTTGCTGGGGAAGAGGAAGTGCGTCAGGAGGCAAGTTCCTGAGGCTGAGCTAGTCAACTGTAATGAAATCAATGGGGTTGGATTGATGGGGGAAGGATTGTCTCCAGGCTCTCCAGCTGCTACTGTTGGGTTTATAGAATCACAGAAATGTCGGGCTGGAAGGACCTCGAGAGGCCACCAAGTCCAGCCCTCTGCTCTGAGAACAAATCAAGTAACCCTAGACTGTCCTTGGCAGGTGTTTGTCCAACCTGTTCTTAAAAACTTCCAGTGACGGGGATTCCAAAACCTCCCATGGAAGCCTATTCTAGTGTTAACTACCCTGAGTGTTAGAAAGCTCTTCGTAACCCAGGGGTAGTCAACTGGCGAACCAAGGGCCAAATCCAGACCACCAGACACTTTTGAATGGACCGCAAAATCTTTTTATTTACTTATCATCATTATTGTAATTGTGGTTTGAAAATGTTTCTCTATAGTTTGGAACTTGACTATACCTTGACCAAGAAATTTGGACCTTAACAAAAAATAATTGAGTACCCCTGTTCTAATCTCTAACCTAAATCTCCCTCGCTGCAGATTAAACCCATTATTTCTTGTCCTACCTTCAGTGGACACGGAGAACAATTGATCACCATCCTCTTTATAACAGCTCTTCACATATTGGAAGACTGTTAGCAGGTCCCACCTCAGTCTTCTTTTCTCAAGACTATACACACCCAGGTTTGTTTGTTTGTTTGTTTGTTTGTTTTTTACTTTTCCTCAAAGGTCAGATTTTCTAAAACTTATCATTTTTGTTGCTCTCCTCCAAACTCTCTCCAATTTGCCCACATTTTTCCTAAAGTGTGACGTACTCCAGTTGAGGCCTCACCAGTGCCAAGTAGAGCGGGATAAATACCTCCCATGTTTTACATATGACACTCCTGATAATACACCCTAGAATATTAGCTTTTTTCACAACTGCATCACATTACTGACACATATTCAATTTGTGATCCAGTATAACCCCCTGATTCTTTTCAGCAGTACTGCCACCTTATTCCCACCAGTTTATTCCCCATTTCGTAGTTTTGGGGTTTGATTTTTTCCTTCATAAGTGTAGTTCTTTGCAGTTATCTTTACTAAATATCATCTTCCTGAATTCATACCAATTCTCTTTTTTGTCCTCCAGTGTGCTGGCAACCCCTTCCAGCTTAGTGTCTGTGATGCTGGTAAACCAATTGCCAGCTCTGGCCAAGGCCATAGGCGTTAGCTAAGAACTGACAAACGCATAGCTGGAAACCAAACCAGTTCACTTGTATGTTAGTTTTGTTCAAAACAGATATTAGTCTTATAAGAATGTATTTAATGTTTAGACTCTATGAAATACTTGTTGCTGCGTGCATTGATCTCACTTGTAAGTCCATGTTCTATGCTACAAGGTAAATATAAGTTTGTTTTATAATTGTAAAAAAGCCTGCTCTGAACTAGTGAACTCAAATGGGATGAGCAGCTTCTCCCCGTACATCCAGGAGGACTATCAAAAATTAAGTGGGCCATTGTAGGACAAAAGTTTTGTTAATTGCCCTGTCTAACTGTGGAGAAGTATGTGCAGAAGGGCTTGCCCCATCCGTTTGAATGTTCAAGAGGGAAATAAAAATAGCTGACATGAAGATTTTTCATCTCCTTGCTCTTTGGACTCTCACAAGCAGGGCCGACTCCAGCATTTCTGCTGCCCCAAGCAAAAAAAAAGCCGCGATCGCAATCGGCGGCGGCAATTGGGGGAAAAAAAAAAAAAGCCGCGATTGGCGGCGGCTGTTCAGCGGCAGGTCCTTCACTCCCAGAGGGAGTTAGAGACTTGCTGCCCCCGAATTGCTGCACGTGCCGCCCCTCTCCCTTGGCCGCCCCAAGCACCTGCTTGTTAAGCTGGTGCCTAGAGCCGGCCCTGCTCACAAGGGCTGATACTAAGAAACAAAAAGCAGAGATCTGCAGTGTTGACCAGGGTTAAGCCCTATTAAGACAATCGGTGCTAACAGATTACTACATCTCTATCACCTTTTGAATCACAGACTAAAACTTATTTGCATATATATGCCTGCTAGCTTTAACCTGAAAATAATTCTCCTATTTTTTCCTAATTAATAAACCTTTAGTTAGTTTATTACAGGATTGGCTACAGGCATTGTCTTTGGTGTGAGATCTGAGGTACTAGTTGATCTGGGATAAGTGACAGTCTCTTGGGACTGGTGTAACCTGAATATTTTGTGATCTTTGGTGCAAGTGATCATTTATCACTAAGTCCAGCTAGCTTGGGTGACAAGATACACCGGAGAGCCCAAGAGGACTGTGTGTCACTCCATGGTGAGACTGTTACAGTGATCTAGGATTTCACATTTGTTACTGGCTTGGTGAAATCTAAGCCACTCCAGATACTAGGACAGTGTCATATGCAAATTTTATAAGCATACTCCCCACTCCATTATCCAAATCATTAATTAAAATATTGAATAGTACCAAACACAGGACTGACCCCTACAGAACGTAAGTAGATGTGCTCTCTTAGCTTGACAGTGAACCATGGATAACTACTCTTTGAGTATATTCTTTCAACCAGTTGTACACCCACCTTACAGTAATTTCATCTAGAACATATTTTCCCAGTCTGTGTATGAGAATGCCATGTGGGACTGTGTCACAAGACTTCAAGAGATATCACATCCAGGGCCGGCTTTAGGACCTGTGGGGCCCGATTCCGCAGTCCTGGTCTTCGGCGGCACTTCATCAGCGGGCGGGTCCACTCCGCGTCTTCCGCGGCACTGAAGGACCCCCCGCCGCTGAAATGCTGCCGAAGACCCCGGAGCGGACTACCCCCCACACACACATACACCACCGAAATGCCGCCAGAGTGGACTGCCGCCGGGTGAGCCTAAGGTGCGGGGCCTAAAGTCGGCCCTGATCACATCTACTAAAGCTGGCCCTCCCACATCCACCAGGCCAGTAACCTAGGGTGTATTGGTGTGACACTTCCTTCCTGTTTCCCTCTCCCCATTACTCCGAGGGTGAGGTAATTGACTGCTGGTCCATTCCTTACCCCAGAGAGAAAGGATGGTCTGGTGAACAGGGCACTGGACTTGTATTGAGGAGGGCTGGTTCTTTTCCTGGCTCAACAACAGGTTTCCTCAGTGATCTTAGGCAAGTCACTTAATGCACTCTGTGCTGTAATGCCCTAGCTGCAATTTGGGGCTAGCTGTTCACTACCACAAAGGGGTTCAGTAAGGCTAAAGCCCTCTGGTGCTTCTGAGGTGCTCAGATACTATGGTGAAAGTACTTAAATGGCTAGAGTCCATGCAAAGTGAAAGATAAGGATGTATGCATGAGGCTCAAAATGACTAGTTTGATACCACATAAAGCTGACAGCAACCCTCAAACAGCCAGAAACAATAACTTGACTCAGTGATATAAGAATCAGCATTCTAGAGAATTCGGTTACTGCTGGCTTTGATTAATAATAAGAGCAAGGTAAGCTGAAAGGGTAAGGTTAATAATAAGTTTACTGTGTTTATATCTCATGGCTTTGTTTCAAAAGAATTCAAAAATAATTTTGAAATGATAAAGCATGTATATTAGAGGATTCACTATGTGGCACTGGTAGGTATTTTAATGCTTGGGGAAATCGTCTTGACATTTAAATCAATACAAGGAATTATTCAAGTTCTTTTGAATTTCTAACGTTTAGGTTCATTTATAATTGTCACAGATAGTCCTTCCTACTAATTGGAAAGCTTGATTGGCCTTAAAAGTATCTGCAGTACATATCCATATTTGGACCAAAATTGTCTTCCCAGAATCATAACACACAATAGAGTTAAGTTACATTACCTCACAGTAATAATACTTTAACAACTGTGTTTCATCTCTAATTTGATTACTGTCTCATAAACTTTAAAGTGCCCAAATTAAAATTTCAGATATTCAATTCTTCTTACCTATCATGTAACAAATCTTTATTTTACTTGCTGTAAAATGGTTATTTTTGAATTTTGTTCTGGTTAATAAAACTGTACATTTGGAAGATGTCTCAAGCCTGCTTCCATAGGGCTGATCTACAGTACAAAGTTAGGGTGACTTAACTACATGGCTCAGGGCTGTGAAAAATTTCACATCTTCTGCAGTGTAATTAAGCTGAACTAAGTCCCGGTGAGGACATCGCTAGTCTGATGAAAGAATTCTTCTGCCAATCTAGTTACTGCTTCTCAGAGAGGTAGATTTACTACAGCTCTGGAAGACCACATTGTCTTGTGGCTAGCATACTGGCTTAGAACTCAGGAGACCTGCGTTCTGTTCTTAGCTCCAGCACAGACTTGCCGTGTGAACTTGGACAAATCCCATTCCACCAAGTGCCTATTGTAACTACTTAGATTGTAAACTCTTTGTGACAGGTATTGTCGCTCACTATGGGTTAGTACAACACCCAGCACGATCAACTGCTGATCTCAGATGTGGTCTGTAGGCACCACTGTAATCAAAATAATAATGGGAAAATGTGGAACAGTTAATGTCACATAATCATTTTGTTCTGCACCTTTATATTTTGCATTCTTATGGACTTAACCCACACACTGATCTTGGGAAATTGCCTCTAATTCTTTTGACTATGTCCTCTTTCTTAGCTCTGATGGTGTTTAATCCTTTCAGCTGGTATAAGCTACTTTGGTGTTGGGTGCTCTTTAATCAAAGCACAAGTTACTTCATAACTTCTTTTACTGGAACATTTGGGGGAATTTAATTGGACTTTTGGTCCAACTGACTGCTGGAATACGCAGACTCAACTGCATTGACTACAATGGAGTTAGGTTCACTGAATATGGCTGCCTTCATTTTCCATCTCAAAGCAATCTGAAGAGTGGCTTTTTTCTTGCCAACTTCCTGTAAGAACATAAGAATGGCCATACTGGGTCAGACTGATGGTCCATCTAACCCAGTAGCCTGTCTTCTAACAGGCCAATCCCAGTTGCTTCAGAGGGCAATTATCAAGTGATCCATGAGCATTGATCTGCTAAACCCAGGGTTGTGAGTTCAATCCTTGAGGGGGCCACTTAGGGATCTAGGGCAGGGATCTGGGACAAAAATCTGTCTGGGGATTGGCCCTGCTTTGAGCATGGGGTTGAACTAGATGAGGTCCCTTCCAACCTTGATATTCTATGATTCTCTGTTGCCCAGTTCCAGCTTCTGGCAGTCAGTAGTTTAGGGACACCCAGAGCATTTGGTTTATGTCCTTTTCTTCAAGAAAGTAGTTTAACTTTTCCACACACATTCTCCCAAATCTTGTCCTTCTGTGAAATCTTCTGTTTTCCCATGCTCTGTCATTTTCCCTTGTGAAAAGCACACACAAAAAATATTCCAATCTTTTCCTTTTCATCTGAACAGTCAAAACTCAGCCAGACTGTACTATTGCATTATTCCAGTCCAAGGAAATAGAAATCTATCACTTACTGACTCTTAAAGTTAAACAAGTTGTGCAGAACTCTTTTATTCAGTCAAGCTAGTGAATGAAAAGTGACATGGGCAGCATGATAATTTGGGTCTCTGTCAAGATTTGGACTTTAAATGCATCTTCACAGACATGCTCCTCATTACCAATTTGATGCGAGTCAGATTCTGATATCCCTTACTCCATGAATAGGCCTAATGACTCACAGACTAGGGTGATGTTTGATGATCCTAATCCAAAGTTTGTTGAAAGTTATCAGTAGAGAGGTGAGGAAGACAGAAGTTCTGTTTCATGAAGGATTTCAAGATTTCAGAATTTGGCTTCGCTCTGAATCAGAGCAAAACCTGAACATTTCTAAATTCTCCACAAAAGAAAATTGCCCCAAGTTTTTCATTTATTTGTTTCAGGTCAAATTGAAATATTTCATTTTGATTTTGATTTTTTATAATGAGGACATTTGGATAACATCAGAGCTTTGACTTCAATGAAACTGTATATTCCAATTGAATAGGGTTCTATCTGTCAGTGCTGAGACAGAGACAGCTTGGGGGGGGGGGGGGGCAGGGATAGCTCAGTGGTTTGAGCATTGGCCTGCTAAACCCAGGGTTGTGAGTTCAATCCTTGAGGGGGCCACTTGGGGATCTGGGGCAAAATCAGTACTTGGTCCTGCTAGTGAAGGCAGGGGGCTGGACTCGATGACCTTTCAAGGTCCCTTCCAGTTCTAGGAGATGGGATGGGTCTAGTGGTTAGCATAGGACACATGGCCAGGTCCCCACACCAGCGGGAGGTCAGAATCAAAAGCTGACATCCGGAACCAGGCCGAGTCAGAATCAAGCTGAGTCAGATAATCAGGAGATGAGCCAGAGACGAACCAAGAGTCAGCTACCAGGAACCAGGCCAAATCAGGAAGCCAGGAGGTCATGGTCAGGACACAAGCACTCGTAGCACTGGGTGAGCAGTTCAAAGCAGGGTGGAGCCCAGATGTACTGTTCTTCCGTCTAGCTTAAGTAGGGAGAGCAGCTCAATCAGGAGCTCCAGCATTTCACCAATCAGGGCCTGTAGTGGAGCCTTCCTATTGAGCTGGGCTTCAGGGTCTCCTGGTTATAGCTGATGCTGGTAAGCCATCAGGTAGAGGGTTGGAGTGCGAAGTCCTTGCTGTCCCGGGTTTGAGACCCAGAGGTTGCAACACCATCAAAGTTTCCCTAACCAGCTCTAGTTAACAGAAATACTCCTCCTGGTTTCAATGGGCCCTGGATCAGGCCCAGTAAGAGTATCAGAATTTTTTCCTGTGTGTTTAGTTTAGTGAAGCCAAAGGACACAGTAAAGTGATTATTCAATGCCTGCAGTTTTACTGTTTATGGCCATTGTATTTATCCAACCACTCTCTTCTGCATCTTCTCTGATGGGCTAAGATGCTGGGGTGCCAGAGATTGCTTTTGGTACTGCCCATACAGGGACAGACTGCCACTGGCCCTTGCTCAAAGGGTGGAAAAACCTTCTCCAATCCTGCACCCAACACACAATCTCCAGCGACATTCACACTGGAGGGGGCATAAGAGGAGGCAAAGCAGAGAGGAGGAGCTTGAGGCACTATCCTGACCCAGCCTGAACACCCTGTGTGCACATCTGAACTCCAGGGGCACCTCCCTCACCACCTAGTGGAGTAGATCTCATGGGGAGCAGGCTGCACCCTCCTAAAGCACAGGACAGGGTGCACTGCCTCTCTGGGACACTCAGGGAGGGATATTGCTCCATTCTGCCCCCTACAGGGATGTAGCTAAATGGTGCCATCTAACCCAGAACATGGCATGTTTCCTTTGCTGCTCAGATTTGCACAGTCACAGTTCCAATAATCCAATCAGAAAAAAACAATTTCTAGCCTGTCACAAGGCAGCCGGGCAGCCTAAAACCAGCAGTGACAATGAGCAGAAATAACAATTGCAAACAGTGGAATCGAATGCTCTCAGGGCCAGGCCCACGCCACTTTGCAAAGCCTTCAGTTGATTTCAATGGGCTAGGATCAGGTCCTTAATCACCACACCACCTGTGTGGCCCTGCCCCACATTCAGTGGAATTCCCGATTAAGAGGTGACACCAATGTGGAAGCCGTGCTGCTGTCTAGGCCGCTGTTGAGCCCATCCTGCTGCCACAAGGAAGCACTGTCTGTATCTAGAGAGAGACAGAGCCTACTGCCTGCCCAGCACCATCCACAGATCAGCTGCATGGTGCCTGCTAGAGCACGCAGGGGAGGCTGGCAGGGCAAGAGCAAATTGTCAGTCTGGAAGAGACCGTGGTAGATTAGCTCATCACACCCCGGCCGTGTGCATCGCTAGGAGCTGTGTGGCTTGAGAACAAACAATCAGAGCAAAGCAACCTATGACCGACATACAGAAAAACCCAAGCACCACACAACCATGGGGGTCCCTAGTCAGTGGAATTATCAGATCCATTAAACAGCAACTATTCCATTTAAGAACACTGGGCTTAAATCAGGGAGATGCTGCACTGACAGGCGATTTCTGCTTAAGCGTGTCCTACATGATTCTTTACTTTAATTGCTAATACTCTACCGGTACCTGTTCCTATGGTCCAATCAGGGTTAGAGGTCACACTGCCAATAACGCTTCTGCCCTGTCTGCCCTACAGCTGACATCACACGCCTGGAGGATGCAGCTATGCCACTGCTGGCAAACAGGTACAAAATTTCTAGTGCAGATGCCCCCAGGAGTTCCGAGAGTGCTCAATACCTTCCTAGAATACAATGCAGCTTCCAGTATGCTTTGCCAGTACCCCGGGCTGTCCATGTTGCGTATTTCCCCAAATTTGCCAGCTCCTGAGGCACAAGTAGATGGCTGCTCCGAGGCCCCAGAATACAGACAAGTAACAAGCATTAAGTGCGGTCTCAGCCACACAATTGCGCCAGGTGCATGTGCTGAGCCATGTGGAACCTGAATTATCTTTGGCTTGGGGGGAAAGTATGTCTTCTGACTAGCTTGCAAAATGCAGTTTGAACAAGGAAAGATGAGGCTAGTGGTGGGTGCAGTAGGAACAGAAAAGGGGAGGGGAATATATTAGTAGTATTACTATAGGGCCTTGGCGCTTCAGTCGTGGACCAGGGTCCCCTTGTGTACTTTGTTCACTGTACAAACTGAACAAAACAACAGTTCCTGCACTACAGATGGAAACAGACAGAGAGGTACAAGGAAACAATAAAACAGTATTGGTCAACATGATAGACAGTGGTCTCAGCACGCCAGCTAGGAGTTCTGACATGGAAAGATCCATGCACCCAACCCAATAGCCCTTATTATCCTGTTCCCTGTGTGCAGTGCAGCAGCTGTGATGAGAACAAGGCAGTTCTCTCCTTTGAAGACAGCAGATCTGAGCATCCTCCCAGAGACACCTTTCCCCGTGCTCTCCCTAGCAGGGCTGCTTGAGTGCCTCATTCCTGTGCTGCTCTCCACCTCTTTATGGCACTCACACTTTTCTCCCTCTGCCCAGCTGGCTCCCATAAACAGCTCTCTCCCCTTGGTTCCTCACATGCTGCTGGTTGTGGCTGCCCCTTACCACCCCCCTTCCCTGCATGTCGATGGCCCACTGCCCCTTGCTAGCTCCCCTCAAGAACATCTTTTGCAACAAAGACATTGGTCTCCCACCTGCAAGTTGTGGGGCCCTGCTGAAGGCCATGCCAGCAGACACCGGCAGGAGACATGATGGTAAGTTATGTCCATGCCCATCTCAATGTATACCGTGATGGCCACCATTTACCACACTGGTGACTGAACCAGGGTGCCTTGGAGCTAAGGGCTTAAGTCGCTACACCTTCAGCTAAAGGGGCTTGGTCAGTGGCTTGGGGCTATAACAGACTCATGTCCTCTATGGATCAGGCACAGTGGGGACACATAACACATGCTCACATGGTGACCAGCGGCTCACACCACCCCGAGTGTAAATATGGCTGTCAGGTTGGCTCCTGATCCTGTACGCATTAATGTCAACAGAAAGACTCCCGCTGACTTTAATGGGGGCTGCATCAGGCTCCAAGTGCACATATGGGGACAATCAGGCTCCCAATTTTTCCTGCCACTCCTCACTTCTCCTGTAGTCAGCCCGTGTCCCAGTGCTGGCAAGCTGCACAGAATCCAAGTAGTGTGCAACACAAGTACTGCCTATGGGGCTCCCCACTGGCTTGTTAGTCCCTGCCTGCCTGGTATTCCCAGAAGGGAAGGTTACAGCTCTGTGATGCTGTATTAGTCAAGCTTGACATCTCCTATCCAAATTAAACACGGTGATGGCTGTCAGCCATCTGTGCCACACCTGACTGGGGGGATGTACACACAGAAGAAACCAAGGCACCTAACTGCTGCTTAGTTTCCAGAGTCTCTCTGCATTCAAGCTTGGAGCCCACTGAACTGCTCTTCTTCTGGATAGAATGGAAGCAGTGCTGGTGAACAGCGAGTGTATGTCAGGGGAAACTCCATCCTTAGAGGTTTTTAAGGCCCGGCTTGACAAAACCCTGACTGGGATGATTTAGCTGGGGTTGGTCCTGCTTTGAGCAGGGGTTGAACTAGATGACCTCCTGAGGTCTCTTCCAACCTTAATCTTCTATGATTCTAGGGGGGTGACGCTGTGTCAACCAAAGCTTTTTTTGACCTTTTCTTTCTTGTTTTGGTCCGGTGCATTGTGGGTGAAGGAACTGTGCCTTTTCTCTCTCTTTCACACTCATCACCCTTCACTTCCCATTCACTCAATTACTTTTTCTGGTGTGAAAGGAGATTTTGGTCAAAAGGGACTCTCACCTCCAGGCCTGGAGAGTGCTAGACATCTCAGCCATGTTCCTCAGGGTGGTGCTAGCTCAGGCCAAATGGGACCACCCATTCCGGGTCATTTTGGTCTCTATGGTCATGCTGCTTTACAAACCACCCCCAAATCTGGAGGCCTCTCCTCTCCCTGGGAGGGGAAAGAGAAAATGATTTTTCGTGGGCATCCTGCCTTAGGCAGCACGTGTCTGTATGTGAACCCTGATGGCTGCGTTTTCAGGGAGTGGCAGCAAGCCAGCTACTGGGGTTCGCTTGGAGATTTGGTTTGTAGAAGAGCCCCAGTAAATACTCCATGCTGTTCTCCCAGGTGTGCCCTTCGCTGTCCCGCCAGCATGCTAGAGCTTGGCAGCTGGGAGCTGAGGCTGTGGAGTGGAAGTGTCCCCCTGCTCCTGCTGTGGAATGGAACGCAGAAGGTGTGACCTTCCCTCTCACAAGGACAGGAGGATGCAGTAGTCTATGCCAGACTGTTCCCTGAAACTCTTGCTGGGAGGAAAACAGCTACCACTGCACACTGCTGACTGAGGTAATGGGGAAAGGGACCACCTGGCTCCAGTAGCCCAGCAGAAGGGAGTCAGGCCCAGCAGAAAAGGTAAGGCTGTGTGCCAAGGTCTGTGGGGACGGGGCAGATGGGAGTCCATAGGAGAGCTGTGTGAATGGCCTCAGTCAGAGTTTGTGGTGCTGTGGCGATGTCTGGAAACCAGTACAACCTGAATCCATGTGTGATTCGCACTGGTCTCTGGGTCTCGTGAAACCTGCTTGAATTACTCTCATTGAGGCTTTCCCCCACGTTTCCAGCAGTGGGACCCTGAGCTGTGGAAGTGAGGGAATGAAGAGCTTACACAGCACCAGGCATAGTGCTGCAAGCACCCCTCCCCCCCCACCCCACTGCTCTGTCAATGTGTATTAGTACTAAGCTGTAATGTCTCCTGCTGTTCTCACCCAGCCCCACCCCAAGCTCTGCCAATGCATGTCAAGCCTGCAGCACCTCTTCCCGAGTCTCTCCTGATTAGAGCGTGTCAAATGGTGTGTGTTTGGTGCGGGGAACACATATAGCAGCTGGGGACTAGGCTGAGGTTGTCATGTTCACTTCACTTGTGACCTAATCACGATTCCAACACAAGTTCATAGGGACAAGAAGCTGGTGCATTGACCACACCCCACCTAGCATTTGTTTGGTCTTCCCCATAGCTTTCCTCCTGACATTTCCCAAAGACAGCTATGCTTACAATTAAGCATGAAAACAAAATGCCTGTTGCTCTTCCCCATCTTCCTTATCCTTCTTAACATGGAGTAACCTGACACTGCAGGCACCCACCTCTGCTGCACAGAAACGATTGCAATGAACATTCGAGGTCAGAAGCTTTCCACAACTGCCAAGCAAGGTGAGAAATAAAAGCACAGGAGTGTCAGAATTTCTTTCCTTAGGATGTGAAAGTAGAGCACCCAACCCGATTGCATATTTATTTACAGAGAGATACTCTGATAGCATCTGTCAGAGATCATTGCAGGGCTCGGAATTCTGCTAGTCAGACTGTGCTGGGACCTGCGTATTGCATCTCTGCCCCAGCAGGACATAAGATCATTCATCAGCAGCCCTGTTGGTGTTTTCAGTTGGGTGGGGTCAAAGTTCATAAAGGTGAGTTGTTGTTGGCTAGCTCCAAGGACTGGGACAGGAAGGTGTCCTCAGACTTCTCCCATGCAGCAGCGTCAACACTTTCATACATATTTGGAGCCTGCCCTACCATCTCTTGCAAAAACATCAGTGATCTCTAGTCTAATGTGTATTGTTTTCTACAGGGGTCAAACTGGTGATTGTGGTGGGGGGGAGGAAGGTAGTGGCAATCTTTAAAGCACCACCCACACTTCTCAGTACTATTGTTCCAAGAGGACACACCTCTCCAAGCTTTTGTTTCAGTTACTTTGCAAACTCAGGACAGCTTCACTCTGTCAGTTGCACTCAGTTCACTTTTTCAAGCTTTCCTTTGCAACCATAGTAGCTAGAGTCTTTTTTTTCCCCACTGAGCTTCTGGAAAAACAGGAGGAAGTTTATGAGTGATGCCTGTGACAATCTATACCTTGGGGGAGTGTACTGTAACCCCCATATTCCTCATTTTCATATAATCGTGATCTTACATGTAAAGCATGCCTTGTAAGGTATCAGGGGAAAGGTTTTGATCTGCTGAAAGTCATCTCTCTTATACCATATATGTGTATCATTAATGCATATGAAGTTGTGAGAATTGTGTTGTATGGTGGTCACTAAAACATGCTGTGAGTTGGGAAATCAGCCAGATATTAGCTCCCCAGAGGCAACAGCAAGGAAAGTAACCAACGCTCACGTGGGGTGTCAAACAACCCATCAGCAGCCATTGTCCAGCAAGGGAGCTGCAATGCAATGACTCACTTGCATAAGGCCATACCAGGGGAATTGCTCAGCTTTGCTTGGAGAGACTCAGCAATGCCCCCCAGAAATTCTTGGACTTGTGCTCCCCAAGCACATGGACTGAGGGTATAAAACAGACAGAGCGGACACATACTGGGCCCTTCCCCTGCCCCCACCTTCGCTGCAAGCAACTAAGACACTGAGAAGAAGACAAGACTCCAGCAGAGGAGATTGTTCCTTAAACCTAGGCCAAACCTGTATATTAAGGACTGCAATATCCAGTGGGGTGAAAAAAACTGCTTAATCTAGATGTTGCCCAGTCTAACAGGATTGAGAATTTAGACTGCATGCTTATATTTTATTTTATTTTGGTAACTAACTCTGACTTTTTGTCTATCACGTAAAATCTACCTTTTATAGTCAATAAATTTGTTTATGTATGAAGTGTGGGGCAAATCTGCTCAGGTTTGACAAAGGCTGGTGTATATCCACTTTCCATTGTTGAAGTGGTGAACCACTTAATAAATGTGCACTGCCCATCTTGAGCAGTGCAAGACGGTATATTCCTGGGGTACAGTGCTGGGAACTGGGGGGATTTGGCTGGTGCCTTTCTCTGCGTGATTCATGAGTGGCTCTGGGAGCATTCATGCAATCTAGCTGGGTGTGGGGCTCCACATGCAGTTGTGCTGAGTAATCACAGCTCCTGGAGGGGTTGCTACTGGTCACTAGCAAGGCATTGTGAGAGACAGCCCAGGCTGGGGAGAGTTCAGGGGGGACAGTCCCAGGCTGCATCCCGGTCCCAGGCTGCACCCTGGGGGGATCCCATCACTATGCCAATCCTCCATGCCATCATATACCAGCCCAAACACAGCCCTGATTTTCTATCCTATTCTTTATGCATTTTAACATTTTGCTTTCCGTTTCTATTCATCACTGCATGTTGAGCAGACATTTGCACAGAACTGCATGCAGCAATGCCCATGTCTTATGTGCAATTAATTTAGAGCTCAATTATATGTCTGAGTAGTTCAATTGACTCCTTCCAATACACATTCCCTTGCATTTGCAACAATGAATGTCATTGGACATTGTGTTTTCCATTCACCTACCTTTGCTAGGTCCTTCTGAACTTCTTTACTGTATTGTCCCACTGTGACTGACCAAAATTATTTTGTGTCATCTGCACATTTTGCCACCTTAATTGCATATTTAGAAATGTCTTAACTGGAAATAATGAATAGGGAGAGACTAGAACAATAATTGCTCATTATTTTCCCATTATTTCCTTCTTTGGTGATATGTAAATTACCAAGGATATTTGCAATTCTCTATTTTGACAATTTGATGGCATTAGCTATTTCAGCATTTGTTTTTTTTTTCAAGTCTAATTTGCAGTGTTTATTTCCAAGAAGAGGCAACACTAGCAATTTGGATATTTGTGTGTGCACACTTGGCTTTCATCCTACAATTGACTGCTGTGCCATGATTTGCAGAATCAAGGCTTTCCCATGCTCTATGTTAACCATATTCCAGAGAAAATGTTCACATTTTAAACTAAAATGGTCCAAGAAAGAAAGAAGCCTGGTTCTTAACTGAATTGTCATTCACTGATTTCATTGCCTAACTGTGTCATCTCTTTGGCTAATCTCAGGAAGCCCAAAAGGCACATTGGTCTTACTTTTTTAACTCCTGGTCTGGTTCAACACTGCATTACTCCAAAGTATT
Organism: Malaclemys terrapin pileata; assembly: GCF_027887155.1. Lineage (NCBI taxonomy): Eukaryota > Metazoa > Chordata > Testudines > Emydidae > Malaclemys > Malaclemys terrapin. The sequence goes on from NC_071513.1 coordinate 53,147,387, forward strand.
TGATATTGATGGAATGACACTGGCATAAAACTGCAGCGAAGAATCAGGCTCTTTACCTGCAGTTAAAAAAAAATTCATAGATGCTAACTGCAGACATGGCACAGCTCTGCATGATCCCTGTAACAACCATCACAAAAAGAGGGAGAAGAAATTGACCCTCTTTAGGGAAAACACTGCAAAACCTTCTGCTTCAAAAGGCTTTTCCACCATAAGAATAACACAACACTGACACAAAAGTGACCCCCCCACACACTGCTAGCCAATAAACCCTAGCACTGAGCCCTCCCCTACACAATAAACCCATCAATTAAAAATAATAAAAGGAAATTAACAAAATCTAAAACAATCTAATACCAAAAACCTATCCCAAGCAGGATTTTTACCCCCCAAAAGAAGAACCAGATACTCCATGAAGCGACCTGGGCACTTCACTATTGCTATTGATTTTATGTGGAAGGCTTTCATGGTACATATAGACAGCAATAAAAGATCAATGGCACAGCCATGGTTAGTCCTGGTCAGCTTACTTGCAGGAGTAAGGCTAAGAGGCTAAGAATTGCAGGGTAGATGCTTGGGCTGAAGCCTGGGTTCTGAAACCCCACACGGGGGTGGATCTCAGAGCCTGGGCACCAGATCAAGCCCTGAACATCTCTGCTGAAATGTCTAGCCCCACAGGCTGAGCCAATCAACCTGGGTTCTGAGACTTGGGGCTGTGGGTTTTTTATTGCAATGTAGATGCACCCTCATATACGATGGTGAGAGTGGCAGGATAAAACCCTGGGATAGACAGAAATTACAGTGAGTTGCTACCAGATCTGTCAGATACAACTCAACATTACCTTGAGCGATATATCATAAAATACTCTCTACCTGGAGCTGGGATCTATTGATCATGCACTTTGGATCATTTCACCTGCACTCTGCTCACTTATCCATCTCTGCTAAGATTCCAAACTGCTGGGCAGCTTCAAACAGCTGTCAAGACGGAGGATAGCTGCCAGAAAAATGTTGTCCTAAAGTGCATGACAACAGCATTCAGACCTGAGCCAGCAACAAATCTGAGATCCAGTGTCTTGTGACTCTTCCCACCTGGCACTAGAAACGGGGTCTTTAGAGCAGGAGTTTTCACAAACCTGACCAGCCTGCCCTTCCCATATTGCTAAATAGAAGAGGAGCCCAAGGGTGGTCTGGATATGGAGAAGAGAATCCCAGTATGGAATCAGTTGAAAATTGCTTCTTTGAACTCCTGGAAAAGGACACTTCCGGCTGTGCAGTGTAGAGCTCTGCAACCCGATGGGACCTGAATACAAGTGTTGAGTTTGGTTCAGGACTGGTTGGAAAACAACCCACCCCTCCCAGGCTCGGGTCACCTCTGATGACCTTCTCCTGCCTGTGGGGTTGACATGTTCACAACTGCGTGCCCCACTCCTGCCAGCTGCCACCACCTCGCTGTGCTACATGTGCTGCAGAGTGACAGTGCAGAGGAGTCGCAGTGCCTCTCACTCCACAGCAGGGGGCAGTGGCCAGCAGGTGTTGTGCCTACCCCACGGGCACAACGGTTCAGGTTCAGGGGGGAAGGGTCAGGCCAGGAAATGACTCTTGGAGCTGTGCACATTTGGGCAACTGAGGCAGGGAGCCCTGTATGTGGTGGAGGGATATGAACAATAGTGCCAATCCTGTGCACGTGCTAAAACACTCTGAATCCTGGCTGAAATGGGGGGAGGGAGGGAGGAGAAGGGCTGTCTCTGTAAAACAGGTGAAGAATTCAGAATACATGGTGTGGTGTAAGGGCATGAAGGTTTTGTTGCCCAAACCTTTAAATGAACCCTTTGTACTTCGCCAGCCCTCCATGTAATCTGTCTGACCCTGGGAAGGTCATAGCCTCTCTGTGCTTCACCCCCCTTGTGACAGGTGGAGAATTAATAGTCCTGCCCTACCTCAGAGTGCTGTAAGGCTCAATCCATTACAGATGGTGCAGCCCTTTGAGATCTGCTGATGAAAAGCGCTATGCAAGAGCTAGGTGTTCTGCCTTAGGTCTATGAGTCAGGTCTTCTTCCATGGACCTTTCACCCCAGGCAGAAAGGAGATCAAGAATGATACTATTATGATTCATAAAATTTAATTAACTAAGGTACAGGGCATTAGTTCTCAAGACATGCCCTGTACATCAACTGAGCTTCTGAGTATCCATGGAACTTATGTGGCCTCCATTACCATAGCATCTGAGCACCTTTGAAAGTGAAGGCGAGTTGTGTGTAAGCTCGAAAGCTTGTGTCTCTCACCAGCAGAAGTCGGTACAATAACAGATATTACTTTGCCCACCTTGTCTCTCTGGTATCCTGGGACCAACATGGCTACAACAACACTGAGTGTAACTTTCAGATAGGCAAACTCTGAATCTCACTCCACTAACTGCATTAGGAACTAAACTTTGCTTGTAAGACCCAAATGAACTCCATGAACTCCAATGACATTGGCCGAAGACAAACTAATCTAAGGTATTCAACCTAGAATTAGGGTTCACAAAAGGAACAGCAGCCTGATGTTATCAATATCTGACTGGACTTCCTCAGCATGCTGAAACCCAAAGGCAACACTGATAATCCAGAAAGAAGCCTTGGTGTTTTCTAGAAGAGTGAAGAAAGAGAGGTCATTTTCCCCTTTACTAATTGTAGGTCTAATGTTAATGCAGAACTTGAGATGAAGGGACAGGCTGTATAACAGAGCTGTAACAGACTCATGTCTCCTGGAGATGGGGCACCAAACCTATAACTAGACGTGGTCAAATAGCAGAATTTTTGGTTCACTGATCTCTCTCTCTCCCCCCCCCATATATAAAATTTATATTGTAATTTCGGTTCAAGTAGAACCAAATTGGACGATACTGAAAGTTTCCAGCAAATCAAAAAGGTCCATTTCATGTTGAACAAAGCATGTCATTTAACATGGCGACCTTATAGCTTTTAGCCCATGGTTATGGCCCTCCCCTGGGAGGTGGGATACAGGTTCTCATTCCTGCTTTGGAGCAAAATTAGGAACTGGCACTCCCCCTTCTTGTAGAGTGTCTAGGGGTTATAGCAGACCACAAGCTAAATATGAGTCAACAGTGTGATGCTGTTGCAAAAAAAGCAAACATGATTCTGGGATGTATTAACAGGTGTGTTGTGAGCAAGACACGAGAGGTCATTCTTCCGCTCTACTCTGCTCTGGTTAGGCCTCAGCTGGAGTATTGTTTCCAGTTCTGGGCACTGCATTTCAAAAAAGATGTGGAGAAATTCGAAAGGGTCCAGAGAAGAGCAACAAGAATGATTAAAGGACTTGAGAACATGACCTATGAAGGAAGGCTGAAAGAATTGGGTTTGTTTAGTTTGGAAAAGAGAAGACTGAGAGGGGACATGATAGCAGTTTTCAGGTATTTAAAAGGGTGTCATAAGGAGGAGGGAGAAAACTTGTTCACCTTAGCCTCTAAGGATAGAACAAGAAGCAATGGGTTTAAACTGCAGCAAGGGAGGTCTAGGTTGGACATTAGGAAAAAGTTCCTAACTGTCAGGGTGGTTAAACACTGGAATAAATTGCCTAGCAAGGTTGTGGAATCTCCATCTCTGGAGATATTTAAGAGTAGGTTAGATAAATGTCTATCAGGGATGGTCTAGACAGTATTTGGTCCTGCCATGTGGGCAGGGGACTGGACTCGATGACCTCTCGAGGGCCCTTCCAGTCCTAGAATCTATGAATCTATGAATCTATATCCACCTGGCTGCAGGCTAGGGTAGTGGGACTCTGTCTCCTATTGAAGCTGTCTCACTTTATAAAAATAAATAGTCACGCTTGCCTTTCCTACTGCCAAATCTGGGCTAAAGTTAATACGTTGGGTTTCTCCTCTAGCTGTTTTGTGAATCTAGCTGTGATCATCTGTTCACCCCTGGAAAGCCTGGAAAGGTTTAATGAGGTTGCAAAGGGGACGATTAACCAGATAGGCCATACCTGGGTGGAATTAGGTGGCCTAAAGAACCCCCAGAATGGGAAAACACATAAAGTCTGTCTACACTGCAATTTGAAACCCACGGCTGGCTCGTGCCAGCTGACTCAGGCTCATGAGGCTCGGACTAAGAGGCTGCTTAACTGTGGTGTAGACCCTGGGCTGTAGGATCTGCAAGGAGGGGGGATTTTGAGAGCTCAGGCTGGAGCCCAAGCCCAAACATCTACACCACAATTAAACAGCCTCTTAGCCCAAACCCTGCAATCCTGAGTCAGCTGGCACAGGCCATCTGCAGGTGTCTAATTGCAGTGTAGACATACCCATAGCGACTGAGCCGGACGGCCAAGCCACAAAGAGGGAGCAGCTAAGCAAGGAAGAGGGAGCATCCTGAGTCAGAGACAGGTTGCAGAGCTTGCAACCAAGCAGTGGAAGAGGGCTTTGGGCTTGGAAGGAGTTAATCCCCAGAGCAGCCAGGAAGCGGCACCCTAGCAGTGAGTGAACCCCTGACAGTAGCCCCATTTTTTTTTTTCTGGACAAAATCTAGTCAGTGAATTTGTGTCAAAGTTGCAGATAGTTTTGGGTAGGGCAGAACTGCATTTTTGGAGAATATAATATTTGTGCCAAAAATTTAGCCCAGTTCTACCCCTAACACACATACTCACCAGTGTGTGTATATGCATGGAGGAATCCAGAGTGCCATGACTATAGCTAATTCTATAGCTAACAGATTGCTCCAGAAGTTTGCTGGATTTCTTGGTCATCAAGCCAAGGCTGATGGTCTCTGCTGAGGACAGGCTCAGTGCTGGATCAGGAAAGGGGGCTGTGGGTCATGACTGAGGTGGTTGGCAGAGCAGTGTGAAAGCCCTGGCATGGAATAGCAGAGGTGTTGAAGCTCAGGGCTTATAAGGCTGAGTCCAAGGAAAGTTTGCAGAGCCCTTTGCGATATTAAACTGGTTTCTTTTCTCAGTGCCTGACTTTCCTGAGTGCGGAACAATTCAGGCACTTTACTAACCAACAAACGAATATTAAACAAAACCCATCAAAGCATTTGATGCAGTTTGTGGCATGAATCACACTGTTAGCGAACAGGTGCAAACAGCTACTGTCAAGAGTTTCAGGGAGTGAGAACACCTCACAGCTTGCAGTTTGAAATTCCCATGGCCCAAACACTCAATCCAAAAAGTTTCAGGGTTCAGTGGGGCTGCTCAGAGTACCAATGTAGAAAAGTCAGATGCCACTTTTATTTATCATTGTTGCCAATGCAAATAATGGCTTTGTGCTACCACAATGAAGCATAGTATGATGGCCAAAAACAGCAGAGAAGAGAACTTGGACAAGCCCTGTTGGACTAGCCCATCATTGTATTGTTCATAATTGTGATTTTGTGGCTGGTATGGTACAATGCAGCGAGGGATTTTTCACAATGATCTGCAGGCTAAGAGAGGGGAGGGGGGAATTGAGAGCGTCCCCACATCTCAGTTGTTATAAGAATAACCTTTCCACTCTCTGCTTACAATGTTCTGTTTTACCACCGAGCTGGTTTTGTAAGGAGCTAAATTATGCACAGGGATCAATGTAGGATGCTGCTGGGCTTCCAAGTTTCAGGAGGAAAGTTCATTGCTGCCACCTACTGTTTAATCTGGCAAGGAGAGAGAGTTAAAATATATGAAAAGGGCTAGGTGAAGCTGGTGGAATTTGCAAAGACTGGGTAAATCTCATCCCTGCAAAATGAAGACTTACTAGCCAAGATCCTGCCTGTTTCATAGTGGGTTCCCTCATCTGATGATAACAACACAGAATGCTTTGGCCAATGGTATGCACACACTTTAGACCCGATGGAAATTCAATGCAAAGCTATTCTAAATGAGTAACAAAGACCGAAAGAAAAAGACAAGAAAATACAATAAGACTGGGAAGCTGGAAACAATGTGGGATTCCTTTATATTCTGTAAAGGTGTTTTTTTGGTTTTGTTTTTTAATTAATGTAACCATTCCACAAAGTCTGTATTTATCATCATTTTTCAATAACAAAACAGGAAGGCCACATCTGGTTTGCGTGGAAATGAGTCGTCGGAGTCTGAAACAAGAGGTGTGTTTTGTAATCAAGTACAGACTGGCTGTATGGCAAGCAGATAACCCTACCAAAACCATAGGGAACTTCATACATATATAACTGTACATGTCTATAAAAGAATACTGCGTATCAATGGATCTTAAACATTCACGGTCTATGCTGGCAAAAGGCCAGGTCATGAAAAGGAACTCTTTCTACCTGACACGCTGCCTAATCTTATTTTACTGCTAAGACAACCATCCCCTCTCAATAGGAAACTGAGCCCAGACAAAATAAATAAAAAACAGTTCAGTCTTTTTAAGAAATACCTATTAAAAAGCTGCAGACCTACAAACACACACAGCCATAAACTTCAGATCTCAAAAAACCAAACAAAGCGTAAAGAAACTCAGATGGAAAAGAAACCATTTCAGAACAGCAGCAGCCTAACAGTTTGTCCTACTCTGACGATGACAGAGGCTGTAAAAGACCTTTCTATCCCACATATGAGCAGCACAGAGGCAAAAACAAAATGAGCTCAGTATTGAAGCCCAATCACTAATTAAAATGACTTAAAATAAGTTTAAATATTTGTTAACCCCCTTTCCACTAGCCTACACTTAAAATCAACCTCTAATTAAAGAAGAAATGGGAAACCTAAAGTAAATTACTGTAACTGGGACCCCTGGATGCCAACTGGAAGAGGGCACCTGCATAGCGTTTTACAGGGATCCACTGAGGCAGATATCTCCATAATAGTTCACCAAAGGGTGGCATGTGAGGTCTCTCCCAAGAGCCAGTAGCCCACTGGTTGTCATAATCATTGTGGAATGTATGTTTGGATAATATTTAAGGAGGTAAGTATCTATACTGAAAATTATGTTCTCAAGATCTTGGAGTTTAGGCAGGTCACCAGGAGGTGACAGACCTCGGAAATATTCCTTTCAGGAAGGAGGGAAAGAGACACCTATCTCCCTATTTGGCCATTTGTGTATTGCCTGCCTCACACTGAGGGCCTGTTTACATCCTGAGCTACTGGCAAAAGAAGAGATTGCAAAATCTACAGGAAAGAAAATTTACAGGAATAAACCAACAACAGGGGCAGGTCTGTTTACATATAAAGACAAATAATCTGGCATATTTTGGGGTGCCAGACAACACACTAGGTCCTTCACCTAAGAAGGAAGCTGACAGCAGGATTGTCTCAGAGTCACAGCCAAACTGGCTGTAAAGCACTGCAATGATTTTGGATGAACATAACTCTACAAAACATGAAAGTATCTAGTTAATTAAATATGGGCTCTAGAATGTTCGTTATGATTTTATTTCATACGTAACCATTTGTTTCCAATATTTCTATTACTTGGATGTCTGGGTTTTTAAAAATAAACAAATACTTAATTGCACTATAAATGTATCTAAGTGCTGTGAACTAAGGGGAGTGGTGATCTGAAGTGGAACTGGAAAGCTGGGATGTCCTGCTTCTCTGGAAGCAGTGGACTGGTGAACACTGTGTGTGTCTAGTGGACCAGGGTCTAGACACTCCACAGAAATGCTTGGGGGGCTCTAACATTGGAGTGTGTCTATTGCTAATCTGTACAGAGACAGTGGGGCCTGCAAGCGCTAGAGGGGGGCACTTGTGTAGACTGTGGCTGGTGGAGTTGGAGAACTGACTCCCGGCAGGTATAGACAAGGCTCCCTCATGCTAAGGGCAGATGATAGCAAGGTGCCTCCCAACCTTGGGAATCCCCAGGAAGCATCACAATTACCCAAAACATAAACCCCAACATATTTAATAATCAATAATATTTTGTTTACTGGTTATTTGTATTGTAATAGCACCTAGGAGCCCCAGTCACAGACCAGGACCCCATTGTGCAAGGAGCTGTATAAACACAGAACAAAGACAGTCCATACCCCAAAGAGTTTATGAGGTAAGTATAAAATATACTGCAAGGCAACATTTACATATACAGGTAAAGCTAGATGTTCCATAAAAGAAGTATAATATTCTCATAATCCCCCATTCTGTATTTGGCCTATAATTTCATGTGTTGGTTCATCCACCGTGGATTGTGTTACAGCCTAAAGAATTGCATTAATGTCTGCATTTCATCCCTGTGACAGTATATTCTGTCAGTTATCTACATAGACATGAAATAAAATATTTGCTGAATATTTTATTTGAAACATTTAGAAACATTTGTCAAATTTGTAATTTAATATATTTGTGAATGATTAGGCCTAGCTCTAAGTGAAAACAAAATCTCATTGAATAATTTATTGAAAAAATGTTGCAAAATTTGTCTAATAAATTGTTTCATGACTATCGTTCAATATACATGAGCATAATAATCTGCATACATTTCTTTGTTCACCAACAAGGGTAATTTTTAGCCAAATGAGATTTTTTAAAGTAGATATGTGAAATCTTGTAGACTTGAAAATAGATGCACTAAGACTAGATCAGCCTGTGTATGTTAACATTTTGTAGTATTATTTATAATATTTGTCATGCAGTGAACTAGAAAATAGCAACCATTTATAGTGCAATTCCAGTAAACATTACTGCCTTTTCCCAACATACATACACACCCACAAAGTTAATCAGCCAGGCAAATAGTAAATGATGATCTTTCAGAGCTTCCTCATAGTAGCAGCTTTGCCTGTAACAATCTTTACACACTATGTTTTAGAAGAAGAGGTGATTGTATTCTACCAGCACAATTCTTAATCCCAGTTATTTGAGACCTGATCCAATCTCTAATAAAATCAATGAACAGACACCCCACTCACTTCAATATGGATTTGTATTGGACTACTAGAGAATAAGTTGTTCCATTAAATAATCAGAGCAATATGTGGCCTTGATCTTCTGATGCATTGGGTAGTTTAACTGGCCATAGCAGGATTCATAGGTGGTGTAGCAATGCTGCAGTGATTCCCCCAGTGGCCATTCAGGGGGTGTGGTCAAGAAAAAAAGAGGCATGGACATTGCTGCCTTGTATTCTAAACAGCTGTCATGGGTGCTTGGGGCTGTGGCAGCCAGTGCAAGTTAGAGCAGTTTTCAGGCTGCTGTAACTTGCACCTGGGGAACAGTTTAGAGCAAAGCCAATATGAGGAGAGTAGAAAGATGGATTAAAGCTATCTTGTGCTACAAAGTATCAGCTTTCATTTAAAAATCAAGTTATGGTTGGAAGATTATACTTTAAAATGTGAAGCAAACATAAACAATGCAGTTCTATCTGCCTGAGTTTTCTGAGAGCCTAAAACAAGGGCTCTGGGAGGTGTGAACTGCCCCATTCATCTCAATGAAGTGCTAACTCCAATGCTCCTTTAAATGACAACACTGCTGTTCAAAACAAGTTAAAAAAGGAGAGGCAGAATTATACCATGAGTTTATGGTGAGGGATGTCTCACTTTGATACAATGCCTGGATGGGGCTAGGGAGGGAACTGACACTTTTTCAGTGTATGGTGCATGGAGCTAACAAACCAGAGTGGAGAAGCAGAAATCAGCAAGGCTGAATGCCAAAGATGGAGAGAACTAACACAAGAATCCCAGCAGAGTCCATGAGAAGAGCCATCATCATGTTCTGAACATCTGCACAATCTTCTGTGAGTGACCTCTTATTTTAGAGTGTCAAGTGGGTGGAACTTAGTTTGTGGGTGGAGTTTGGTTTTTGGGGTTGGCCCTAGAAGAGTAGAGCTCCTTTCCCCTCACCCATTTGACCCTTGATATTTTGTGTGCATAAAAATTCAGGCTGTCTCCCAATTCAGACTCAGAAAATAAGACACATACCTGCTGTGAAACAGAATTGATATTAAGAAAGACTCTTCCTAAAGGCAGGATACTTGTTCAGATAACCACCAGGGATTTTTTATAAGCAGTATCACGGGTGTTAATCCTCAACAGCCAGAGGACCCTTTAAATGCTCAAATATTCAGTGATCCAGATGTAGAAGAAAAGAACCGGATGATATTCCCTACTGAGGGAAAATGAATATAAACAAACATACAACTGTATGTCTCATCTATGAATTAGTGCATGAGATAAACAAATCCAGCCCCATCTAGTATTTTAATGAGGGCTTTCCATCTACCCAAAGCCCCCAAAATAAACAGCAAGCTCATGATAAACAGCAAGCACATGAGACCCAGAAGGAAGCAGAGTGAACCTGGAAGAAGGATGTCAGAGTTGATGGAACCAGCACGCTGCCAGCCAAGCAAGGCAAACCTTGCTGAGATGTAAGACTTTTGATGCTGCATAATCAATAGATTGCCACTACTAGCTTGAACCTGATGAGTCAGGCTGTGTCTCAGTCTCCAAACTGGAAATGTTTTATTCTAGTGAACTCTCATTTCCTTTTGATTTGCCCTTTCTTTATGATGTGAGAGAAACCTGTCATTATTTAAGCCAATTGGAATGATTAATTTAGTGAGGACAATCACTGATGGGCCTTCTTGAGACAAAGCAATTGAAACTCTGACATCAAAGGGGATTGATCAGGGACAGAAGTTCTATCCTGAGCCCTTGATTAAAAAAAGGGTGGCACAGGAGCCCACCCCCAAAAGAAATGGAAAAGACTGTCTGTGGATCAGATGGGCATAAGAAAAGTCAAATAAACTCATGAGGTAGGCTTTGGTTACAGAATCAATGGGATTTTTGCCTCAATCATAATTTACTCCTGGGGGAATTCTGCACCATTGCACAATGCAGAATTTTGCAGAAATTAACATGAGCACGGAATTTCCTTCCCCCCTCAGAAATGAGCTGCAGTGCTTCTAGCTGCCACTAGGGGCCACTGGATCCACCAGAGCCCAGTTCAAACATTGAAGACACTGCTGGTGGGAGGGGAGGGAGCTAGAGGGTTCCTGGCAGCTGCAGTTCCCAGCATGCCCTGAGGGAAGGAGAAGGCAGCGCGCAGGAAACTCCATGCAAGCCTGGGACCGAGCATCAAGCTGGGGAGGGGGTGCGGTATCTGGGCAAGCTGGGGGGGGGGAGGCTGGGCTCTGGGGAGGAGGGGATTTGGGTGTATTGGCCAGGGGGGTACAGGTGGGATCTGGGGGAGAGGGGTTTTGGGTGTCTGCAGGAGCGGTGCCAGGGTTTTTGCCACTCTAGGGAGCAGCGCTCCTCCTCTGAGCATTCAGCAGCGGGGGTCCTTCCGCTCCGCGTCTTTGGGGCACTTCGGCAGCGGGTCCTGGAGCGAGTGAAGGACCTGCCGCCGAATTTCCGCCGAAGACCCGGAGCGGAAGGACCCCCCGCTGCTGAATTTCTGCCGAGGACGGCAAAATGCTGCCCCCCCAAATCCTGCCGCCCTAGGCGACCGCCTAGGGTCGCCTAGTGGAAGCGCCAGCCCTGGGTGTCTGGTCCCCTAGCTAGGCTCTGGAGGGAGGGGGGGAAAGGGCAGAGAAACAGGAATGGGGCTGTCATAGGGGTTTCTTTAACTCTCTGCTCCTCGGGGAATTTTTGTGTGTGTGTCTGTATTGTTACAGACATACTTGCTGACAGGTATTTTGAAATAAATTACCCAAATAATTGAACCTGGTGTGTTTATGTAGTGTTATTTTGACCAATAATATTAGCAGAATTTTGCAAAATTTTAAACTATTGTGTGCAGAATTTTTAATTTTTTGGTGCATAACTATTAATTTTTTGGTGCAGAATGCCCCCAGGAGTAATAAGTGTAGGATTTGGCCAACCTATAAAATATTTAATTAGTCAAACTTTTGGGACCCTCTGGTGTAAACTGGCATATGCTGATTTATACCAACTAAGAATCTGGCCCTTTAGGTCTATTAATAAAGACATGAATGAGATGACACAATTGCTGTTTGCAGTGTTGCTGTAGCCTTGGTGGCCTCAGAATATGAAAGAGATACGGTAGGCGAGGTAGTATTTTTTATTAGACCAGCTTCTGTTGGTGAAAGAGACAAGCTTTCGAGCTACACAGAACTTTTCTTCAGAAGAGTGTCAGCTTGAAAGCTTACAGAAGTTAGTGCAATAAAATATATTACTTCACCCATCTTGTCTCTCTAATGACGCAATTGCACATTCAGATCACATGTTGTGCACTCTGGCGCTTTGCACCTGGCAATGCAGAAAGCATTTCAGAAAGAGGAACCTTTTAAGTAGAAAGAGAAGAGCACCTATTTCCGAAAGGCCACCTGAGCCACTGTGATCTCTCGAATGGGATGTGACATGAAGGGAGGGGAATTGCTGAGTGATTCCAAATGCTGGGATGGAAGTGTTTTCAGAGAGACAGATGTCGTGGCGATGAGTGCAGAAGTAGTAGTATTTATTTGAATTACGGTAGCACGTTGGAGCCCCACCCCATTGTGCTGGGCACCATACAAACTCAGAACAAAAGATTGTCTCTGCCCCGAAGAGCTTACAGTCTAACGCAAGAGACAACAGACAGATAAGGGAGTACAAGGAAACAATGAGACGGTATTGGTCAGCATGGTAGGCTGTGGTCTCTGCACACCAGCAGCCTCTAGCTGCTGTCAAGGTTTTTGAAGGCGCCATAGCAAAGGAGAGTTTTGAAGAAAGATGACAAGGTAACTTTTACAGATGTTTGTGTGGAGTTACTCTCAAATTGTGAGAGGCAGCAGGGGAGAAAGCACAAAGGAGCTCGTTTGAAAATTTATCAAGATGGATGCTGGGGCCATGGGCCAGTCGGAGGTGGAAGTCAACATCTCAATGTGGAATGAGAGATGGCGGGTAGGTGGTGATAGGCTGTGAAAGGCCATGAAAGTGAATACGAGGAGCTTATGTTTGCTGCGATACAGGAGAGGCAGCCAGTGGAGGGATGCAAAGAAAGGGGTGATGTGGTCAAAGGGATAGGCTGGGGAAATGACCTTGCGTATGGTGTAATAAGTAGAATAGAATAGGGGGGAGGAGTCATTGCTCACTAGGAGAGAATAAGAGCTGCTGAGAGAATAAAGGAGAGGGTATTGTCTGGGATTGTGGGCTGGTGTAATGGGCATTGCCCTGCATTGTGGAATGAAGACATGGGCATTATCCACACAGGTACATCTGGCTTTCCTCTTTCTACCAACAAAAATAGGAACAAAAAGAATGACCAGGGGATTTCTGTCCATACAGGGCACTTTAGTGTTGGATTGTTTGTGTCAATAACTGGGACGTGGGTGGTCAGCCCTAGTGGTTAGAGCAGGTGTCTGGCCACATGCCACAGCCAAGGGTCACAGCCAGGGTCAGGAATTGGCACCAATGGTTACCTGGAGTGAGGCAAGGCAGGATCAGGCCAGGGTCCATGAGAGGAGATGCCACAGCCATGGGCAAGTGGGGGAGGGATAACTCAGTGGTTTGAGCATTGGCCTGCTAAACCCATGGTTGTGAGTTCAATCCTTGAGGGGGCTGTTTAAGGATCTGGGGAAAAATCTGTCTGGGGAGTGGTCCTGCTTTGAGCAGGTGGTTGGACTGGATGACCTTCTGAAGTCCCTTCCAGCCCTGATATTCTATGAAATGCTGCTGCAGGGCATAAAAGCTGGTCTGCTCACACTTGTAACATATTAGGTAGGGTAGCCAGTCAGGCAGCCTACTGCTGGCCAGCTGCACTCATTAGGTTGCCCAGAAACTGGCTGTGATGCCTGACAGTTTGGCTTGCCAGTTGTTTCAAAGATATGGATCAAGTTCATGTTCTCCTTTAACTGGATGGATTATTATATTTGAGCCATTGTGCCTGCTAAGCACTCTGATGAGTTAGCTATGCCTTCTCTGCTAACCACAGCTTTTCCAGACTCAATAAGAGTGGAATGATTCTTTCCAGGGCTGCTGGTTTTCTGGTTGGATGGTTTCTCCAGCACCCTCTTAGAATGGTCACCTGACCCATGAATGCATTGGAGGAAGGATGGCCAAAGTCAGTCCCGTTACAAGTCTGGTACTTGACATATTTCCCATCATACACTGGTCTCCTTCAAAGGTGGCTGTACTGATTCCCTGCAAGAGACTAGATACATGGCCCCCAAGGTGGATGGGAAGTCACCATAACTGTGTAGTGGTTGATTTCTCCATATAGGGAAATATAGAGGGACAAATTCTCAGCTAATGCAAACTGTCATTGTTCCAATTATTACCCGGGGTGTCAAGGCTGCTTCCCCACTTTGAACTTTAGGGTACAAATGTGGGGGCCTGCATGAAAACTTCTAAGCTTAACTACCAGCTTAGATCTGGTCCGCTGCCACCATCCCAAAGCTAATTCTCTTCCCTGGGTAGCCTTGAGAGACCTTCACCAATTCCCTGGTGAATACAGATCCAAACTCCTTGGATCTTAAAACAAGGAGAAATTAACCATCCCCCCTCCTTCCTCCCACCAACTCCTGTTGGATCAAGATCCAACCCCCTTGGATCTAAACACAACAAAAAATCAATCACGTTCTTAAAAAGAAGGCTTTTAATTAAAGAAAAAAGGTAAAAATCCTCTCTGTAAAATCAGGATGGGAAAATAACTTTACAGGGTAATCAAACTTAAAGAGCTCAGAGGACCCCCCTCTAGCCTTAGGTTCCAAGTACAGCAGACAGAGATAAATACTCTAGCAAAAGGTACATTTACAAGTTGAGAAAACAAAGATAAACTAACACGCCTTGCCTGACTGTTTACTTACAAGTTTGAAATATGAGAGACTTGTTCAGAAAGATTTGGAGAACCTGGATTGATGTCTGGTCCCTCTCAGTCCCAAGAGCGAACAACTTCCCAAACAAAGAGCACAAACAAAAGCCTTTCACACCCCCACCCCCAAGATTTGAAAATATCTTGTCCCCTTATTGGTCCTTTGGGTCAGGTGTCAGCCAGGTTACCTGAGCTTCTTAAACCTTTACAGGGAAAAGGATTTTGGAGTCTCTGGCCAGGAGGGATTTTATAGTACTGTACACAGGAGAGCTGTTACCCTTCCCTTTATAGTTATGACACGCCCCCCAAATCACAGATAGTGTTGGACAGCTGGTTCCACACTGGCTGTGATTTCTTCCTGGAGCTCTAGGAGAAAACAGAGTTAATAAGACACATGCACCTTTAGACATACTACTGATTATATAAAAACTAACAATATGTTCCACATTCCAAGAACAATTTTTAACCAGTTGATTCTGGGAAACTTTCCCGGAAGTGTGCATCAGCCACTTTGTTAGAAGCCCCTGAAATGTGTTGTATTTCAAAATCAAAATCTTGGAGAGCTAAATTCCACCGAAGAAGTTTTTTGTTATTCCCCTTGGCGGTATGAAGCCACTGTAGCGCAGCATGGTCTGTTTGTAGTTGGAAACGCTGTCCCCAAACATATGGGCATAGCTTTTCCAGCGCATACACAATGGCATAGCATTCCTTTTCGCTGATTGACCAGTGGCTTTCCCTCTCAGACAGTTTCTTGCTGAGAAACACGACAGGATGGAATTCTTGATCTGGTCCTTCCTGCATTAAAACTGCTCCTACGCCCCGCTTGGATGCATCTGTGGTTACTAGGAACAGTTTGTCAAAGTCTGGGGCCCTTAGCACAGGGTCAGACATGAATGTCGCCTTAAGCTGGTGAAAGACCTTTTGACACTCATCAGTCCACTGAACTGCATTTGGCTGTTTCTTTCTGGTTAGGTCTGTCAGCGGGGCGGCGATTTGGCTGTAGTGTGGTACAAATCGCCTATAATATCCGGCCAAGCCTAAGAAGGATTGGACCTGTTTCTTTGACTTTGGAACCGGCCACTTTTGGATAGCATCCACTTTGGCCTGTAGGGGATTTATAGTTCCTTGACCCACCTGGTGCCCCAGGTAAGTCACTCTGTTTTGGCCTATTTGACACTTTTTAGCCTTAACAGTTAGTCCTGCCTGCCGGATGCGCTTGAAGACTTTTTCCAGGTGCTCCAGGTGTTCTGTCCATGGATCAGAAAAAATGGCCACATCATCGAGGTAGGCAACTGCAGATTCTCCCAATCCCGCTAGGAGACCATCTACAAGTCTTTGGAAGGTGGCGGGTGCATTTCTCAACCCGAAAGGGAGTACACTGAATTCATACACCCCTGCCTGGGTGACGAATATATGATATATTTTGTATGTTACGTCTAGAACCTCTAAATTTGGCTAAAATATAACAAGGGGGTTGGATGGTTCAGGAAACTGATAATGGAACCTGGAGCTTCTCTTTTTTGCTGGATCAAATCTACATCTGGTCAATAGCTATAGAAACTTCTACCATCTAAACTTAGTTCTGCCAGCAACTAGCTGTGTACCTTGGCCAAGCCGTATAACCTCACCACAGCTTGGTTTTCCCATTCATTGTGGATAGTGGTACTTACCACTCTTGGTAAAGTGCATTTGAGATCCATAGATGACACTGAGATACTTTTGGGAAGGATGTCACTTGTTATGATGATTGAACAAGTCACTGTGGCTTTGGATCTAATACAAGAAGAATGATAAACTAGCAAAAGTACCGAGTTCTAATCCACATCATCCAATGTCTCATTCACCATGTGACTTTTGTCATGGTTCATTAATAATGGGGAAATTGGGGCAAAAGCAAGAATCCATCAAAAAAGGGTGGGTCTGTACTCAGCCTGAACTCCCCTGGCTGAGGGAGGGAGGCAAAGAGGGAATTACAAAGAAAGGAAGAGAGAATATTTTTTTCCCCTCTCATCTTACTAGTACAATTGGTGGATTTGCTAGAAGCAGATAAAATATGAAAGGCCTGACACTGGGGCCTACAGTATAGTCACAGAGTGGGAGGTAGAGGATCCAGAACAAAGTTTGTGAGGAAAGAGGGAGTGGAAGCTGGTGATTGTGGGGCTGCTTTTAAGGGTCATATTGATGCTTGTCCAGGTCACCCAGGAAGCTGTAGAAGCCCAGCCACACTGTATAGCCCACACTTTAGCTGGGGTTTATTCACTCCAGATTTCCACATCAGAAGCGAGTACTGGGCTCAGCCCATCAGTCTAACACAATCTGGGGTCAGATCCCCTGTCCTGGGGCCAAGGCCCCCTTCCTGCTCTCCCCCTCCCACCAGACATGCCCAACACGTTTGTTAAGGCAGAGTTATGGTGGCCCAGTAGCGACTTGTATCCTTCCAAAATGTTAAGTACCCCTATACTCAAACCTCTTTAAACCATAAAACACAGAAGAAGATACACACCAGCCCCAAGAGAAGAGTAGAAGGCATGATTACATTACCCGGATGTTACTGCTCATTAGAGGTTTTCATGTTCCCACTATTAATTGATGCTGTATTCCTTGACAATACTTCTAGAGTGAAATCAGAGTCTGCATATGGAATTTAGAGCACTTTGAACTATTGGTTCTTGAAACAGAAATGTCACTCGCACAGCAAAAGTCCCCAAAGGAGCCCCGGCCAAAAGCTCCTAAAGTGCAAAACATCCATCCTCTGCAAGCTTCAAAGGGAAGGACTCAAACTCGCCGTATGTAGATGCGGTTCAAATTCAGTGGCCACAACACGTCCCTTGGAGCCATTCATTAACCTGACAGCAGATTATCTGCAACAGAGCACCAGTCCTTCTGTGCATGCACAAATGGCTTACTCTGGCTGGCCAGCTTGGCTCCAACTTTTATCCTGAATACGCTTTTCAGTGTTGCTTCCCCAGTGGGGGCCGTGCACTAGCTGTGATCTGTCCAAGTGACTGAGATCAGTCTTGGCAGGATCAGAGCCATAGTCTAAGTGTCAGGTGTGTGCAAGGAAAGTTATAAAACCTGAAAAATGTTGAGGGCATGTGATAGTTAGTGGGTCTGTATCTAGGGAACTCCTTGTATAAATGTCCTCAAAATTAAACCACTAACCCAGACCCCCATGAGGCACAGCAATATTCAAGACAGTCCCAGTAAGCATGTGGATTTTAGAGCACCTAAAAAACTCAGTTGTTAGACATTAAGCTAGTCTTAGTGTTAATTATATCAGGGCTACTGGCCCACTCTAATGCAGCCTCTAGTGCTGTCCCTTCAGCCATCTCCACCCCAGGTGAAAACTGCTGCTGCAGGGGGTTTTGAGAGGAGGAATCTGCAGGAGGACTATTCCCAGCTGTCATCTTTCCCAGCTGAGACTGTGCAGCCCACAGGAACACACATTGCCAATATTTAACTAATAAATATCTAATTATGATAAAATTATGAAGGTTTGTGTGTGTGTGACTTTTATTAGTGTAATTGATTAATCAAATGTCTGATACTTACTGTGCAGATTTGTTTCATCCAGAGAGGTATTGCTGTGCTGAAGACTCTGGGTCTTAAGTAGGGAAAAGGTGGCAGAGGTTTGTTGGGATCTGTAGACATGAAAAATTGTTAGCTGGAGTCCGAAAGATTGGTGCAATCAGTGTCATTAACCTAAAATAACTAACTGTGGATTTTCAGTGGTTCTGGTTGTTTTTTCAATCAATCGAGATGTTGCTTGGATGAGAGGAAGTGTCCATATGCAATAGACCCAGATATAGGTTTTGATTGATTCATTCCAATGGGACAAGGTTGCTATACCTTTTAGGACATTTCTTATCTAGGGAGCAAGGGGACCAAGGAGGGACCCATTGTGTGTCAATGAGATGTCCCCATCAACTTACCATCACAATGCTGGGCTTCTGTTTTCCTGGCTGAGAAGGTGGTCCCTGATGGCATTACCAGCTTGATTGGGTCATCTGATTCCTCATCAACCCCTGGCACCTAAAGATCCTTATATCACTCCCTGCCCAATGTTATTTTTTCTTCCCTACTTTATTTCTTTTTCCTCTTTCTTCTTTGCTTTCTCTCCAGTGAGAGTCCAGCTTGTCCTGCCAAGCCAAATCTACCCTTGCAACAGTGCTGGGACCACAAAGGCAAACTCTTAGAATGCCTTAAGACTCTTGCAAAAGTTTGCAAGGCTTGGGAGTGGCTAATAAACGCATGCACACCTTGTACTGTGCCTGGGATGTTTTTCCAACAGTTAGATTGCAAAGATCAGAGAGAGAAGCAGCATTTTCTTGTCTTTGCTCTTTTCTTTCTCACTGAGTATTTGTTCCAATTTAAGAAGAAATAAAACTGGATTTTAACACCAGCACAAGATGTACTACATATAATTGCTTCCCTGCACACAAGGGAGAAATCTAAAGAAGTGTCAGAAATTTTCCATTTTTCTCCTCCTGCCCCCTGCCCCCTCGGTTTGTGTTCTGTTTTCTAGGGTTCTCTGGCTCCTCTTCTTTGTGTCCACTCGTTATCTTCCATGATAGCTCTGTTCCTCTCTGTCATGAACTCCGGACGCCTGGTCGCTTCCCAAATGGGAGGGGGCTCCAGTTGATCTTTAGCATTACAACCTATCTGCTACCCCAGCCCAATTCCACCAGAAATTCTTCTGGATCTTCAGGGGTATGTTGGCCATTGGGCAGAATTTTCTCTCCCCATGGATGCACTCCAACCTCAGCCTCTCCCCAACAGAATCCAGTCTGGTTTTATCACATCTTTGCTGGCCAGTGAACATCCTGAGGCAGCATCCACAGGCCTCACTCCTGTCTCCTCCCCACCTTCACAGAGATGGTTGGCATTTTTCTTTTTTGCTACTACCCCACCCCCCTGTCCCAGCCCAACCACAAAATTTAGTCAATATAGGGCAGTCTATTTTCATGTGTCCCTGTCTCCCATCTTGATAGCATACAATTTCCTGATGCTGTCAGAGAGTTCCTTTTGTCTCCTCCTTTTTCATCTTTGTGGGCTTTATCACTGGGCTCATCCCAGATTTTTTTCCCCGGCTCCAGTCTCTTAAATGGACAAACTCCCTTTTCAGGGGAAGTTTGCTTTCACAAACTGATCTGTTAGTTTGACCACTGCTTCCAGTGTTATTGAGTGCTGCCTCCTGACCCACACTAGGGTGTTCTCAGGGAGGCTTTGAAGGAATTGCTCCAAAATTACAGCATCCATAATTGCACCCATACTTTGCATAATCAGCTTTAACCAGCAGGACATCTAGTCTTTTAATTCTGTGGCAAACGCCCTGGGCCATACCCTTCCAGTCCATTTAGAGGCCCTAAACATCTGCCTATATTTCTCAGTGAACAGGCCCATTTGGTCCAGTATGGTCACTTTCACAATATCTTAGCCCCCACCCTGTTCATCGCTCAGGGCCATGTAGGCTGCTTGAGCTTCCCCTGACAAATCAGGTAGTAGCCGGAGGGCCCATATTCCTCTGTCCCAACTGGCTCCCAGAGCCACCCTTTTCAAAAGTCAGCCATTTCTCCAGGGAGAAGGAGAGGGAGAGCTTTCACCCTAGCCTGAGGACCCTTTCCCCTCAGCTTTGCTAGCCTTTCTCCCTCTCCCCACTGCACTTCCTTCCTGTGCTTTTTAACTACCTTTCCATGCCGAAGAGACAACTAGCTCCTTAGCGCCACCAGGCCACAGTCTGATTAGGGAATTACATACTCCAGTGCTCGGTCAAGTCTTCTTTGGGGGGAACTAATCAGCACATTAGCTCTCAGCAACCTCTCACAGGCCTACCTCCAGGCAGCCAAGTTGGAAAAATCATAGAATCATAGAAGGGTTGGAAGGGACCTCAGGAGGTCATCTAGTCCAGTCCTGTGCTCAAAGCAGGACCAATTCCCAACTAAATCATCCCAGCCAGGGCTTTGTCAAGCCGGGCCTTAAAAACCTCCAAGGAAGGAGATTCCACCGCCTCCCTAGGTAAAGCATTCCAGTGCTTCACCACCCTCCTAGTGAAATAGTGTTTCCTAATATCCAACCTAGACCTCCCACACTGCAACTTGAGACCATTGCTCCTTGTTCTGTCATCTGCCACCACTGAGAACAGTCTAGCTCCATCCTCTTTGGAACCCCCCCCTCAGGTAGTTGAAAGCAGCTATCAAATCCCCCCTCATTCTTCTCTTCTGGAGACTAAACAATCCCAGTTCCCTCAGCCTCTCCTCATAAGTCATGTGCTCCAGATCCCTAATCATTTTTGTTGCCCTCCGCTGGACTCTTTCCAATATTTTCACATCCTTCTTGTAGTGTGGGGCCCAAAACTGGACACAGTACTCCAGATGAGGCCTCACCAATGTCGAATACAGGGGAACAATCACGTTCCTCGATCTGCTGGCAATACCCCTACTTATACAGCCCAAATTGGCATTAGCCTTCTTGGCAACAAGAGCACACTGTTGACTCATATCCAGCTTCTAGTCCACTGTGACCCCTAGGTCCTTTTCTGCAGAACAGCTACCTAGCCATTCGGTCCCTAGTCTGTAGCAGTGCATAGGATTCTTCCATCCTAAGTGCAGGACTCTGCACTTGTCCTTGTCGCCATACGATCTATAGAATCATAGAATGGTAGGACTGGAAGGGATCTCGAGAGGTCATCTAATCCTGTCCCCTGCACTTATGGCAGGACTAAATATTATCTAGACTAAAATTATGGCTTTTGGGGCCACGGCAACTGATCTGCCCCATGAGCAGCCAAGTGACTTCAGGATGTTGATGTAAGACAGAGCTGCAGGGTCTTATCTCTGGCCCGTATCACTGGTGGTTGTTTATCCTACAGCAGGTTCATCGTGTGTGTGTGTGTGTGTGTGTGACTTAAGGATAATGGGGGTTGGGTTGCTGCTGAGACAGCTTCACAGAAAGCTTGAACTGTTGGGAGAGGTCTGGAACAAGGGAGCCTTAGGGATGACACCATCTGAGTCCTGCAAAACTAAACTTGCCCTTGCAGCCACCCCACTGTGCAGCAGACCTGCAGTCTGCCAACAGGGAATCTTGCCCTGCCACACCAGAAGTTCCACAATGTCATTCCAACAGTGGAAATTCAGCCCTACACTAGCACGTTTCATAGAATATCAGGGTTGGAAGGGACCTCAGGAGATCATCTTGTCCAATCCCCTGCTCAAAGCAGGACCATTCCCCAACTAAATCATCCCAGCTAGGGCTTTGTCAAGCCTGACCTTAAAAACCTCTAAGGAAGGGGATTTCACCACCTCCCTAGGTAACCCATTCCAGTGCTTCACCACCCTCCTAGTGAAATAGTGTTTCCTAATATCCAACCTAGACCTTCCCAACTGCAACTTGAGACCATTGCTCCTTGTTCTGTCATCTGCTACCACTGAGAACGGTCTAGATCCATCTTCTTTGGAACCCCCTTTCAGGTAGTTGAAAGCAGCTATCAAATCCCCCCTCATTCTTCTCTTTTGCAGACTAAATAATCCCAGTTCCCTCAACCTCACCTCATAAGTCATGTGCTCCAGCCCCCTAATCATTTGTGTTGCCCTCCACTGGACTCCTTCCAATTTTTCCACATCCTTCTTGTAGTGTGGGGCCCAAAACTGGACACAGTACTCCAGATGAGGCCTCACCAATGTCGAATACAGGGGAACAATCACGTTCCTCGATCTGCTGGCAATGCCCCTACTTATACAGCCCAAATTGCCATTAGCCTTCTTGGCAACAAGGGCACACTCATATCCAGCTTCTTGTCCACTGTAACTCCTAGGTCCTTTTCTGCAGAACTGCTGCCTAGACACTCAGTCCCTAGTCTGTAGCAGTGCATGGGATTCTTCCATCCTAAGTGCAGGACTCTGCACTTGTCCTTGTTGAACCTCATCAGATTTCTTTTGGCCCAATCCTCTAATTTGTCTAGGTCCTTCTGTATCCTATCCCTACCCTCCAGTGTATCTACCACTCCTCACAGTTTAGTGTCATCTGCAAACTTGCTGAGGGTGCAATCCATGCCATCCTTCAGATCATTAATGAAGATATTGAACAAAACCGGCTCCAGGACCGACCCTTGAGGCACTCCGCTTGATACTGGCTGCCAACTAGACATGGAGCCATTGATCACTACCCGTTGAGCCCAATGATCTAGCCAGCTTTCTATCCACCTTATAGTCCATTCATCCAGCCCACGTTTCTTTAACTTGCTGGCAAGAATACTATGGGAGACCGTATCAAAAGCTTTGCTAAAGTCAAGAAATAACACATCCACTGTTTTCGCCTCATCCACAGAGCCAGTTATCTCATCATAGAAAGCAATTGGGTTAGTCAGGCATGACTTGCCCTTGGTGAATCCATGCTGACTGTTCCTGATCACTTTCCTCTCCTCTAAGTGCTTCAAAATTGATTCCTTGAGGACCTGCTGCATGATTTTTCCAGGGACTGAGGTGAGGCTGACTGGCCTGTAGTTCCCCACATCCTCCTTCTTCCCTTTTTAAAAGATGGGCACTACATTAGCCTTTTCCCAGTCATCCGGGACCTCCCCCAATCGCCATGAGTTTTCAAAGATAATGGCCAATGGCCCTGCAATCACAGCCGCCAATTCCTTTAGCACCTTCCGATGCAGCGCATCCAGCCCCATGGACTTGTGCTCGTCCAGCTTTTCTAAATAGTCCTGAACCACTTCTTTCTCCACAGAGGGCTGGTCACCTCCTCCCCATACTGTGCTGGGAGTAGGGTGACCAGATGTTCCATTTTTAAAGGGACAGTCCCGTTTTTTGGGACTTTTTCTTATATAGGTGCCTATTACCCCCTACCCCCATTCCGTTTTTTCCCAGTTGCTATCTGGTCACCCTATCTGGGAGCTGACCTTGTTCATGAAGACAGAGACAAAAAAATCATTGACTACATTAGCTTTTTCGCCATCGTCTGTCATTAGGTTGTCTTCCCCATTCAGTAAGGGGCCCACACTTTCCCTGACCTTCTTCTTGTTGCTAACATACCTGTAGAAACCCTTCTTGTTACTCTTAACATCCCTTGCTAGCTGCAACTTCAAGTGTGATTTGGCCTTCCTGATTTCACTCCAGAATTGCTGCCGAAGACCCGGCACTTCGGCGGCCGGTCCCGGGGCGGAAGGACCCCCTGCCGTGGGTATTCAGGGCACTTCAGCGGCAGGTCCCGGAGCGGAAGGACTCCCGCCGCCAAATTGCTGCCAAAGACCTGGAGCGGAAGAAGCTCCAGGGGCCCGGGCCCCGCGAGAGTTTTCCGGGGCCTCTGGAGAAAGTGAAGGACCCCACTCCAGGGCCCCTGAAAAACTCTTGTGGGACCCCTGCGGGGCCTGGGGCAAATTGCCCCACTTGCCCCCCCCCCACCCCCCCGGGCGGCTCTGTGCCTGAGCAATATTTTTATACTCCACCCTGGTCATTTGTCCAATCTTCCACTTCTTGTAAGCTTCTTTTTTGTGTTTAAGATCAGCAAGGATTTCACTGTTAAGCCAAGCTGCTCGCCTGCCATATTTACTATCCTTTCTACACATCGGTATGGTTTGTTCCTGCAACCTCAATAAGGATTCTTTTAAATACAGCCAGATCTCCTGGACTCCTTTCCCCCTCATGTTATTCTCCCAGGGGATCCTGCCCATCAGTTCCCTGAGGGAGTCAAAGTCTGCTTTTCTGAAGTCCAGAGTCTGTATTCTGCTGCTCTGCTTTCTTCCTTGTGTCAGGATCCTGAACTTGATCATCTCATGGTCACTGCCTCCCAGGTTCCCATCCACTTTTGCTTCCCCTACTAATTCTTCCCTGTTTGTGAGCAGCAGGTCAAGGAGAGCTCTGCCCATAGTTGGTTCCTCCAGCACTTGCACCAGGAAATTGTCCCCTACACTTTCCAAAAACTTACTGGATTGTCTGTGCATCGCTGTATTGCTCTCCCAGGTGATTGAAGTCCCCCAAGAGAACCGGGGTCTGCAATCTAGTAACTTCTGTTAGTTGCCTGAAGAAAGCCTTGTGCACCTCACCCCCTTGGTCTGGTGGTCTATAGCAGACTCCCACCATGACATCACCCTTGTTGCTCACACTTCTAAACTTAATCCAGAGACTCTCAGGTTTTTCTGCAGTTTCATACTGGAGCTCTGAGCAGTCATACTGCTCTCTTACATACAATGCAACTCCCCCACCTTTTCTGCCCTGCCTGTTCTTCCTGAACAGTTTATATCCATCCATGGCAGTACTACAGTCATGTGCGTTATCCCACCAACTCTCTATTATTCCAATCACATCATAATTCCTTGACTGTCAGGACTTCCAGTTCTCCCTGCTTGTTTCCCAGGCTTCTTGCATTTGTGTATAGGCACTTAAGATAACTCGCTGATCATCCTGCTTTCTCAGTATGAGGCAGGAGTCTTCCCCTCTTGTGCTCTCCTGCTTCCTCCTGGTATCCCACTTCGCCACTTACCTCAGGGCTTTGGTCTCCTTCCCTCGGTGAACCTAGTTTAAAGCCTTCCTCACTAGATTAGCCAGCCTGCTTGCAAAGATGTTCTTCCCTTTCTTCGTTAGGTGGAGCCCGTCTCTGCCTAGCAATCCTTCTTCTTGGAACACCATCCCATGGTCAAAGAATCCAAAGCCTTCTCTCTGACACCACCGGCGTAGCCATTCATTGACTTGCACGATTCGGCGGTCTCTACCTGGGCCTTTTCCTTCCACAGGGAGGCTGGACGAGAACACCACTTGCGCCTCAAACTCCTTTATCCTTCTTCCCAGAGCCATGTAGTCTGCAGTGATCTGCTCAAGGTCATTCGTGGCAGTATCATTGGTGCCCACATGGAGAAGCAGGAAGGGTTAGCAATCCGAGGGCTTGATGAGTCTTGGCAGTCTCTCCGTCACATTGTGAATCCTAGCTCCTGGCAAGCAGCACACTTCTCAGTTTTCCCTGTTGGGACGGTAGATAGATGACTCAGTCCCCCTTAGGAGGGAGTCCCCGACCTCCACCACCCGCCTCCTTCTCTTGGGAGTGGAGTCATGGAACCCCCATCCCCAGGACAGTGCATTTCATGCCTTCCAATCGGTGGAGTCTCCTTCTGCTCCCTTCCCTCAGATGTATCATCTAGTCCACTCTCCGCATTAGTACCTGTGGAGAGAACATGAAAACGGTTGCTCACCTGTATGTGCATTGCTGGCACATGGATGCTCCTCTTTCTTCTTCTGGAGGTCACATGCTGCCAATTTTCTTCACCATCCTTCTGTCCCCACTGCGCAGCCTGCTCTGATTCCTCAGAATGTTGTGCCCGTAGAAGCATATCCTGACGTTTGTCCAGGAAATCTTCATTTTCTCTTATGCAATGCAGGGTTGATACTTGTTTCACCAGACCTTGAACCTTCTCTTCCAATATGGAGACCAGCTTGCACTTTGTACAGACAAAGTTGCTTCTGTCCTGTGGAAGAAAGACAAACATGACACATCCTATGCATGTCATAATAGCTGATCGCTCACCATCCATATCACCGTCCTTCTAAGAGCTTCCTCAGCTGTTGCAGTTACTACTCAGAGAAGCCTGCAAGATGAAAGCCTCAGTGGGCTCTCCTCAAGCGAACTCCCAGTCAAACTCCCTCTGTTCGCCGCTCAGCTAGTTCGCAACTGGCTGCCTTTTTACAACAATCAGGCCCACTCAAGGCCCACTTGGAACAAAGCACTCCCAATTCACACTTTTCCCCAGAGACATCACCACCTGAAGTCTTGGTGATGCTGAAACTTCAAACCTGAAAACTCGAGTGGGGCAAGTATCCAACCATGCATGCAGATTTCAGTTAAACTTAACCCCACCCTGACAGACGCTATGGCACTCTGTGCAATTCACCCTTCTCATATTGTATGTTGGTGTCAAGAACTGAGAGTAATTTGACAACAAAAGATAAGGGCTGCCACCTTAGGCCCAGATGCAAGAGACTTGAGTCATCTCAGATTTCTCCATAATGCATACTGCATGCACGGTTGGTGCAGGCTGGAAGGCAGTGTTTCCATTAGCCACTGTCCAGCTCTGGAACTTCTCTGTCTTTGCAGATTGTGACCCAAATTGCAGCACTCACCAAAGGAGTTAAGCGGGTGTGACCACCTCCTGTGTACACACTGCACTGCTGCAAGTATTGAACACTAATTCAGGAATCTGTCTCCACCACCTGTGAAAATGACACCTCAGATCATAGAGAGGCAAGGTGGGTGAGGTAATGCCTTTTATTGGACCAACTTCTGCTGGGGAGAGAGACAAGCTTTCAAGCTACATAGAGCTCTTCTTCATGTCTTGGGTAGCTTGAAAGCTTGTCTTTCTCACCAACAGAAGTTGGTCCAATAGACGATATTACCTCTTCCACCTTGTCTCTCTAATATCCTGGCTACAACAAAACTGCATACAGCAGATTGTGTAATTCTCTGTGCAGGGCTCTTTCATGCTAAACATTTCTTCTGTTCTCTGCATGAGGTGTGGCATTAATGGAGAGCTAGATTTAGACCAACACAAAATCAACAGGGAATTGTGGCTCCCATATAATTAGTATCATCAACCCTGGCCTTTGGGGCACAATTCTGAGTGAAGAAAGTCAACTGGCTACCTCATTGATGGCTTGTGTGACAGAGGAGCCATAGGTGAGCCAGAGAAACTTGGGGGACAATTCAGCCACTTGGATAAGGGAGTTTATGGAACCTAATTGGGCTGGATGAAGAAGGTGGTTCAGTTCACCTAAGGATTGTCTGTGCCTTCCCGGCAAATAGAACAGCCTCATTTCAGGTGCTCACAAAAAAGATATTCCTAAGTGGTGTGGGGGGGGGGAGGGGTCCTTTCCTTGGGACCAGCTAGAAAGAGGGGGAGACAGGTCTGTGAGCTGTGGCAATTGAGTTGGGCTGGCTGAATCTCCCAGGGAGGTGGCGGACTGAGCCTTTAATTGAGAATCTGGATTCAATGTGCCTGAAATAAAGGGCTGTATTTGTGGTGCAGTATTCTTTGGCTTGCCCAGGCATGCTCTGTTCTTATCTTATAAATGATTTGTGGGGATGGACAAGCCCCCTACCTGGAACAGTCTTAGTCCCAGGCTGCCCAGCTTGTACCTGCTACCATGGTCCTCATGGTTTAGGGGCAACAGCAAAGCTGTACACATTTGAGGGGGGAAGGGAGGATGGACACCAGGGCTGGGATAGCAGGTGGCTTTAGGTCAGGAGTGAGGATTAGCAGCACAGTTGTGTGCATGGGGATCCCAGTGCTGGAATAGCACGTTAGAATTGAGAGTCTGTGCTGTGTAGGGGGGTGGGAGGTGTTACCCGGGATTCTTTCAATCCAAAGCTCTTGGTAACTTTTACTCTGCGCGAGGTGGTGTCAGGAAATAAATCAGGGGAGACACGGCCGTCCGACTGATAGATGGCTGGCACAAACAGGACAACACAAGAGTGCTTTCACTTAAAGCTACACTTTACTTAGTCTCAAGCACTTACAAACGTCTCCAACCCTTAATAATTACCAAAGCTGAGCGTGGCTCTCGAGTGAAACAGTGTCAGGCTTCCGGTGGCCAAATCTTCCGTCTGCCGGTGGGGATTGCAAGATGTATCCAGAGGGAGAGCCCAAAAAGAGTCCCCAAATGAGTTCAACTACCTCAAGCTTTTTCTCCTTATTTATACATTAGTAATACAATGACATGTCCCTTAAAGAAAACTTGTTAAGCAAGCAGTTCCAATGGGCAAGGAGGAGGCACCTTCTGATTATTGATAACCAGGTGTGGGTATTTCCAGAGTTTGCAGCCTTGAGACCCCAATAGACATTCCTGAGGCACATCCTGCTCTTTTAAAATGCATGTATCAGTGACTTCAACACAATTCTTATCAGGAAGGATGCAGGGTCAAGCTGCCCTTTCTGTGGCACCCCAAAACTCCCCGCCTCCTGCCTTGGTCAAGCTGAGACTACTGAATGGCCAATTTACAGCTTGCTGACTAGGTTGCCTTTAACAGTAAGCCATAGTGGTTTCAAGCACTTTACTGGTTTGCCAAAATCTCCCCGTACAGGGGGCAACCCAGGCTGGAAGGGTACAAGGAATGGCATGTTGGGAGGGAGCAGTGTTGTCAGAGCTGTGTGTGTGGTGGGGGGGACCCTGCAGCTGAAATAGAACTGTGGAATGGCGGGAGTCCAGTGCTGGAACAGCAGGAGAGCTGTGCGTCAGGACTGAGGGGCCTGGGCAGAGCTGTGGAAGACGAGCCCAGGGCTGTGAGAGTGAGCAAGGCCGTGGGTCAGGATGGAGGGGCACTGGCAGAGTGCACTGTAAGAGCGTGTGTAGTGCACTCTGGGTGAGATTTTATGCAAACCATTTAAAGAGCTAGTTCATAACCAATTTGCATACCCCCCTATATTTCCTCTTTAAAAGGTTGATGAGGATTTAGTGCAGGGGAAAGGCATCAGCCCATCTGACCACTGTGAGTCATGTCAGGCCTCCAAAACCTCTCTCCTAACAGTGTTCTTTGAAGTCACTTCCTTTTCCATTAGCTCCTTAGTCCAAGGCCTTAACCAGGGGCCTGCTGGAATGAAGGCTATCATGCAAGCTTCGGTCTCTGCCCCTAGCAGGGCGACTAAGCTCCACATAATCCCATATAATAATAATAATAATAATGGAGATATCCCATCTCCTAGAACTGGAAGGGACCTTGAAAGGTCATCAAGTCCAGCCCCCTGCCTTCACTAGCAGGACCAAGTACTGATTTTGCCCCAGATTCCCAAGTGGCCCCCTCAAGGATTGAACTCTCAACCCTGGGTTTAGCAGGCCAATGCTCAAACCACTGAGCTATCCCTCCCCCCCCCGATGATTTCCTCCACATGGGAGCCCCCACCCCATCTCAGAGTAGCCACTAGGCCAGTGGTTCAGGCACTCACCTGGGACCCAGCTGAATCTGTCTGATTCAGAGCAGGGATTTGAGTGTGGGTCTCCCACAGCCTAGGTGACTGTCCTGTCTATTGGCTATTCTAGAGTGGGTTTCTGTCTCATCTCTTCCCTTCCCAGCCCCTCAGATACTTCCCAGACTCAAGTTTAAATGAAGCCAAGGGATTTCTGTGAAAAGTTTTGACTTCAACAAATTGGCATTTTCTGACCAAAAAACAATCAATCAAATAATTCCTGCCCAGCTCCAGTCCTCTGTGGTATTTAAACCAACAATGTTCCAATCCATAGCAAACATTTCTTCTCCTGGAGCTATAGTTGAAACTGGATGGAGACTTGCAATTATCTCCCATATGAGCCAGCCTATGAGGAAGGACATGACAGAATCTGTCTGCAAATTAAATGTCTAACTCCAAGAATGGGATGTTAGGAGACAGCAATAGAATTGATGGCACTGGGACTAAGTTTATGCTCAGTGTTAAGCATCCCAAAGCTGGGGAGAGAACCCAAGAGTCCTGGCTCTCAGCCCCCCTACTCTAATCTACCAGACCCTACTCCCCTCCCAGAGCCAGGGATAGAATCCAGAAGTCCTGCTCTCCAGGCTGCTGTCTGATACTCTCTCTCTATGATTCTGTGTGCTTAATTGGTTTGCTGGGTCAGGGCCTTATGTGATTTAGTCTATTTGTCTCAGTCGAGTCCCTAGAGCTGTTATCATTCCATGCCACAAAACCACTGCACAGTTCAGCACCACTAAGAGTCCCTCTCAGAAGCTGGAATTGGAGGGTGTCACCTGAAAGGCTTAAAGTGCAAGGGCAGAACTGGGGTCAGGGCTGGGATAGCAGAGAGGCTGCAAGTCAGGATTGAGGGGTGTCAGCAGAGCAGGGAGGGGCTTCATAACTGGGTTTGCAGAGTACATCAGAGGTCAGGGAGGGCCTGACCAAGCTCTATGCAGGAAGCATACAAAGCATCTGCATCCACAGCTGGGCTCTCTGGAATTCACTCTCCTAAACAGTAAATTCACTCCCATTTAAAACATATCTGTTTGGTTGCACAAGATTGATTGCACATTTAATCAGTCCCTGTTTGGGTATATGGTATCACTGAAATGGAGAAATAATAAAGAAATCATTCTTTTAAGAGAGTAACTGCATTGCAGATCAATTTCTTCAAAACCTTCATGTGCACAGAAATCCTGTGGGATGAATATTTCATAAGGGGAATAACACTGTTAAATTAATAAAACCCTGCATGCCTAGTTATGAACTACAATGATTGCTGAACTTGTTAAAATCCTGTTCATATTTTGTGCATCAATTTATGCCAGATCCAGAGCTGGACCCTGAAGGCAAGTAAGGAGAAAAAGGGAGTCTTTTGAAGTGAAACATTCTCAGAGAGTTTCACGGACACAATGGTCCAGTGAGAGGAGGCTGCAACACTGGGAAGCTGAAATTGGTTCTTGGATGGGGAAAATGAAGTGGTTGAGATTAATTATGCTGGGCAATTCCTTCCATCTGGCCCAGATCATTAGTGAGCCATGATGATTTGAGTGGATGGAGTTAGGGGAAACAACTAAATCTCTGAAAGCATGGTTTGTCAGCAGTGTATTAGTCTCCATCAGAGCCCTCGGGTTCCATTAACTTCTGATGACCTGCCTCAGAACAGGCTCTCTGCCCAAACAGGAAATCTGGAGCCTTCCCTCAAACCTTAGGAGACAGAGGAACAGGGACAACATCCACCCTGCCAATCCCCAATTCTAAGCCATGCTCCAAAGCTAAATGGTGACCAGTGTTATGAGTTGGGCCTTCCCCACCTGGACAAGCCCATGGTCATCATAGACCCATAGATTCATAGACTTTAGATGATCATAATGGTCCCTTCTGACCTTAGTCTGACCTCCTGCACAACGCAGGCCACAGAATCTCACCCACCCACTCCTGTAACAAACCCCTGACCTATGCCTGAGTTATTGAAGTCTTCAAATTGTGGTTTAAAGACCTCAAGGTGCAGAGAATCCTCCAGCAAATGACCAGTGCCCCACACTGCAGAGGAAGGCGAAAAACCTCCAGGGCCTATGCCAATCTGCCTGGAGGAAAATTCCTTCCCGACCCCAAATATGGTGATCAGTTAAACCCTGAGCATGTGGGCAAGACTCACCAGTCAGACAGCCAGGAAAGAATTCTCTGTAGTAATTCAGCTCCCACCCTATCTAACATCCCATCACAGACCATTGGGCCTATTTACCTGCTAATAATCAAAGATCAATTAGTTGCCAAAATTAGGCTATTCCATCATACCATCCCTTCCATAAACTTATCAAGCTTAGTCTTGAAGCCAGATATGTCTTTTGCCCCCACTACTCCCCTTGGAAGGATGTTCCAGAACTTCGCTCCTCTAATGTTTAGAAACCTTCGTCTAATTTCAAGTCTAAACTTCCTAATGTCCAGTTTATATCCATTTGTTCTTGTGTCCACATTGGTACTCATGGAGGCCATGGAATCCCTAGCTGACTTCGAATTGTCCTCTACATGGATGTTAAAATCCCTGAGCACTCCGACCAGGATTCTCAAAGTGACCTAAAGTGCCAGGTATCCACCTTTCAATGGCTTTCAGTGGGATTTAGGTGCCTAACTCCCTGAGGCTCCTTTGAAAATCCCTCCCCAGGACCCTTGGTGACCCCACAGCCTCTGCATTGAGCAACTTGAGCCATTCCCACCAGCTCTGCAGTGTAGCAGGACAAGCTATTCACTAGCACAGGACTCACACACCAAGTGAACACACTGTCAGGTCCAGTGGACAGGACATGCGATGTATGTGAATACGGCCATGCCGCCTCCCCAGCTCTGACAGCATGAATACCCGGCTGCACCAAAGCCTGTCCTGCCAAATCCTCCCACCAGGCCTCAGCCATGCTAGTCCAGCGCCCCCCCTTCCCAATTCATGGCTAGCTGATGTTTTAATAACTCTTTGTGCATTGAACAGCCCGAATCACAGCCTGGGATCTGTAACCAGATCCTTCCTCCTGAGAGCTAAACAGACACTACCGCAGGTGACCACCTCACATGAGATTTGTTTTCCCCTACCCAGAAGCATAGGAAACAAAGCCCTGATCCTTCACAACCATCCCCCTCCTTCCTGCAAGCTTCCATCTCCCCGGCTAAGGACAGCATCATTCCATCCTCTCAGGCGTCAGAAGGTGGCTATAGCAGGGCCATCATTTCTGTAGCCCAAGGCAGGTTGCAAAGCCCATCCCAAGCAGTAACCAGCCCTCATGCCCTAAGAACTCACATAAAAATCCCTAATGCCCATGATCCAGCCAAAATACACCCCCTTCCTCCCATCCATCCATCAACCCCAACCATCCCCTGGGCTCCCATGACCGCTGGGGTTCTACAGCAAGTATCCTCCCCACTCAAAGTAAACTCCTTCCCATAGTTGCTCTACCTTCCAAGTGTGCCAGCCCTTGTCCCCCTTTCCTCCTAACCCCAGGCACCAAGGCTGTGATTCTGCAAAGCTATTCAACCAACTACTCCAACCACTCTGTCACCTGCCTGAACCAGTCACTCCCAGTGACCAGCCAACAGTGCACCCCTGTCCCCCACCCTCAGCCCATCCACCACAATTCAACATCCTGCTACCAGGGCCAAGAACTGGAACAAGCTCGCCCAGGAAGGCCAAACCCGTGTCTGACCCAGGGAGAGAAAAGTGGCCTAACAAACCACTACAAAGGGGCATCATTTATTCAGCACCTCCACCCTCCCAGAGGAGTCACACCCCACCTTTTCAACTTGAGAAGGACATACCCCACACCCATAAGCACAATTTGATTTCTATATTTGAGGGGGTGGTTCCAACCAGGCCAATGGGGCCATGCACGGAGGGGGCCTGCTGAGGCTTACAGTTTGGAGGCAATGCCCCCCTTGTCTCTCCAAACTATGCCCATGCCCATGCCTCTCACTTCCATAGCAACCACCCTCCCCAGGGACTCAGGTGTAACCCCTCCCAAATGCTGCTACCCTAATGCAAGCCCATTGGCCTTGTGCATTGACTCATCAATTTATATGTGCACTTAGCACAGTCAAACCAGTGGCAATCCCCCTCTGGTTTGGCCAGTCCTGCCCTCTGACAGATTACCTTCAAAGCACAGCTGCATAAATGAGTATGACAATGAACAGAGACATCACACCTCCCTGACTCCCAATATTATCCATATTAACACAAGCTTCCCGTCTGAAAGGCAAACCGTGCTTCTTACTGTCAGTTTTTCCTCTGGCCCTTTCCCTCCCAACTGGCTTGTTCAGCAACAACATTTGCCAGCGCATTGCTCCTACCGGCGGCTAAGAACTATAACAGGCGCGGATCCGTTTTTACAAAAAAAGGCAGAGAAGGCTCAGAAACACTATGTTGACCTTTTTCTTTGAAATCTAAGCAGCACCAAATAAAAACATAGTAACACTATGTCACAACATTTTCTACTGGTAGCTGACTTGTCTGGTTGGCATTATATTTTTTCTCCAGCAGGGTGGAGGGTGTGGAATGGAAAGGGGGACATGGGCATGGAATGAGTAGAGTAAGAATGTAAAATTGGGTGTTTTTATTTTTTTTAATGTTAACTAGATAATGTATTCATAATCTTCCCTGCTTATGACAAAAAAATGAGGACTCGCCTTTTGAAGCCTTCATCTGGCAGACAGAGATAGCAGATTTCTAAGAGCATATTTTATGCTCCTTTGATGACTGGGAGAGAGAAAAAATACAGAGAGCCGAAATGACATTTTTCTATAAATTTCACACTGCTCTGCAGGCATGTACGCATGGCGGCATTCATTAAGATTAGTTAGAATTACTTAAGCACCGTGAATTTTCTCCATCAAGTTGGTAACTGGAACGCTACGGATTAGTTATTGATCAGCTGCCATTAATACTCGGGGCTCTTTCCATGGCTGTTGTTGGGGTTTTTTTTCTTTTCCTCTCTTGTGAGGGTTGGATCTGTGAAATTCACAAATTAAACAGACTTTCCTCAGTCTTGCCTTTGTTTTTGGAACAAAAAAAGTCAGAATAAAAAAAATCATTCCTTTGTTTTCTCAGATCTTTAGCTACACAGCCCTTCACCCTGCATCCAAAGCGATGGGCCGCCCAACGTCCCCCACTGCAGCCATTGCACACAAAGTTGTGAGGGGAGGATCCCTTTGGTGTCTGTGACAGGGTAGTAGCTCACCGCTGTGGCACCTCCTCCTGGTCATCTCGGGGAATTGGCTCGAACCAGTAGGGCGCCCCTTCGGGTGGCATCCCGCCTGTCGTTCCACCTGCGTTGGGTGCGTGGACTTGCGTCACCCTCAAGGTACAGAGTCCTCTTCCGGAGCACTGTCCTCCGACAGTGTCCCTTTGTCCACTCACATCCCCTTCCAGGGGGGGTTAAACAACAGCCCCACACCCTCAAGTCCGATCCTCACAGTCCAGGACCTGGTGTGGTTCTGACCGGCTGCTCCCTGCGGCCCATGGCTGTGCGTGGGGTAGCACAGCAAACAAAGGGGGAAAAAGGGGGGGGGGGGGACTCAGGCCCACCCACTACTCTGAGTCCCGGTCCAGAGGCCCTCGGGCGATAGTCTCACTGTCTTCCTTCTCCTTCCTCCTCTGACTATCCCTCTGGACTGCTTCCCCAACAGCCCTTCGGTACGCTAGGTCTCCTCCTCCCAGGCCTGCCGCCTAGCAGGCTATGGAGTAGGGCCTTCTCCCAGTCTCTCAGGCTGGTCTGCACTGCACTGTCCGTGGTGCTGGACTCCCAGCTCTGGAGACAGACCTTCCCCTCTGAAGGCCTGGGACAGACTGACTGCTCCTGCTCTGGGCAGTCTTTTATATGGCTGAGGCGGGCCCTGATTGGCTGGCCCCAATCTGCCTTCTGATTGGCCCTCTGTAAGCCCTTCCCTGATTGGTTGGGCGGCTGCGCAGGCGCCTAGGCCTGCTGCAGCCCACCCTCTCTGGGCGTGGGGCAATCGCCCCACCACAGTGTCTTTGAAAATCTCCTCCTCTATCTTTTGTTTCATCATCTTTAGCAGACAGGCCCTGTGGAGTTCACATTTTTAGACACCGAACGCCACCGATGAAAGCCTGCTACTCACCACCGCTGCCTCTGATCCCAGGCCCAACCCAGCATGTACATCCGGTCACTCAGACACCAATCCACCACTGAAGCATATGTGTAACTTTAAGCATGTGAGTTATACCATCCCATCAAAGTCAATGTGGATTTACTCATGCTCTTAAATTTATGGGCGTGCCTAAGTGCTTTACTGGATTGGAGACCTAAGGTGAGATTCCCAGGCCTATGTTATGCAGGAGGTCGGATTAGATGATCACAATGGTCCTGTCCGGCCCAAATCCATCAATCATGCTACTTTAGGGTCACCACCCTTTGTTAGTTGCTCTCCTCCTCCTTGCTCTTGCCACCTGTAGTAGAAAGAGAGCCTGAGGCATAAGGCCTTGTATCAGAAGCCCGGTGTGAGGCCTGAGGCCTGAACTAAAGTAGTGGTCAAGCTTTGCTGATATAAAGCAAAGAAGCAAAGTTAGCAGAAGTCAGGCTCTGCCTGCTTGAAAACTCACAAAACCTGGCAAGAACAGGGCTGGTACTGCAAAAACACACACATTCCTAAGAAGTGCTAGGCACAGGACACTCATGCAAACACACTCCAGAAGAGTAGTACCAGAACACCCCCCGATACCATGTATGGTACAAACATCCCCCCAGAGATAACGAGAACACACTGACCCTTCTTAAAGATAAAGTCAGGATGACAGTGTGATGAATAGAGATGTTTTGATCGAACCAACATGTACAAGATAATTAGCCATGTAAGAGGGTGGCAACTACCCACATCAGAGGGGCCTGGAAAGGCCCACCCTTCACCACACTGCATCCATTGTCACAGGCATACATGTGCTAGTGTAACTATAGACATTGATCTGGGGAGTAAGGACCATGCTTCATTGACAATAAACCTGGCCTGGTGCCTTCGTCTCTTAACAGATCTTGTGGTCATTGGGCGGTTGGCTCAAGGTCTGCTGTGCCAGCTGCCTGCGCAGAGCTAGGGCAGCACACAGAAAGAACACACACACAGAGCCAAATATCTGATCACGTTGTGGCCTAGCACTTCTTAGGAATGTGTGTGTTTTTGCAATACCAACCCTGTTCTTGCCAGATTCTGTGAGCTTGCAAGCAGGCAGAGCCTGACTTCTGCTAACTTTGCTTCTTGCTTTATATCAGCAAAGCTTGACCACTACTTTAGTTCAAGCCTCACATCAGGCTTCTGAGACAAGGCCTTATGTCACAGGCTCTATTTCTACTGCACCACCTTCTCAACTCACAAGTGACATGTCCTCTTAGACACCTGCAACTGGAATCTGCGTTCCTTCTGCTGATTCTCCATGCTCCATTCCCGCAGACTTGTGGTTCTGTGCTGTTAGAACCATTCTGCAGAGTACTGCCCTCTCTTGGAATTTCTGAATCTCTTCCTTTCTCAAGTTTCTTTCCTGTGAAGATAACTGCTCTCTCTGCCCTCCCCAACCCCCCGAAACAGCTGGGATCCAACTTCTAGACCCCGAATATGTTTTAAGAGATACCTTTCTTTTAGCTCTTATGCTGCCTCTTTTGCATAACTCTGAGATTCCATATGTAACAATTTCCTTGGATACATAAGGCCCGACTCCAGGACCTCTGGCTATATACTGAACAAGGATGTATTGCCTGAGCTAAAGAACGACATCTCTTCAGGGAAATAGCAGACTTACGAACCTCTACACATGCTCTAGCTACTAGCAAGCAACATGCTGTGTTAACCTGGTGCCCAGCCACACTCCATGATGTGCTGCCTACAAAAGCTACTCTGCCAGTAGCATCAACATGATGGGACCACTCACTGAGCAGGTTTACTCTCCATGCCAGGAATATGGGCTCTCAAATGGCTCCCCTTGCCTACAGCCTTTGCTCTGGATTGGGCCAGCTCTCTCTGCTTGCCAACGGCAGCCTGCACTGAACTGAGAGAAGCTGCAGGAGTATGTCTCCGCTCAATACATCTCTTCCTAAAGCATCTGCTCCTCAGTAAATGACGGGGGTTGGCCCTGCAAGTGAATAGTACAACAGAGCTCAGGGGAGCAGCTGCTTCAGGAGCAGGTTAAGATATTTTTCTCTCTCCCTACAATTGTTTATGTTCCTATTGTCACTCTCCTTGCATGAAGGTCAGTCAAGCCACCGAAAACAATGAATGCAGTCACTGCGGGCTCTCGTTGGCTAAACATGAACATGGTGCCTTGAGTGCTCCTAGAATTAGGGATGCATCAAGGTGAAGGTTTTGTTTCCCCTCAAAGGCATGGAAGATAAAGCTCTCCATTAACCAAATGGAGAGGCCAGAGGGCGTCCAGTTAGTCTCCAATTTTTAAGGGCTAATTTAAAGGGGGAAAATAGAAAAATTCTGTATGCCTGAGAGAAGAGGGAAACTTGGCATCTCACTGCATAATGCAGCTCAGTGACAACTGGTCCTTCCTCATTAGAATGATTTTATATTAGGGCTAATGAGAAGTCACTAGCATTCTGTGGCTTGAGCAGGAAAATCAAACCTATTCACGTGTGGACAGATGAGCTGGTGGTTAAGGTGCTGGCTTTAGCTTCATAAGATCTGGATTTAAACCCAGCTTTTCTCCAGGCTTCCTATGTGATGTGACCTAGGACAAGTCAGTTAACTTCTCTGTACATCAGCTCCCCATCTGTACAATGGGGTGAGTAAGACTTACTTTGTCTGTTTATTCATCTTGTAAGCTCTTTGGGGCAGGGATGTTGCCATGCTCTTGGCCAGCACGTAGCACTATGGGATCTGTAGGTCCTTCTGTAATATAAAGAAAGACAAAGAAATACCCATTTTTTAACCTTGAGAAAGTCATCTAAATACTCCGTGCCTCCGTTTCCCCTCAGTAAAAATGGGAATGGGGCCGTTATAAACAGACAGAGAGGCTTATGCCAGGATGCTCAGGCTGACAAATATCTCCAAGAACTTTACAACTGAGAACTTTGGAGAAGTCTCTGATCTTTCAGGTGTTGCCAATCCTAACTGAACCCATACTCCTCACTTTTTTTAAATTCAGGCGTCACCAGAATTGACCAAATGAAACTGTTACCTGGGGAAAGAATAAGGACTCTGAAATGGAAGCTGTTCTCTGGATTCGAAGCAGGAGCCTATGGTTGGGTGACACATCAGTTGTAAGAAAGCAATTCTTAACTATCCCTCCTTAGGGATGACTGATGACTTGTAGTATGGGATGTCTGCCCCTTCCCTTCATGTTTTCTGCTTCATTCAATATTTCACCTTGGCGAGATCTAGATGAGGCTGGGTGGATTTTTTGTGCTGCTTAAATTCCAATTACAGAGGGATATTGAGGGCAATCCATGTTCTAACTTCCTCTCTTAGTGGTGCTCGCTCAGGATCTGGGGGGGGGGGGGAAACCTCTGTCTTTCCTGCCTGATTTTCAATTATCCATTTTGCATATGCTGTGTGTCTGATGGAGCCTTAACTTAACGGTTCCTTCCGCATTCCTTTCCCTGACTGTGCACAGACAGCACTGGCAGTCAGCACAGCTCTGGGAATACCCTTTACTAATTAACTGCTGTTGCAGAATTAGCACCAAATGTTGGGCTTAATTCAGCCGTGGGCTCTGCCAGTGTAACACACAAAGCCCATGGCTATAGAGAGTGTGCCAGGCAGGACATTTCCCCAATTGCTCTTTTAAGCTGCCCTCCTCCTAGGTAGGAGGGTGCTGGAAACAGTTGTTGCTCACCCTGCTTCTGGGATGAATCTTCCCTTGAGCACAGAGGTTACCGCTTGCATGCAGGTCCAGCTTGGGAGGTTCCCATCAGTCTGAGAATGCTATTGACAAACAATTATAACTCATGCAGGGCTTTGCCACAAGCCCTGAGTAAACAGGACCCAGATGTGACTCAGGGACTCAGGGTCATGGTTCCCCTCTTGTTCCTACCTGGTGAAGATTGCTCCACACTGGCTGAGCTGCACTGGCTGGTGCATTCAGGAGGTGGGGATATTCTCCACCCCTGCTTGTCCACAAGAAAGAGCAGCTTTCTTACAGCTCAAGAACATCTGGAGCTCTAGAGAGCTGTCTTTGGCAACAAAGATTAGACTGTTCAATTCCAACGTGAAATCAGTCTTATTGTATGGAGCTGAAACCTGGAGGATAATTAAAACAACCACCAGGAAGATCCAGACCTTCATAAATAGTTGCCTTAGAAGGATTCTCCAGATCCGCTGGCCAGACACCATCAGCAACATCTACCTCTTGGAGAGGACCCATCAACTTCCAGCAGAGGAAGAAATTAAAAGGAGAAGGTGGGGTTGGATAGGACACACACTACGCAAGCAGCCAACCAACATCACTAGACAGGCATTGCGGTGGAACCCCCAAGGCAAGCGGAAAAGAGGCCGTCCAAGAAACACCTGGCGACACGACCTTCAGGCTGATAGCATAAAAATGGGCTATACCTGGAACCAGCTAGAGCAAATGGCCCAGGATAAAGGACTCTGGAGATCTGTGGTTGGCGGCCCATACCCCAACTGGGGTGATGGGCATGAGTGAGTGAGTGAGTGCTTGTCCACTCCCCGCCCTCCTGCTCTTCCCCCATGCTGCTACCCGAGAGATAGATAGCCAGGGCAAAGGAGCAAGGGGCTGCCTTGAATCCCCTTACCGACCTGCACGGATGCACAGAGCATTAGAGTCCCACCTATACCAATTAAATGTCAAATCCAAACTTCCATGAAGTCAACAGCAACATTCCCATCAACCTCAGCAGGTTTTGGATCAAGCCCTAACAGGCTTGGAATTTCTTACAATATTCCCTCCGTTCTAATTCAAAGAGTAAGTGCCCTAAGCACGCTGGGTTGGGCAACACTGTCTTGCCCCTAAGCATTCAGTCAGGAGGATCATAGGAAGGCCTCTGTGAAGGAGAAACACCCAACATGGCCAGTTTCTGTCAATGCAGCAAGGAGGGGCAAGAGGAATACTCCACTCGGAACACAAGGGATGGAAGAGGGCACGACTCATGACCACACTGGTGGTGGGGTGCAGGAGAGGAGAGACAGTGCTGCCAGATTGGAGAGAAGGAAAGAGTAAAGGCCTGGAAGCTAAGAAGCCACGTCTATCCTGAACACCTCACCCATTCACTCCCATCAGGGATAGTGGCTCAGGGGCCACCTTCTTAAAAACTGTTATGCTGTGACTTGATGGACTGTCAAGCTCATGTTGAACAATGGAATAGGTACCACAGTTCAGAAACCCCTGGTGTAAATAACTGACAGAGACATTTACTTGAGCTATAGGTTCCCTGGAATGGTGGGAAAAGACATACATAAGCGAGGGGATTAATTACCCTATAGGCACCTCCTAAATTCAAAGAAAAGCTTAGCCTCTATTTGGAGAGAGATACTGGGAGTCTGGCATTGTCTCATGAAGGAAAGTGACTCCAGGCTGCACCAGCCTTGTTAGGAGAGATGCCCAGGCCCAGTTAGGAAAAAGAGAGATTTTGTGACTTTTAATGAGGTAAGAAACCTTCTGACTTTCACTATTACTTTTAAACAGTTTTCTGTCTTACAAGGTTACGACCTAACACGAGAAAACGTGACCAAGTTGTGTAATCATGCTGATGCATAATTTCAGAGTTGTTTTTTTATGTTGTATGACTTGACCTTGTCTTTGTGAATAGTTTAATAACAGAGTATGATTTGACTGCTCAGTGGGCGGGAGCATGGGCTAGTTAGAGCAGGGGATGAGGAGCCAGGACTTCTGGGTTCTTCTCTTCCTGGCTCAGTCACTGACTAGCCATGTCCCTTAGGGCAGGTCACGGCATGTAGGGCTCAGCTGTGGCTCTTTGCAGGCATTGCAGAGCCACACTGCCTTGGGGGAGCTCCAGGAGGGATTGTGCCCAAAGGGGGACCCACAGTAGGTTACTCCAGGCCAAACCTGCAGTAGCTTGTGTGGTTTCCTCCTTCCATGCTGTGGATCATACACACCGATGAGCTTATTCTGGGACCTGTCACAGTCAGGGGAGCACCTGACCACATGCCTCTTGCTTTCATGGGGACTGGGGTTAGGGGCAGGTGACAGTGTGGAGGCTCCATGCAGATGGCTTTTGCCTTCCTTACACCCTCTGAGTCACACACTCATGGGAATATACCCTTGACCTCTCCGACAGGCCCAGCAGCCAACACAGCCTCCCTTATGGAAGACCGAGGAGAGACCTCCACGGGTTGAAACTCGCAGAGCTTCTATTTAAAGAAACAAGAATAATCCACATAGAAGGAGCAGGGCACTGGGTGTAGTTATTTCTGTCACAGTGTGTGGCCATGATCACCATGTGATACAATACATTGTATCCCACGCACCTTTGAGTTCTTAATTTGCCCTTTCTCCACTCATCCAGGACTCCATCCGCATTTCAAAACCGAGCCCTTTCAACAGCAGCCATGTTTCCAAAAATAACCTGCCACTCATATCCCTTCTCCATTCCCTTCCATCCCCACATAGAGACTCTCTCTCTCTCCCTGGCAAAGGTAACATTGGCCAGAGGTGCAAGATGAGCAAAATTCAGTCCTGAACCAGTGGGTCTGAGGCTCAGTAGATCATGAATAAGTTTAGCAAGTAATCAGAGATTTATCTCTCCAATCCAATGGAGTACAACACTTTTTTCAGCAGGGGAAAGTCTTGAATACAGCTGGGTAAACAGAGGGGGAAATTATCTGTGAACATGCCACTGAATTGGAAATTGAATTTTCGTTTGCCATGTTCTCACCACCTCTGCATTTGTTTTTCAGGAACTTCCATCCAAGTGAAGTTTAGATTGTATAAACATTCCTCGAAAAACAACAAAAAACAAATTCTGGTCTGTAGCCAAAATTAGTTTTGTGATTAAATGAAATTTGTTTCAGATGCAAATGAAAGTGTCAGCGTAACAGCTGCCTAAACTAAGGCCCATACATTAAATTAGAGATCATATTCACTGACAAAAAACTTCATTAACACAGAGTTAAGGATGCCTGGTTGTATCTCGTGCCCTTCCAGAACGCTGAGTTCAGCAGAACTCCTACCTCTGAAAACCAGAAAATACAGAATTAAAGTATTACAAACTTAAATTTCTGAAAACCGAAGCACAGAGTTAAGGTGCATGCTGGTGCTCTTCTATTTTAGGATTAAATGAAGTTGGTTTCAGCGTCAGCATAAACTGAGGCCCATAAATTAAAGTAAAGAACCATGTACCAGCAATAGCAACAGAAGAGGTGGAATATCTTCTCATGCAATATAGAGGGTGTCACAAATAACTTTTGCTAACAGATCCGCTATGTTCAACTAGGGAGATATGCTGCTTTTTCTTGAACAGAGTGCAGCCATTCCAAGATATACACAGAGATCCCCCCCTGCAGATCCTGCATATTGTGTGATTATATATGAAGATAAAAATTAAGAAGTGGTTGAAATTGTTTGTCTAAAATTTTCTCCAAAAAATGACTTGTTGAATGATAATGAGCATTTTCACAAAAACTTTTGCATCTTTGGAAACATTCTAATTTCTTAATCAAAATGAAAACATTGTCATGTGATGACATCAATGGAAAACAAAGAGCATACACACACCCTGAACACAGATTGTGGGCAGGCATTTGTTGGCTGCAATCATGTATCCATTGAATGATTATGAACAACAGTTTTACAAAATCAAAGTCTGTTCCAAACAAACAGTTTGCTAAAACAGGCTCAAATTCACCAAGAATTTGGTTACAATGTCCACTGAATTCTTATGAAACGTCAGACTTTCAAATCACAACGTTCAGATTTCTAGAAAAGGTACTTTAGATCATCTTCATAGATTCCAAGACCAGAAGGGACCACTATGATCATCTAGCCTGACCTCCTGCATAGCACAGGCCAGAGAACTTCCCTGCTTTAATTCCTGCATGAACTCGAGCAAATCTATTAGAAAAAAAACATCCAATCTTGATTTTAAAACTGCCAGTGATGGAGAATCCACCAAAACCCATGGTAAGTTGTTCCAATGGTGAATTAGCCTCACAGTTAAAAATTTACACCTTATTTCCTATCTGAATTTGTCAAGCTTCACTTATTTTCTCTTGTTATATCTTTGTCTGTTAGCCTGAAGAGCCCATGATCAAAGTTTTTGTTCCCCAGGAAGATATTTATAAACTGTGAGAGGTAGAAAATATTTATTAATCTCAATTTTTGCTAAAAC
Organism: Malaclemys terrapin pileata; assembly: GCF_027887155.1. Classification (NCBI taxonomy): domain Eukaryota; kingdom Metazoa; phylum Chordata; order Testudines; family Emydidae; genus Malaclemys; species Malaclemys terrapin. Next base: position 53,191,268 of record NC_071513.1, read on the forward strand.
CTGTAGAATAAGGATCATGTCTGATTTTGCAGGCAAGGGGATATGAAAAATAGCACCAATAAAATATTTAAGATGGTCTAAAACATTTCTAAATGGGACTTTTTGTAAAATATGAGACTTAAATAAAATAACGGCTGATGCAGTATGTGTGATGCATCAGAACATAGGAACTGCCATACTGGCTCAGTCAAATGATTAGTGTCGTCCAGTATCCTGTGTCTCCAGTAATGTGCTTCAGAGGAAAGTGCAAGAAGCCCTGCAGGAGGGAAAATGTCTTCCTAACTCCTATTCATTACAGGCTGGTTTATGCCCTGAAACATGAGGATTTATAGCCTGTCCATTTTTTTAAAATAGTGACCATTATAATATTAGGGGAAGGATCCTCAGCTGCTGTGAATTCTACTAGTTCCACTGACTTCAATGAGTCTATGAAAATGTAAACCAAACCACAATCTGCTCCTGGGTGTTCTTATTATTCACACAAATGTCCAATTCTTTTCTAAAGCCTGCAAAGTCTTCAGCCTCGATGACACCAATGGCAATGAATTCCACAGACTAACTGAATGAGGAAGCATCTCCTTTGCTCAGCTTTAAATGTGCTGCCCTTGTTCTTAGATTATGGGAATAGAAGTTCCTGATCTATTTTCTCTGTTCCATATGTTATTTTCCACCCCTCTGTCCTGTACAGTACTATGCTGCTATGGTGCTGTTATGCATTGTCAGTACAAAAGTCTGCAGCAGGTTGGAAACAGAAAATGATAGGACAGCATAAATTAAATTGAATATCAAAGTAAATAACTGCACAGGCTGCGTTATTGCAGTGTAAATCAAATTCATTTAACGCTTCTAATTTCAATGTAAAAGAAGCTGCCACAGAATTTCTTGCCAGCCCCACCAGCCATGGAATCTAGGGACCTTACTGAACAACTGAAGTCCAGTTTGCTGTAGAATTCCCCTTCCCAGGAGGAAGGCCTTGTCTTTGACATACAGATTTTCTATGACCATTGCAGTGGGGAGCTGTCCTTTGGCTAGTTCTATACTGTTCCCTCTGACCTCGCTGGATATATTTGTCAAATATGTTTTACCCCAGAGCCAATATAATCTATTTCTCCATTGGTATTCCATCTGCCTTCCACAAATTCTGAAAATCTTGCCTTGGCCGCTTCATTTGTATGCACTTAATCTGGCTTTATCCTGTTTTATGGAGCGTTGTCTTTAAATTGATTCAGGCAAAAGCATAGCAGGGGCTTTGCATAGATTTTGCATGCATGACATTTCTGCACAGTTGGGGCCCATTATACACCTTACTGAGCACATTCAGCACATAAAAATTCCATATTGAAAAAAAAAGGAAAATAAATGTGTAAAAATAAATACAATTGGGGGGGGGGGGGGGAAGACAAACTGACCACTGCCTGCCTCATCAATATAATTTATTTAGTGGTTTTTCCATCTTTAACCTTTGGGATCTACCTGCTCTCCACACCACTCGACTATAGTTCCCCTCAATTTAGGGCCCAATCCCGCAGCATTGAATTCCAGGGGAGTTTTTGCCATTGATTTCAATGGGATCAGGGCCAGACCCTTAATTTCTCAGGTGTCCCCCTTTCCCAGTCTGGGAACCCAATTGCCAGCTCTTCCTCTCTGCTGTGCAGGGAGGAGGGTGTATGCAGCAGGGGGATGGATGGGCCCCTTTAGAGCAAACACACTCACATGGGGGGGAAGGGGATACAACTTGGCTGCCAGTGCTAGGGGGTACAGATAAAGCAAGGGAGAGAGTGATGGGATAGATACTGCTGTTGGCCGCGTCAGAGATCTCATGCTTGGTAGGATGGAACTGGGGCTCTGTGCTGGCTGCGCATTGGTTTCACCTGTTGAACAGTTTAGCAAATCTCATTGACCTCTATGCTCCCCCTGCATTGTGCATTACAGAGTCATGAGGTCTCCAGCCACCACTGCTTCAACAGAGCACCTTTTTTTTTTTTTTTAAATTAAATTAAATTAATGGAGATATCCTATCTCCTAGAACTGGAAGGGACCTTGAAAGGTCATCGAGTCCAGCCCCCTGCCTTCACTAGCAGGACCTTCTCCTCTTGTAGCACAGCTCAGCCTCTGGAGAGGCATAATTGAACCCTTAGAGGCAGATACTCAGCAGGGGAAAATCTATGTAGCTGCATTGACTTCAACCTGGCCCTTAATCCTCACATTCAGACCCATCCCAGGGGCTTCTACCAGCCTCCAGTTAATGTAGAGTTCCCTTAGTCCTGTCTCCAGGCCTACATATTCTTTCTTATGCAGACTTTCCAATGAGGGAAGAGAGAACCACTCTTGTCTTGGGAACTCAGGCTTCCTGGCTCTTCAAAACCTATGATAGTTTGCCTGCCCGTACAGAGTCCTATAATAATTGCTGGGGAATCTGTAGCTCTTACTACCTTGCTCAGAATATAATATTAAAAATATACATGCTAGGGCTTCCTTGATAGTAGCTCCTATAGATCCATGTCCTATCAAGATGTGCACGTAAGTGCTCAGTGACATACAATGTGATGTCCAGTAAATGCCATGTTCACATATATGCAAGAGCCACATCAGCCTATGACCTCTGGCAGCTTACCATTCCAAACTAGCTGCAGTCACTTTACGGAAGATACAGTATAGCTTAACAGTGCGGTCTGCAGCACTATTCTAATGAGCCGGGGGCGGGGGGAGGCAGAGGAGGATGAAAGGTCTCCTATGACTTGATTAAGAAAGTGATTGAGAAGCAGCATTGTGGCTATATCTAGGCAAAAGGATTCCAGAGGGAAAATGCTAAATAGCTGAAGCAACATCTGTCCATTATGGCACATTTAAGCACTGGAGAGACCTGGGTGCTAGCACTAGATTAAATCACCTGAAACTTGTGGAATAAGGGATAGATCAGAGAGAGAGAGAGAGAAAGAAAACTCTGATCAAGATTTCAGCAGGGAGATCTCACTGGTGTAAACTGATCCTTAACTGAAAACATATAAATATATGTTTTACATTGCCACAGAACCATAGCAGCAACAGTTTTGATCAGCTGAAGACTGTTAATTTATGTGGCCAGACGCCAGCAAAAATATTTTATTACCGATTAATATTTTTAAAGGAAACTTAATGATTTAACAATATTTTTGTTATGTTAGAGACAGAAGAGAGTTAGCAGCAAAGCACTTATATTAATATCTAATCACATTAAAAACCCAACTCCACTTAAAGGGACAGTGTTAGGTTACAAATGCTATATTTTTAAAAGTCAGATTTCCATAGCTAGGCTGCAAATAACACCTTCGATTACTGAAAGAATAGCAACACTTATCATTTACTTTTCACTATCATGTTATTTGGTTGATAATTGCATTTCTCAAAATGGGTGATGACTATAGATTAGTCAATTTCACTTTTGTTTGCAGTCAGTTCCTTGACAATTTCACATGGAGTTTCTCATGTGCTAGAAAAATACTATGAAATTAGGCCCAGTGCTGAAAGCCCTTGACTACTTGAGTAAATCAGGGACCTTGTCTGGAGTGGCTTACAACTGACAGTGCCAACCTCAGTGCAGACTGCCAAAAGCAGGGTAGACACCCCAAATTGTTGGTATGTTCTATAACTGGATTTCACCAACCCAGTAACAAATGTGAACTCCTAGATCACTATAACAGTCTTACCATGGAGTGATAGATGGTCCCCTTGGCCTCTCCGTCTATCTTGCCACCCATGCAAGCTGGATTTAGTGATAAATGGTCACTTACACCAAAAATCACAAAATACCCAGGTTGCTTCCAGTCCCAAGGGACAGGTCACTTACCCCAGATCAACTGGCACCTTAGATCTCACACAAAAGATAACACCTGTAGTAAACTGGCTGAAATGAAATGAATGGAGATATCCTATCTCCTAGAACTGGAAGGGACCTTGAAAGGTCATTGAGTCCAGCCCCCTGCCTTCACTAGCAGGACCAAGTACTGATTTTGCCCCAGATCCCCAAGTGGCCCCCTCAAGGATTGAGCTCACAACCCTGGGTTTAGCAGGCCAATGCTCAAAGCACTGAGCTATCCCTCCCCGGCTAAGAGTTTACTAACTAGGAAAATAAAATAAGAATTATTTATAAGTTAAAGCAAGTAACCATATACACACAAATGAGTTTCAGTCAGCGAATCAAAAGGTGATAGAGATGTAGTAATCTGTTAGCACTGAATGTCTTTACAGGGCTTAACCCAGATCAACACTGGGGATCTCTGCTTTCGTTTCTTAGCTCCAGCCCTTATGAGAATCCAAATGGCAAAGAGATGAAAAATCTTTATATTAGCTATTTTATTTCCCTCTTCCAGGATACAAACCGATGGGGGGAGGACTTCTACATGTACTTCTCTGTGAGTGGATGGAGCAATTAACAAAGCTTTTGTACTACAATGGCCAACTTAATTTTGATAGTTCCCCTGGATGGGTGGGGGGAGCCACTCTTCCCGTCTAAGTTCACAAGCTCAGAGCAGGCATTTTTACAATAAAACAAATTATATTTACCTTGTAACATAGACATTACAAGTAAGACTAATACATGCAGCAATTTACAAGCATTTTATAGAGTCTCAACACATCCTTTCAAGTCTGACACCTATCTTGAACAATACTAACATACAGGTGAACTGGTCTGCTTTCCAGCTTTGAATTTGTCAGTGCCAAGCTGGTTTACCAGAGTCCCAAAGTCTCTTTGACTTCAACCTAAGTAAAGACCAAGATCTTAGCTTGCAAATACTGAAGGGGAAACACTTTTAATTCCTCTGGAATTTAACAAAAAATCACAGTGATAATTCTATGGCATTAGTTCGGTTTTATAAAGGTTTGTTCATACAATGCTCAAATTTGACATGAGACTCTCCCTTTAAATAAGTGTATAGAGCCTTTGATGTACCAAGTGGTGCGTTTGACATTCCTCATCCCTGGCCCAAAGGAGTAAGTGACTTCTAATAAGGTATGTTTTCTGAGAAAGTGTCACATTATAGGCCATCATCAGATTGAAGTCAATGGGAGTTTTACCACTGACTTCAGTGGAAGCAGGATCATAGAATCATAAGACTGGACCTTGGTAGGTCATCTAGCCCAGTCCCCTGCACGGAGGCAGGACTACATATTATCTATAGTTTGTCCAGCCTGTTCTTAAAACCTTGAATGATGGAGCTCTCACAACCTCCATAGGTAAATTGTTCCAGTACTTAACCATCCTGACAGTTAGGAAGATCTTCCTAATGTCCAACCTAAACCTCCCTTGCTGCAACCTCCCATTGCTTCTTGTCCTGTCCTCAGTGGATAAGAACAATTTATGACCCTCCTTTTAATACCACTTTTTATGTTCTTGAACACTGTTATGTCCCCCCTCAGCGGGGAGGGATAGCTCAGTGGTTTGAGCATTAGCCTGCTAAACCCAGGGTTGTGAATTCAATCCTCAAGGGGGCTACTTAGAGATCTGGGGCAAAATGGGTCCTGCTAGTGAAGGCAGGGGCCTGGACTCAATGACCTTCCAGCTCTATGAGATAGGTATATCTCCAGTCTTTCCTTATAGGCCATGTTTTCTAGACCTTTAATCATTTCAATCTGAGTAGAGTGGAGTGTCTTGCTTGTAACACTCCCGCTAAGTCTATAGTGCAGATATCTGTTTCTGAAGTCAAAGCAAAACTCCCATTGATTTCAGTAGTACAGGATCTGGCCGATGATGACCAAAGATTAATCAATGTAATGAGAGCATTAAGGACTTGGGAATGTGCCATACACTGGAATAAGGAAAGCTAGACTTTGGTTTTAAGTTTAATCCCGCGTACACTCTGATCTCTCCAGAATGATTGTGAAAAACTTTTTTTTTTTCCTGGGGGATGTGGAAAAAAAAATCAAACTCCTCAGCTTGCTCCATATTCCATCTCACCAATGGGTTTTTTTTTACAGCCCTGCCTTGTCTAAATTTATACAGGAGGAGTGGCACAAAAGTGATCAGAAAAAGACATCAGAGGCCTAGCTAACTGAAAATGCAATGCTACAGCAGAAGACATACTGCTGACCAAGACCCGTGGATTTCCATTCTTTAAATAGCAAGAAGGGAGCATTAACCATAACAAACCTAGGTGTGGATAATGCTGAATGCATCCACATAGTACAGTTACTTAACTGAGTACAGGACCAGAAGCAACTATGTCAGGCTTGATTTGGTGATAACTCTGCCATCTCTATTCCCAGGGTCAGATCCTCGGCTATTGCACATCAGCACAACTCCCCTGAGGTCAGTGGAGGAGCTGTATTGATTTATAAACCCCGCAGGGTTTGGCCGCAGGCATTTTGAAAACTTCTCAAAATGTTAAACAAAGTTTAAATTGTGGCTGAAGAGGGCACAAAGCGCTCGCATGCAAACAAACCCCACATCTACTCTGGGAACTCAAGGGCTGAGGACTCGGCTGCCAGGAGGCTAGTCAACTACTCCTATGCACAGAATGGCCTAAATCCCCTTTACTGTTTGGAAATTTCTCTTTTTGCTTAAACATACCAGTACTCACTAGACACCACTGCCTCAGCAAGAACCCCACTCTTCTCACTACTCTGTAGAGCACAAATGTTCCAAATGCTTTGAAACAGACCTGGCAGTACACTACGGTCCTTTTGAACCTCCACAGCACCACCAAGAGGCCAAAATGCCTGCAGAGCTGGCTACTGGGAACTACCACAAGGTGGGATTTCCACCACAAGAGGTCCTGGGCCCTGAGCTAGGGCTGCAGCTGCCAGCATACCCTGCCCCCAAATCCAGCCCTTGGTTTAGTGAACAATTCAAGTGCAAGGAGCCCATTACTCTTGAGTCAGGGGATTTGGGTTCTATTTCCAGTGCTGCCTATGCGATCTGTCACTGACACTCTCTGCATGACACCTCCTCATCTGTAAAATGGGGATAGTAGCACTTTGTCTTGTCTATTTACATTGTAGGATCCGCAAGTCTCTTACTACCCGTTTTGTACAGTGCCCAGCACAATGGGCCTGTGGTCTCAGCTGGGACCTCTAAGACATGACAGCAACATAAATAATAAAATAAAATGTTCATTTCCCCCTGGATCTCCTCTCCACCACTGTTGTGCATTGCCTCCCTTGCAGAAGCAAGCTTGTTTATGCCACAGAAGAGCCCATATTGAGGAAGGAACTGGGCCATTTTCAGAGCACCATTACCATCAGATCCAGAAAACCGAAGCCATCATGTCAGTAGTAATAAAAGATAACCCCCACTCCAGAGGATGTGAGACTGCATACCCTGGAATGCCGTCTTTGTCTCCTTGCCCTTGGGATTCCAGCACTCACAGTATAGTAGATGAAGTTTTCAGCACAGTTGTGCTTCCCAGCAAACTTTAATTTCTCCACAGAGAAGCCTCACAAATCATGAGCCCTTGGTTTGTGACGTAACTAGAGTGAAGTCCTATCATTAGCAGCCTTAGAATCATAGAATCATATAAGGGTGTCTCAGGCGGTCATCTAGTCCAACCCCCTGCTCAAAGCAGGATCAACCCCAACTAAATCATCCCAGCCAGGGCTTTATCAAGCTGGGCCTTAAAAACCTCTAAGGATGGTGATTCCACCACCTCCCTAGGTCACACATTCCAGTGCTTCACCTCCATCCTAGTGAAATAGTTTTTCCTAATATGCAACCTAGACCTCCCACACTGCAACTTGAGACCATTGCCCCTTGTTCTGTCATCTGCCACAACTGAGAACAGCCTAACTCCATCCTCTTTGGAACACCCCTTCAGGTAGTGGAAGGCCGCTGTCAAATCCCCCCCACCCTTCTGCAGACTAAATAATCTCAGTTCCTTCAGCCTCTCCTTGTAAGTCATGTGCTCCAGCCTCCTAATCATTTTCGTTGCCCTCCACTGGACTCTCTCCAATTTGTCCACATCCTTTCTGTAGGGGGGAGCCCAAAACTGGACGCAATTCTCCAGGTGTGGCCTCACCAGTGCCAAATAGAGAGGAATGATCACTTCCCTCGATCTGCTGGCAATGCTCCTACTAATGCAGCCCAATATGCCATTAGCCTTGCTGCCATTAACAAGGGCACACTATTGACTCATATCCAGCTTCTCGTCCACTGTAATCCCCAGGTCCTTTTCTGCAGAACTGCCACTTAGCCAGTCAGTCCCCAGCCTGTAGCGGTGCATGGGATTCTTCCATCCTAAGTGCAGGACTCGGCACTTGTCCTTATTGAACCTCATCAGATTTCTTTTGGCCCAATCCTCCAATTTGTCTTGGTCACTCTGGACCCTATCCCTACCCTCCAGTGTACCTACCTCTCCCCCCAGCTTAGTGTCAACCGTGAACTTGCTGAGGGTGCAATCCATCCCATCATCCAGATCATTAATGAAGATGTTGAACTAAACTGGCACCAGGACCATCCCTGGGCACTCCACTTGATACCAGCTGCCAACTAGACCTCGAGCCATGGATCACTACCCATTGAGCTTGATAATCTAGCCAGCTTTCTATCCACCTTATAGTCATTCATTCAATACATACTTCTTTAACTTGCTGGCAAGAATACTGTGGGAGACTGTTTCAAAAGCTTTGCTAAAGTCAAGATATATCATGTCCACCGCTTTCCCCTTATCCACAGAGCCAGTTATCTCATCATAGAAGGTAATCAGGTTGGTCAGGCATGACTTGCCCTTGGTGAATCCATGTTGACAGTTCCTGATCACCTTCCTCTCCTCCAAGTGCTTCAAAATGGACTCTTTGAGGACCTGCTCCATGATTTTTCCAGGGATTGAGGTCAGGCTGACCATTCTGTATTTCCCCGGATTCTTCTTGTTCCCTTTGGCCACAAGCTGAGGGTAAATCCAATAAATTAATGAAATGCAAATTGGATTTGTTAGAATTAGACCATTGGGATGGGCGGGAAGTGGAGGGGACTCTTGGGAAATAAAGCACAACTCCACTTAGAGTTTGCAAACACCAGCTCTGAGAAGGTAGAGGTAGATTTCAGTTCACACTGAGAAAAACACTACTGCTGTGAGAAATATATTGCACTGGGGGGCTGCAATGTCGGTGCATGCAGTTGGGGGATGCCCTTTCTGGTCACCCTAGAGATCTAGGTGCGAATGCGACTGAGATAATGAAACTGGTGTCCTTAGTGACACAATCTAAAATTCAGTACGAATGAGAACTCAGGAGACTTCCAAGGACCAAACAGATTCACAGCTTTTATGACCAGCAGGGACTAGCAGGATCATATAATCTGTCCACCTTCATAACTCAGACCACTGAATCTCAAACACTTGTCCTGTCAGATCAGGGCTGAAGCACAATGACAGAGACACTGGTGGTTGTGTCCCATTTTTAGTTTATGTTTTGAGCTCCTCAGGGCAAGGACCAGGCCTTCTTTCCTATTGGGCTGGCATCTAGCCCGTCATTGCCACTCCTGGGAAGAGATGGCCATTTCCTCATGGTCAGATGTTCACCTCAGCCATAACAGGGCTGTCCTTGTACCAAACTGGCTAATTGCATCATGTTCCTAGTTGGTGGCCAGTCCATATAGAAAATAAGGGGCTTCTATTGCTGCCAGCTAATGGTACTACTCCTTTAGCTCAAGTGGAAGAGGTTTGTGGCTTTGGGGATGAAGGTCCCATATTCCAGCCTCACTCATCATCCATGGTATGGAATTGTTACAATAATGTCTGACAAGATGTGAAGAACTGGACGGGCACCTAAAGTGAGCTTACCTTTCACCTGTAAAAGAGGCTTCTTCAATTAAGAAATGAGCTACAATGCCTGGAATTTGCAAGGATATGTGAAGGGGACATTGTGGATCCGGACTGAGGTTCTCTACCTGAGAAGTACTGGGACAGAAAGTAGCTCTGCAAATCAAAGGACTTATTGTGGACTAGAACAGTAATGCCAAGCAGATATTATTTATCATAGATGAAGATGGCAATGCCACCTATAATTAAGGTTGCCCGACACTGGCTATTATAAGACCCTCTTTCAGTAGTTTATAACTTTGCCAAATTGTAACTATTGGAGATGGTATTTTCCATGCAGAGTGTTTGCTTCAGGCAGAGTTTTATAGAAGTTTCAGCTACTATGTGGCAACTGTTTCCAAGAATAGGATTAGGGGAAAATATGTTGTTTTGCCCATGTTAAACAAAATTGTACAACCATTTGGTTGAGAAGTGTTAGCATATAACCCTGTTTGTTAGCTTGAGATAGAATTTTGGGTTTGACTTTTAATACTTACTAATATGTGTGAAGAACAAAGGACAAAGATGCTGTGTGTTGCATTTCCCACAACCAGATGGGGCTTTGAGTACAATGGAACAGATAAGGAATGGAGCTAAAAGTGTTACAGGGTATGGTGGGAGTGTAATATATGCACACTTGATGACTGCCTCAACTCCTTATCTCAAAGCAAGGTCAGGCAACCAGTCAGGAGGGGCAAGGGGGAATTGCAGGGAACGAGGTAAAACACTAAAAGACCAGAGAAATGCCTGCCCCTGACCGGAGCAAAACCTCACTCCTCACCCCTCCCATGGAGTACAAAAGGGGTGGGATGAAGACCCCAACTCACGACCCTCCAGAACAGAACATGACCATAAGTTATAAGGGGTGTGACTAGGGGCATGCAGTGCAGGTATATTTGGGCCTGCTAAGAAGAAGGGGGGAGTGGGAATGGGGAATGGGAGTGGGAAGGGGAATGATAATGGTAAGGGGGAATGGGAGATTGGGAATAGGGGAATGTGCAACAGGGACACAGGCAAGGCTCTGCAGTATCAGAGCTGGAAACAGAACAATGGGAAGAGGGAGCTCCATCGGTGTGCGGAGTTAGGGTTAGAAGAAGGGGGTCTATTGGTGTATAGAACTGTAGTTGGGGGAGGGGAAGGGGAAAACTCTATCGACATATAAAGATAAGTCCGACTGGTGTGAAGGGGTTTGGAACGTGGTTAAACGCTATCAGTGTATAGAGATACGCCAGACTGGTGTGAAGGGCTTCGGAATATGTTTGCTTGGAACTAAAACCCCAATAAACATTGCATTGTTTGCACTTTGGACTTCTGGTCTTCTGCTTTCTGTCTGGGGAGAGGGTGAAGGGAAAGTCCTCTAACAAGAAGGTCTAGGACTGCTGTGCTTTGATGCAAGGGACTTGAAATGTGGTGGGGGTGTTGTCTTGGTGTGAGGCCTTTTGCTGACTCCATAAAAATTCATACAAATTTGTCCACATTATAAGACTCCAAAAGAGTCACAGTTCACTCATACTTAGCTGCTTGCTAGAGTTTGCCAAATAAACTCTCCAAATTGCTCATCAGCATTACAGAGATTCCATGCTGCATGCTCCACAGGACTTTTCCTGCAATTCCTCCTCTCAGCTTCCAGGGCCACTGTAGCACCAGACACTGGAACTGAGATCTGGGAGATTGTTTGTCTTGTGCTCTCAATGCTCCTGTGGCTGGGGGCTGGACAGCAATGGGGAGCAGCAGCCTGTCTGGAATGAAGTGGGATGGAGACCCTGCCTCATTCAATATAGGGATAAACCTGCAATGGGGGTGGAGCGGGGATGTGCAGTGAAGGAGGCTGTTGTCTGCAAATCCCTGCCTCATTTATTAGAAGATGTGTAGTGAACGAGAGACAAGATTACAGGAAGAGAAAGGAGGGTCTCATGGTTAAGGCAACTGAATGCTGCCCTGGAGAACTGGATTCTACCCCTGCGTCTGCCACAGAGTTCCTATATGATGCTGGGCAAGTCTCTTAAACTAACATTTTCAGTTAGCCACTAACTAACTGTGTGTTCTTCATTTTCTGAGTCTCCCAGGGACTTCAATAAAAGCTATTGATAATACATGGAAGGTACTCAGCTATTTCGGTAATGGGAGGCAGGCTAAAACCCTGAAGTCGACTGGAGGTGTTCTTGGAACATCTCAAAGTGTGATATAATGCTAAATACCCTGAAAAATCAGGTCCTAAGTGTCTCAAATTGGGCAGTCAAAATGAGTGGATACTTTTGACTTTTTTTGCGTTAAGAGCTGTGTGCCTCGGTTTCTCAGAGCCAAATGGGGTAATAGTACCACCTAATTTCATAGAGGTGTTGTGAAGAGAAATTCATTAATGTCTGTCTTATTCTTAGATACTAAGGTAACGCAGCCTAGAATGACCAGAAGGAAATTCATGATTTTGTATCCAATATAGGGTTTGGATGGTATGCAGTAAGTAAGGCCTGGAGCCACACAGAATGAGGAGGATAAAACACAAATATTACATAACTATGTGTTCACTGAATTAGGTAGGAGTCCTGTGACCATGTAAATAAAGACTGCATCACAATATGAACGTACGAGGGAGGAGGGGTGAATTAAGACTGCACAGGCAACCAGGATTCTGGCATTTCCTAATTCCTGAGTGCTTGACTTTGAAACCTTTACGTTCTTTTAGTGTAATGGTGTATAAATACATCCAAATGCATTGAGTGAGGATGATGCTTTACAAAGAAATCCAAAAGATTCAAACACATTCTGAAAAGTGGTCACTAATTTTCTGTTCCTCCATTTGAGTGGCTAACGTAAGGTACTCGGGGGCCTAATTTTCCAAGGTGCTGAGCACCTGCACCTCCTTTAAAATGAAGTACTTTAAAGTGTCGTGATTCTAAATACATTGGAGAGGGGGCAAACCATGGTGATGTGGTTCATCTGCCTCTTAGAGATGCATAGATTTTTAAAATCAGAAAGGATCATTGTGAATATCTACTCTGACCTCCTGCATAACACAAACTAGTGATTCTCTCCCTGCCATTCCTTTATCAAAGCCAGTAAGGATCATTGGCTCTCTAGCACAGGTCTGAAGAATGCAAGAACAAGTATTAAATTCTGTTTGTTTTGAAAGTTTGTTAATGAGAAGAAAAAAGATATTTATCTGTAAACAATTATATAACTGAACTCCAGTTCAAAGACCTGAAAACTACATACATGGTGAGATGAATTCAGAATAAGGTTCTGAATTGATTTTTTTTAATATGCAGATCATCAATAAATCCTCAAAGACGCTTGTATCAGAACAAAAGCCGGCTATGAAAATCATTAAATCTACGGTCAATAATTGATAACACGCATTTCAAACACTGAAATAAATTAGTTTTTAGCTTTTTTGGATTTCTGGCTGTATCCAATTTCATTAGCCAGGAAATTTAAATGATCAAGGAACAGCCTTAAATTGTCCTCTTCTTAAAAATGTATATTTGTTATCCCATTATCTCCTCTGAAGAGTTTGATTTGTTATATTCAAAGCAGAAGAAATCACAACAGAGTATTCACTATCCAAGAGAGTTCTGAATTCAGAAGCTTCACACACATCTTCTTCCTTTCAACAGTCCACAGGTTCTCCATGAATGAAAATACTCCTGAGTTGCTATTAGGACTAGACAGGGCCTGTTGCACCTGTTCCTTCCTACTCTGGCTGCCTCTGCTGCTGCCACCACCACCACTTCTTCAAAAGCTTTCAGTCCAGGAACTGAAAAGAACTTCAGAGGTGAGATTTCAAATAGAAACTGTTCTATCAAGTATTGTAGACCTCCCTCTCAAAGACTTAAGTTGCCTCTGAAGGCATGTCTCTCTGCTCAGGAGCTTTTAGCTTCTTTAATATTCTCGTTAACTTCAAAAACAAAAAAAAATTCTTGTCATAGCATCAGGATTTCAAACGTATTCTTAACCTGGAGTGGTTGAAAAAATTCCAATTCTGAAATTTTTTAGAAGAAAAAAAGGGACACATTTTTATGATATTTTTGTGAAACGTGTCTGGTTTTTCACTCAGTTCTACTCAGCGTCTCCTTAGGAATTCCAGTAATATAGATGGCTTCACTTTAAAGGACTTTGACTGATGTGGTTACTAGGTTTACATAACTGTAAAAGAAAACATTATGGACGCAGGGAGAGAAAGATGCACTTCTCCTCAACAGCTCTACATTCCTGATGAGAGATGATTTCCAGATCAAAGGGTACATTTCATCTTTGCTTGTGACAAAAAGTAGCATTTGATAGCCTTCTAGTTATTCAGAAGTTTCTTGATGGCTGGAAGAATAGACAGAACGTTGGACTGTGATACAACAAGCACTACAAAATCAAAACTCTCTTTTCAGTTCTTCAACCATCTTTAATATGGTAGAAAATGTATAAACTCCATATGTATCAGTCTGAAATTCCTAAAATTTATAGTGAAAGTACGGATTCTCTTTTACTTGCTGTGGATGATGATCAAAACTCACATCTTCTGCAAGAGTGATCTCAGGTGGTCTGCAAATCATGTGGCTATCATCGGAAGTGAATGCAGGTCTTTTTATCATCATTATAAATTACACTTAAAAACTATGTTTAAAGACTGTTCATATTGCAAAGTGAAGCACTCAACAGTTAGGAAATATCAGATTTAAGGGCAGACTTTCACAGGAATGGCAAAAGGCACATCAAATTACAAGTCCCTGCTTCAAAGCATGAAGGTGCAAGAACTTCTCAATGAAACTGCTTTAAGAAATTTGTTAACATTGGCAAAACTTTGTATTTTCTCCTAAATTTGTTCTGAGGAATGGCTGTAGCATTTATGCTGAAATTTTCCAGAAAGATTCAGCCTAAGGCAGACATCCAGCATGGTAAATTTTAACACAGGTAAAGGTTAGCAAAGTTATGAGCAATTGAAAACAGGGTCTTGTAATGGAAACCATTGGGGAACCTTAACTAGCAGCCTTGCTACCAGCAGTGCCCATAGAAACATGATTGTAATTATTCATTTGTTCTAAATTGATTTTTGTGTTCATTTGCCTCCCGGCTCCTGTCACAAAGAAGCGTGTGTCAGGCTCTTCCCTGAATGATGTGTGGAAAGGCATAAATTTCTGCAGTGATTATGGAGCAGTCTTTGCATAGGCAGGGAAAGGAACCAATGACTCCAGAGTCAGGAACCTCATGCTGCTTACGGCGAGTGCTGACTGATCTCTTTCCCGCCCGTGTGGGTGCTCTGTGCTAGGACACCCTGATGAACTGCAGATGATGCACTATTCACACCATTAGTGGGAGAGAAAATAATTGTGGGGTTGTAAATTTATGGGAACAGGAGATCATTAATGATTCTATGTGAGGGGGACTCAGCAACATCAGATGTTATCGTCTGCTGCTGTGGACCCAAGCGTTCAACCCCTTATGTAAAATCAATAGTACCCATGCTAAATGGATTTTGAATTTGAGAGCAAAGTACATAATTTTCCAGGAGCTTCTGCAATCTGCAAAACCAAAGTAGGAATAAAGAGCTCCCCACTCAGAAAAAGAGCATATTGAGTTACATTCCTGTGTACAAAATAATCAGCTTTAACCCAGACATTTAAGTTTTAACATATTTAGCCCAACCAGGACTGGTTCATTACATCCAGCCTGCAATTTCAGAAGGTGGAATTAACAGTATCTTAAACAGATGTTACCAATAAACTCCCAAAATATGTGTCCCCCCCCACAGTAGGGATTAGGAGGATATTCAGTAATTAGTTCTGAAATATTTTGGCTGGATTACTGTGTATGACTATAAGAAAAGAATGTAACTATTTCTCACTAGCCTGGATAATACATTCCATTTTGTGTTTCAAATACATTTACATTGTCTACGGATTTGCAAAAATATAAATGGAACAAAATCCCCATCTATGTAACTGCAGGAAAAAGAATATTTTAAAGATTGGAATAGTCGTTAGACCAAAAGTTATGGGCCACATTTTCAAAAAATGGCTGCTAATTTGGGGCACTTCAGTGTTTGGGTGCTCAGCTTTGGACAAAGGGATTGTCAAAGGCTCTCCTCTGGGTACTATGTAGTGAATTTAGCTAGGTGGTTTTGAGCATTCAGAGCCTGATCTAAAGCCCCTGGTGTCAATGGACAGATTCCCATTGATGGCAACAGGCTTTGGGTCAGGCCCTCAGAAAGGAAGGAGAATTTACTAAACACATCAGCTGTTTTGCACCTACTTAACCTTTAGCACATTTTACTCTAGGGTCTGAGTTTCAGAAATGTTGAACACCCAGGTTTCTAATCATCCAAGGCAAAAGGAGCTGTGGGTGCTCACCTCTTACTCTTAACGTTATTTGTATTGTTTTTGTATGAAATATAAACACATAACAAAACTATATATATATAGTTAGTGACAAAGTCAGGCCAGATGGCTGCAAGAGGGTCCTCATACTGGGTTCCGGGAAGTGGGCAGATGCAAGCCCGCCCACTGCTAAAGGACCATCCCCCAGCCTGTGGGGAGGATCCACAAGGTCCAGGAACTCAAGTAGTTACGGGAGATAATGGAAAAAATAACAAGAGTAGGTGTGAGCGTCAAAAGGCCAAAAATAAGGAACCGGAATGGGACACCGAGCAGAGAACCCTGGACAGCACCCACTGCTCCTCAAAGGTGTCAAGGGAGCCAGCAAATGCCACCCAGAGGAACTCTGCCCAGATGCAGTTCTGCAGAAAAGGACCTAGGGGTCACAGTGGACGAGAAGCTGGATATGAGTCAACAGTGTTCTCTTGTTGCCAAGAAGGCTAACGACATTTTGGGCTGTATAAATAGGGGCATTGCCAGCAGATCGAGGACCGTGATCATTCCCCTTTATTCGATATTGGTGAGGCCTCATCTGGAGTACTGTGTCCAGTTTTGGGCCCCACACTACAAGAAGGATGTGGAAAAATTGGAAAGAGTCCAGCGGAGGGCAACAAAAATGATTAGGGGTCTGGAGCACATGACTTATGAGGAGAGGCTGAGGGAACTGGGATTGTTTAGTCTCCAAAAGAGAAGAATGAGGAGGGATTTGATAGCTGCTTTCAACTACCTGAAGGGGGGTTCCAAAGAGGATGGAGCTCGGCTGTTCTCAGTGGTGGCAGATGACAGAACAAGGAGCAATGGTCTCAAGTTGCAGTTGGGGAGGTCTAGGTTGGATATTAGGAAACACTATTTCACTAGGAGGGTGGTGAAGCACTGGAATGCGTTACCTAGGGAGGTGGTGGAATCTCCTTCCTTGGAGGTTTTTAAGGTCTGGCTTGACAAAGGCCTGGCTGGGATGATTTAGTTGGGGTTGATCCTGCTTTGAGCAGGGGGTTGGACTAGATGACCTCCTGAGGTCCCTTCCAACCCTGATATTCTATGATTCTATGATTCTATGCATGAATGGAGGGAGGATCAGATTTAGGCCCCACAATCACAGGAAAGCCCCTCAGCCTTCCCCCTCTCCCTGCTCTTATAGATGGCCACTTTGGCCAGCGCTAGGAGGAGGTTGACAAGGAGGTCCTGTGACTTTGTGAGGCCACGGATAGGGTGTGTGTAGATAAGACGGTGAGGGGAAAAGTGAATCCAAAAACGTAAAAAGACGTCTAGGAATAGGGGCTGCAACCTGGTGCATTCCAGATACATGTGCGCCAGGGTCTCCCTCGCGCCGCAAAAGGGATAGGCATCGAGGATGGGGGTGAACCGTGCGAAGTACACGCCCGTGCTCACGGCTCCATGGAGGAGCCGCCAACTGATGTCCCCAGTGGGCCATGGGAGCAAGGTGGAGTATAGGCTGAAGTATAGTTCCTCATCCTCAAGAGGTGGTAATCATTCCTGCCACTTTGTATAGGGGCGGGACACGAGGGTGAGGAAATGAAGGGCGTGGAGCATGAGTGTGTACAGATGGTTCCTCAGCGTGTTCCGGAAGTGAATAGGCTGCAAGTCGTGCAGCTGGCTCGTGATGGTGGATGGCCAGGGGGGTTCACAGGGCAGAGGCTTGATGTAATGGTCCAGAGGGCCCAGGGTGCAGGGTGGGTGGGGAGTACCCTCCCATAGGACGCAGTCCAGGAAAACCCGAGCAGTGGGTAGTAAGGCTGCCCTCACCTCCTGAAGTATGCGCTGGAGAGTACGAAGGGTGGAGAGCCCCATGCACTGAGTGAGCATCAGGGGATCCACCCAGTTGCCCCAGTTGTAGTCCAGGAGGTCTCTGATTCTAGTGACTTCTGCCAGAACCAATCTCTGGCACACTGAGGGGGATTCTCCCACCTGCACACAAAATTGGGGCTCTGTAAGGAGGTCTGCGCTCTCAGCGGCCACCACGGACCTGGTCACCGAAACCAGCCTCCAGATCTGGAGGAGTTCCTGGTAGAAGATTGGTAGCCTGGAGAGGTCTCGCGGAAGACCTCTCGGATGGAGATAAAGGAGCTGCCGATCATCTCAGAGCCCTTGGATGCGGCGCAGGAAGGCATGCGGATTACCAACACTATATAGGAGGTTTGCAGGGCCCAGAGGTGGAAGACATGGACCTGAGTGCCCAGGCACTGCAGGCTCTGTCCTCCCTCCTCCAGGAAGAGATGGAGAACCCCTGCAGAGACCCAGTGCAGTCCTGGCCAAAAGAACTCCAGAACCAGCTTCTGAAGGTTGGCCAGGAAACACGGGGCAAGGACCAGGGTGTTGAGCCAGTGCCAGAGCATGGACAGGACTAGCTGGTTGAGTACCAGTGCCCTCCCCCAGAGGGAGAGGCACCAGAGTAATCCCATCCACCTCTGCAGCCGCTCAGACACCCTGCCTTCCAACCCTTGCCAGTTCTCTGGTGCAGAAGGATGCATGGCAGAAAGGTAAAAGCCAAGATAGAGCAGCGGACCCATTCTCCACTGGATGGCTTGAAGTGCGGGTGGGAAGGAGCTCGCCTGCCATCCATCCCCGACCACCAGGCCAGAGATCTTGACCCAGTTGACTCAGGCGGAGAAGGCCTTTTAGTAGATGGCCTGGCAAGCCTCCACCCGCACCAGGTCGCCCAAGTCCTGAACCACGAGGATCACGTCGTCGGCGTACGCCGACAGGACCAGCCACAACTCTGGCTCACGGAGCACCAACCTCATCAACCTCTGATGGAGGAGACAGAGGAAGGGCTCGATCACCAGAGCATACAGCTGGCCTGACAGTGGATGCCCCGATGCACCTCTCGCCTGAAGCTGACTGGTACGGTCAGGGTCCAGTTGAGCCTGACCAGACACTCTGCAGGGATTACAGCACCTGGAGAAAACCCAGGTCCAACTGGGGCCCAAAGTCAAACACCTGAAGAGTGCCCAGGAGATACCCATGGTCCACCTTGTTGAACACTTTCTCCTGATACAAGGACAGGAGAGTGAACAACAGACTAGCCCTACACCTGAGCTCCAAGAGATCTCCGGCCAAGTACAGATTGTTAAAGATGGTACAGCCTGGGATCTTGTAGGTCTGGTTGGGGTGGACCACGTCTCAGCAAGATGGCCTTCACTATGACTTTGTAGTCCATGCTGAGGAGTGAGACGAGATGCCAGTTCTGAAGGTTGCGGAGGTCCCCCTTCTTCGGAAGCAAGGCAAGCATGGCTCGCCTGCATGACAAAGGGAAGACCCCGCTCCCCAAGGACTCGGCCCAGATGGTGACAAGGTTCAGGCCAAGGACGTCCCAGAACACGCAATAGAACTCCACGGTCAGCCCGTCCATGCCTGGAAATTTATTGGTGAGCATGAGTTGGAGGGCTTCTGAGAACTCATCTAGAGTAAGAGGTAGCTCTAGCCGGTTCCGGTCACCCGCGCTGACCATTGGGAGTTCGTCTCAGAGTACTGTTCATGCATCGGCGTTGGTTGGATCTGGGATAAAAAGACTGGCATAGAAGGCTCTGGCCCTTCCACGCATCTCCTCTGGATCCATGAGAGTGGTGCTGTCCTCTGTCAAAAGGCAGGAGACATGCTTCTTAAACCCCCTCTTTTTCTCCAGGGCGTAGAAGAAGAGGGAGCTGCGATCCTTCTCTCAAAGGAGACTGATGTGGGATCAAACGAATGTGCCCTGGGCCCGATGGTCCTCGAGGACCAGGAGCTCCTTCCGCTTCTCCCAGCATGCTCTGCAGAGGGCTGGATCCCTGGGGCAGGAGGCCAGATGGGTCTCCAGCTCCGAGACCTCCTGCTCCAACTGCTCTATCGCCACTTCCCTCTGCTGACTGGCAGAAGAGCTGGGCGCACACCTTCCCCACATCCAACCATCACTGAGCCGAGGGAAAGGCACACCTCTTCCCTCATCAGGCCAGCCAGAACTTCCAGAAAGATGCCATGAAGCCCATGTCATCCAGCAAGCTGTTATTAAAGTGCCAGTAGGCGTTCCCGACCTCTCTGAGGTGAGAGAGGCCATCGTGGTCACAAAATGGTGATCCAAGAATGGGGTTGGCCGGATGCCGGAGGAGTGGGCCCCTGAAAGATGATGGAGAGATAAGTAGATGTGGTCCACCCAAGAGTGATGTGACTGATGTGACTTCACCGGGACATAGGTGAACGTGGACACGTCATCCGGGTGGTGGTCATGCTAGACGTCCACCAGGGAGTGATGGTCAACAATCTCCCAGAGGACATCCATGGCAGCTGGGCACTGCTCGGTCCCCAAGCAGTACAGTTCTTCAAGAGTGGTGTTAAAATCCCCGCCCAGGACCAGGCACTTGCGAGGATCCAAAGAGCTGAGGAAGGCGGATGCCTGTTGGAAAAAGCACGCCTGCTCCATGCCCAACGTTGGGACATAGACGTTGACAAGGTTCAACACCAGCCCCTCCATATGGACCCGGAAGTGCAGCAGGCAGCCCGATACGACCTCGGCAACCCCCAGCACCTCAGGGCCGAAGGATGGGGGAGAACAGGGTAGCCACTCTGTCCGTACGAGCTGTGAGATGGCTAAAATAAACGCTGTCCCCCGACTCCAGCCACCAATGAGCTTCAGTGGCCAGATACATATGGGTGTCTTGCAGGAAGGCAACAGAGTACCCCCCACCCCCGAAGGAAGGAGAGCACCTGACACCTGCGGAGACCCGTCCTACATCCCAGGGTTTTTAACATGGCGAAGGTGATCGGTGCCATAGTGAGGGCTGCGGGGGGTGGGTGTCCTCGCTATCAGGGATGCCAACAGCCCCCTTTGGACCTCACAGCAATCCGTGACCAACACTGAAGGTCAGCAGGGGGTCACGGAAGCTGCAGGCCCACTGATAGGCCGTCACGATCTGCCTCCCAGTCCCTTTACCTTCCCCCCAAATAGCCCTCACGGCCCAGAGGACTTGATGGAAATCCCCTTAGTGCTGGACAGCAAGCTGCACCTTATTCTGGGACCCACGAACATCCTGGAGAAAAATGCACAGCTCCTCCTGCAGTGCATGAGGGGATGGGGTCACTGGCCCCTGGCCGTCCTCCGGTTGGGTCCCCATGACATCCCCGTGGCCTACTGAGATGGGTAGGCAGGGGGCAGACCCTCGGCATGGCATCCATTGTACCAGCGGCGGACAGCCCATCCCAGGCTCAGGAAGGGGCTGCAGAGGGAAAACAGCAGCGCCTAAGGGGTCAGAACAGGAGAACACAAAGGCCACCAAAGGGGAATGAGATGTGACCCTAGGCATGGCAGCAGCATGGGAAGTAGAGAGGGGAGAATGGGATTGGCATCGAGAACAAGGATGGGACCCCAAGACTGAGAGTGTCTGGCAGAAGGGAAGAAAGGGAAGGGAGGGGGTGGCTTGAAGCTGCCCAGATCAAGGCTCACTGATGGAGGGTTGTCCTCCCACTGGGTAACTGAGGTCAGACCCAGGGCCTCGATCTCCTCAAAAATGAAGGAGAAGTCTCCACCCACTACACCGGGGGCCTCCCCGCCAGCATCCGAGGCTACACTAGCCTCACTGCTGATGGGGGGCATGGGTGGCAACGAGGTGTGGGGGGGGGCACTATCAGAGGCCCCCATCTCAGGTCATTTAGGGACACCTGAATCCAATTAAGAGCTGCCTGAGGCCTTTAAAAACCCCTCCTCTGGGGGAGAGCAAAGGGAGAGAGAGAGAGAGAGACAAAAGCTGCAGCTAGGCTATTTGCAGTAGGGAAATAGGCTGTGCTCCTTCCCATAGGGGAAACAGCCAAACCTGAGTGCCAGCTAGGGGAAGGACTGACACCCCAGGGCAACCAACAGGATGACACCCTGTCCCAGCAAAGGGGGCAGCAAAAGGTACATCTCTGGGTTTTTGTTTATGAGACTGTTTCCTTTTTGTTTGGTGGAGGATCACCCCTTAGGCCAATCCTGAAAATATGACCAAGGGAGCACAGAAGGGGGAAGGCGAATCCTACCTGAGTGGGGCTGATTACCCCAGGCCTGCCATTGCCAGAGGGGAAAGTGCTAAGTCTGGTGAGAGAGAATATATATATGTGTGTGTGTGTGTGTGTGTGTACAAGATGGAAATAGCATATAAATAACAACATTCAATTTTCATTATTTGCAAAACTGGAAAAAATGCTTAGAGGTCATGCAGGACATCAATTATTAAAATGACTAAATACAGAAATAGGTGAGAATGTAACCTATAAGTATCAGGGACTAATGTATACTAAACTGCAAAAGAGTACAATAGCTCCATGTATGACCAGACAGATATCCTCCTATTTTCTCTGTGTTTCTATTCAATAGTCATTTTTTCCATCAAGGCAGTAATAGAGAGTGCTCTGAGTCAGTCTGTGTATGAGGGAGGAATTGCAGGTTTCCATTTTCTCATAATAACTCTTCTGGCCAGTTCATTCTTACTGGTAACACCAACTCCTCCAGCACCCATAAAATACACAAGATTGGGGAAGGAAACATGATGACATTGACAATTTTTGAGAGAGCACGGAATATGGTGTTCCAGAACATGTGCATTTTTTGACATGGAGAGAGGATGTGTGAAAGTTTGACTTGTGGCTGTTTGCATCTCCAATATTCACTGTGTGTTGCTAACCGAGTCTTAAACAAATCTTCTGGAGTCCAGTCATACCTGTTTAATATCTTATTCTGGAAGAATCACAAGGATAAAGAACTTGAAATATGTTTCACATGAAGCCAGACTTCCTCCCAGGTGTCTGAAGTGATAGTAAAGCTAAGCTCTTTTTCCAGTCTTTCTTTGAGACTGAGAAGGTACCACAAAGCATTAAGCCACCTGTAAGTAATTTCTACAAAGTGACTTTTGTTTTCTTAACATGTTCTTCTAGAGGTGAGAGAGCTGAAGCAGGCCAATTGTCTCTATCCTTGCATGAATCCTTGAGCATAGTCACTGAAAGAAGGAACTATGAGACAGCGGTAGCTGGTGTGCATTACACATGTAATCAAAGGAAGGCTGGTGCACTGCTCAGCACTTCTAAAGATCAAGTGCTAGAGTGAAGTCAATAGGAGTTTTGTTATTGACTTCAAAGGGGACCGGATTTCACCCTGTATATCTAAATGCTGAGCACCAAGAAAACAAGGTACTGAAATCTGGAGAACACTTTTGAGAATTCTTGTAGCCATGGCTTTAGAATGCTAGACATGAGAGGACCTTTCTGACTGGCTGCCAGTGATCTCTCACCTTTCTTAGGAATAGGCAGTAAAATACCTGAGACTGTGACAGCTTTCCTTATTTGTATTTGTACTTTCCATTTGGTAATAACCACAACAGAGGCAGCCCCTAGTGATCTGTACAGGGACCAGCCATGGTACTAATGTCAAAGACAAAACCAAAGTAAGGGAAGGGTGACTTATCATGAGATGGGATCAAAGGGTTTTGGCAGCAGCAGAACAACGTTGGAGAATGAGCAATATTTGCATTTTGAAATTTCAATAAATGTTTGGCAAAAATTCTTTGAAATTCAGTAAAAAAAAAATCAGGGGGAAAAATGACCAGATTGGAGGTAGGAGAAAATTACCATTTTTTGACTAATTATAGAGGTGGACGTAATTTTCAGATTATGAAATGATGATGGAATTCCAGTCAGGAAACAGAAAAAATACCATGTGACCTATATATCTAACCAAAACCAACTAATGGAGCTTGAATTGGAAATAGAAAATACTCACCACCAACTGTTTATGAATAAAGTCTATACACCAAGATATATTCCCAGAAATTTGTTTGCAATTAATTATGAATAATGAATAAATGTGAGACAACTGCACTGTCCACAGGCAATTCAAATAGAAAAAAGTGGCAAAATACATGAAATAAATGATTCACTATTAATTATTTGCTCATCTGTGTCTGCTACTGTGCTACATGAGAATCCAGAAACAGACAAGCTTTCAGGTAGAGGATAAATCTTTTAAACAATAGTCAGACATACCTTCTCAAGAGAGGGAAGATATAATATTCCATCCTTTCTTCTAGCATCATTTCCGCCTTGTCTGGGTTGAGGCAGCTGACTCCTGTTTGTCTTGATTAAAACATATTGGAACAGTTTAGTTTACGTCTATGGAATCTGTTTTTTCCCCACACATCAAAGGGCCAGATTTTCAACTGGTTCATAGCTCCATTGCATTCAATTGGCAGCAGCTGAAGTTCTGGCCCTGAATGTCTTGCCCTTCCATTGGTATGACAGAGAACAGAGGTCTCCATATATACCCTCAAGGTGAAGTACAGGAAGACCCATGCTGTGCTTTTCCATTTCCCATCTGCTCTATGATTCTCCTAAAAAATTAGTTCATTTTGTTCTTAAAGAACATGTTTCCAGAGACAAAATGTTCAAATACTAAGACGCCAATAAAATGAACTCTTTTTACACAAGAATTCTCTCTTTGATACTTCCATCTCTCGCATTTCACTTAGGTGCTAGCAATTTTGGTCTTGGCACCAGGAGCAGAGGATGTGAAATATTTATAACATTACTCCTTTTATTTTCCAGGCCTACATATCACTCAAGTTTGGAAAGCTTGTAAGGGGAAGAAAGCAAAGGATCTTTATTATGCAGTCTTTTATATATAGATATAAAGAATTTACAGTCCAAATGAACCAATTTCGAAGAATAAGAGGAGAGGTTTTTAGAGGTCTTATCAGTTACTTTTCCTTGTTCCATTCTCTTGGAAGAATATGTAATATTTATAAAGGGAAGAGCTGGGTACATTTATGCAGCAGTTCAGAACCAACCTTTTTGTTTCTAAATATTCATGAAGGAAACTGCAAGAATATCAATAGTGAGAGACATACTTTTTAATATATTTTCCACATAATTCTCTTTTTACATTTATTACCTGTGCTGTATTTTTTATCTTTAAACCTTTTCTCTTCATTACATGGTTCTGAGATATGGAGATCTGTAAAATTGGCAATCTGCTATAGCGGCAAGCAACATACACTCATCGCGTCTCCAATTTCCCGCATCATATTGCACTGGCTTGCAGCAATCTGAAACCACTCTTTCTACAGAGGTATATTACAGTAACCTGTGTGTTACGTCATTCACATCTGTTTCAAAATGTCACCATATATGTAGACCATGTCATGCCCATGAACCAAACCTGGTTTTATATACTGTCTATAGACAGTGATAATATCTGTGACAGATATTGCAACCCTATGCAGGACCATTGTATTAAATTTATGAATGGTTTATGTATAGTTGTGTTCTTCTCCATTGAGGGGAGTGACCACAGCTTCTCCAGGAACTAAAACAATAGTGGGTGATTACCCCGGAAATCATAAATAACTCCAGAAAAGTTCCCCTGGGGTGGTTTGCATGGACTGGTACTGGCTGGGTTTTCCAGAGATGAGAAAACAAAGAAAGGGCTTTTGGTATAAAAGGATGAGCTTCCACGGACTCATGGCCTTAAATGTACATGACTCTTTGTCCAAGGGCAAGCCCCAAGCCTTGCCAAAGGGTTGGCATGGACATTGGCCTCCCCATGTGGAAGACTGGTGATTTCTGGTAAGTTTAGTATGTGTTTAAATTTGTTTGTTTTTTGTTTTCCCTGTAATGCTTTTACCCAAGAATAAATGTGCTTGCTTAGATAGAGCTGTGTGGTCACTTGTAACTGCTGGCTACACACTGTTCATAGACCTCAGAGAGAAAGCAGCGCACAGGCGCTAGCCACTAGGTTGACTGGCTTGTTGGGGATATCACAGCTTAAGGCAGAGAGCTGGAAAGCCTTAAAACCCCCAGTCAGAAGGGAGTGGGACAAGGCTCCCTACACAGAGACAGGTGAGTTCGAGACCTGACTAAGCATTCATGCAGAAGTGAGGGTGGATACAGGTACAGTTACCCTAAAACTGTGACATCAACTTGAAACCACCAAAGAATCCTACCCTACAACAAGGTAAAGAGTTCATTGCTTTCTTAGAGCTCCAATAAAAGGACTCTGCTCCTTTGATGTTGTTTGGTTGGCAGGTAACATTTGAAGGCAGAGGGAATGGCAGTGATAGAACTACAAAGTCAAGCAAAGGTATTTTTCAAGTGGGATACTTAGAAGGCAGCTCCATGGAGCACCTCATAAAATCTTGCAGTAAAAAAAAGGGACATGGAAAACAATGAGAAGAATCTCCCTCTGCTTAGTGGCTCCTAAGCCACAGTACAAGTGATTAAGGGCCCAGTCCAGCTCCCAATATAGTGAGTGGAAGATCAGACCACAACTTTAATATTTGGGGCCAGATCCTCAGCTGTTTTAAATGGGTGTAGCTCTATTGAAGGCAATATCAAACCAGATTTCATTCTTTGATGAGATTATAGGGTTTGCTGCATGGGTGTAATATACTTAGAATTCTGTAAGGCATTTGACTTAGTACCACATGAGATTTTTGATTAAAAAATTATCACTCTACAATATCAATATAAGAACATAAGAATGGCCATACTGTGTCAGACCAATTGTCCATCTAGCCCAGTATCCTGTCTTCCAACTGTGGCCAGTGTCAGATGATCCATCCCTTGTCTTCCAGTCCCAGCTCTTGCAGTCAGAGGTTGAGGGACATCTCGAGCATGGGGTTGTATCCCTGATTATCTTGGCAATAGCCATTCATGGACCTACCCTCCATGAACTTAGCTAACTCTTTTTGGAGCCCAGCAATACTTTTGGCTTTCACAACATCTCTTGGCAATGAGTTCCAGAGGGTGACTGTGTGAAGAAGTACTTTGTTTTGTTTGTTTTAAACCTGCTGCCTATTAATTTCATTGGGTGACCCCTGATTCTTGTGTTACATGAAGGGGTACATGACACTTCCTTATTCACTTGCTCCACACCTGAAGAAGTGAGGTTCTTACCCACGAAAGCTTATGCTCCCTATACTTCTGTTAGTCTTAAAGGTGCCACAGGACCCTCTGTTACTTTTTATAGATTCAGACTAACATGGCTACCCCTCTGATACTTGCTCCACACCATTCATGATAGCACACATGGATGAAGAACTAGCTAGGTGACATCTCAAAAAGTAATTGTCAACAGGGAATCATTCTCAAATAGGAGTGTTTCTAAGGGGGGGTCCACAGGAATTGGTACTAAGTCTGATGCTAATCAATATTTTTATCAATGATCTGGAAGTCAATATAAAATCTCTGCTGATAAAACTTGCAGCGGACACAGAGATTGATGGAATAGTAAGTAATGATGAGGATAGGGCTGTCACATAGAGCAATCTGGAACACTTAGTAACCTGAGCCAATTCAAACATAATTCACAGTAACACAGTCAAATGCAAAGCGATAGATCTAGGAACACAGAAGGACGGCCACACCTCCAAAATGCAGGACTGTATCCTCAAAAGCAGTGTCCGCTAAAAGGATTTAGGAGTCATAGCGGACAAACAA
Source organism: Malaclemys terrapin pileata (assembly GCF_027887155.1). Lineage (NCBI taxonomy): Eukaryota > Metazoa > Chordata > Testudines > Emydidae > Malaclemys > Malaclemys terrapin. Next base: position 53,218,851 of record NC_071513.1, read on the forward strand.
CTCAACATGAGCTATTAGTGTGATGCTGTGGCCAAAAGGGCTAACCGATCCTTCGATGTTTAAACGGGGGAGGAGGGAATAGGGGCGGGGAGGTGATTTTTACCTTTGCATATAGCATTGGTGAGCCCCATCCAGGAATACTGTGGCCAGTTGTGTACATATTTCAAAAGGATGTTGAAAGTGGAGAGGGTGCAGCGAAGAGCCACACGTAGGATTCGAGGGCTGGAGAAAATGCCTGATGGAAAGACTTACAGAGCTCAATCTGTTTAGCTTCTCGAAAAGAAGATTGAGAGGTCTCTTGATTACAGCATATAAGTATGTTCCTGGGAGATAATACCTGGTACTAAAAGGCTCTTTAGTCTAATGGAGAAAGGCAGGACAAAAAACGATGGCTGGAAGCTGAAGCCAGACAAATTCGAATTAGAAATCAGGCACAAATTTTAAAGAGTAGGATTATTAATCACTGGAACAAGCTATCAAAGGAAGCAGTGGATTCTCTGTCTCTTGATATCATCAGATCAAGACTGGAGAACTTTCCAGAAGATGCTTAGTCAAACACATTTATTGAGGTCAATGCAGGGGTATTGGGGTCAATGCAGTGAGTGAAATTTAATGTCCTTGATACATGTGTCCTGTAATAATGTTCTGTGTGGCCGACCTGCTCCTGTCTTTAAACTCTATGAAGCTATTAAACTGTAGCCAAGTCCTTGCTAGTATTCATGTTGCCTCAGAAATAGAGGTGGTCAGTGTCAATAACTGGGGTGTGGGCAGTCAGGCCCACTGGTCAGAGCCAGAATCAGGAACCATACAAGGAACAGAGCTGGAGCAGACCAGGACAGGAACAGTGTTGGCGCAAGACTGGGAGACAAGGCAGGCACAGGAGTGATTGCAGCTCTGGGTGTAACCATTGAGCAGCTGGTGAGCTTAAAAGCAAGGCTGCTGGCTCCCCTCAGCTAATCAGTCAGTTCTATTGTAGCTCAGATGTGTTCATTAGTCTTCCTGAAGACTAGTTCCAGGCTCAGCTGCAGACCCTCATTCCTGACAGTCAGAACCAACTTTGGCAGAAAATGCAACTCTGTTAAAAGCAAAACACTTTGCAAAATCTTGCCGATTTTTGCCAACATTTCGTTTAAAAGACAAAACAGGGAAAAAATTTCCCACAATATTTCAGAACAAAATGTTCCTTTTTTTGGTTTGGAAACATTTAAATGTTGTATTATATTGTATATGACAATATAATATGCAATTTTTAAAAATTCACTATCAAAATTAAACATTTGGATCCAACTGAAACAAAGAAACAAAATATTTGGAGTTGTCCTTTCAGAGAATTGCAACATTTGGGGGTTTTGTTCCAATTCAGAATGAAGCCAAATTTCAAAACCTCGACATCCTTTACAAAACGGAATTTCCATTCTCCAAAAAATTCTACTTATAAGTATTGTCCTAGTATTGAGGCTCGATTGCGTGAATGTGTTCTTGGATGGATTTTTGCCGCAAAGGAGATAAATCATTAAATGCAACTAATAGTGAATGACTGAAATGAACATATAAGGTGAAACTTTTCAAAACAGGTTTGAACTTGAGTCACTGTACTCTAATATGAATAGCTGTGATTCCAATAAGGACACCTGGCTAGATATAAAGTAGACAGCACAAATGAACATAGAGGGTGCTGCATAATATGTGGTATAATGAACCCTTTTCTATATGTTTGGGGGTTTTTTTTGGTTTTTTTTTTTTGGTATTGGAAACATATATAAACTGGCTATTTATTAAAGCTGGTGAGAAAACCAAAATATTTGCTGTGACAAATTTCAGCTAAAAAAACACTCATTCAAAATATTTCTGTTGAAAAGGTTTGGTTTTCCTACAGGAAGTTTCTGGCCACTTCAAAAGGAAAATTTTATTTTTGAATCAACATTTCTATTTATTCTTTCTTTGCTATTTACCTTAATCAGAAATAAAAAGTGATTTATGTATGGAAATATATAACAATATGTTCTGAGAAAGGACAGCCAGATAGTTGAGGTCTAATTAAGACTCAGGCCTAGTCATGAAAAACTGAGACCGACTAGAGTAAGATAATCATAAAACAGTTGTAATTAACATTGTTGCTCCTGGATACTCCACCCTAATTTGCAGGGAGGTCTCCCCCATTCAGTTTCAACAAGCTAGTTAGACATAGTTGCTAAATCTGCATGAGAAGCAGATTTAAAACAATAGTAATAATTAATAATAATATAATCGATCTATTTTGTTCTGTGCATGACAGGAACTCACTTAAATTGAACTATCAAATTAAAACAACATTTAGCGTGCTGTACAATATTGTTTATGAAAACATCTATCGATACCTGCAATCTGTTATGGAAATATGAAGTATGCAATGAAGTTATACAGTGACCTTGCGGTGCATCATACAAAGGAGATGTAAATGGTTAAAGAGCAACTAGAATTTTCTAGGGTAAAAATACCCCAGACAGGACATATCAAAATAACAGAATTATTTACCTGAATGTTCAAATCATGGCCTACCCCTACACTGCCGAGTAGTTCAGGTTCACTCTCCAGCATAGTAAGCATTATTGTTGAGACCTACAGTGAGTCAAAGTATTTTTCATCTAAACTTTTTTTACCTTTTGTTTTAAACAAAAAATAGCTTTTCAACAAAATAAATGTTTCCAGGTCAGTTTTCTTTTTCCTTGTAATTTTCCAATTTTTCACTGAAGAAACATAATCTGGAATTTTGTTGGTAAAAATAGTCAGTTTTTGGGAGAAATGTTTTTTGAAAATCAAACGTATTTGGGTTATGGGTTTTCAATGAAAACCCTGACATTTGGGAAGGAAGTCAATTTTTCTTCAACATTTCCTATGGGGGAAAAGAAGTTGGCATTTTTTAAACTGATGTATTGATGTATATGAATGACTTTGCTGTGTTACTCCAGAGATCAAATTATGTAACTATAGAGATTAAATGTTGCTCCTTGGAAACGATGGGTCAAATTCAACCCTGGAGTAAGCAGGAATAACTCCACTGAAGCTTGGATCAGGGCTGAGTCTGTCCTTTTCCATGTCTTCTGCCGCAGCCTCTATTAGCATAATGGAATCAGCGAAACCCCTTCCTAACTTGAAACTGGAGGGTTCTCTGGGAAATATTCCCTGGCTTGGTAAGTATAAAATCAACAGCATGTTAAGAAACTCGGTCTATTTAGTTTATCAAAGAGAAGGTGGTTAAGTGACTTGATCACAGTCCTTACACGGGGAGGAGATTGCTGATGTTAAATGGGTCTTTAATCTAGTATATTAGGCATGACGAGACCCAATGGTTGGAAGACACATGCATACTAGAAATAAGACGTAAAATGTTAACAGTGAGGGTAATTAGCCAATGGAATAGTGTACCTAGACATATGGTGGATTCTCAAAAACTCAGTGTTTAAACCAAGACCAATTTAAAAAATATATATATATATATATATATATATATATGCTCTAGCTCAACCAGAAGTTTTGGGCTTGATGCAGAAATTACTGGGTGAGATTCTCTGGCCTATGTAATGCTGGAGGTCAGACTAGGTTGGATCATAAAATTGGGTCTTAAAATCGATTATTTTAAATCCCCAGTATTGTAGCAATCCTACAATACCTGAATACCCATGACACCTTTCCACTGTGGACACCACACCTTTTTCTAAGGTGATGCTTATAGGAACTACATAATAGGTCCAGTCAGTCCACATCATCTGAGATTGTTATATCACTGCTAGCAGTCACGCTCACAGGACAGCCTCATTAACAGTGTATGAGTAATTTCTTCTATATCATGGTTAATTTGGTGAACAGCGTATACTTATATTTTGCAGTGCATGAATTTTAGCTTAGGAAGGGAAGCCAGAGCAGGTCACATACATAGCAGCGATTGGCCCTATCTGATTAGACCCTTTCTCAAGATTTACAGGATGGATTCCTGTCTTCTACCTCATAAATGATGCTATCATAGAGATGCTAGCTGAAGCATTGACTTCACCCTCCACTGAGTACACCTGTCAATGTACTCTGCTCTCTTGGGACTGCTCATAGACACATACATTGGTACAATGCTAAGAAATATCTTCTTCTGCCAGCCCGGAGGCTTTGCCCATATCTTTTGGATGAAGACATACCCACAGTATCCAGGTGTTTATCATCACCACGTTACATCACCGCATCTCTAGATGGGAAAGCTATCCAGATACTCCAGCTGGTACAATATGAAACAGACAGCCTCTTACAGAAGAAAGACTGAACGGGGTACCTAACACCAGTCTCCTCTGTGGCAAATCACCTCACTTTTGGATTCAGATCCAATTCAAGGCCCAAAGCCTCATTTTAAAAGCCTTTAAAATGCAGCTGTGCTCTGAGAAGGGAATGTGAAATTATAGCGCTTTCCCCCGCTGTCACTTCCACTAGCTTTACCTACTAAAACAAACAGGTGCTGCTTTTTACTCTTGGTTGTCCTGCAGCCAGCTCAGCGAGGTGACCCGGAGCTTGCTGTGCTCCGAACATCAGCTGAATTGGTAATTAAGTTCCACCTGCCGAATCATCACTGCTGAGGGTGACTCTCTGGCTTGAGGCTGAGTTTGCAGGGATACACCAGCTAGGAAAGAGACATTTTTTATTTATAAACTAAGCAGGTTTTGTCTGGACTCCCAGTGAGATAATAAACATGAAACCGCACCAGTCCAGTGACTTGTAGAGTAGAACCACATTCTAACAAGCTCAGACCTAGCTGCCTTTCAGGCTGCATCCCAGCGTTCCATATCACCCAGGAGCATGCACAATGGATGGAGGTACCCTCACATGCTGGCGAGGCAAGGATACAGGGGGCTGACCAGACTGTAAATCAGTCAGCAGGTTATAGGATCATAAACTAGGATCGCTAATGCTGAGCACAGGGTTACAACTTGAGAGCACTGAGACTGAGCACTCATTCACCTCTGCAGACCTAGGGTCAGAACTTCTTTGAGTCACAGATGAAACGACTCTACTAGCCTCATTTAGGGCCTGACCAAAGCCCACAGCTAAACTCAATGGACATCTTTCTACTGACTTCAATGCATTTTGGATCAGGATTCTCATTCCCCACAGTAGTGTATATACTAGAGAAATATTGTCCTGTTCTGTTCAGGAGAGGCACTTGATCTTCACAGAAATACCTTGCGTAGCACCTACCACTAAGCTCTGTTTGAGAAAGTGCCATTGCTGCATTAGTTTCATGGGCACTAAAATTCACTGTCTGTCTCCTCTGATTTTTGTTTTCAAACATGGCACGAAGAGCTGACTTTGCCATGAAGAAACAAAAATGTGTTTTTCTCCTATGTCGTCACATGAGAGAGTCTGGATTTTGCCACCCTGGAGCTGCCTGAAGAGAGGAGAAATGTACCTTACAATGATATATGTCACTGAGCTGGGATGAATCAAGTTCACATCAGGCTTAATTTAACTACTTTATACAGATCAATAAATCACTGATAAACATAATGCAGAAAAGTTGCCACTCCTGTGTACAATAACAGTCACACAAGCAAAGATAGAGACCATCATCTGGCCTGCTCAGAAATGGAGTAAAAAGCATAGGAGACTTTTGCTCTTGTCCTCAGATTATCAGGTATAATAGCTGGGGCTGACTGGATGATAATGTTCTAAACTTAAGGCATCTTTGTATTCTGTGGCCATGGCAGGGCACATGCTGTGCGCTCCCTGTGGTTTATGACCCTATCAGAAGCTTTTTGATTGATTTACAGCCCACTTATCGCTTTGACCCTGTTCATTATCCCAGGCAGAAAGCCTAGCACTTATGCTCAGTACAGGATACAGTGGAAAACTCTCAGAAAAACAGGGCAAATTCTGTTGTCTTTGTCACTAACCTGAAACACCTGCAAATAACCAGGAGAAACAAAAGGTATTGTTCTCATCTAGGATTCAGAGTAGCAGCAGTGTTAGTCTGTATCCGCAAAAAGAACAGGAGTACTTGTGCCTGTTCTCATCTAGGTTAGTCCCTAATTACGTGCTGCAGTCTTCAGCGCCTTCCCCTGAAACATTTGATACTGGCAACTGTCAGAGCCAGGTCACTGGACTAGGTTGGCCCCAGGTCTGATCTGTTATGGACACTTGTAATTGCCTGATCACTGGAGAAAGTGAACAGTACAGCTAGTTGAAAATGAAAGGGAAATGTCAGTTTCATTCAAAACCTTTCAACAACATGAATGAAAATGTTGATTAGTTTTGAGAGGAAGGCTGGTCCAGGGGGAATGGTTCTAGGCTGGCTCTCAAGAGACCCTAATTCAGTTCCCTACTCCCTGACGGGCTTCCTGTGTAATACTGGGCAAGATACTTAGCCTCTGTTTTCCATGGGGATAACAGTACTGCCTTGCCTCACAAGGCATTGTCAGGATAAATATGCTAAAGAGTGTGAGCTGCTCAGATGCTACGTTAATGGGGCCAGATAAATACCTTAGGGGTAGACTGAGTCCATTTCAAATACAATATTTTCATTTTATTTTCTCCTTTGCCCCACCCACCCCAAATGCCTAGAATCATTGCACTGTTACATTCTCCTCTTTTCCCTCCTCTTCATCTCTTTCTAGAGTCATAGATTTTAAGGCCAGAGGGACCATTCAATCATCTAGTCTGATCTTCTTTATAACAGACCAGAGGATTTCACCCAGTTCCCCATGTACTGAGCCTAATACCCCTGCATTGATACTAATGCAGCTTCCAGAAAGGCCTCCAATCTTGATCTGAAGACATCAAGAGATGGAGTATCCACCACTTCCTATATTATTTTATTCCTGTGGTTAATCCCGCTGTTGTCTCATTTTACATCTTTGGGGGCAGGGATTGTACTTTTTCTTAAATGTGTATTCAGTGCCTAGAATGATAGAAGCTTGATTGGGATTGCTGGGTGCTACTATACTATTATTAAAATTTATTTAAACACTAGAGCTGGTTGAAATGTTTTTGCCAGAACAGCTTTCTAGAGGAAAATGCAGCTCCATCAGAATCAAAACCTTTCGGAGAAGTGTTGATTTTGATGGAATTTTACACATGCAAGTAGTGAGATGAATCATTCTGATGTTCTTGTTTCATTTTGATAATGTCAGTATGTTTTGTTGTGATAAAGGAAAGTGTTTCATTTGGACTCTCCTGTTTCATTTCATTTTGGCATGGATATTAGAATAAAATTATACATGTAATATTATGTGGCATTTAATATCTCATGTTATATTATAATATTTCTACACTATCAAAATAAATGTTTTGATGTTTCCAAATCAAAGTTATTCAAAATTTTTATTCTGCAAAGATTTATCCAAATTTTACCCTTCGGTTCCAATTCAGAACAAAAACAAATTTTGAGATATCAGAATTTCCATGTTTTATTTGACCGGCTCTAATTAACACCTGCTTGGGTCAAGATGAAAGCTCCACCATCCACTTCATCCTCACTCCCCAGACCCCTACTTGTTTTATGGCAGAGTATTGAATTCAAGCAAGTACATTTTCTTGTGTTTTGTTTGATTCTGTTCTCTGAAGTATCCAGTTTGGGCAGCTGTCAGAGACAGGGCAGTAGATTAGATGGGTCCTTTCTCTGCTCTGACACTGCAGATCCTATATTCTTCTTTGGTGACCTGTGGAGAATGTGACAATGCTCACCAGAGTGCCTTTTGGGGCAATATTTTAAACTTCATTGTCAGATAATTATGATAACCGCACAGTAGGGGTGTGAGTGCAGGGCAGCAGAAACAAAGTTTAATCTCCAGTTTTATTTAGTCCTTTTCAGATGACCATACCATTAACTGCCTTTTCACAAGCCATTTGCTATTGCTGTAATTATAGCATGGTAATGGCCATCATTGCTTTATAACTCACAGCTCTTCAAAACTGACATGGACTATCAAAACAGAAGACCAGACACTGAGCCAAGCCTGGCTCTGCATATCTGGCGTCTAGAGCTGAGCAAATGCACGCAAAAAGCTTCTGATTTCCTTTACAGACCATTGCAAACTCGCTCATTAGTGAGCGTGCCAGTGAAGGAGACTGTTTGGTCACAAGCAGCTTAGTGGAAAGCAAAAAGTTTGTGAGCATGAGTGTGAATAAATATTACCCACAGCAGACACGTTGAAAACACTCCCCCAGCCGCTTTATTATTATGTATATTCCTGTAGCACCTAGAGGCCCAAATGAGACCATAGCCCCATTTTGCTAGAGGCTGTACAGACACATCAGACAGTCCCTTCCCTGAGGAGTGTGCAGTGTAAATAGACACTGTAAGAAAGGGTGGGAGGAGAAACCGAGGCACAGAGACTGGCCTACTGCCTCACAGGCAGGGAGTAACAGAGGCAGAGATAGAACTCAGGATTTTTGAGTCCCAAGTTTGGTGGGACATGCTGCACTTTATATTTCTCCCCAGGAGTAGATTTGTCCTAGCCTGTCTGACCTCCTTCCAATGCAGCCCAGTGGGAAGCTGCTCAAGGGACACCGGCAGCCTGGCCATCCCGTGCTCCAGCCAGGGCACTGCCACCAGCACCTGTATGCCAGGGTGGGCTTTCCAAATCCCCGGCACACCTGGGTGAGCCCTGCAGCATCAGCTGTCAGTGGGGGAGCAGGGAGGAGTCTTCTCACAGCCTCTCCCCTTTGCTTCTCGTCTGCCACTGTCCTTAGTGCCCCACCAGCCATGGAAGGAGCTTTTTGGCTCAGAGCAGCACCTCAGCCCTGCCAGGCTCCCAGGGAAGGAGTCTGCAGGGGCATATGGGTCAGTCCATCCATTACCTCCATACAAGAGCCTCCAGGCGCTACAAAAGCTGCCAGCATAGCGCCTTTCCACCAGTCCCCAGATGCTTCAGGCTTTTGAGTTTCCCTAACATCAACTGACTCTCTACTGCCATCTGCTTCAATCCACAGGCCTTTATTGGACCTAGCTCATCACCCTGCATGCTGTCTACCTGCCTTTGCCTTCCCGGGGCGTGATTCTACATCGCCTTGGATCTTCTGCAGTCATTCCCACCAGTGCAGAGTTAATTCAGTTCAGTATGGCTGCATTTTACATGCAGCTTGCACAGGTGTAAGTGATGAGACAAGGTGCAAGGCAGTGGTGAACCAGACTACAAATCCTTCTGTCTTCCTGCCCCTTTCCCTCCTCCACACCAGTCCTCAGCCCACCCCTCTTTCCTTCCTCTCCCTCACTTCCCTCTCCTGTCCTCGCCCCACTCTCCCCTTCCCTGATATCTCTGCTCCCAGCTGCATGGTTTTACCCCACTCCATCTCCACTCCCAAACCCCAGCCCCCAACTTTCACTTATATGCGGTTGCGATGTGTGAAATAAACAGAGGCAATTAAACTACTTGTATAAACTCTATGGAGTCACCGGGCACACAGCTTACTTGAGTATCCACACCACCATATTACTATTACCTTGTTCTAGCATCCCCATTTTGTAAGCTCAGTCCTTGCCTCTTGTCTGAAATTAGGGCCAGAACTTGATACCCTTACTCAAATTGAGGAGCAGCCTACTCTCCAGTACACTTGAGGCAGGCTACTCAGAGAGTAAAGCACAATGTGAGCAAGGGTGGCAGAATCTGGCCCATACATTGCAAACTCTTTGTAGAGAGGGAACATGGGCCTGATCCAAAACACTCTGAAGCCAAGGCAAAGACATTCCATTGGCTACCATGGGCTCTACAATGTCTTTTGTATGTTCTGTAAAGGCCTTGCTCACTTTGGGGTTCTGCAATAATAATTAATAATAAATAACGTAGAACCCCAACCACAGCGAGGACTTTACAGAACATCTGAAAGACCTCAGACATGATTCAAAATTTAGGTCTACTTTTAACTTCAGATGTTTTCCCCTCCCTACTAACAGGCATTTGTTACTCAAAGGAAGAAGAAGAATCTGCTGGAATGCGGGGAGAAAAGACAAACCAATCATCTAAGGAAGGTGATTAAAACAAGAATTATAGCCATAACACTGAAATTAATCTTAAGAGAATATATAAATGAATAAAATAAAATGACTTCTCTTCCTCAGCTTATCTGTAATACAGTCTAGTTATTAGTTTCACCACAGTGCACATTATCACGTTGTCAGGAAAATCAGTTCAATAGTTTCAAAGTTATGAACATTAGAAAGAGCCAATTTCACGTGCACGCAGTAGAAATGTTCTGCTTTATCGTTTGTTTGTTGTTCTTTTTCTGTGTAACTCTTAGACATTTGGGATTTATATGCCAACTTGTACAGTCGTCACTTTAAAAGTATCAAACAGCTTCACTTCAAATGTGGATTAATTTTTAAGTCTCAGACATGCCTAAGTAACCTACTTATTATTCATTATTATTATTTATTCCTATTACCGTAGCACCTAAGAGCCCTAGTCATGGACCTGTCATGCTAGGTGCTGTACAAACACAGAGCAAAAAGATGGTCCTCTGCTCCAAAGGCCTTACAGTGGAAATTAACCTCTCTTCTTGAGTTCTGGGTGGAATCGGCACTCATAAACCATTTACATGGACCAGCCTCTAGAGGGAAACAAAGACCCACCACTTCCTAGTGTAGCTGATATCTAGACAAAAAATAAAAGGATGGTAGGGATGGAGGAAATTGGCTGCCTTCCTGAGGATTCTGGAGAGAGAGGAAGTAGGTTGTGTGGAGCAGTAGGGCCAGTCAGAGAATGGGAGAATAGAATCCAACATTTTAAGGAGAGATAGAGGAGTCCTGGGGGCCTACAGGAGATTCACATACAAGGGACGACAGAGCCTCATTCATTATGGACAAGATTCTTTTATCATATGCATGAACATTTGGCTGCGTCACAGATTCAAAATGAGCCTCAACCTCCTGAGGTTTGCCCATCGTTAATTTAATGGGTCCAATTCAGTGCCCCATACTAATGCAGTGGAAATCAATGGGGTCATATGGAGTGCGTTTTATGAATTCATTAAGAGCATGACATCATACGGAGTCTATTAAACAAGTAAGGGAACTCTTATTAATCCCAGTGTAACAGCGGCTTTCCATAGGCTGCTTTTCAAGGGCAAATTACGGTATGGTTGTGTTCATGCATCTGGGTCTGATCTTAGCCATTCCTCTAGCACGCACTGCAGTACATGACTTCTGTAAAAGCAAAATACCTTGTACGGATCAATGAGTGAAATCACACACCACAGGGTAAAGGAAAAAAGAAACAGTAAAAAAAAATCAATAGCTCATCATGTTTTTATTTCAGTTCTGGTAAAAGCCCAAGATCGTTCCTGGGGCCCTCCCAAGTTCATAAACACCTTTATTTGTGGCTTCCAATCTGACTTTGTTCAAAACTGGAGGGTCAGAATGTGTTCCTGTCGCCAACTGCTAAGGTTGCTGCTTCTCCAAAAAGAAATGGCCTGCCTTTTTTTGTATCTCATAAGAGAGTGTAGGGCTATCGATTAATCACAGTTAACTCATGCGATTAACTCAAAAAAATTGTGATTAAAAATTAATCATGATTAAGCACACTTATAACAATAGAATACCAATTGAAATTTATTAAATATTTTGGATGTTTTTCTACATTTTCAAGTATATTGATTTCTATTACAGCACAGAATACAAAGTGTACAGTGCTCACTCTATATTATTTTTGATTACCAATATATGCAGTGTAAAAATGATAAACAAAAGAAATAGTATTTTTCAATTCACCTCAGACAAATACTGAAGTGCAATCTCTTTATTGTGAAAGTGTAACTTAGAAATGCAGATTGTTGTTGGTTACATAACTGGACTCTAAAACAAAACAGTGTAAAACTTTAGAGCCTACAAGTCCACTTAGTTCTACTTCTTATTCTGCCAATCGCTAAGCCAAACAAGTTTGTTTGCATTTACGGGAGATACCGCTGCCTGTTCTTATTTACAATGTCACCTGAAAGTGAGAACAGGCGTTCACATGGCACTTTTGTAGATGGTGTGGCAAGGTATTTATGTCCCAGATATGCTAAACATTCATATGCCCCTTCATGCTTTGGCCACCATTCCAGAGGACATGCTTCCATGCTGATGATGCTCATTAAAAAAAATAATGCATTAATTAAATTTGTGACTGAACTCCTTTGGGGAGAATTGCATGTCTCCTCTTCTTTTTTCCCCGCATTCTGCCATAGCATTCATGTTATAGCAGTCTTGGCTGATGACCCAGCACATGTTTGTTTTAAGAACACTTTCACAGCAGATTTAACAAAATGCAAAAAATAGCTACAGCACTCAAGCCAAGGATTAAGAATCTGAAGTGCCCGTCCAAAATATGAGAGGGACAAGGTGTGGAGAATGCTTTCAGAAGTCTTAAAAGAGCAACACTCAGATGTGGAAACTACTGAACCCGAACAACCAAAAAAGAAAATCAATCTTCTGCTGGTGGCATCTGACTCAAATGATGAAAATGAACATGCGTCCGTCCGTTCTGCTTTGGATTGTTATCAAACAGAACATGTCATCAGCCTAGACACATGTCCTTTTGAAGCATGAAGGGACATATGAATCTTTAGCACATCTGGCACGTAAATGTCTTGCTACGCCAGCTACAAAAGTGCCATGCATATGCCTGTTCTCACTTTCAGGTGACACAGTAAACAAGAAGTGGGCAGCATTATCTCCTGCAAATGTAAACAAACTGGTTTGTCAGGGCGATTGGCTGAAGTAGGACTGAGTGTACTTGTAGGCTATAAAGTTATCCATAGTTTTATTTTTGAATGCAGTTTTTTGTACATAATTCTACATTTGTAAGTTCAACTTTCATGATATAGAGATTGCACTACAGTACTTGTATTAGGTAAATTTACAGTGCAAATATTTGTAATAAAAATATAAAGTAAGTGCTGTACTTTTTGTATTCTGTGTTGTAATTGAAATCAACATATTCGAAAATGTAGAAAACATCCAAAAATATTTAAGTAAATGTTATTCTATTATTGACAGAACAAGAAGCAATGGTCTCAAGTTGCAGTAGGGGAGGTCTAATTTGGATATTAGGAAACACTATTTCACTAGGAGGGTGGTGAAGCACTGGAATTGGTTACCTAGGGAGGTGGTGGAATCTCCATCCTTAGAGGTTTTTAAGTCCCAGCTTGACAAAGCCTTGGCTGGGATGATTTAGTTGGGTTTGGTCCTGCTTTGAGCAGGGGCTTGGACTAGAATGGACTCTTCCAACCCTAATATTCTATGAGTCTATGATTGTTTAACGGCGTGATTAATCACGTGATTAATTGCGATTAATTTTTTTAATCGCTTAACAGCCCTAAAAGCAGGATTAAGAGCAGTTGTTTTAATTTACTTTTGTAATAGTGTGGCCCCACACCCCTTCAATCAGCAAACTTTAGCATGACTTGACAGATTAAATTGCCATTCCTTAACCCACAGGACAAGAAGCATCATTTGCACATGGTCAAGCGGCAAGCAAGAAAGATTCATGCTGCTTGCTAATTGCCTCTGGCACCGAGATCTCTTCAGTGTTGACTGCTTTTCTTTTCACAATTCCATCTATTCAAACGTCTGTTTCTGTATTTTAATGACTTTGAAAAGCATGCATCAAGAAACCATTTAAAGAGGTGGATAAACAATCTCTGATAGTGCATACCTAGGAAGGACACAAGTGGGAAATGTTCTGAAGCAAAAGCAAGTCTCAAGTAGACAGAAGAGACTTTCTGGAGCATGATGTGTAACATTCCACCATACACATTGCACCATTTACATCTGTAGGAAATAGGTGCAAAGGGGTATGATGTAGTGCTAAAGGTTCAAGTCCTGATGATAAACAATGTAGGTACTGATATGAAAGTTCCTGAGGTGGTCAGAGGAAAAGCTACAAAGACACACTGAAAGTATATCTCAAGAAAACTGATGTGGACATCATAAGCTGGGAGGAGCAAGCCACCAACTGACCACAATGTCACCACATCCTCCATCAGGTAGTGGCCCGCCTCGAGGAGAAACACCTTGCCCTCAAAGCTGAAAAGAGAGAGAGGGGAGGAAAAGGAAAGAACTTTCTTCCAGAAGGCAGCTGACCACCAGGAAATGTCTATATCTACTGCGGGCGGATCTGTGGTTCCAGGTTCAGACTCCTGAGTCATCTCAGGATCCATATGTAAATCCGTGGTAGAGATCATCCTCGAATCGAGGGATCGTTGCTGCTGATGCTGATATGAAAGTAGTGTCTAATGATGTTCTTGATCTCTGGTGGACTTCAGATGATTGGAATGACTCACCCTAAAAAAGGGAAGTTGCTATTTCAGTGGATTGTGAGTCACTTTCAAGTAACTGCTGCATGTAGGATAACAGCTTGCTACAGCTGCCAGCTGACAACAGTTATTCCTTTAGCTCAGGTGGTAGATGTCTATGTCATGGATTTGAAGGTGCAGGGTTCAAAGCCTACTAATGACCCATGCAGAGATCTGTCACAGCTGCATGTAGTAGAATTTTTTTTCATTTCTTTAAACCCTAGAAGACTCTGTACCAGACCTCTTCCTATTTATAGATATACTAACCATACACAACTGCACTAATATCAGTGGGAGCTGCAAATGCTTGGACCATCAGAAAAATTAGGTCTCAAGTACGCACCAAAATTAGCTGAAATTTTTGCAAGTTCTGGCCTGAACCTCTTTGCGTCTCAGTCCCCCACTTTAGTATGGGGATAATATTTCCCTACCACCTAGGGGTGTTGTGAAGGCAAATTCCTTAGCATTTGCCAATGATGAGTGCCACAGAAAACCCATGAGGAAATGAAAGATTCTGTATTCAGTACAAGGCTTGGATGGTGTCTCTTAAATAAAAGAGGGGATTCATGTTGGATGATGAGGATAACAAGATACATTGAGCAGCTGCTTCATTCCCTGAGCGCTCCCAACCCTGTACCTTGAGGGTCCAATGATGCTGATCCAATGCCATTCAGTCCAGAGTATGAAGCAGGGGCCTACGGAGAAATTGGCATGGTCATGTCATTAGAGATTGTCTCATAATACACACAAAAGGGGGCGGAATAAAGGCTACACAGGCAATGTTAATTCAGGCATTTCCTACATTGTGTGTGCCTGACTTTTCAACCTTAATAACTTTCTTTTAAGGAAGTTTTGTGCATGTTTGCCATAATATAATGCAATGCTGTGTATACATATCAAAGAAGAATTAAAATAGCTGGAATCATTCTTTCTGAGAAAAAACATCACATATGGAATTGTTATTAAAAGCATCCTTAAAGGAAGGTAACAGAAGCTGGAACCAGCATGACTTGTTAATATAATCTGTTTGTTTCTCAAGAGCAAAGACCTGACAATGAAATATATTCCTCTTCTCTTTTTTAAGGAGAAGAGAGGAGCATGGACCTTGAGTTACTGTATTTATCCTTTTTTTACAGATGGTGTTTACAAAGAACTGCTTTTATGGACTCTCTGTTAATTCATATCTGAAATATTTTTGTGAGTATCATAACCTGAAGTATCAAAATGGAAAAAGGAATGTGTTTATAAATATGGACATTCATATAAAATATGGAATTTACTATTGTATAAAATGAACTATAAGGATACAGGGAAACAGATTTAAGTTTGATTTTAAATTGTGAGTTACATTTTATTTTGTGATAGGCACCCAACAATTAAAGAAATGCATACAGGTCTTGAACCAGAAATGAATACAAGTTTGTAAAATGACATTAAATGTACAAAGGATGTCACGTAGCGTGATCTTTGTGAAGATAATTATGGACTGTACAAAGTCCTGGAAGAAAATATTTCTGAATCTGTGCCAGCATAATTTATGATCCAGATGCCACATGCTGACAAAAGATTATTCTTGCTGCCAAAGTAACATTAACCAAATGTGCATATGAGGTATTCCAATAAACTAATGCATTCCTCAGGTAACCCAAACCAGAGATGTTCTGTTACAGCCTTGATGCAAATAAGTGAAAGACAGATGCAATAAAATAAGACCTTCTAACATCCGCTGATCTCCATTGAACATCTGTCTGGACTTTGCAGCTGCCAGAGAACTTGAAAGAGAAGAATTTTTAATTCAGCAGGTACTCAAGACAAAGCAGTTGAGGAAAAATCTCCAGCTATGCTTGCATGAAGAGGGCTTCTGCAAGTAAGTAGGAAAAGGTTTGTCTGGAGATACACCACATTCGTGCTCAGTATTGTGAAGGCAGGAGCCATGTTCACAGGCTGCCAATGCAGCATTCACAAGTTTATGGAGTTTGGGCAAAGTACCACAAAGAAATTAGTGAACTTCAACAGTTTTCTGTGACTTGTTCAGTGGGAGTCACGTATCCATAGCTGAAGAGATCTGAATAATGGGACACTTTCTGAAAGAAGACACAAATACTATTGATTATAATTGCTTGCTCTAGCTAGAAAAGGATGGTCAAGTGGCCAGGGCATTAGGGTAGGACTCTGGAGACCTTGATTCCATTCCTAGCCCCTCTGCCCCCAACTTTCTGAGGGAACTTAGGCAAGGCATGTAGGGTACGCGGACACGGCAGCTGGGAGTTGTAATTCCCAGCTCACGTAGACTACATGCAATAGCTCTGCTTGAACCAGCTCACTGAAACAGCAGTGTGGTCACAGCAGCTCACGCTAGCCGCCCAAGTACATACCTAGGATTTCTGAGGGGGTTGTATGCAGGCAGTTTACCACAGCCACATTATTTTAGCATGCAAGCTCAACAGAGCTAGTACGATTATGTCTACACAAGCTGGGAATTACACCTTTCAGCTGCAGGGTAGAAATAACCTTAGTCTTTCTGTGCCTCATTTTCCCACCTGTAAAATGGAGATAATAGCACTGAAGTACCTCACAGGACTGGTGTTAGGAGAAATACATTTAGGCCGTGAGGTGCTCACATACTGTGGTGATGGAGGTCTGACAAAGTAGCTAGAGTTTTGGAAGATAGCTAGCAGTTTCAGAACACAGTCTCGGGGGCCATTAAGAACACCAATCAAACTAAAGTCATTAAGTCATTTCTCTCATTAGCCATTTATAATTCTGGTTTGATATTTTCAAAGCAGGCCAGAGATTAGGCACACATCTCCCATTAAAATAATTTCAATGCTTCTGCTTTGTTAGGACCCAGGAGAGGACAAGCATAAGCAACTCATGTAATAGCACAGAGGTCTGGTCTGTTGAAGTATACAGCTGGAATGCAGGGTTACAAGGTATGCACAGCTTATTGAAGCACATATTGAAATACAAAGCTGAATATATTAAACTGAGATGGGCTTGACCACCAGTGATCACCTACCGATAGTTAATAAAATAATTATTTAGTATTGAAATGTCACTTGTTCTCTATTAATTAAACACTGGTAGCTGAAAGTCCGTGCTGGTCAAGTAATCCACCATCTGTGAGATTCCCCCTCATATAACGAATGGAATTGTTGCATGCAAATTAGTCATAGAGTAAGGGTGGTGACTTGTTGAGTTACCTTTGCTATCACAGTGGTCTAGGACTCCTCGCATGGCATAGATACATGTTTTGCTGTAACTGTACACTGCATGGGTATAATTCATAAATGAAAAATGGCTGAGAACTTAACAACTGGACAGTAACAGACCACGAATTCCGGTGAGATTGAACCTGGTGACATTCAAAACAAAAGGCGCTCTCAGCCACGTTTATAGCTGTTTCCATCACTTCACACTGACTCAGACACTGTAGGTTTCAGGGTGATCATAGAATCTTACTGTACAGAAATACTCATAAGGTCCAAGAGTTCACATAACTCACTAAATGATTTTGGGAAGTGATGGTGAGAAATGAATTGAGGCATTAGCAAATTGGTTCTTATTGCTGATTATTAATTATTGTTTATTTACTAAGTACTTATATTCTTGAAAGGACAAGCCATGAAAGCTAGTGTGTTATCATTTACTGCTAGGTACTTTTTGCATAATTTGCCTCCAAGATCCCTCAACTCTTCTTGCATAACATTGGTTCAGTAATTTTTCCTCTCCCATGTTTCAATATTAACCCCTATGAATCCAATTTAAGTACTTTTCAGGGACACAACTGTTGTTAGAACTTTCTCATTCCCATCTGCTCATTCTAACTCCAAACTAGTACTGGATGAATAAATGGATTTTTTGCTTCACTGGCAATTCCCAAAAATCCGAAAAAAAATGTTTTGGGTTGAACATTTAAAACAACACATTTTGTTTAACTTTTGAGCACTTAAACATTTTATATTTTTTTAAGTTTTGAAAATCTTTCATTTTTAAAAACAGGCAAAATGAAAAATTGATTTTTTAAAAGGTTTTTTCCCCTGCTGAAACAATTTTACAAAACTAACATCAATTCAATAAATGTTTTGGTGTGACTGAATCTGAATTTTCTGTAGTGGAAAAAAACTGGTAAAAAGAATGTTGCCCAGCTCTACTCTAAATCTCCTTTATTATATTTCTTATTATTTATTTATTTATTATTATTTTACATTTCTACCAGGTGCCAACAACATCAACAAGGGTCAGTTCACTATGTCAAGGGGTCCTTTTTTAAAATAAACAAACCTTTGATTCCAACCCCTACCCAGAGCCAGACCCCTACTTCTAGCTTTGGGAAATTAAAATATACCTCACCGGTCGCCTTTGCAAGTGATTCTTCCCAACTCACAATAATTTAGTCCTTTGGGAATATGAACCTTAAATGCCCTTTATTTGGGGGGGGGAGGGGGGCGGGGGGAGAAACACACACACACACATTATACTTACACACAATAAAATGAGCTAGATCCAATCAGAGTGTTGGGAGTGTGGCCAACCCCCCCAGCTCCAAGTATTAATTATCCAGATCATTAAGGTTCATAACTTAGTCACACAACAATCCCCATCCATCTAAAACCTGACTTCTGGGTCATATTAGACTCAATGGTAGTCAGGGCAGTGACAGCTGGTGGCTCTCCTCTGCCGGTCTGCTCCAGAGAAGTCCACACCACCAGATCCCGCTCCAATTGCAGCTACATGATCAATTTCTGTGACATCAGTTTTGTCACTGCTGAGCTGATCAAGCCCTGGTGTGATGTTCAGCTCTGCACTGCAGCTGCCACTGCCAGTCCAGTCCCGCAAAGTCAGTCCAGGGAATGTAAAGCAAAAGAGGGACCATTCCACAGAGATCGTGGTCTCTAGGACAGAGCCCTGTACTCTTTCTTGTTGTACTGGAATAAGATTTCCAAACCAGAGTACACTGTCAGCTCCAGGGCATATCTTGCACAATTCCTATGCCCTTTCATAAGTGCAGTCTCCATAATTCTCTCTTATAGGGTGGCCAATTTTGATTGGATGTATTCCTGGAGGTTTCATCACATGACATAATATTTCATTAAAGATTCATCTTTAATTCCTGGAGACTCTAGATCAATCCTGGAAGGTTGGCAACTTTAATCTCTGATCAATTTATCATTTGTACAAACAGAGCAACAAAGCACAGTATGTGGAACTGTGGGTAACAACATTTAATTCAGGTAAATGAGGCTGTCCAGAACTGACTTTTCCCCTCTAGAGGGATCAGAGAGTTCCAACCCTCTAAGTTGGAACTCCCTTATAATTAATTTACTATTATTATTGCAGTAGCTTCTAGAGACCTCTATCAGTTGAGGCCCCATAGTGACAGGTACTGTAGAAACATGTAGCGATAGTCCTTGTACCAAAGCATTTACATGCCTTAATACCTAGATTCCTTATATAAAAATGAGACTCACCTGATTCTGCTCCTGAAGTCTCCACCCCTCTGTAGAGTCGATGGCCTTTTCAAGCAGATTTTAGTACTGTCATCGGAGGCTGTCATCGGAGAGGTACTGAGAGCAGAACTTGGCAAACATTGCTAGACATTTTCCTTGAGTGCTTGCTTATATTGGTAGATGAATATGTGTCAGTTCTACTGAGAACCTGTTTGTTCTGTTTTTTGTAGCCAAGAATAAAAGATATCAAGAATATTTAGGATAAAGGGGTGAAATATAAGTATGAATTAATTAATAAATTAATTAAAATTGCAATACAGGTCCTACAGGCCTCAGGCCTGTAAAATATTCAGCTTAGCCACATAAGGCCTTAGGCCTGAAATCGTTTGGCATGACTAGTTTACCGAGCTATGACCCTGAACCTGTAAAATTGCAAAATTAGAGTAAAAGATGTGTTAAATGCTGATGTTACAGAAAATATTTTGCAATGTATCAGTTAATTCCACAAGATGACCAGTAGGTAAAATCTTGGGGACTAAATTGACCACAAGTTGCTATGGTAACTATCTGATGTAAAATAGTACAAAAGGAACTAATGAGATAGCCTAGGAAAAATGGGGCACCCCTAAATTAGTGGGGTGTGGCAGTACGGGTAAGGAAAAAGGGGTTGGAACCCTGAGCTTTGGTGGCCGTAAGCGTAATTCAGAATAAGTGTCGCTCAGCCTGTGTGCTGTGAGGAGGGGGCGGAACACACAGGGAAAGGCCTGGATGACAACCACAGGTGATGATGATGACAATGAAGATGATGAGGAAGATAATGACTGACACTCCAGGGTCCCCATAGTCATAGGGTTCAGGGCCGCCCAGAGAGGGGGCAAGTGGGGCAATTTGCCCCAGGACCCGGGCCCCACAGGCGCCCCCATGAGAGTTTTTCGGGGCCACTGGAGCGGGGTCCTTAACTCGCTCCGGGGGCCCTGGAAAACTCTTGCGGGGCCCGGGCCCCCGGAGCTTCTTCTGCTCCAGGTCTTCAGCGGCAATTTGGCGGCAGGAGGTCCTTCAGCCCCGGGACCCGCCGCCAAAGACCCCAGGCCCCCTGAATCCTCTGGGCAGCCCTGATAGGGCTAAACACTTTGCACTCTGACTGCTGTTGTATTTCACTGTTTGTGGGATTGTTCATCTGCTTAGAGGATTTGTTAATAAAGGGACCTGTGATAAAATTGCAGTTGTTACTTGTGTGCTTGTATGGTCTTATTCGAACAATACTGATAATAATATTCCTGATGCTGCAGTCCTCAGAAGGCTGAACCTTTATTGACCACTGCAGTCTAAGAGATTAATCTATAATCAATGCACCATCAATAAGGTTACACTTTCCATCAAGATTCCAGGGAATGATGAGTGGCTAGCACAAGTATGGCTTACATGAGTGCTTGGAGAAAGTGTAGTTTAAGACTGCAGGTACAGGAGATCGGAGACAGTGAACTTTCCATCTGAGATTGAACTGTTTGTGTCTCCCAAATGTAGTTAATCCTCAGCCCCGAGTCTCTTGCACACAACTCAGCCCAGCCCTGAGTATCACAGGATTGGAAGAGCTTCTTGCTTCATCGGTGCAACAGCACCTCCTGCAGGCACCAAAATTCCATGCTTTGTGATCAGTTCACCAGTGCCAGCAGCACTGCGACACGCCTTACCCTGGCTTCTCCTCCTCCACCACCACCGAGCTGGAGGAGCTGCCATCTGATCCCCTCCATCTCCCACCCCATAACTGTCCTCTGCACCCCCTCAGCTTCCTTCCTGCCCCCCATTTCCTTGCAACTCCCAAATCTGCCTCCTGCTCCTCTTCACTCTTGCCATCCCCCTTTCACTGTGTCTTGGCAGCCATTTTGCCTGAGGGCATGGCTTCAATCTCAGTGAAAACAGTGGGAGGTGGCAGCCAACTTTATTAAAGGCAGACTCACTTCCACATGCAGACAGACTGTAGGGAAACAAAAAGAAGAACAAGAGTACTTGTGGCACCTTAGAGACTAACAAATTTATTAGAGCATAAGCTTGAAGTGGGCTGTAGTCCACGAAAGCTTATGCTCTAATAAATTTGTTAGTCTCTAAGGTGCCACAAGTACTCCTGTTCTTCTTTTTGCGGATACAGACTAACACGGCTGCTACTCTGAAACCTGTAGGGAAACAGTGGCATTTTGGGGGCTTTTGTCCCATGGACAGTGGTAGGAGATGATGGCCATTTTGAATACAGGAAAATTCATTAGTTGGCAATGGCGGTTGGCAGGTGTTGCCAACCTCAGAAATTTATTTTGAAATGGCAAAAATTCTGTTTTTTTTCAAGCAAACTGTCATTTGGCGAGTCTGCATGTGATCAGCAAAAACTTGAGCTTTGAGATTGGCCGTAGTGTGGCAGCTTTTCATCATATTTTCACAAGACAAGGAAAAACACAACCCACAAATCACTACAGTCATGATAAAATTGCAAGAGCTAGCAATACTGGAATGGAGCATGCTCAGTTGCTGACTAAGTTTTGCACCCACACCTAGTTGACAGGTAGGAGCTGTGGGGGTATAGAGCATGCTCAGTACAGACAGAATCTTTGGGGAATTTAGTTGTAAAACTCTATCACGCCTGTACAGAGCATGTGTGAACAGAGGTCTTCGAAAACCACATTTGAGCAGAATTTTACAGGGAAGCAACAGACACATCCCTGAGACCAGGACAACTGCCCTGCCAAATATCAAACACTGCTCCAAACCGTGCTTCTCAATGAAACAGTTGTAATAATTTATTTAACATCAGCAAAACAAGATATTTCCCCTAATCTCATGCTTGTAAATGGCTGGACCATCTGGCATGGAAAATTTCAGCCCCAATGGTAAACTTTGGCAAAGTTAAAAGCAACTGAAAACAGGGTCTTAGAATGGAAAGAGGGCAGCACTCTTGTCTTCACATGTAATAGTGGTCCACCTACTACTGAAAAGTAGAATTATTTTTTTACTGCATGTAGTAGAACTGTGCCCAGAAGCCTCAACTGAGATCAGGTCCCCTTGTGGTAAGCACTATAGAAACACATAGCAAGATACACTCCCTGACCCAAAAAACTTACAGTCTAAAGAGACAAAACAGACACAGCGTGGTAGAAAGAAAGGATTCTCTTCATTTTTCAGGGTGGAAAACTGAGACTGAGAGAAACTAAGTGACTCATCCGAGGTCACACACTAAGTCTGCGCAGAGCTGGGAATATAGCCCTGATCTGATAGGCCAGTCAAATGTCTTCAATACAAGAGCTCCTATCTCATTGATGGGTATTATATTGGAAGCACACACTTCCCCTCCCTTGCCAAGCAAAACAGGATATGGCCAGAGGGCAGATACAATTTAATTCTGAGTGCCTCTGTTGCTCACTTGCAAAATTACGAAGTGCTAGTTTTGGCAACCAGAGTGCATGCAGACTTTTCCTTTTCAGCTGTGCTATGTACCTCTTTTCTTTGATGCTGTAAGGTAATTAATTCATACACGCTCGCGCGCGCACACACACACACACACACACCCCCTACCTCCACCTTCCTAGGACACTTACATTGATTACCTGACAAATAGGAATAAAGAAAAGCTGTATGGAAAGGATTAATGGATGATGAGATTTATTTTCCAAGCACTTGTTTGCTTTGATTGTAATTTGACCATATAAACTCCAAAGGCAGCATAACTGGTTATTTGCACAAGAATGTCATTCTTTTAGGAAAGAACAAATTACAAAGCAAAATATGGCAGGGAACCAGAGGAGGGAGGGCAGGGGTGGACATGGGGAAAGCTAAAACAAATGACTAAACAGCCAATCGTTAAATACAGATCTAGATGCGGGTAGAGGCAGAGCGTAGGAATAAAAGACAATGTATGCAGACACAAGCGTGGACTCTACTGATCTATCAAGGAAAGAATATGTACTCTGTATAATAAAGTGAAGCATTTAAATGTGTATGTTTTCCTGGAATTTTTGGAAGGATAGTTTTGATTTTAAAGGGAAGCCTGGAGGCATAAATATGATTAGGAGCTGGGAGTTTTTGTTTGTTTGTTTAATTACTATCTGTGGTTTTATCCATGCATGATCCATGTATCCCAGACCATTCCAAACTAAGCAATCATCGCTGCGAGAGGGGTGTGTATGGGGGGACTCCTATCTCCTGTGTTTAGCAACAGAACATCTGGTCCCAAGCAGGAGATGGGGAAAACTCCCAGAGTCCTTCAGTGCCAGGTCTCTGCTATGGGAAGACCTAATAAATCTACCAGAGGGTCCTGGAGCAGTTTGGAACCAGTCATAGGTCTAAGATACACACCCACAACTAGGCCACCTTTGGGATCACCCACACCTGAGGTGAAGAACAGCTCCTCTTCCCTCACATTCTGGAGAAACAAGGAGTGGACTGAAGGCTATACAGAAATCTCCCCTCGGGCCTGATCCAAAACCCATGGAAGTCAATGGAAAAATCTCCCACTGATTTCAGGGAGCTTTGTATCGGCCCCAGCAGGAATTCTGCAATCTCCATTTCCACTTAGTTTCTGATGGAGGTTTATTAAAACAGGTCTTCTGCCCCAATAGAAAAGATGCCCCTGGACCACAAACTGCAGAACTGTCAATCTGCCAAGAGCCATGGACAAGCTTCTGTCTGGTGGGGAAGACCTCTTTCTCTTTCTCGTTGGGTCTGGCCTTTATGCAATATGATACAGCTGCCGAGAAGGAAGGTTGGATCTTTGTTGCCAACAACACTCTTTGGACAGCATCCTACTTTCCCAAGGTGAAAGAAAGGGGAGGTAGCTTTAAATTTTCAGTACATGGAAAAAGAATGTTTTTTCTAAGTCACATTTCTTACAGCTCATTTTGCCATAGCACATTGGTGACTTCGCAGGCTGTGACAGGGAAGGGGAAAGATCTTGGCTTTGCATACGTAACTCTTTAGCCATGAGGTTGTTCTGATGCAAAAGCTCAAGAGATTAAAATAAATCTTGCCTGATTAGACTAAGGTAGAGCTAAACCATCCGGAGCTTGGGCAGACATCGAGGAGAAATTCTGAATGACACAAAGCAGTCTTTCCTCCTGCAGCCCCACATTTGCTGCCAGCACAGCGCCACCAGTCACGGCGCAAGCTGGACTGGTGTGATGGGCGGGAGTTTTTCAATCAGAAGAGTTTCCTGGCCCTGCACAAAAGATGAACCAATGTTCTCAGTTTCACAAGGCTGAAAACGATCCTTGGAAGAGAAATAAGCACTTGAGAATGTTTGCTACATGCCTCCATTAACAAGCGAGAGGCACTGCCTTAGAGCTTGTTTGGAGCTCAGCATGGATAGGAGGGAACCTCCTAAGGTATGCATGAATATTTACACCTCTGGGGAAAAGGCAAAGTCTGCCATTTACTGCATCTCCCTGTCTGTTGACAGTATATTAACCTCTGGGTGAAATGATAGGCCTCAACAACTTCGCAGTGGCCTTTATTCTGTCGGCAGTGACTGCTAAATACTGCAATGGGTAATGTTATTTATTCAGCACATTGCTAATGTCAGATTACAAAGGGACTCCTATCTGGAAACAGAGGGGACCCTCTGCAAGAGGCTGGCATGAGTTCATTATAAATCTGTGCTGCTAGAATAAAGCGTCTATTGAGAATATCTAAGCAGTGACCTTCATACAAAATGTATCACATAAAGCTTTCTATTAATATAATAATATACACAGTAAGCAGTAAACAAAACAATCAAAATGTGTCTTGAAAATGAATGAGGAGAGTGGAGGATAGATGGAGAGGTTTTCCATTTCCATTAAGGTACCGTATGCATTGAAGGAAACTTTTTTCAAACAATGTTTCTAAAATCAATAACAGAGGGAAGTCAATCGTTACCACGGGGGGTGAGTGCACTGACTTGTCACCCCCGGGATTCAAAGTTAGGGCACATGTGGCCTGAATTTGTTTATCTCATCCCATCCCCAGTGGGTAGTTTTCCATAGTACATCAACCATCCTGCAATCTGGCTGAATTCTACGAAATATTTTGGATCAGATGCCTCATCTGTGCCAGCATCTGTCCCTCTTATTATTAATATTATGCTTAGACCGAGGGGCCTCAGCCAAGGTCAAGGCCCCTGTGGCGGGGCGGCAACTCACTGCTGCTGTGCCCCCTGCTGGTTGTCCAGGGAATTAGCTCTCCAGCCTCTGGAGTGCCCTCTGCAGGCCGGTGTCTTGCCTGCCACTGGCCCCGTGTCCTTCCCAGACCCTGGTGCCCTTTGCCCAGGGGTTCTGCCTACCACAGTACCCCTTCGCTCTGGGTCTCCCCTCCCAGGGGAACCCCAACTCCCTATCCCTACTTTGCCTCAGTGGCTACTGCCAGCCATCATCTAGCCCCTGCTCCCTGGGGCAGACTGCAGTCTGTAAACCACTCACCATCGGCAAGGGGGTCGGACCAGCTGCCTCTGCCTATATCTGAGCTGCCCCTCTGCAGCTCTAGTACCCTTTTGTGGGCCCTTAAGCTTGGCCTGCAGCCTGAGGCTTTGCTCAGCTGGAGCTCCCCAGCTCCCTCTGCCCTTCCACAGCACTGCTCCACCCTAGGTATCCTCCTCAGCTTCCCAGGCAGCCAGGTCCTTCTCTCTCTAGGGAGCTAGAGGGAGTGTGTGTTTTTCTTCTGGCCCACAGCCCTCTTATAAGAGCCAACTGGGCCCTGATTAAGCTGACCATATCTGTGGCTGCTTTCCCAATCAGCTGCTGCAGCCCTCTCCAGGGCTGCTTTATCCCCTTCAGACAGGAGCAGAGTGACCACCCCGCTACAGCCCCATTGTACTAAGTGTTATAGACACATAGTAAGAGACAGCCTTTGCCCAAAGAGTTTACAGTCTAAGCAGATAAGGGAAGCGTTCGTATCATTTACCAAGCCCACGCAGGACCTGGTGATAACAGGTAAGATCAAATGCTGCTTTGCAGAGTACTGGTCCAGCACCACTCTTCACTGCAAGACAAACATCAGTAGGAGCCAAAGCTACCACCGCTTGCCCTCCATCTCACATGATATGCAAGCGCTGCTGATTTGCCCTCCTGCTGTAAACCTTTCTGCTCCCAGACCTATGCAAATCTGATGGGAGGTGCCATGGAGGATACGCACATGAGCTGTAATGCAGCAGAGCATGTAATTCAGCTCTGATTGTGATCACAGCGAACGCTGCATGAAGTCCCTGGGCCCCAACTCAAGAGCAGAAGCAATTGGCTGCTGGCCACCTGATTTCATGTGAGACACAGAGGGCTGTCATCAAAATGGTGTGATTGGACTGGAGAGTAGGGCCAAGCCTGGTATTTCCAGGGGGCAGAAACACCGCATGTCATCACCCTGGTTTCTACAAAATGACAACTGTCAGCACTGGTGGCTGACGCAAAAGAATTCCCACCTGGCTAGTGCGAATTGAGGCTGGTTGGTGGGGTGCGTGTGGCTAAGCCTCGCACTGCTGGCACTCAGCTGTCTGCCTGCCTACACTAACCCCGTACAGCCCCTTTTCCGGCGCTGCCTGGGCGTGGCATCCAACTCCCTTGTTTTATTCAATTCCCAAACCCTGTCACTGCTGTTTCCACTTCCCTGGAGGTTCATGCTCACTCTTGTTCTCTCCATGGTCCTTAAATAGTGAGTATCCCACCTTATCACCCTTCATCTCCAATTTTCTCATTTGTATGTAAGAGCAAAGTTTATTTGGCCCAGGGTAGGTAATAAAGGGAAATTCACAAACAAAACAAACGCAGCCAGGCTAATCACTGTGGAAATACCTTAAAATAACATTATCAGCCACTGAAAAGTTAGGAAATGCCAGTTTTAAGGTGGCCTGTGCAACCTTAATTCACCCCTTGTATGTATGTATTATGATTTAGAGTAAAAAAAAATTGACCAAACTTTTTTTTCTTGGCTGAAAAAATGCAGATTTGGGTTGACCAACGCATTACACCAATTCATGTTGTAGTCACCAAATTGTTTTAGCCAAAAAAAGTTTCATTTCAACACTTTTAAATAAAAAGTTTGTATTTTTTAAATGACTTTCTTTCAAATTTTACTTCTATATTTTAAAAAAGATAAAACCCCTTTAAAATGCTACAAAGATTTCATTCTACCCAAAAATGATTTTAGTTTTGTTTTGCTTTTTGTTTGTTTGTTTGTGTTTGGGGATATGGGGAGTTACTTCTTTGTTTTGCTGAAAAAAAATGGAAAAAGAATAATTTTGGATCAATCCAAAACAATTGGTTTTTCAATTCAGCCACCAAACCAAAAAAAATCAGTTATTTGCACAGCTCTATTGCTGAGACAACTTTAATTACATGATCACATGCTATTTTTTGCACAGGCAACCTTAATTCTGGCATTGCCCAGCTTTGAGTACCTGACTTTGCAACCTTAATCATATTCTTTTCACAGATTTTTTATCTGTAATTCTATAGAATTTCACCATGCCCCTCTTATTCTTCTCCTTTGTCTCTGATCAATATGTTTCCACAGGAGAGTTTTTCCAGACCGTGGATCACTTTCCTCATCCTTCTCTGGACCCCTCCAGTTCTGCAATAGCCTTTTAGAGACGGGATGACCAGTACTGTGCACAGTATACCAAATGAGGCTGCACCATTTATTTATATAATGATGTTTATAGTAGCTTCCATATTATTCTCCATCCCATTCCTTACGCATCTTAACATCATTCTGGCTTTTTGATTGCAGCTGAACATTAAACAGGTCCCCACTGAGCTGTCTACAATGATGCACAGACATCTACAAAACTCATGCCTATGACTCCCTCAGTTAGCAGACAGGTTCCCAGATCACTGTGCAACTGGGGGAAGAAGGCCAGTTACCCATTCTGCCACTGATCTCCCTCCCAGCTGGCTCTCTGCTGCTATGCTGGACCCTCCACTGAGCAGCGCATGTGGACTCTGGATAGTACTAAGGTTATTGGAGAGAAAAGGTGGGTGAGGTAATATGTTTTATTGGACCAGCTTCTGATGGTGAAAGAGACACACTTCCAAGCTGCAAGACCTGAAGATCTCCGTGTAACCTCGAAAGTGTGGCTCTTTCTCCAACAGAAGTTAGTCCAATAACAGATAGTACCTCACCCACCTTGTGTCTCTAATATCCTGGGACCAACACAGCTACAACAACACTGCAAACAATAAGAAGGTTGGACGATTCTGTGTGTGAGAGGCAGACTGGAGTGGATTATCACATGACTGAGAGCAAGTGACACCTACTTTCTAGTGCTGGATCTGATACTGACTCTCAATGTGGGTTTAGTTTAGTCTTCACCTTCCTGCCTCAATTTCCACATCTGTAAAATGATGACAATCATGCCTCACAGGGGTGCTGTGGGAATTTAATTAATGTTTGTAAAGCACCACTGCATTAATGCTGACATTCACCTGAATGCACACAGAGCTGTCCAGTGCCCCATTCTCATTCCTGCTCCTCCTTCCATAACAGTGTTTATATAGAGAACTGTCCCTGAAAAACCTTTTTGTATATCAGCAATTCTGCCCAACAGAGACCGCTGGGTCCCCCTTCTCTGGGAGGTGACCTGAGGAACAGCCCCACCTTTATATAAAATGCCATTTTAAAAATCCTCGCATCAAAACACAAAGTGAGGTACTCCAAAGTCAGGAAATGCCCTCAAAACCTTAACTCTGCCCCTTTGCATGCACACGTCACAACTAGATTGGGAGCAATTTGGGGCAGGGAATCTCTGTATTACATTGTGCCTAGTACAATAGAGTTCTGATCCTCCAATAGGCACTACTGTAACACTCATAATAAAGTCTATAATTGAATGATAACATGGAATTTTTTGGTTCACTTGCTTTATTCACAGGGATCAATAAATGAAGTAGCTGTTCAATATTTATTTGTATGCTCCCTGTTCAGTAAGCCCCTGCCTCATTCACTGCAAGCCATCCAGCTTATGAAACAGATTTTATACTGAATATTATCAAGCAGTAACCTTAGGTACTTTCCTTTTGCTTAGCACTAATGAATCTAATAGCATGTTTCTATCAGTGTTCCTTTATATTATATAGTTCCCGGATATGCTGTGGGGCAACTTCTGTAATGAAAACTATGAAATAGTCATGATAGATATGCTAAGTACTGATGTAACTCAATACTGACTTTAATTGTTGAGTTTTTCAGTAATAAAGCAGGATAGATGGATAAGACTTCAAAGCCACAGGGTTCCTTCCCACCCCTCCTTCCCCCCACACTTTCTATAAAGGTGGCAAATTCAAAACCAATACAAGGAAATTAGGGCTGTCAAGCAATTAAAAAAAATTAATCGTGCTTAATTGTGCTGTTAAACAACAATAGAATACCATTTATTTTAAATATTTTTGGATGTTTACTACCTTTTCAAATATATTGATTTCAATTACAACACAGAATACAAAGTGCACAGTGCTCACTTTATATTTATTTTATTACAAATATTTGCACTATAAAAAACAAAACTATTGTATTTTTCAATTCACCTCATACAAGTACTGTAGTTCAATCTCGTTATCATGAAAATTGAACTTACAAATGTAGAATTATGTACCAAAAAAACCTGCATTCAAAAATAAAACAATGTAAAATTTTAGAGCCTACAAGACCACTCAGTCCTACTTCTTGGTCAGCCAATCACTCAGACAAACAAGGTCGGTTACAATTTGCAGGAGATAATGGTGCCTGCTTCTTGTTTATAATTTCACCTGAAAGTGAGAACAGGCATTTGCATGGCACCGTTGTAGTTGGCATTGCAAGATATTTACATGCCAGATGCGATAAAGATTCATATGTCCCTTCATGCTTCAACCACCATTCCAGAGGATAGGCATTCATCATGATGATGGGTTGTGCTTGATAACGATCCAAAGCAGTGCAGACTGACGCATGTTCATTTTCATCTGAGTCAGATGCCACCAGCAGAAGGTTGATTTTCTTTTTGGTGGTTCAGGTTCTGTAGTTTATGCATCAGAATGTTGCTCTTTTAAGACTTCTAAAAGCATGCTCCACATCTCATCCCTTTCAGATTTTGGACTGCACTTCAGATCCTTAAACCTTGGGTTGAGTGCTGTAGCTATTTTTAGAAATCTCACATCGGTACCTTCTTTGGGTTTTGTCAAATCTGCTGTGAAAGTGTTCTTAAAATGAACATGTGCTGGGTCATCATCCGAGACTACTATAACATGAAATATATGGCAGAATGTGGGTAAAACAGAGCAGGAGACATACTATTCTCCCCCAAGGAGTACAGTCACAAATTTAATTGACGCATTATTTTTTTAATGAGCATCATCAGCATGGAAGCATGTCCTCTGGAATGGTGGCAGAAGCATGAAGGGGCATATGAATGTTTAGCATATCTGGCACATAAATACCTTGCAACATTGACTACAAAAGAGCCATGCGAATGCCTGTTTTCACTTTCCGGTGACATTGTAAATAAGAAGCAGGCAGCAATATCTCCCGTCCATGTAAACAAACTTGTTTGTCTTAGCGATTGACAGAATAAGAAGTAGGACTGATGTAGAAAAACATCCAAAAATATTTAATATTTTTCAATTGGAATTCTATTGTTATAAATAAGTGTGATTAATCGCGATTAATTTGATTAATCACAATTAATTTTTTGAGTTAATCGCATGAGTTAACTGCGATGAATTGAGAGCCCTAAATGAAGTATGTTTTCGTGCAACGTGTAATTAGCCTGTGTAACTCATTGCAATGGGCAGTAATTGAGGCTAAGAACAAAGCGAGATTCTAAAAGGGGTTGGATATTTAACCAAAATTTACAGAGTTATAATAGTTAATACTTTAAAAAAATTTAGTAGGGATGTTAAACCTCCTGCTTCAGGATCTAAGCCAATCTCTAACTATTAGAGACCAGGATGAAACTTAATGTGGGGTATAGATTGTCCCACATCTGCCTTTTGCATGGTATTCCTTCCTCTGAAGCATCTGTACTGGCCACTGTCTGAGAGGTGGTACTAGGCTAGATGGACCTCGGGTCTCATCCACTCTGGAGAGTCCTACATTTCACATTTTCCTACATCATAGAACAGGATTCCAAAAGAAAAAAAATAGCATTCTAAATATTTAAGTTACTGATACTTCATTTTCTCTGTTTGTAATGGAGCCAATGGAACATATTAATTTCTTTGCATTTATAACAAATAAAAATATCATGTTAGAACTTTCACTCAGAAGGAGACAAATTGGGGTTTAGGACTGCATCTGTAAAAGGCTCTTATCCTAACATGTACCCGATGGTAGAGATGGTTGAAATTTTATCATTGAAACTTTTTTAAATGTGAAAAAGGTTGGGTTTTTTTTTTTTGGGGGGGGGGGGGGAAGACAAGTTATTTTGTTTTGTTGTTCTTTATTGCAGAAAATATTAAATTTGATAAAAAAATTCCATATTTTCAGTGAAAAATGTTTTGGTTTTCAGTAAATTTTCCAGATTTGGGATTTACCAAAAAATGATTTTTTTTAAACTAAAAATGTTTTCCAAAAACAAGACAAGGTGAGAGGGATGGGTTTTAAACTGATTTGTGGGTGGTGGTGGGGGGGGGAATATTGAAGAAAATAACTTAAAAAAAAAAATTGGCAGCTTTCTATCATCTCAACTCAGCATGCTGAGCTCTTCTGAAAATCTGGACCGAGCTGTCTATCTTTGCAATAATAAACTCTATAGACCAACATCGCCAATGTGTAGCTCCAGTTACAGCTGATGTAACTAGTAACCTTGGTAAACCAATATGCTCTGGCTATTTTGTGCCAATCCAGCAATGCAAAGCAGGCTTAAACCTGGGTTTAAATCATTTAGTTAAGCTGGATTTAAAATCACTTTGCATCACAGGCAGCCGGATTTTACCAGTGTACGTGGCCCATGGGTTTCAATGGCATATTTAACTGGAGTAACACACTGTGGTGCCAACTCGCACAATATTATCACAAATCTTGTAGGTTTTACTTAACTCCCCAGCTCCTGGACTCGTACAATTACATGAGCATCTCAACTTTCAATCAATAAAAAAAAAAAAGAGTTTCTAGTTCTCATGGATGCAGGAAAGAGCTTGAAAATGCAACACAGGCACCCCCTAAAATTCAGAAACCAAAAGGCAAATAAAAAGAACTCAATATCTATCAACCATGATCTGGGGGGCCTGTCTCATGCCTTGTAACCATTAAGGGTTGGCTGTACTGCATACTGGTGAATCAGGCCATAGAATGTCACCTGAAAAGTCTCCTGTACCAATTCAAAGGTCATTAACTAATTGTGTGCTGGGAAGTTTTCCTTTCGAGGGGCAAGGGGAACAAACCCATACCCCTCTTTTCCAGATATTTCTCCCTGATTCCTAAGCCCCGTGGTGTATCTCCTCATCTCTTTCTCTCTCCCTCCATTTGGATGCTTAGAAGCAGACTTGGCTTGGCACTTCCCCTAAATTCTATCTTTAAGGGTCACCTAGCTGACAAGCAGAAAAAAGCAACATCAGCCAGGCTAATTGCAACTTGTTCTAATGGAGCAACACTGTCACCTAGTGGCCTGTGGGGATAACACCAAATATTCCCCAAGAGAGGCCAATCTCACCACTGGCATAAGACTAAAACGGGTGCAATATTGCCAGCCGAGCCAGTCCTGGAGAAGTGCCAATAGCACAGTGATGCATGGAGCCATCTCGGTGGCCAGAGCCCTATGTCTGGGATTGGTGGCAAGGAAGGGAGATTGAGGGGACTTCGGGCAGGTATAAGCAGCAGGTGCAGCCTGAAGCAGGACGGGAGGAAACTCCCACATCCCTCAGGTGAGTCTCATATGACCACTGACCCACAACGATTAATCTCCTTCTACGCTGGGCCTGTTCAAAAAGACTCCACTTTCCAGTCTGTCTCTACCCCCCCTCCACCACCCACACCTTTCCCTCTCTCTCTTATCCGCCTACCCCCCTCAGTCTTGCCCAGTCCCAAAAATACACAACTCCCACCACCCTCGTCTTTAGGCTCTCACAGGCACATACCCTGCCTCCCTCTCCTGCCCCCCAGACATACAGATCTCTCCCAAAGCCCTCCTTCTCCCTCCAGTCCCACATTCTCCAGTCTCCTCTCCCTCCTTCTCAGCTCTCCTCCATGACCCCCAAGCCTGCCTTTTGGCCCCTCCCTCTGGGCCCTGTCCAAGTTCCACCACTGGATTCCATCCTCTCACTTATAGGGAGTTGCTGCTGGTATGTGGTGACCAAGGCTTTTGAAGATGGCACTGAGACTCCCCTGACCTGCTCTGGGTGATGAAGCAGCCCCAGAACACAGGAGGTGCAAAGGGGGTATAAAGCCCCAGGTCCTATACTGAGCTGGTCTCCACTAGGAACTTACATCGGCATAGCTGTGAAAAACCCATGCCCCTGAGCAACATAACTATAATGGCCTAACCCCCGCCCCGACAGTGGTAGGTCAATGGAAAATTCTTCCAAGAGCTGCCCCCCCGCCCCCATCGATGTAGGTTGTATCTACACTGAAGTGCTGTAGTGGTTTAAGCATAGATATAGCCTGAGTAGAGCTTGTACAGACCAGTCATTCAGGACCAGTGTCTCTACCTGTTGACAGAATGTCACCCGCAAAACATAGGGTCTGGAGGAGACCCTGGAGCATAGGCTCCAGAGCACTGGGAGATATTGTTGGGGTATTGGAGACCTTCTCCATTTCCTTCAGAGATTCCAAGGCCAGAAGGGACCATCACAATCACCTAGTCTGACCTCCTGGATAGCACAGGCTATAGAACTCCCCCAAAATAATTCCTAGAGTAGCGCTTTTAGAAAAGCAGCCAATCGATTTTTAAATGGACAGTGATGGACAATCCACCATGACTCTTGGTAAGTTCTTTCAATGATTGGTTACTCTCACTGTTAAAAATTTACACATTATTTCCAGTCTAAATTTGTCTAGCTTCAGCTCCAACCCCTTGACTTGTATTATACCTTCTCTGATAGATGGAAGAGCCCATTAATAAATATTTGTTCCCCACATAGGTATTTACAGACTGATCAAGTCACCCTTTAAACTCATCTTTGCTAAGCTAAATAGCTTGAACTCCTTGAATCTATCACTCTAAGGCAGGTTTTCTAAATCTTTAATCATTCTTGTGGCTCTTCTCTGACCCTCCAATTTATCAATATCTTTATTGAATTGTGGACACCAGAACTGGACACTGTATTCCTGCCCTCTAGGCATCCAGAAAAGAACAATTTGCTTCCTTGGCATTGCTTAATAAGACCTGCTGCCCACAATCCCATGAGCTCAATTGCAGCTCCATCCCTGAAGACCATGATTCTGTCCCTGGGGTAAGGGTGACACCAGCCAACTCTGCAGTGTCTGAACTAGCATTCCTCAGCCAGCATGAGGATGTGTATGTGTGGAGTGGGGGAGTGTAACACACATTGAGCTCAGCAAGCAGCCCCTAGGTTGGGTGGGAAAAGACCTTAGCTACTATCATCATTTGGGATGGGGGCTGAATTAATAAATAAAGACAATTTAAAAAAAATAAATGGTGTCTTTGTCCACCAGAACTGAGCTGTAAAGAAAAGAGAGGCCAGCAGAACACTGCTCTGTGTGATAGGAACTGGGGGCCCTGGAAAATGCAGGGCAAGAGGAATTAGTTGTTGAAGAATGTACTGTTAGAAAACCCCTGGCAACAGGTGAAATCAGTGAGCAAGTCATGGGAAAGCTACTGGGGGGAGCCATTCCCAGTTTGCAGGTTCACCCTGGACAACCGTCAATGCCCCCAACCCCCCTCCTCTTATCCATCTTCACCCCCAATGCATCCAGTATATCCCTTGCATGCAGTGCTGCTGAAGAAGTGAAGCAGACTCGGCAAAGCCAGACCTGTGCCTATTGTCTTCTATATAAATTTTCATACCATGCTTATCACCCTACTATCGGAGCACCTTCCAGCAGTGCGCTAAGCATCCTGCCTATACACTTGTTACATGTTCTTTGTTCTCTCATCGTCTTCCCAGAGTATAGGCAGATGCCTTTTGCCCTGGAAGTAGTCCCCAGAAGGAGGCTTACATCTGCCCCATGGCTCCTTTGTGCCAACCTAACAGGATTCTAAATGTCAGTGCCTTGCAACTCCCCCTCCAAGGGTGATTGGATTGAGAGGATTGAGGGAAAGGTGCCTGTAGCCCACTGGGACTGGACAGCAGCTTTACAGGTAGAAATGGCTCAGGAGTAGATGGAGAGGAGGGAACAATTGATCAGTGAGGGGCAGGGGGCATTGTCACACTGTAGCCATGTGGGATGGGTGCTCCATAGCCATTTAGCCATCAATGCAGGTATCACACATACACTGCGCCAAGAGGCTCATGCTAGAGCCGGTAGAATAGAGAGTACAAAATTCAAGAAGATATTTGGACAAACTGTCTTGATTTTTTGGCAATCTGAGAGTTTGACTAGCAATAGAGCTACTTCAAGAATAATTGACCAAATTTTTTGTCTCAATTTTCTTTGCCTTTTTGGAGGGACGGGGGTTTCAATGTTTCAGCAAATTATATAATCCCCCACTGAAGATCTGTGCCTATGAATTAGAGCTGATTGACATTTTCCCAAAGTTTTCACAACCAGCTGCCATTCAGGAAGCTGTAAGCTTGGCATCCTGCCCTAGAAACCCGTAACTATTGAGAGCTGACAGAAGATTCTGTCTGATGATGATCTATCACGAAAGGCATCTGAAAGTCAATGAGGATGAGAAATCACATCAGACTTTCCAGCAGGTGATAAGAAAACTGTTATCAGGTCAATGTCCCACTCTCTTACCTAGCCAGTCAGCTCATATTTATTTTAGTTATATTTCTCCTCCTCAGGCTGGCCCAAGCAAGGTGCTATCATCACTTGCCTCTTCAATCTGAGACTTATTATTATTAATCACGTTTATTGGTCCTTAGGCACTACTGTAATAAAGAATGAGGCCCCATTGTCTTAGGCACTGCACCAACATAGAGTAATAGCCAGTCCCTGCCCCCCGAAAAGCTTACAGTCTAAAGGATGTCTACCCTTGCAGTGGTGCACAGACACTACACGCCCAGTAGCACAGGGACAAATAGCAGTGTAGATGGTGAGGCATGTGGTAGGCAAGGAGAACGCCCTACATGCCTGAACCCCCAGGGTATATACAATACATGGCTCTCTACGCACCCAAGGAGTGACTCCCATATCTACAATGATGTTTTAGTAGTATCCTGCTGCCTCCGTGCTGCCAGAGCCTTTCCCCACTGCCTACCCTCTGCCAGAGCCTTTCACTGCAGTGTGTAACTACTATGTAGTGCCTGTACTGTACACACTGAAGTTAAGCGTAGATATAGCCTAAACCAGGGGGTTCTCAAACTTTTTCTTCCAAACCTCCTCCACACCCCCAGCAACATGCTATAAAAACTCCACGGCCCACCTGTGTCACAACAACTGGTTTCTACATATAAAAGCCAGGGCTCGCGTTAGAGGGTAGCAAAGCAGGGCAGTTACCCGGGGCCCCACACCACAGGGGCCCCCATGATGCTAAGTTGCTCAGGCTTCGACTTCAGCCCGAGTGGCAGGGCTCAGGGACCTGGGCTTCAGCCCCATGAGGTGCGACTTCAGCTTTCTTCCCTGGGCCCCAGTGAGTCTAATGCTGGCCCTGCTTGGCAGCCACCCTGAAACCTGCTCGCAGCCCCTCAGGGGGCCCTGGCCCCTGGTTGAGAACTATTGGCCTAAACAGACAAGTTAGACACAGGGTTGGGGAAGAGGTAGAATGCAGAAGCAGAGCAAACAATGGGATGGCAGCAAGCTGCATGTTAGTTCCACAATCGTTTTGGGGTCAGGGTAGTTAGTTCAAAGGGGATCAGCTAGAGGGAAGGGGACAGGGCAGGGGAGAAGAAGATCAGAGGGGAAGATGTGGAGACTGTGAGAGAGGGAGAGGGAGAGGGAGAAGGAAACGGGTGGAGCAAACAGACAGTTAATGGCTTCTTCGCTTTTATTTCATACCTGTCCCCTCCTTCCGCCTTCTATGAAACCGTTGTGACAAAGTTCCTCCTCTATCTTGGTGGGTCCTGCGCTTAATGGTGGATTTTCCTGCCTCAGAGATTCACCATGTACATTGGGGAACAGCCCAGAGACCTTCCCCTCTGGAAGAACCCACAGTCCAGGTCAATTGGGAGGTTTGGGGGGGAACCCGGGCCCACCCTCTATTCCAGGTTCCAGCCCAGAGCCCAGTGGACTGCAGCTGTCTATAGTGCCTTCTGTAACTGCTGCATGACAGCTACAACTCCCTGGGCTACTTCCCCATGGCCTCCTCCAAACACTTTCCTTATTCTCACCACAGGACCTTCCTCCTGGTGTCTGATAAAGCTTGTGCTCCTCAGTTCTCCAGCAGCACACCCTCCCACTCTCAGCGCCTTGCGCCTCTTGCTCCCAGCTCCTCACACTCCCCCCATAAACTGAAGTGAGCTCCTTTTTAAAACCTAGGTGCCCTGATTAGCCTGCCTTAACGGATTCTAGAAGCTTCTTCTTAATTGGCTGCAGGTGTCCTAATTAGCCTGCCTGCCTTAATTGGTTCTAGCAGGTTCCTGATTACTCTAGTGCAGCCCCGGCTCTGGTCACTCAGGGAACAGAAAACTACTCATCCAGTGACCAGTATATTTGCCCTCTACCAGACTCCTGTACCCCACTGGTCTGGGTCTGTCACATATCCCTCCCCGCTGCTCAACGCCAAGGGATTGGGTAGCTTGGGACGCCAGACAGTGCACATGTGACAAGCCATCGGTGTTGCCATGATGGCTCCCTGCTCTGTGTTGCACACGGAACTGGAAAGGTTGGAGGGATAAGAATCATCTGGTCACCCTTGTGTTCTTCTCCCTGTTCTGCTGCATCCATTGAAGAGGGGCATGGTCAGTCATGAGGACAAATCTGTGCCCGAGCAGGTAGTAGCGCAATGTTTCCATGGCCCATTTTACAGCGAGGCATTCTCTCTCCACCACTGCATATTTTTATTCCCTTGGAAGGAGTTTCCGACTGAGGTATAGAATTGAGTGTTCCTCCTCCCCAACCATCTGTGATAGAACAGCCCCCAACCCTACTTCCGATGCATCCGTCTGCAGGATAAACTCCTTGGTGAAATCAGGGGCTATCAGTACGGGGTTATTGCAGAGGGCAGTCCATAGGTCTGTGAATGCTTCCTCTGCTGCATCAGACCATCTCACCAGATCAGGTCCACGGGCTTTCACTAGGTCTGTCAGGGGGCTTGCCCTTGTGGCAAAGTGGGGGATAAATCATCGGTAATACCCCACCACACCTAGGAAAGCCCGGACTTGTTTCTTGCGACTTGGTCGGGGCCAATTTTGGATGGCCTCTAATTTGTTCACTTGGGGTTTTAGCAGACCTTTTCCCACAATGTAGCCAAGATATTTGGCCTCTGTAAACCCTACAGCGTACTTGGCAGGGTTTACTGTAAGGCCAGCTCTCCTGAAGGTCTCGAGGACTGCCTCCACCTTCTGCAGGTGGGTTTCCCAGTCTGGGGTATGAATGACCACATCGTCCAAGTAGGCAGCAGCATAACTGTTATGTGGGCGTAATAGCTTGTCCATGAGGCGCTGAAAGGTAGCTGGGGCCCCATGTAGTCCAAAAGGGAAGACAGTATATTGAAAAAGACCCTCTGCTGTAGAGAACGCAGTCTTTTCCTTTGCGTCTTCTGCAAGGGGAATCTGCCAGTACCCCTTTGTCAAGTCTAGGGTAGTCAAGTACTGGGCATTACCCAGACGGTCCACTAGCTCATCTATGCGAGGTATGGGGTACGCGTTGAACTGGGATACTTCGTTTAGTCACCGGAAGTCATTGCAAAATCTTGAGGTGCCATCAGGTTTGGGCACCAGCACGATTGGGCTGGACCACTGACTGTGTGATTCTTCGATGATCCCCAACTCCAGCATTTTTTTTTACTTCTGCTTTTATTTCCTCCCTTTTTGCCACTGGCACCCGATAGGGCCTCATTGTTACTCTGACCCCAGGGTTTGTGATGATGTGGTGATATGTCTTGGTTGTTCGACCCGGTTTTGTTGAGAACACATCTTGGTTCCCGAAGATCATCTCAGATACCTCATTCTTCTGGTCTGGTGTTAAATCAGGAGACACTCTCACCTGTTTGGAAGGCTTGTTTTCCTGGGTTAGGTCTTTTTGGACCGTTGTGCATGCCTCTTGTGCATGCCAGGGTTTCAGAAGGTTAACATGATAAATCTGTTCTTGTTTTCTGCATCCTGGCTGCCGCACCTTGTAGGTTACTTCCCCCACGGGTTCAACCACCTCATAGGGCCCCTGCCATTGGGCCAGAAGCTTGCTTTCTGCCGTGGGTACCAACACCATAACCCGATCCCCTGGTTGCAACTGTCGCACTTTTGCCTGGTGATTGTAATGGGTTCGCTGGGCCTCCTGTGCCTTCTCCAAATGTTCCCGTACAATAGGGGTAACCCGGGCTATCCGATCTCGCATCTGCATTACATGCTCTATTATATTTCTCCCCTCATTGGGTTCCTCTTCCCAGATCTCTTTGGCGATATCTAGTATGCCATGGGGGTGACGCCCGTATAATAACTCGAAGGGGGAAAACCCAGTTGAGGCCTGTGGTACCTCCCGGATAGCGAACATAAGGTAGGGTAGTAGGGTGTCCCAATCCTTCCCGTCCCAACTTACCACCTTCCTTATCATAGCCTTGAGGGTTCGGTTAAACCTTTCTACCAACCCATCAGTCTGCGGATGGTAGACCGAAGTTCTCAGGGTATGTATATGGAGCAGCGTACAGAGGTCCTTCATTAGCTTTGACATAAATGGGGTTCCTTGTTCGGTTAATATCTCCTTCAGTAGCCCCATTCGGGCAAAGATCCCCACCAGCTCTTTGGCTACAGTTTTAGAGGCCATGTTTCACAGGGGGATGGCTTCTGGGTAGCGAGTATCATAGTACAAAACAAAAAGTATATATTGGTGGCCCCGAGCCATCTTCTCCAGGTGTCCCACTAGGTCCATGGCTATTCACTCGAACGGGACCTCTATGATGGGAAGGGGTACTAAAGGTGCCCCCCAAAAAGATGACTATGAGCAAGACTTAATACAGCGTTCTGGTGTTTTTGAGGTACTAGGATCTGCTGTACCTTCTGCCCCTGTACTGGTGCAACCCGGTATAAGAGATCCTTCTTCATTATGAAGTAGGGTCCTGGTCCCTGGGTTTTTCCTTCCATGGGGACCCCATCTAGTTCAGTCACCTCCTTCCTAATATGGTCATATCTTGGGTCTTCTGCCTGGTCCCGTCCAAAATTTCCTCTCCCGGGGCAAATCTGTCCAAGATCTAGGGGCCCAGTCTCTGTTGCCTCTACTGGGTCAGAAGCATTAGGGTGGGGGTCAGACTCAGGTGCTTCTCCCTCCTGCATGGCCTCCTTTTCAGCTGCGCGGGTCCGCCTACCTACAAGAGTGACTCTCTGGCCTTGGGTCAGTATTCGGGTTCCCAAGGCCTTAGCTGCCCTTCTTTCCCTTTTTGTCTTTCTACCCTGTCTGGGAGTGGAGAACAAATCTGGGAATATTTCAGAGAAGATTGGGGGTTGACAGTCTGCTGTGGACGCTTCATCAATTTTAGGGTCCCCATCTTTCTCCAATCCCCCTACTGGGAGTAAGTTTCCAAACCCTGGGAAGTCCCTCCCTATGAGCACCGGGTATGGGAGTTTAGGGACTACTACCGGCTGCTACCTCAGTAGTGTTCCCTTGGATCTCAATTTTTACTGGGATGGTGGGGTAGTAACTAACTGTCCCATGGACACATGTTATCCCCGTATGTTTAGCCTACAGCAGCTGACTACGCTTCACGAGCTTCCCTGAGATAAGCGTGATAGCACTCCCCGAATCAACCAGTGCCGTGGTCCCTACCCCATTTAGTTTCACTGGTTTGGTATACATGTGGGGTTAGTGAGATCCCCACAAGGTGGATTAGGAGCATGGATCTGCCCAGTTCCGCAGGTTACACTGCATAGGCGCCTCAGCATCGGGACACTGTGCAGCTATGTGTCCCCACTCCCCGCAGGCATAACATCTGTATGGAGCCCTAGGCATTCCCCGGTCTCTTGGTTTGGGCAGTCTAATATCATGATCCTCTTCTCCCTCAGTGCTCTGACTCTTTGTAGCCTCTAATGGGCCTTCAGCCTCTCTCTTTTTCCACCTGGGCCCTCCTGGTAGCCCAGTCACCCGAACTTTAGGGCTTGGTGCTGCTAGTTTAACCCGGGGTGCCTCTTCCTTAACTGGTCGGGTCAACTCCCTCGCTGTCCTTCGCCTCTCTACCAGGGCGACAACCTTATCATAGGTGTAGGGTTCGTTCTGGCTCACCCAGGCACGAAGGTCTGGTGGTAGTCCCCTCATGTATCGGTCGATGACCAGAACTGCTAGGATCTCTTCCAGACTCCGGGACTCTGTTTGCAACCACTTTCATGCGAGATGGATGAGGTCATACAATTGGGATCGCGGGGTTTTGTCTTCCTGGTACCTCCAACCATGATACTGCTGGGCCCACACTGCTGTCATTACCCCAGATCTGGCCAGGATCTCTGCTTTCAGCTGGGGGTAGTCTACCGCAGCCTCTTCAGGCAGATCATGGTAGGCCTTCTGGGCCTCCCCACACAGGAATGGGGCAAGAATGCCAGACCACTGATCTCAAGGCCAGGCCTCTCGTAGGGCTGTCCTCTCAAAGGCCAGAAGGTATGCCTCTACATCATCCTCCCGCATCATTTTCTGCAGCCAATGGCTGGCCCGTATGAACTGCATCCCATCATGGCCGCGATTCAGCTCTGTAAGGGAGTTTACCTGGTTTACCAGTTCCTGCAACATAGCTCAGTCTTGAGCAGCCTGGTCCATCAGCAGGCGATTAGTCTCTTGCTGCAGCTGGACTGCCTCCTGTTGGGCGGCTGCCTGGACACGGATAGCCTCTTGCTGGGCCGCCGTAGCTTGTATCAGTGCCCGCACTACATCATCCATTGTGATGAAAAGAAAATAAACCCTCTCCCTTTTTGTTTTATTTTTTTGTTTTTTGTTTAAATCACCCTCCTTCTTCCGCCGCGCTGTGCACACCAAGATTCTACTTCTGACACCAGTTGTGACAAAAGTCCTCCTCTATCTTGGTGGGTCCTGCGCTTATTGGCGGATTTTCCTGCCTCAGAGATTCACCATGTGGGTTGGGGAACAGCCCAGAGACCTTCCCCTCTGGAAAAACCCACAGTCCAGGTCAATTGGGAGGTTTGGGGGAACCCGGGCCCGCCCTCTACTCCGGGTTCCAGCCCAAGGCCCTGTGGACTGCAGCTGTCTATAGTGCCTCCTGTAACTGCTACATGACAGCTACAACTCCCTGGGCTACTTCCCCATAGCCTCCTCCAAACACTTTCCTTATTCTCACCACAGGACCTTCCTCCTGGTGTCTGATAATGTTTGTGCTCCTCAGTTCTCCAGCAGCACATGCACACCCTCTCACTCTCAGCTCCTTGCGCCTCTTGCTCCCAGCTCCTCACACTCCCCCCACAAATTGAAGTGAGCTCCTTTTTAAAACCCAGGTGCCCTGATTAGCCTGCCTTAATTGATTCTAGAAGCTTCTTCTTAATTGGCTGCAGGTGTCCTAATTAGCCTGCCTGCCTTAACTGGTTCTAGCAGGTTCCTGATTACTCTAGTGCAGCCCCTTCTCTGGTCACTCAGAGAACAGACAACTGTTCAGCCAGTGGCCAGGGTGTTTGCCTTTGACCAGACTCTTGTACCCCACTGGCCTGGAGGGAGGTAGGTAGAGAGCTGCTCCTCCTACTACTAAGCCCTGGGCTCTTCCTACAACTACTGTCTGTTGCTGCTGCTCCAGCTACTCCCCTGGCTGGGCTAACTCCCCTCCCCCTGACATCTCTGCTACCTGCTGGCTGGCTGGCTGCTAGACGCCCCCCCCACACACACACACACCCTTGGTTGCTGCTGTTCCAGCTGCAGCCCCTCGCGGGGGGCCTGCTGGCCCACTCCCCAGAGGAGGGGAGGGAGGGAGCCAGCCATTGCTCCTGCTGCTGAGGACACCACCACCATCGACACCTGAGAGGGGTCCTTCCTGCTGGCCACCAGACTGCCACCTAAAGCTGCTGTGTTTGCTGCTGGGAGCTGCTGGAGCCCCGAGGAGAAGGAGAAGAGGACCATCTGCCCGTAGGGGAGCGCGTAGGAACAGACCACCGTGGAGGGGGTTCTCACGGACTGAGTAACTTTTGAACTGTGCTCTTGTGGTGGGGATCTAGACTGTGTTTGTGGGACATGGGGTGTGGCGTGGAGCCTGCCCCCTGGTCCGTCTGTGTCCCCCCCAACCCCCACCACCACCATCATCGTTGCCCCCTCCACCACCCCCACTGGCTACTTACCATCTACATCAAGCTCCTGCCTCTGGGATTTCAGCTGCTCCCCTAGGCTTGCTACGCCCTGTTGCCACCATTGGGCCTGATACAGCAGCCAGCTTCCAAGGACTTTCTTTTTGTTGCAAGCGCACATGGGTGCACGTACCCCCCCCTTTTTGACTGACCCCCTCCCCCCTGCAACAAGCCCCCAGCTTTGCCCCTGCTGCCTACTCATTTGCCCCTTGCTGCCTTTTGCCCCTCCCCCTTGCCCCAGCCCCTCGCTTGCTCCAGTTTGTTTGCCTGCCCCGCCCTTTCCCTCTTCAGCCTTTGTTTGTCCCGCCCCAGCCTCCGAAGCTAGCCCTGTGGTTCCTCTTCCCCATTTCCCGCCTGGTTGCTCCCTTCCCCCTGCGGTCCCCTTGC
This sequence comes from Malaclemys terrapin pileata, assembly GCF_027887155.1. Taxonomy (NCBI): domain Eukaryota; kingdom Metazoa; phylum Chordata; order Testudines; family Emydidae; genus Malaclemys; species Malaclemys terrapin. The sequence goes on from NC_071513.1 coordinate 53,263,432, forward strand.
CCTGATTAGCCCCTCCCCTCGTGCGCCCATGTCCCCTCCTATGCGCTTGTGCCCCTCCCCGTTTTAGTTTGATTCTGTCTCACTGCACCCCCCCAATGCTGTTATATCCTCCCTTCCTTGGTGCAACGAGAGGAGCCGGAAACCTTCCCTGAGTCAGTGACTGACCCCTAGCCCTTGATAACCCCCCATCCTCCCCCCCCTTTTCTTGGCGCCTTCCTCCCCTGCCTACAGCCTAGCGGGGAGGAGTGGTCGACCTGCTTCCCCTTTCCCTACCCCCCCTCCAGTGTTTGCTCTCCCCCGGTCCTCATTATGGCAGGGGACGAGGAGAGTGAGACCCCTCGGGCAGAGCCTGCTGCCCCTCCTCCACCCGCCCCACCATCATCCCCCCTAGCCTCTACCTCAACCGCCGCTGCCGAGCCACCTACTACCACCCCTGCTGGAGCGCCGGCAGCGGTGGGTAACGAGGTGACCTCCGCTGCTGTCACGTCCCTCGCCCCCTCTGACTCTGGGGGAGTCCCCCCAGCCGGCAGGAAGGGCCAGGGCACGAAGAAGGGTAAAGGCCCTGCTAAAAAAGCCAGGCCCTCCATGGCAGGGGGTGCCCCCACTGCCGCGGCCCCGCAACAGGCCGCGGCGTCCCTCCCTGCTGTTCCCTCCACCAGCTCTATGGGTGTCCCGCTCCCAGGGCATACGCCCAGGTGGCGGCGGTCCCCCTGCCTGCCGCTACATCATCTCCCCCATCCACCACCTCTGTTACCATCTATAGTGGCCGGGGCCCCTTCCCCACCTTGACCAGGAAGCATGGCATCCGTTGCCTCCTGGTACCCGCCTCGCCCCACGTGGAGACCTACGTGCGGGCATTGGCGAGGGTGGCGGGGCCCACGGCCATTTTGGCAGCCTCCAAGATGTACGGCAAGGTCGTCTTCTTCCTAGCATCGGAGGCCGCCGCCCAGGAGGCAGTGGAGAAGGGCCTGGCGGTGGGGGTGTGTACGTCCCCCTGGAACCGCTAGAAGACCTGGGCGCCCGATTGGTCCTGACTTCTGTCCCTCCCTTCCTTCCAAATGCCGCCCTGTTACCCACCCTCTCTACCCTGGGGAGGCCGATCTCTGTGGTCAGCCCTCTCCCACTAGGCTGCAAAGACCCCGCCCTCCGTCATGTCCTTTCGTTCCGCCGGCAGGTACAGTTACAACTACTGCCGGCAGCACATGACGGTGAGGCGCTCGAGGGGTCCTTCTTGGTCCCCTACCAGGGAGCCTGCTACTGGGTGCATTATTCAACGGGGGAGGCCCGGTGCTACCTCTGCCAGGCGATAGGACACGTCTGGAGGGACTGCCCTTTGGCCTGGCACGGAGGGACATCAGGGACCCCCGAGCCCCGGCAGGGCGCCGGCCCCGTCATCGCCGCTGCCCCTAGCTGCCCGGCACCCAAAGCTGCCCCTCCTCCTTTCCGGCCCACCAACACTCCCGCTTGGGCCCAAGGGGTATCTCCCCCAGTGCGCCTAGACGAGCAAGAGGGCCCCGCCTCTGCCGCCTGCGATCTGACAGGGCCTGTGGAGGAGGGTGAGGTAGGGATATCGCCGGGCATTGAAGAGGGCTTGCCCCAGGGAGAATCCTCCCTCCTCCATGCTGCCCCACCATTGCCTCCCCGAGTCCCTAAGCCTTCGCTTTTGCTCCCTGACCCGACTCCTGTTAGCCAGTCCCCGGATGATGCCATGGAGGGCTGGTCCTTAGTACAGGGGAAGCGGGGCAAGCGGAAGGCTCGAGCTCCGCTCCTTCCATCTGATGCGGTAGCCCCCCGGAAGACCAGGAAGGGGGGCACCGATGCTGAGCCTTCCGCTTTGCCCCCTGGTGGGTTTTGTCCACCATTACCGGCTAGGGAAGACGTGGCAGCATCGGAGGATAGCACTACCCCTTCTCCGGAGTACCTTCCTATGGAAGCCCCTGATGGAGCCCCTCTCGCCCCCTTACAATCTGAAGCCCCTGCATGCACCACGGCGAGCGTCACTTCGGGTGCAGGCGGAGAGAGCCCTGGGGTGATGGACGGCGATCTCCCCTCCGTTTATGAGGAGATCGAGGCCCTAGGTCTGACCCCAGTTACCCAGGGGGAGGACGACCCTCTGCCAGCGGGCCTCGATCTGAGCGACCTTGTCTTGGCCCCCCTTTCCCCATGTTCCGTCCCCTTACCCACTGCTTCCACTCCCGCCTCCGAGGAGCCCCTGGACTCTTCCACCAACCAGGCCGCAGATGGCACCCCGCTAGCGGCCGCCGAGCCTCTTGAGGCGACGGCCAGTGCCATGCGACCGGCACCCGAGTCGCCAGGGGACTCCCTCATGGCTGCGGCTGGGGTCCGTGCTGGCGGACGTGGTCCATCCCGACCAGACCTACACCGTCCCGGGCCGGAGCATCTTTAACAACGTATACCTGGTCCGGGACCTTCTAGAGCTGGGGCGTAGGGATGGTCTGTCGTTCGCCCTCCTGTCCCTGGACCAGGAGAAAGCGTTTGACAGGATGGACCATGGGTACCTCCTGGACACCCTGCGGGCGTTTGGCTTCGGGCCCCAGTATGTGGGCTTTCTCCAGGTGCTGTACGCTGAGGCGGAGTGTCTGGTCAGGCTCAACTGGACCCTGACCGAGCTGGTCAGCTTCGGGCGGGGAGTGCGGCAGGGGTGCCCCCTCTCGGGCCAGCTGTACGCTCTGGCGATCGAGCCCTTCCTCTGCCTCCTCCGTCAGAGGTTGGCGGGGTTGGAGCTCCAGGAGCCGGAGCTGCGGCTGGTCCTGTCGGCGTACGCCGACGACGTGCTCCTCGTGGTCCGGGACCCAGAGGATCTGGTGTGGGTGGAGGCCTGCCAGGCCGTTTATTCGGCGGCCTCCTCCGCCCGGGTCAACTGGGTCAAGAGCTCTGGCCTGGTGGTCGGGGACGGGTGGCAGGCCAGCTCCCTCCCGCCCGCGCTTCAAGCCATCCGGTGGAGCGCGGGTCCGCTGCTCTATCTTGGCGTCTACCTTTCCGCCACGCACCCTTCTCCGCCAGAGAACTGGCAGGATTTGGAGGCCAGGGTGGGTAAGCGGTTGCGGAGATGGACGGGACTGCTCCGGTGTCTCTCCCTGCAAGGGAGGGCGCTGGTGCTGAACCAGCTCATCCTGTCCATGCTCTGGCACCGGCTCAACACCCTGAGCCCAACCCCGGGACTCCTGGCCAGGCTCCAGAGGATGGCCCTGGAGTTCTTCTGGCCTGGACTGCACTGGGTCTCTGCAGGGGTTCTGAGTCTCCCCCTGGAGGAGGGGGGACAGGGCCTGGTCTGCCTTCGTAGCCAGGTCCATGTCTTCCACCTCCAGGCCCTGCAGAGGCTCCTTTATGTTGCAGGTAGTCCGGCATGGAGCACGTTAGCGCACGCCTTCCTCCGCCGCCTCCGAGGGTCTTCTACCAGGACCTTCTCCGGACCTGGAAGCTTTTCTCTGCAACCAGGTCCACTGTGGCCACCAAGGGCGCGGATCTCCTCGCGGAGCCCCTGCTGCACAATCCCGATCTCTGTGTGCAGGTGGCGGAGTCACCCTCGGTGAGCCGGAGGTTGGTCCTGGCGGAAACCACCAGGGTCGGAGACCTCCTGGACTACACCAGAGGGGACTGGGTGGATCCCCGCGCGCTTGGTCAGTGCATGGGGCTCTCCACCCTCGCGACCCCTCTGTGTGTACTCCAGGAGGTGGGCGCTGCATTGTCACCTCCTGCTCTCGGCTTCCTGTGGCGGGCCCTGCGGGAGGGCGCTCCCCGCCCACCCCTTACCCCGGGCCCTCCGGATCTTTTTATCGGGCCCCTGTTCCGTGAGCCCCCCCGGCTCCCCCGCTCCCATAATCCGAGCCGGCTGCACGCTCTGCAGCCGGTCTGGTTTCGAACCGCGCCCAGAGACTACCTGTACACGCTCGTGCTCCATACGTTGCATCTCCTCACCCTCGTGTCCCGCCCCGACACCAAATGGCGGGACTATCTGATACCTGTGGAGGGTGAGGAGCCCTGGTGGGCCAGTCTTTATTCCACCTTAGTTCCAAGGCCCGCCGGGGATATTGGTTGGCGGCTCCTTCACGGAGCCGTGAGCACGGGCGTGTACCTGGCGCGGTTCACCCCTATTCCCGAGGCCTGCCCATTCTGCGGCGAGCGGGAGACCCTGGCGCACACTTACCTCGAGTGCGCCAGGTTGCAGCCCCTGTTCCAGCTCCTCCAGAACCTCTTGTTGAGGTTCTGGCTGCACTTTTCCCCACACCTGTTCATTTATGCACACCCTATCCGTGGCCCCACAAAGTCGCGAGACCTCCTTGTCAACCTCTTCCTGGCCCTGACCAAACTCACCATCTATAATACCAGGGAGAGGATGTTGGACGAGGGGGTGCTCTGCGACTGTGGGGCCTACTTCTGTACCTCCCTAGTTTCACGTCTCCGGGCGGAGTTCCACTGGGCAGCGTCCGCTGGCTCCCTTGCCACCTTTGAGGAGCAGTGGGCGCTGTCCGTGGTTCTCTGCTCGGTGTCCCCGTCCGGTTCCCTGATTTTGAACCTTTGACCGTCACCTCGCTCCCTGTTTTTTTATTAGTTGTCCCAAGCAATTATTTGGTTTCTGGGTCCAGTGGTCCCTCCTGCTAGGCTGGGGGAGGGGCCTTTAGTAGTAGGCGGGTGAGCCCGCCCACTTCCCGGTTCACCAATACCGGGAAGAGCTCCGGACCCTCGAGGACCATCGGGCCCAAGGTGCCTTTGTTCGATCCCGCATCCGCCTCCTTCGGGAGATGGATTGTGGATCCCGATTCTTCTACGCCCTGGAGAAAAAGAGGGGGGCCAAGAAGCACGTCACCTGCCTTCTAGCAGAGGACGGCACCCCCCTCACGGATCCGGTGGAAATGTGCGGGAGGGCCAGGGCCTTCTACGCAGGCCTTTTCTCCCCGGATCCGACCGATCGTAACGCTTGCAAAATGCTCTGGGATGAACTCCCGACGGTCAGCGCGGGCGACTGAGACCGGCTGGAGCTGCCTCTCACTCTGGCCGAGTTCTCGGAAGCCCTCCGCCGCATGCCCACCAATAAATCTCCGGGCATGGATGGGCTGACCGTGGAGTTCTACCACATGTTTAGGGACGTCCTCGGCCCGGACCTTGTCACCGTCTGGGCCGAGTCCTTGCAGGGCGGGGTCCTCCCTCTTTCATGCAGGCGAGCCGTGCTGACCTTATTGCCGAAGAAGGGGGACCTCCACGATTTACGGAATTGGCGTCCCATCTCGCTCCTCAGCACAGACTATAAAATCGTAGCGAAGGCCATGTCGCTGTGGCTAGGGTCCGTGCTGGCGGACGTGATCCACCGAGACCAGACCTACACCATCCCGGGCCGCACCATCTTCGACAACTTGTATCTGGTCCGGGACCTCTTGGAACTCGGGTGTAGGGATGGTCTGTCATTCGCCCTTCTGTCCCTGGATCAGGAGAAGGCGTTCAACAGGGTGGACCATGGGTATCACCTGGGCACTCTGCGAGCGTTTGGCTTCGGGCCCCAGTTTGTGGGTTTTCTCTAGGTGCTGTACGCCTCCGCAGAGTGTTTGGTCAGGCTCAACTGGACCCTGACCGAACCGGTCAGCTTCGGGTGAGGAGTACGTCAAGGGTGCCCCCTCTCGGGCCAGCTGTATGCTCTGGCGATCGAGCCCTTCCTCTGTATCCTCCGTAGGAGGTTGGCAGGGTTGGTGCTGCGGGAGCCGGAGCTGCGGCTGGTCCTGTCGGCGTACGCCGACAACGTGCTCCTCGTGGTCCAGGACCCGGGCGACTTGGTGCGGGTGGAGGCTTGCCAGACCATCTATTCGGCGGCCTCCTCCGCCCGGGTCAACTGGGTCAAGAGCTCTGGCCTGGTGGTAGGGGACGGGTGGCAGGCGAGCTCCCTCCCACCCGCGCTTCAGGCCATCCGGTGGAGTGCGGGTCCGCTGCTCTATCTCGGCATTTACCTTTCTGCCACGCATCCATCTCCGCCGGAGAACTGGCTAGGTTTAGAGGGCAGAGTGTCAGAGTGGCTCCAAAAATGGACAGGACTGCTCCAGTGTCTCTCCCTTCGAGGGAGAGCACTGGTGCTCAATCAACTAGTCCTGTCCATGCTCTGGTACCGGCTCAACACCCTGGTCCCAGCCCCGGGCTTCCTGACCATCCTCCGGATGTTGATTCTGGAGTTCTTTTGGTCAGGACTGCACTGGGTCTCTGCGGGGGTTCTCCATCTAACCCTGGAGGAGGGAGGGCAGGGCCTGAAGTGTCTGCACGCTCAGGTCCACGTCTTCCGCCTTCAGGCCCTGCAGAGGCTCCTTTATGGGGCAGGTAGTCCGGCATGGAGCATATTGGCGCACGCCTTCCTCCGCCGCTTCCGAGAGCTCTGATATGACCGGCAGCTCCTTTGTCTCCATCCGAGAGGTCTTCCGCGAGGCCTCTCCGAGCTGCCAGTCTTCTACCAGGACCTCCTCTGGACCTGGAAACTGTTTTCAGTGACCAGGTCCGTGGCGGCCACCGTGGAGGCAGATCTCCTCGCGGAGCCCCTGCTACACAACCCCCAGCTTCGTGTGCAGGTGGCGGAGTCCCCCATGGTGCGCCAGAGGTTGGTCCTGGCAGAAGTCACCAAAGTCGGAGACCTCCTGGACTACGACCGGGGAGACTGGCTGGATCCCCTGACGCTCGCTCAGTGCATGGGGCTCTCCAGACCTCGTACTCCCCGGCGTGTACTTCAGGAGGTGAGGGCCGCTTTGCCGCCCCCTGCTCGGGACTATCTCAACCAAGTCCTGCGAGAGGGCACGCCCCGCCCACCCTCCACTCCAAGCCCTCCAGACTTTTTCATCAGGCCCCTGCCCCGTGGACCCAACCGGCCCCCTCCCCGTCCATTCGCCATGAGCCGGCTGCACCATCTGCAGCCGGTTCTGTTCCGGACCGCGCCAAGGAAACATCTATACACGCTCGTGCTCCATGTTCTTCATGTCCTCACCTCGCGTCTCGCCCCGATACAAAGTGGCGGGACCTTCTGCCACCTCTGGAGGGTGAGGAGCCCCGGTGGGTCAGCCTTTATTCTGCTCTGATCCTGAAGCCCACTGGGGGCATGTTTACCTGGAGTGCGCCAGGCTGCAGCCCCTATTCCAGCTCCTCATGGATGTTTTGTTAAGATTTTGGTTGCACTTTTCTCCTCACCTTTTTATTTATGCAATCCCTATCCGTCGCCCCACAAAGTCGCGGGACCTCCTGGTCAACCTCCTTCTGGCCCTAGCGAAACTGGCCATCTATAAAACCAGAGTAAGGAGGTTGGCCGATGGAGTTTCCTGTGACTGTGGGGCGTATTTCAGGTCCTCCGTTCTTTTACGTATCCGGGCAGAGTTCCTCTGGGCGGCGTCCACTGGCTCCCTTGACGCCTTCGAGGAGCAGTGGGCGCTGTCCGGGGTTCTCTGCTCAGTGTCCCCGTCTGGTTCGCTTCATTTGACCCTTTGACATCACTCCTGTCCCTGTTCTTTTATTAGTTGTCCCCCGTAATTTTTTGGTCTCCAGGTCCTGTGGACCCCCCCTTAGGCTGGGGGGGATCCTTTTGCAGTGGGCGGGCTTTGCCCGCCCACTTCCTGGATCCCAACAGGTCTGGTCACTCAGAGAACAGAAAACTACTCATCCGGTGACCAGTATATTTGCCCTCTACCAGACTCCTGTACCCCACTGGTCTGGGTCTGTCACACCATCCAGTATTTCATTTGTAAAATAGGGATTTAAATTCCTGATATCAACCAAAACGCATCTCAAGACTATCTGGGAATTCGATGCATTCACTAGCATCAGCTCCCAGATTCACATGGAGCATTAGGCTCATATACCATCCCTCATACCACAGTTGGGGAATGCCTGCCAGTTAGCACATGGTGGAAGCTGAACTGAAGACATAAAAAGGGCAGTGTGAATTCCTCCCCTCCCCCCACAACAGTTTTATACAATGACTCACATGGGTTGCCCTCTTTATAGGATCACAAGTAATGGACAACCACCTAGATTCTTTAAACATGTCACAGGAAGAATGACTGATAGCACCAGAAAGTGAATGCTTCATGTTGGTGGTGTTTAACATGGCGATGGGTGTTGTAGGGGAGAGTTACGAACCACAATAAACCAACAGGCTATTTTGGGGGTGGCAGGATTTATTGCATCTGTTGTCCATTAGCGTCATTAATGTATGGCCATGGTGGGCACCTTGTTCTTATTAGACTTTGTATTTCCCAGCTACACTATTTGTAGTTAAACATTATGTATCACAGCAATGGCAGCCTCCTGTAAGCTGCAGCCACAGTCTGATCTCTTCAGTCCAGAGCCCCACATTCCAAACTGGAGGATGATCTTTTGTCTCTGTAGCCGCCCCCGCATTCCTACACAACCATGAAAGCTACTCCCCACAGTGTGAGGGAGGTGGATCATAGCTCCATGGGAAGGAGACACTTTACACATGGATCTTCCCCTTATTGTGCAGATTAGGGACTCAGCTGTTTCTGTGGCACCTTTTCCCTGGATTCCCCAGAGTGCACCCATGGGGAGGGACTGAGCTGGCCTCCAACCCAAGTACTGTGTCTGACACCTTTTATCCCATTCTCTTTAGCACATTTGATAAATCATCTCTAAATTAGCAGCCCTCATCATCCTTTGTAAAAAATAAGGGTCATACAAGTCAATGGGAATCTTTCCAGTGACCTCAACAAGGTTTTGGGTCAGCCCCTAAGGGCTAGAGGCCTAGTTTATCCCAGTTAAAACCCCTATAACTACGGTGGATTTCAGCCTGCTTCCAGCAGGCAGGCAGGGTGGGCTATAATTAGAGTGTTAGCTTGGCAGTTGAAAGACCAGGATTGAATTCCCTGCTCTCCTACAGACTTCCTGTATGACCTTGGGCAAGTCATTTAATCCATGGCCTCAGTTCTCCATCTGTACAATGGGAATAGCACAGGGATGTTATAAGATCAAACAACATTAAAGGCTGTTAGGTGCAACAGGGGCCATGCAAGTACTGACAGTGGATAGAGAATCATTTGGCCCATAACTGAGTCTAATCCTCACAGATGCAGCCAAATTGCCTGAGTACTGAGAATTAGTGCATATTTTCTCCTTGTGTCCTTCTGTATTTGTGTCTTAGAATTTCTCTTACTGTTCATGAAAGTCATTCCCTGTGTGGAATTTGAGTTTGTAAATTATTAAAATGTTATCTAGAGCATGCAGACTTGCCCATCTTTTCTGCTGGTTAATAAACTGATATATAATTCAATTGCAAGCCCACCCCCCACTCCCACTTCCAGTTCTTCAGTAACACTTAGTAATCACAAACAAGCCTATTCTAATTTATTTAGAAGTCTATTCAGGCCAGGGGCTGTGTCTTCCTCACTGTCTGCAAAAGTGCCAAACAATGTCTGGGTGCTACCATAATATAAATAATAAATCCAGAGTTCTTTGTTTCTGAATTTATCTCCATAACAAATTATAAAAAAGTGTATTTCCATAGAGAAAGAATATTTCATTTCTCATATACTGAACTATACCCATGAGACACATTATTATTCATTTTTATTAGTAGTAGTAGTAGCTGTTAAGAGAAATCTCTTCATCTGCCTGTGCTGCCATTGAGGACCTGGGTGCAGAGAGTTGCTATTTGTCTGGAAATTCACCTTTGACCTTGCCGCTTTGAGTGACCCTACTAGGAATGCAAGACTCCTGCCAGCCTGGTTCTCAGGATGACGGAAGCACTCAAGCTGCTCCACCATGCCACTGGGGCAGAAGGCGGATGAAGGATGCAATAGGGTGTCAATCTCCAGTCGTCTTTGTTCCCTTGCCACTTGATTCAGATCCTCATCCTGTCAACGACCATGCGGACATTGGTGTGCAACAGTGTCTTCACCTTAAAAGAAATCACATACAGACATCTTCCATATTCATGTCTAAGTTCTGTGGTGATTGGTGAATGGTGACAGGAGCAGGGCAGTGATGACCAGAAGCTCCTAATCATAGACCGGCATGCAAGCGGCAGCTATCAGATGGTCATTTTGCATTTGGACAGAGGCAGGAGTGCAACTCGGCAGCTGCAACCGTGACTGAGCAGCCCGCATGGAGAGGAGGCTAGAAAAGGTGCCCTAAACATAGTCCGCCTCGCCTCCCCCTGACTGGATAATCTTACTGTGGTCGAAACCCAACAATGAAATTTAGAACCTGGAAAGTTCGAACCCTGATGTTCAAGCCAAACAGTAACCAGCCATAGCGAAGAACAGTGATTGTGTCCAGAGAACTCAGGAGACATGACATCCACATTGCTGCACTGAGTGAGACCTGATGTGCAGGAAAAGGACAGTCAAGAAACAAGATGGTGGTAACACCTGTCTATGGACAGCAGCAGGCAATGATGAACAACGAATCCACGGTGTTGGTTTCACCATCAAAAATAAAATCAAACAACTAACTCTTGGAACTACCAGTTCGCATCAATGAATGACTCATGACCCTCTGCCTTAAACTTGCCAAGAACCAGCATGCAACACTCATGAGATTCAACACTGCTAGTGCAGCTTTTGGACGCTTGAGAAAACATGTCTTCGAAGCTTGTGACAGCAAGCTTATTGTGTACTGGACCATCGTTATGTTAACCCTGCTTTCCTGTACGGTGCTAAAACCTGGGTCATGTACAGTAGACATCTCAAGGCTCTTGAACTCTATAATCTATGGTGCTTCTGCAAGATCATCCGAATCAAGTGGGATGACCAACCCACCAACATCACTGTTCTGTACCAAGCCAAAACCTCCAGCATTGAAGCTACAGTCATCCACCACCAACTTCATTGATCTGGGCATGTCCTTTGAATGCAAGACAATCAACTCCTGAAGCAGGTCATGTTCTCAAAACTGTCAGCTGTTTGTCTAACCTGCTCTTAAAAAACTCCAATGATGAGGATTCCACAACCTCCCTTCATAACCTATTCCAGAGCTTAACTACCCTTATAGTTACTATATTCCTCCTAATAGCCAACCTGACTGTCACTTGCTGCAAACTAAGCTGATTGCTTCTTGTCCTATCCTCTGTGCACATTGAGAACAATTGATGACCATCCCCTTTATAACAACCTTTTACATATTTACAGACTTATGTCCCCACTCAGCCTTCTCTTAGCTATACCAAGCAAGCCCAATTTTTTCAAGCTTTCCTCATAGGTCATGTTTTCAAAACCTCTTATTTTTATTGCTCTCCTCTGGACTCTCTCCAATTTGTCCACATCTTTCCTAAAGTGTGGCACTCAGAATTGTACATAGTACTCCAGCCGAGGCCTCACCAGTGCAGAGTATAGCAGGACAACTACCTCCTGTGACTTACACAGAACAGGCCTATTAATATATCCCAGAATAATGTTACTCTTTTTTGAAACTACATTACATTGTTGACTTATATTCAATGTGTGATCTACTATAACCCCCAGATCTTTTTCAGCAGTACTACCACCTTGTCAATTATTCCTCATTTTGTAGTTGTGAATTTGATTTTTCCTTCCTAAATTACTTTGCACTTAGCTTTATTAAATTTCATCTTATTGATTTCAGATCAAATCTTCAATTTTTCAAGGATGTTTTGAATTCTAACCCTGTCTTCCAAAGTGTTTGCAACCCCTCTCAAGCTTGGTATCTTCTGCAAATTTTATAGGCATACAAGTCATTAATTAAAACAATGAGTAGTATTGGAACCAGGACAGACCTCTGCAGGAGTATAGCCACAGAAGAAGAGGGGGCAGGAGCAGGGATGGGGAAGTGGATAGAAGTGGAGGAGGGAGGCAGGATTTTATTTGAGGGGTGCTAGACAGGAACAAGGGGGATGGGGAACAAGCCAAAGTGGGAGCAGAGGGGCTAATGAAGTAATTGGTAGACGTAGTAGGCTGTTATCTACTCTGTGGAACAGTCACTAGAGGGATGAAGAGATACACACGTTGCTGGTAGGTTTCAGAGTTAATTGGTAGTAGCAGAGGAATGTGGAGATTGACAACTCCTGGGTTCAGTTCCAGCAGCTCAGGGTAATATTATCTAGTGGTTATAGACCCTCCAGCCTCATGCCCCTAGCCTTTCTTGGTTCCCCAGTATTACTAAAAAAAACCCCACCAATATTAAAATAATGTTAATGTTGCAAAGTCAAGCATTCAAAAGTTAGGAAATGCCATAATTAAGTTGCCTGTATCACCTGAATTCAGCCCTCTTGTGCATATGCATATTGATCAGATTTTAATTACAGGATTACATACTGTTTTTCCCCACAACAGGATGCTCACCTCATTCAGTGAAAAGGAGGGACCTGCTCTGAGGATGGAGCAGGTTTGTGTAGTAAATTAGACTATCTGTAGGACCTCACCTCATTTGCTGCAGAAGTTGGAAGGTGTGTACTGTTTGAAGTACTGGAAACAGGTGGGTCTAGGCCGGCCCAAAACTAAAGGCCCTGCCTAAGGGGAAGAACCACTAAGTCTAAGTGCCAATTGATCATGAGGGACAACAAAGGAGAAAACAGGAATGGGAGTGAAATAAAAGGTTGAAAAATCAAGGAGCCAGAAGGGGACACTGAACAGAGACCCCTAGACAGTGCCCACCGCTCCTCAAATGTCTTTAGGGAGTCAATGAACACTGCCCAGAAAATCCCTGTATGAAGACGTGACTGAACAAAGGATCAGAAGTAGGACCCACAGCCACAGAGCAATGCCCCTCTCATCCAGCCTCCTCCTCCTGGAGTGATAGATGGCCATCTCAGCCAGCATCAGGAGCAGGCTGATGAGAAGGTGCCATGATTTTGTGGGGCCACAGATGAGGTGTGAATAGATCAGGAGGCATAGGTGTAATTGCAGCCCAAACCTCTGCAAGATGATCTGGAGGAGCTGGAAGAGGAGTTGCAACCTGACTCACCCTAGACAGATGTGAGCCAGGATTTCTATCCCTCCACGAAAGGGACAGGTGTCAGGGGAGTTTGTGAACAATGCCAGGTACACACCTGTACTGATGGCTCCTTGAAGGAGCCACCAACTAATACCCCTTGCGGGCCATGGGAGCCAGAGTATAAGAGTATAATTAGTCAGGCCAAAAAAGAGCTAAGAGCAACCAGCAAAAGACCCAGAAACTAACAGCAAAAAAAAAATTGTTAAGTATATCGAAAGCATGAAGCCTGCCAAATAATCAGTGGACCACTGGATGATCGAGGTGCTAAAGGAACACTCAAGGAAGACAAGACCATTGTGGAGAAGCTAAATGAATTCTTTGCATTGGTCTTCACTGCATAGGAAGTGATGGAGATTGCCACATCTGAATCATTCTTTTTAGGTGACATACCTGAAGAACTGTTCCAGACTGAGATGTCAGTAGAGGAGGTTTTGGAACAAACTGATACATTAAACAGTCATAAGTCACCAGGACCAGATGGTATTCACCCATGAGTTCTGAAGGAACTCAAATATGAAATTCCAAAACTACTAACTGTGGTATGTAACCTATCACTTAATCAGCTTCAGTACCAGATGACTGGAGACTAATGTGATGCCAATTTTTAAAGAAGACTCTAGAAGCGATCCAGGCAATTACAGGCCAATAAACCTAATTTCAGCACCAGGCAAATTGGTTGAAACTATAGTAAAGAACAGAATTATCAGACACATAAATTAACACGATTTGTTGGGGAAGAGTCAACATGTTTTTTGTAAACAGAAACCATGCCTCACCAATTTATTAGAATTCTTTGAGGGGGTCAACAAGCATGTGGACAAGGGTGATCCAGTGGAGATAGTGTACTTAGTTTTTCAGAAAGTCTTTGACAAGGTCCCTCACCAAAGGCTCTTAAACAAAGTAAGCTGTCATGGGGTAAGAGGAAAGGCCCTCTTATGGATCAGTAACTGGTTAAAAGATAGGAAACAAAGGGTAGGAATAAATGTTCAGTTTTCATAATGGAGAAAGATAAATAGTGATGTCCCCCAGGAGTCTGTACTGGGACCAGTACTGTTCAACATATTCATAAATGATTGGGAAAAAGGAGCAAACAATGAGGTGGCAAAGTTTGCAGATGATACTATTACTGAATATATTTAAGTCCAAAACAGACTGTGAAGAGTTACAAAGGGGTCTCTCCAAACTGGGCAACTGAGCAACAAAATGGCAGATGAAATTCAATGTTGATAAATACAAAGTAATGTACACTGGAAAACATAATCCCTAATAGATAGATAGATAGATAGACAAAATGATTGGGTCAGAATCAGCTGTTACCACTTTAAGAAAGAGATCTTGGAGTCATTGTGTATAGATCTCCAAAAACACCCTCCAGTGTGAAGTGTCAGTCACAAAAGCTAACAGAATGTTGGAACCATTAGGAAAGGGATAGATAAGACAGTCAATATCATAATGCCATTATATAAATAAATGGTACACCCACATCTGGAATACTGTGTCCAGTTCTGGTCTCCCCACCACAAAAAAAGATACATTAGAAATGGGAAAGGTACAGAGAAGTACAACAAAAATTATTAAGAGTATGGAACAATTTCCATATGAGGAGAGATTAACAAGAGTGGGACTATTCAATTTGGACAAGAGACAACTAATGAGGGATATGACAGAGGTCTATAAAATTATGAATGTGCAGAGAAAGTGAATAAGAAAGTGTTATTTACATCTTCACATAACACAAGAACACAGGGGTCTCCCGATGAAATTAATAGATAGAGGTTTAAAACAAACATGAGGAAGTACTTCTTCACACAATGCACAGTCAGTCACCCTGTGGAACTCGTTGCCAGGAGATGTTGTGAAGGCCAGAAGTATAAGTGGGTTCAAAAAAGAATTAGATAAGTTCATAGAGGATAGGTCCACCAATGGCTATTAGCCAAGATAGTCAGCGATGCCACCCCAGGCTCTGGGTGTCCCTAGGATGCCTGATGCTCGGACTGAACAACAGGGGATGGAACAGTTGATAATTGCCCTGTTCTGTTCATTCCCTCTGAAGCACCTGACACTGGCCACTGTCAGAAGACAGGATAGTGGGCTATGGATGTACCATTGGTCTGACGCGGTATGGTCCTTCTTATGGAATACAGACTGTCTCACCAAGTTTCCTTGACCTCCTTAGGTGGCAACAGGTCCTGCCACTTGCTGTCGGGGCGGGACACCAAGGTGAGGAAGTAGACGGTGTGAAGCATATCACATGCAGATTTTCTCAGGGTGTGGTACAGAGGAGATGCTGTGCGGCTGGCTCGGGTGGCATCTCAGGGATAGCTGGGGAAGCTCTCAGGGCCGGGGCCTGATGAGGAGTTCCAGAGGACATGGGGTGGGCAGGGAGCACCTTCCTACAGCACCCACTCAAGGAAAGTGAGAGAAACAGGAGGCAAAGTTTTCCTTGCCTCCTGGAGCACACAACAGGAGACACTTGGGCAATCACCCAGTCCCTCTGATCATAGTTCAGGAGGTCTGAGTCTGGTAGTGCCCACCAGGAGTATCCTGAGGTGCACCCAGAGGGACTCGGCCACCTGAAAGTTGGAAGGCAAGTAGTGAATGAGGCAGGGATTTGCAGGAAGAGAAAGGATGGTCTTATGGTTAATGCAATTAAATGCTGACCTGGGGAACTGGATTCTATCCCTGCCTCTGCCACAGAGTTCCTGTGTGATGCTAAGCAGGTTGCTTAGACCAACCTCTTCACAGGTGCTCTCCAATTGTGTGTCCCTCATTTTGTGTGAGCCCAATGAGACACCCCTTGAGTCTGATTTGCAGAGTACTCACAATGTAACTCAAATCTACAGGAGCTATGCTTTGGACATATGAAGTACAATAAAAAAAACAAAGTACTCTGAAATGTGAGGCCTGAGGTGTTTCAAATTGGACACTTTTAATCAGTGGACACTGCTGACAATTTTGGCCTTAGTAACTCTGTGCCTCAGTTCCCCATCTGTACAATGCAGTAATAATACCACCT
The DNA here is from genome assembly GCF_027887155.1 of Malaclemys terrapin pileata. NCBI lineage: Eukaryota > Metazoa > Chordata > Testudines > Emydidae > Malaclemys > Malaclemys terrapin. The sequence goes on from NC_071513.1 coordinate 53,279,393, forward strand.
CTTTTCACAGACAGATTGTGAACATAATTCAATATGTATGTGAAGCACTCCGGTACTATGGTGAGAGGACCAGGGAAACACACTGAAATAAATAAATTATTTTATATTCAGAGTAAGGTTTGGGTGGTGTTTGGTAAATAAGGCCTGGGACCACACATTGAATGAGAAGAGTAAAAAAGAAATGACTATCTACTCATCCCTGAATGAGGGGGAAGGCCATGGAAAAAACTAGGGGCTTGTCAAGAAAGTTAATCCGAGTTAAATAACGGTGTGGATTTGAAGTGTATTGGTTAATCTGCATTAAACCCTTAAATGAATACCTTCATTCAGAATTAAAGTGGGCTTAATTCAGTTTAGTTATGAATTAAACTAAAGCAAAATTAAACCACTTTCATTCTGAATGAAGGTGTTCACTCAGGGGTTTAATGTGGTTTAATTAATCCACTTCAAATCACACCTTTAATTAATTTGGATTAATTTTCCTGGCTGTCCCCAGGTAGACAAGCTTTATGTAATCATGTAATTAATGACTGTAGCATAATGAATATGCATATGGGGGCCAAATTAAGGTTGCACAGGCAGCCTTAATTCTGGCATTTCCTATCTTTAGGGGGAGGGATAGCTCAGTGGTTTGAGCATTAGCTTGCTAAACCCAGGGTTGTGAGCTCAATCCTTGAGGGTTATGAGGCTATTTAGGGGTCTGGGGATTGGTTCTGCTTTGAGCAGGGGATTGGACTAGATGACCTCCTGAGGTCCCTTTTGACTCTGATAGTCTATAATAATAAGGTTCTTTTAACTTGGTTTTTGGATGTAATTACTAACTACAGTAGCACCTAGAGGAGCACAAGCAGGTCCATATTGTGCTGGGTGCTGCAGGTACACATTAGGAAAGTTACTGCCTTGCCCTAAGAGCCTTCAATTGAAATAGACAAGACTTACAATGAGTGGGAAAAGAGAACTATCATTATCCACACTTTATGAGTGGGAAGCTGAGACACAATTGACTTGGTCAAAGTCAGGAAGTCTATGTTAAAACTGGGAATTAAGATCAGCTCTCCTGAATTCCAGGTCAGTACCTTAACCACAAGGCCATCTTTCCTGCTGGTGTGGGATTAGCCCTACACCATGTAACAAATACTATCTCAGATGGAACTAACTGAAGAATATGAAAAATAGTGACTTTAGGGCAGAATTCCTATCTTCCCTCCTCCCCTTCGCCTCCAGGATTATTGGACAGGTTGTCTACAATGGTTCTATTAACTTCCTCTCCTGCAACCCACTCCTGGATCTAATCCATCTTCTGTCCTCACCAAAGTCTACCAATAGGTCTCCCACCCACCACTGGGAAATTGCTTGGTTAGAAAGTGAACCATGAAAAGTGCAAGGCACATGTGCTGCATACATGTCAGGACAGTGATGGTGCCAAATGCTTACAATTCTGCACATAGAAGCACCACCAGAGCTTGGTACTAGAACATACATGGAACTTAATAACAGAGGGGAAATATCCAGGCTCCAGTGCCATAAGCCCAATGACCTAATGTAAAATTACACAGCTGTATGGACTATGGCAGTTTCATGGGAAACACAAGGGTAAAACAGCTATCCCTATGGATCTCACAGTACACACTCCATGCCAAACCCCCATTGCACTGTAAGACTGATTGGCTAAAAAGATTTTGAGAGTAGAAATGTTAGGGGCAATGGTGAAAGGTAAATGATGCTACAAAGTGAGCAGGCTCCCCAGTGGTAGCAGACAAACTACACACGGGAATACTCTGAATGTGCCTACATCCAGGAGACTTGAACAAGGCAATCAAGCAAGAGCAATACCAGGTGCCCGCATTTAATAAATTCATAGATTCATAGATTCATAGATTCTAGGACTGGAAGGGACCTCGAGAGGTCATCGAGTCCAGTCCCCTGCCCGCATGGCAGGACCAAATACTGCCTAGACCATCCCTAGTAGACATTTATCTAACCTACCCTTAAATATCTCCAGAGACGGAGATTCCACAACCTCCCTAGGCAATTTGTTCCAGTGTTTAACCACCCTGACAGTTAGGAACTTTTTCCTAATGTCCAATCTAGACCTCCCTTGCTGCAGTTTAAACCCATTGTTTCTGGTTCTATCCTTAGAGGCTAAGGTGAACAAGTTCTCTCCCTCCTCCTTATGACACCCTTTTATATACCTGAAAACTGCTATCATGTCCCCTCTCAGTCTTCTCTTTTCCAAACTAAACAAACCCAATTCTTTCAGCCTTCCTTCATAGGTCATGTTCTCAAGACCTTTAATCATTCTTGTTGCTCTTCTTTGGACCCTTTCCAGTTTCTCCACATCTTTTTTAAAATGCGGCGCCCAGAACTGGACACAATACTCCAGCTGAGGCCTAACCAGAGCAGAGTAGAGCGGAAGAATGACTTCTCGTGTCTTGCTCACAACACACCTGTTAATGCATCCCAGAATCATGTTTGCTTTTTTTGCAACAGCATCACACTGTTGACTCATATTTAGCTTGTGGTCCACTATAACCCCTAGATCCCTTTCTGCCGTACTCCTTCCTAGACAGTCTTTTCCCATTCTGTATGTGTGAAATTGATTTTTCCTTCCTAAGTGGAGCACTTTGCATTTGTCTTTGTTAAACTTCATCCTGTTTAACTCAGACCATTTCTCCAATTTGTCCAGATCATTTTGAATTATGACCCTGTCCTCCAAAGTAGTTGCAATCCCTCCCAGTTTGGTATCATCCGCAAACTTAATAAGCGTACTTTCTATGCCAATATCTAAGTCGTTGATGAAGATATTGAACAGAGCCGGTCCCAAAACAGACCCCTGCGGTACCCCACTCGTTACGCCTTTCCAGCAGGATTGGGAACCATTAATAACAACTCTCTGAGTACGATTATCCAGCCAGTTATGCACCCACCTTATAGTAGCCCCATCTAATTTGTATTTGCCTAGTTTATCGATAAGAATATCATGCGAGACCGTATCAAATGCCTTACTAAAGTCTAGGTATACCACATCCACCGCTTCACCCTTATCCACAAGGCTCGTTATCCTATCAAAGAAAGCTATCAGATTGGTTTGACATGATTTGTTCTTCACAAATCCATGCTGGCTGTTCCCTATCACCTTACCACCTTCCAAGTGTTGGCAGATGATTTCCTTAATTACTTGCTCCATTATCTTCCCTGGCACAGAAGTTAAACTAACTGGTCTGTAGTTACCTGGGTTGTTTTTAGTTCCCTTTTTATAGATGGGCACTATATTTGCCCTTTTCCAGTCTTCTGGAATCTCTCCCGTCTCCCATGACTTTCCAAAGATAATAGCTAGAGGCTCAGATACCTCCTCTATTAGCTCCTTGAGTATTCTAGGATGCATTTCATCAGGCCCGGGTGACTTGCAGGCATCTAACTTTTCTAAGTGATTTTTAACTTGTTCTTTTTTTATTTTATCCGCTAAACCTACCCCCTTCCCATTAGCATTCACTATGTTAGGCATTCCTTCAGACTTCTCGGTGAAGACCGAAACAAAGAAGTCATTAAGCATCTCTGCCATTTCCAAGTTTCCTGTTACTGTTTCTCCCTCTTCACTAAGCAGTGGGCCTACCCTGTCTTTGGTCTTCCTCTTGCTTCTAATGTATTGATAAAAAGTCTTCTTGTTTCCTTTTATTCCCGTAGCTAGTTTGAGCTCATTTTGTGCCTTTGCCTTTCTAATCTTGCCCCTGCATTCCTGTGTTGTTTGCCTATATTCATCCTTTGTAATCTGTCCTAGTTTCCATTTTTTATATGACTCCTTTTTATTTTTTAGATCGTGCAAGATCTCGTGGTTAAGCCAAGGTGGTCTTTTGCCACATTTTCTATCTTTCCTAACCAGCGGAATAGCTTGCTTTTGGGCCCTTAATAGTGTCCCTTTGAAAAACTGCCAACTCTCCTCAGTTGTTTTTCCCCTCAGTCTTGATTCCCATGGGACCTTACCTATCAGCTCTCTGAGCTTCCCAAAATCTGCCTTCCTGAAATCCATTGTCTCTATTTTGCTGTTCTCCCTTCTACCCTTCCTTAGAATTGCAAAGTCTATGATTTCATGATCACTTTCACCCAGGCTGCCTTCTACTTTCACATTCTCAACGAGTTCCTCCCTATTTGTTAAAATCAAGTCTAGAACAGCTTCCCCCCTAGTAGCTTTTTCAACCTTCTGAAATAAAAAGTTGTCTCCAATGCAGTCCAAGAATTTGTTGGATAGTCTGTTCCCCGCTGTGTTATTTTCCCAACATATATCCGGATAGTTGAAGTCCCCCATCACCACCAAGTCTTGGGCTTTGGATGATTTTGTTAGTTGCTTGAAAAAAGCCTCATCCACCTCTTCCACCTGGTTAGGTGGCCTGTAGTAGACGCCTAGCATGACATCTCCCTTGTTTTTTGCCCCTTTAAGCCTAACCCAGAGACTCTCAACACTTCCGTCTCCTATGTCCATCTCTACCTCTGTCCAAGTGTGTACATTTTTAATATATAAGGCAACACCTCCTCCCTTTTTCCCCTGTCTATCCTTCCTGAGCAAGCTGTACCCATCCACACCAACATTCCAATCATGTGTATTATCCCACCAAGTTTCAGTGATGCCAACAATGTCATAGTTGTATTTATTTATTAGCACTTCCAGTTCTTCCTGCTTATTCCCCATACTTCTCGCATTTGTATATAGGCATCTAAAATACTGGTTTGATCTTTCCTCCCAGTTTTTTCCTGACTCTCCTTTCTCTCTGCCAATATAGCCCACACTCCCTCTTGTTTCCGACTCATTTCCCCGGTCTCCATGTTCCCCACTTACCTGTGGGCTTTGCTCACCTGTCCCCGTCGAACCTAGTTTAAAGCCCTCCTCACTAGGTTAGCCAGTCTGTGTCCGAATAGGGTCTTCCCTCTCCTCGAAAGGTGAACGCCATCTCTGCCTAGCAGTCCTTCCTCGAATAGCATCCCGTGGTCTAGGAAGCCAAAGCCCTCCTGGTGACACCATCTTCGCAGCCAGGCATTCACCTCCATGATGCATCTGTCTCTGCCCGGGCCCCTACCTTTAACAGGAAGAATTGAAGAGAATACCACCTGTGCTCCAAACTCCTTCACCCGTGCTCCCAGAGCCCTGTAGTCACTCTTGATCCGCTCAGTGTCACACCGCGCAGTATCATTTGTGCCCACATGGATGAGTAGCATGGGGTAGTAGTCAGAGGGCCGGATAATCCTCGACAATGCCTCCGTAACGTCTCGGATACGGGCCCCCGGCAGGCAGCATACCTCTCGAGATGAAATGTCAGGGCGACAGATGGGCGCCTCCGTCCCCCTCAGCAGAGAGTCTCCGACCACCACTACCCTACGTTTCCTATTCGCAGTGGTGGCAGCAGACTCTCCAGCCTTAGGGGTACGAGGCTTCTCCTCCTTTACTGTAGGGAGTGATTCCTTCTTTCCTGTATCAAGAAGAGCATAACGGTTACCTATAACCACGGCAGGAGGGTTCGGAGCAAGGGTGGAGCACTGCCTGCTGCCAGAAGTAACCAGCTGCCAGCGTCCACCCTGAGCCATCTCCTCCTCCACCAGTGGTGTATCAGCAGTCCTGTGTACTGGGACAGCTACCTCAGCTGTCTCCACATGGACACTGTCGAGGAATTGCTCGTGGATACGGATGCTCCTCAACCTAGCCACCTCCTCCTGTAGCTCTCTCACCTGCTGCCTGAGAGATTTCACCAGCAGGCACCTTTCACATTGGATGGTCCCCCCAGCCTGGATATCCGTAAGTGGAAATTGCAAGTTACAGTCTTTGCAAAACCACACCAGGATCTGGGTAGAGGCATCCATGCTTAGGCACTCTGTCTGGCTACAGGCACAGGTGGAGGAGACAGTAGCAGTGCTGGCACAGGTGTTGCGGGTCTTCCTAACCATCGTAAGCCTCCCTCTGTCAAACTCCCGTCTGCAGCCCCCTGTCAGCTGAAAGGGTTGTTTAAGCAAACAGTTAGAATGTAGTTGCTTTATAGGTATTAAGGGGAATCAAGAGAAAACAGATGGAACCGGCAAGGGACCCTCGCCCCCTTCCTGCTCCCCTTCCAAACTCCCTTGCGAAACTCCCTGTTAGCAGCCCCTGGTCGCTTGTGCGCTGCTTTATAAAGCCCTGGCCTGTATGAATGCCCCGCCCACTGATTAAGGCTCAGCCACTTACCAGACGCTTCTAGCTTTCAAACCTTCCTTTGAAGCTCACAGCTTCCAACTGCCAGCCACAGCACACGGTCCTTCAAACAACCAAAACAAACAAACAGACTGACAAACACAAGCTCAGCACACAGCAAGTAACCCTCAAACACAAACAAACACACACTACAGACAGTCACTTACCCCAAAAGGTTGCTGTATTGCTCCTCCTTCACCTGGAGAACTCCCTTGCGAAACTCCCTGTTAGCAGCCCCTGTTCGCAAAGCTGAAAAATAAACTGAATAAATTGACTGGTGCCCAGTGCTTCAATATATCAGTTACCGCATCTGGATACTGGCAGATCAGACAGGAAGTTAATTGTTAACCACATTTACCAGTCTACAACATGTGAACTGATTCACTCACATTCAAATACTGCTTAAAAATGAGAGCCAAAGGGGAGGATATATTTGATTAATTGGAAACTGATGCATCCAGATGATTCTTGTGTTGCTGAGTAAATGTGGTCTGATTATTGTAACCTATCCTAGCTCACCCCCTTCCTCATCTCCTGCTTATGAACCTCACATCTCATATTGTATAATATACAGACTGTAAATATGGACCAACATCAGAGTTTGGAACCTATGTTATGTAAAGCAGATCTTTTTGGGCTAAGGAGTAACTCCATTATCAGACAGCTGTAATAGACTCTTATCCCATTATGTGGACTAGCCACTAGAAGAAGACAAAGACCCACATTCTACAGGTGTGCGTTACTGAAATCTTCAAGGCAGATACTGTGTTTTTATTAGGGTCCCAACTGAGGAGAGCACTTAAATCATGTTCTTAAGTGTTTTCCTCAATTAGGGCTTAGAGCTGCTTGAAAAATGCTGAAAATCCTTCATGAAAAATTGTCAATATTTTTCACAACAATGTCAAATTTTCAAGACATTTCTATGACCTTTAGCCTTTTGAAAAAATATTCACCGCCACCACACTATGCGGAGACACTGCCACATCTATGATTATTTAGCCTAGAGAGAAGAATGAGGAGGGAGCTAATTACGAAAGGAACAATGAAAAATGATTGTATGACACTAAACTGGGAGGATGACACTAAGCTGGGGAGAGAGGTAGATATGCTGGAGGGTAGGGATAGGATCCAGAGTGACCTAGACAAATTGGAGGATTGGGCCAAAATAAATCTGATGAAGTTCAACCAGGGCAAGATCAGAGTCCTGCACGTAGGAAGAAAGAATCCCATGCACTGTTATAGGCTGGGAACCGAATGGCTAAGCGGCTGTTCTGCAGAAAAGGACCTGGGATTACAGTGGATGAGAAGCTGGATATGAGTCAACAGTGTGCCCTCGATGCCAAGAAGGCTAACGGCATATTGGGCTGCATTAGTAGGAGCATTGCCAGCTGATTGAAGGAAGTGATTATTCCCCTCTCTTCGGCATTGGTGAGGCCACATCTGGAGTATTGCGTCCAGTTTTGGGCTCCCCACTACAGAAAGGATGTGGACAAATTGGAGAGTTTTTAAGGCCCAGCTTGACAAAGCCCTGGCTGGGATGATTTAGTTGGGTTGGTCCTGCTTTGAGCAGGGGGTTGGACTAGATGATGTCCTGAGGTCTCTTCCTGATAGTCTATGATTCTATGACACTGCCGTTTCCTACAAGCAACAGGATTCTCAATTAAATTAAGCCCTGATATTAAAACAAAGCAAAAGTGTTATTTTACCTAGGAGTGGGGCAGCCCTGAGGAGGTGGAAAAGCTCCCTAGCTGTAATTCAGTGCCATCCAGGAATAAGTTCTGGCAAAGCCTCTTACACTTCATCATTGAGCAATTTCTATTTTAGGTACAAAGCTGTTACATTGAGGCCTGTCATTCTATTTACTGTGCAGACAAATGCTGATTTATTGCTGTGGACTAGCCTGCAAGTCGTTGTTTACTGTGATATCTGCTTTCCAGATAACAGGATAAATTGGATAAATGGGGGTTGTTCTTTACTTGAAGAAAGCCTTGTCAGTACACATGCATTATTGCTGTGATTAGCTGAGGGACTCATATTCATTTTTCATGCTTTTCTCATTCTACACTTCCTTTAATTCTCTCCTAAAAGCCCATCTGTTTAATGTGCTTGTAATGCCCTCTGATCAATAGTTTTCATTCCAAGGCTGCTGGGAGGGATTCTGTGGGGAGCAGGGAAAGCTGCTGCAGCATGGAAGCTGTGGAGACTGAAGGGGAAGAGGGGACACTGGTGTTTGGGGCAGACAAGAGATTGGTGCTGCCTGAAGATGCTGAGAGTCTGTGGGAAAAAGGAAAAGTCTGATACACTCTGGGTGATGTGGGGTGAAGTGAAGCATCAAAGTGGGGAGGGATAGCTCAGTGGTTTGAGCATTGGCCTGCTAAACCCCAGGTTGTGAGTTGGATCCCTGAGGGGGCCACTTAGGGGTCTAGGGCAAAATCAGTACTTGGTCCTGCTAGTGAAAGCAGCGGGCTGGACTCGATGACCTTCTAAGGTCCCTTCCAGTTTTAGGAGATGGGATATTTCCATTAATTTATTTATTTATTTTTGGGGAGAGGGAAAACTGCTGCCACCTGGGAGCAACTGTACAGGGAGAGGGATTGTAGGGTTACAAATATTTATTACTGAGTGTAATGCTTACTACACAATCAGTGCCATGGACTACTCACAGCAGTGAGCACTACCTACTCTCAGTAGTAAGGGTTTGCAGGATTAGGCCCTTAGTTCCGAACTACTAGGAGATAAGCAAAGGTTTAGGGTTTTGCTTTAAGTTTGTGTTTTACCCATGGTTTGGAATGAGATTGTATCCCAGCTTGTATGGTGGAGGAGTGTCGTCTAATGGTGTTTGCTTCTCAAATTCCCGGAGTGTCGTTTTCATTTTGGTGGAAGGAGGGAGGGTATGTTTTATTTCACAGACAGCTGGAATCCTTTTGAAGGCTTTCTTTTATAATTGGAGCATTTCCTGGGGACACTGACAGCTCAAAAGCAGTTCTTGTACCTGTTTGCTGACAGCACAAACAGATTGGTTCTCTTGGCAGCTGTCACCAATCCTGGAGCAAGTTTTTTGAGCTGGATGAGACTTTAGAGACTGCTTTCCCTGTTTCCTCAGTCTAATAGGCTGATCCTGCAGAATCTACAGAAAGAGCAGGCCTAAGCTTTGTGGGGGTTATTACTGGGAAATGCTTCAAAGTATTTATTGTGATGAAAGTCTGATCAGCAAGCTGGATTCTATATGCTGGAGGATGTAAGGCTTCTGGTGAAAGCCACAACTTCTGAGGCACAACAATGGAACAGTCAGTCAGTTTTAACTTGCAAAAGAGGCAAGAATTAATCTAATATGACTGCATGTCCAATGAGAACTCATTTCCTCTTTCATCCCAATCTGGGATTGTTTATACTGTGGATATTTGTACAGACTTAATTAAACACCCTTCTATCTGATGCTCTTTAGCAAAGAACATAGTTTGCAGGCGTTGCTTGAAATGAACTGAGGAATGTTGGAGTCCTGGACCCTGAGTAAAGTCTTTCATTTCAATTAGAGATTGTGCCTAATGTTTGGCTAATTTGTTAAATGTCTGGTTTATTTGCCGACTTGAGCTCATCAGTGTAAATATTTGCCCTCTCTTGTCACATTCATTAAATCTTTCATGTTTGATTTGGAAATGAAACGAGGTAATTCGTGTGTGTGTGCTGCAATTTATATTTATTTGTGCAGGATCAAATTCGCCTAACCACTGGTTAATTTCATGTTTGTTAAGCCAGTCTGCTGCCTGGCGGATTTGAGCTGCTGAGAATAGTGTGGTTTGAAGATTGTCATCAACCAAAGCAAATCAAGAAACCAAACTGGAAACCAATCTCATATTTTAATTTCATCATATTAGCATCCTAGGTGTGGGTGTTTTGGCATGAACACAAGTGGCTCAGTCTTCCCATTTTTAAACAGAATTTAGTGAAGGCCTCTAGACCCTGTTGAGGTAATTGTACTGTCTCCATATTACCACAACTGGAAATGTTCCAAAAGATCAGTTCAATGAACTAAGCCTGAAACCATCCACCCTCCCTTCTTTCTTACACTATTCTTAGGGTAGGTTTACACTTACCTCCGGGTCCAGCGGTAAGCAATCGATTTTCTGGGATCGATCCCGGAAGTGCTCGCCGTCAACGCCGGTACTCCAGCTCGGCGAGAGGAGTACGCAACATCGACGGGGAGCCTGCCTGCCACGTCTGGACCCGCGGTAAGTTCGAACTAAGGTACTTCGAATTCAGCTATGTTATTAACGTTATTAACGTAGCTGAATTTGCGTACCTTAGTTCGAAGTGGGGGGTTAGTGTGAACCAGGCCTTAATCAGGATTATTTTCTAGCTCTTTGTGAAACTCAGCATAGGGCAGAACTCTGAAATTCAAGCCAGCACAAATCCTAGGCCTCTGAGTAGCTCATGTTTTGTGCTCATTTTCCATGCAGGAGATAACCCCTTGCTCAGTAATATAGCGGACATGCTGGTGACAATTACCATTAAAAGCTGCTTAACATTGCCATCCCAAGCAGCAACTTTCAGCTGCTGGTAGCTTTCCAAAGCTTTCACCTCTCAGGCCCAGGTTTGACGTGTCTTGCATTTGCCCAGAGATTAATGTTCCATGAACTAACTTGTGACTTGATTACCATGTGTCCACATAAAGGAGTGAGGGGGGAAATAAGGTTTCCTCTTCGGCGCCTCTGCTGGCTACCTGAACCTGGGGTCCAGGTGTGTCAGAGGAAGCGGGGATTGTGCTCCAGTTGGAAGTCTTGCTGAAATTTGAAAAGATATTTGTCTTTAAAAAGAGAAATGTTTTCATAAGCTATATTGGCCTGTTTGGCAGTCTAAAGCAAAGGACGAAACATTCTGAATTTAAAAGAGTTTCACATTTTGAAAGTTTGAAAAATAAAAATGGGGGGGAATCCAAACACATGTTTGATTCCCTTATCCCCCTCCCCCCATTTCCCCCACCATCTCTAGTTCCAACTTAATCCTCATCCCTGGCCAGCTGCTCTGGATGGATGGACAGGAAATGGGTAGAACTCGAGCTACAAACTCCTCCTCCTTGCCGCTCAGTGCCGCTGAGGTGTTGTAGAGTGTGAGGAAGTTGTACTTTACTGCAGGTGTAGTGCCCTCTGGTGCAAGGGATGGAGTACTGCCTCAGGAATGGCTCTGAGCCATACTGCCTCTGATGGCTACTCCCAGGGTGGAGTAGTTTATGCACCTTCCTCAGGTCTATCCTAAGATCAGAATCAAGCCCTGTACATGTGTTTTGTATTATAAGAAAACTCCACTTCCTAAAATGAGTAGAGAATTGATTGAATGTGTTTGGCTTGGTCCAGTTTGGATGGCGTGTGGAGGCAGGGCAGTAATCCAGTCCAGTATGGGCCCCATTCCCAGTCCTGCCTCCCCTGCACTGGGTTCCAAGTAGTTGTGTGACAGTGGGAAGTCGGGGGAGATTGCGGCAGTAATAAAGGCACTAGCAGTGAAGATTGCATGAAAGAGTCCATTTTAGGGTCTGATTCTGATATGAGGCTCCTGATTTGGAGGGCACAGTTTTTTCAATTCATAAAATTAGCTGCTAAACTGCCCACTTGGCAAGTGCAAGAACAGATTATGGGCGCAATTATTGGCAGGTGGCAAACTGCACCATTGCAAACTGACTAGCAGCTTCAAAGGCTGTAGATAGATCAGGAAGACTCAGGCTAGAGCAGCGCCTCTGTGGTTTAGCTTGGAGGAGGGCAGATGTGACCTGCTGCAGGATAACTGTGAGACAGTGGGAAGGACAGAAGCCAAATTAAAGAGAGGTACCTGACTTCATGTCTCCTGAGCTCCCAACCCCATACTGTCACCACCAGAAGCAGAGTGGAAGAGCTTCCAAAATGTTGGCCAGCCAGAAAGCTCCCAGTCACAAACAAGAGATTATAACAGTCACATCAAAGCTGCATTTTTTGTTCCTTTTGATAATCATTTAACTGCCCCCCCCTCCAGTTTAATTCTTAGCAAAACCTTTGCTGTTCCTACTTTGACTGTTTCATTAATCAGACCAGTTTTCTGGTCCAAGAAGCTTTATTTAGAATGGGTTAGTGGGGGCTGAAGGGCAGGATTTTCCTTATTTGGAAAAAAGGCATGGTAACACTTCATAATACTAAAATTTCCCATAAAATGTTTAAAAGGGGTATTTATCGCCTCTTCCCCCTGCATGCCTCAGTAGTCATTTCCAAGGGAACATATGGCTGCAATGGAGGAAAGCACCATTTCCTACACGTAGCTGGTGCATTTGCTGCACTGGAGGAGATAGTGCATCTCTGCTTCCTAAATAAGAAATGTGGACGAAGGTGTTAATAAGGTGAAATTTACAAAGGCAGTGGCTTCAGATGTTTTAAAATCAGTACAACTGTTTTTAACTATTTTATTTTAGGAGTAAGTGAAATGATGCAGACTTTCAACTTTGCTTCCTAGGAAGACTAAAGACAAAGCATGAGAAGGGTTTGCTGGGCTCCAGTAAACTTCACAACTGGAAACCAGGACAGAACTGAAATCAGAGATCTCAGCCCCACCCCACCCCCTCATTGCATATACATGCTTACAGTGAGGCATGTACAATACATATAGTGTCTCATTTTCTTTCGCTCTCTGCCTACTGTGATGCAGCATTTGGAGCCAGCAACCTGATTTTGTCTTTATGCCCTTCACATAAAAGGTTTGTGATTCGTCTGATCTTTCTGCAGTCTGCCTCAATTTCATGAGTAGCAGAATTTTTTTACCTGTATCTTTGAAGAGGTTCTAAAAGAGAATCTCCTAATTTGGGGACACGGGGATGGGGGAAGGGGGAGGAAGGGAGTCAACACGGTGTATCTGAGCAGTAGTAATCATAGATTCATGGTTGAAAAGGACCATTATGATCATTTAGCCTGACCTGCATATCACAGGCCAGAGAATGCATATTCCTTTTTATCCTCAGTGCATTTCCTCATTAGAATGTTTTAATTTTAATTCAGTCCCTGATCTCTTCCAGTTGTCCACTGCTCTCAAGGAGCAGTTAGCGTATGGCATCTTTCACTCTTTCTGTGGGGACATTCACCTTGGGTGCTTAGACAGCAGTTGTCCCTAACATGCCAGCTATTAGTACTTTTCAGCATTATATGCTTATGCCCTCCAGGAATTAGCTCTAGCCAAGCCCTTTATACTTGGCTATTGCAGTGTGGAAATCCTTTCTAGGAGGACAGGGAACAGATCTATGGACTCCCATATTCCATGGGTCAGATCCCACAGAAGAATAGCAGTTGTCATGACTAGAACTGGTTGAAAACAAAACCCAGTTCACAAACCATTTTATAATTCTTTTAGTTTCAATGGGCTCAGAATAGATCCCTTTCCTTTTTTAGCACATGTACCTATTGGGTTCCGGGAAGTGGGCGGGCGTAAGCCCGCCCACTGCTAAAGGATCTCCCCCCAGCCTAAGGGGAGGATCCACAGGACCTGGAACTCAAATAATTACAGGGGACAACTAATGTAAAAACAGGGACAGGAGTGTGGTCAAAGGGTCAAAAGAAGAGAACCAGACGGGGACACCGAGCAGAGAACCCCGGACAGCGCCCACTGCTCCTCAAAGGCGTCAAGGGAGCCAGTGGACGCCGTCCAGAGGAACTCTGCCCGGATACGTGAACGGACAGAGGATCGGAAACAGGCCCCACAGTCACAGGAACCTCCATCGGCCAACCTCCTCTCCCTGGTTTTATAGATGGCCTGTTTAGCCAGTGCCAAGAGGAAGTTGACCAGGAGGTCCCGCGACTTTGTGGGGCCACAGATAGGGAGTGCATAAATGAGAAGGTGAGGGGAAAAGTGTAACCAAAAACGTAACATAATATCAGTGAGGAGCCGGTGTAGGGGCTGCAACCTGGTACACTCTAAGTAAACATGAGCCAGGGTCTCCCTCACGCCGCAGAAAAGACAGGTGTCCGGGACAGGGGTAAACCGCGCCAAGTACACGCCCGTGCTCACGGCCCCATGAAGGAGCCGCCAGCTGATATCCCCGGCGGGCCTCGGGACCAGAGTGGAATAGAGGCTGGCCCACCGGGGCTTCTCACCCTCGACAGGTGGCAGGAGGTCCCGCCACTTTGTATCGGGGCGGGACACGAGGGTGAGGAAGTGAAGAGTGTGCAGCACGAGCGTGTATAGATGTTTCCTTGGCGCGGTCAGGAAACGAACCGGCTGCAAGTCATGCAGCCGGCTCACGGAAAAGGGGCGGGGGGGCCGGTTGGGTCCACGGGGCAGGGGCCCGATGAAAAGGTCCGGAGGGCCAGGGGTGGAGGGTGGGCGGGGGGTGCCCTCGTGCAGGATCTGGTCGAGGCAAACCCGAGCAGCGGGCGGCAAAGCAGCCCTCACTTCCTGAAGTATGCGCTGGGGAGTACAAGGCCTGGAGAGCCCCATGCGCCGAGCGAGCGTCAGGGGATCCAGCCAGTCTCCCCGGTCATAGTCCAGGAGGTCTCCGACTCTAGTGACTTCTGCCAGGACCAACCTTTGGCGCACCGCGGGGGACTCCGCCACCTGCACACGGAGCTGGGGATTGTGTAGCAGGGGCTCCGCGAGAAGATCTACCCCCCCGGTGGCCGCCACGGACCTGGTCGCTGAGAACAGTTTCCAGGTCCGGAGGAGGTCCTGGTAGAATACCGGCAGCCCGGAGAGGTCTCGCGGAAGACCTCTCGGGTCGAGATAAAAGAGCTGCCGGTCGTATCGGAGCCCTCGGAAGCGGCGCAGGAAGGCGTGCGCCAATACGCTCCACGCCGGATTACCTGCACCATAAAGGAGCCTGGAGGCGGAAGACATGGACCTGAGTGTGGAGGCACTTCAGGCCCTGCCCTCCCTCCTCCAGGGGCAGATGGAGGACCCCTGCAGAGACCCAGTGCAGTCCTGGCCAAAAGAACTCCAGAATCACCCTCCGGAGGTCGGCCAGGAAGCCCGGGGCCGGGACCAGGGTGTTGAGACGGTACCAGAGCATGGACAGGACTAGTTGATTGAGTACCAGTGCCCTCCCGCGAAGGGAGAGGCACCGGAGTAGTCCTGTCCATTTCCGGAGTTGCTCCGTCACCCTGCCCTGTAAACGTTGCCAGTTCTCCGGCGGGGACGGATGCGTGGCAGAAAGGTAAACGCCGAGATAGAGCAGCGGACCTGCGCTCCACCGGATGGCCTGAAGCGCGGGTGGGAGGGAGCTCGCCTGCCACCCAGCGCCTACCACCAGGCCAGAGCTCTTGACCCAGTTGACCCGGGCGGAGGAGGCCGCCGAGTACACGGTCTGGCAAGCCTCCACCCGCACCAAGTCGCCTGGGTCCTGGACCACGAGGAGCACATCGTCGGCATACGCCGACAGGACCAGCCGCAGCTCCGGTTCCCGAAGCACCAACCCCGTCAACCTCTTGCGGAGGAGACAGAGGAAGGGCTCGATCGCCAGAGCGTACAGCTGGCCCGAGAGGGGGCACCCCTGCCGTACTCCCCGCCCGAAGCTGATCGGCTCGGTCAGGGTCCAGTTGAGCTTGACCAGACACTCTGCGGAGGCGTACAGCACCTGGAGAAAACCCACAAACTGGGGTCCGAAGCCTAACGCCTGCAGAGTGCCCAGGAGATACCCGTGGTCCACCCTGTCGAACGCCTTCTCCTGATCCAGGGACAGGAGGGCGAACGACAGACCATCCCTACACCCAAGTTCCAGAAGATCCCGGACCAAGTAGAGGTTATCAAAAATGCTACGGCCCGGGACGGTGTAGGTCTGGTCTGGGTGGATCACGTCCTCCAGCACGGACCCCAGCCGCAGCGAGATGGCCTTGGCTACGATTTTGTAGTCCGTGCTGAGGAGCGAGACGGGACGCCAATTCCGTAAGTCACGGAGGTCCCCCTTCTTCGGCAATAAGGTGAGCACGGCTCGCCTGCACGAAAGAGGGAGGACCCCGCTCCGCAAGGCCTCGGCCCAGATGGTGACTAGGTCCGGGCCGAGGACGTCCCAGAACACGCGGTAGAACTCCACGGTCAGCCCGTCCATGCCCGGAGATTTATTGGTGGGCATGCGGCGGAGGGCTTCCGAGAACTCGGCCAGAGAGAGAGGCGACTCCAGCCGGTCCCGGTCGCCCGCGCTGACCGTTGGGAGTCCGTCCCAGAGCACTCTGCAAGCGGTAGGGTCGGTCGGATCCGGGGAGAAAAGGTGTGCGTAGAAGGCCCTGGCCCTCTGGCACATCTCCACCGGATCCGTAAGGGGGGTGCCGTCCTCCGCTAGAAGGCAGGTGACGTGCTTCTTGGCCCCCCTCCTTTTCTCCAGGGCGTAGAAGAAGCGGGAGCCGCGATCCATCTCCCGAAGGAGGCGGATGCGGGATCGAACAAAAGCACCCCGGGCCCGATGATCGTCGAGGGCCCGGAGCTCCTCCCGCTTCTCCCGGCACGCTCCGCAAAGGGATGGATCCTCAGGGCTGGCGGCCAGACGCCTCTCTAGCTCCAAGACCTCCCGTTCCAACTTCTCTATCACCGCATCCCTCCGTCGGCTGGCGCCCCGGGTGTAATCACGGCAGAAGAGCCGGGCGCGCACCTTTCCTAGGTCCCACCATCGCCGCGCCGAGGGAAAGGCACGCCGCTGCCCTCGCCAGACCAGCCAGAACTCCCGGAAGGACGCCACGAAGCCCACATCCTCCAACAAGCTATTGTTAAAGTGCCAATAGGCCGGCCCCGGCCTCTCCCCACATAGAGAGGCCGTCACGGTGACTAAATGGTGATCAGAAAAGGGGGCCGGCCGCACATCGGAGGAGTGGGCCCGTGAGAGATGGAGACGTGACAAGTAAATGCGGTCCAACCGGGAGTGGCACGACCGATGGACTTCCACCCGGACATAGGTGAACGTGGAGACGTCGTCCGGGTGGTGGTCGCGCCAGACGTCCACCAGGGAATGACGTTCTACAATCTCCCGGAGGACGTCCGCTGCAGCCGGGCACTGCTCGGTCCCCGAGCGGTCCCGCTCCTCGAGGGTAGCGTTGAAGTCCCCGCCCAGAACCAAGCACTCACGAGGATCCAAGGAGCCGAGGAAGGCGGATGCCTGCTGATAGAAAGGCAGCCGCTCCGGGCCCGATGTCGGGGCATAGACGTTGACAAGATTGACCACAAGCCCCTCCATACGGACCCGGAGGTGCAGCAGGCGGCCCGGCACAACCTCGGCAACCCCCAGCACCTCGGGCCGTAGGTCGGGAGAGAACAGGGTAGCCACTCCAGCCGTACGAGCTGTGAGATGGCTAATATAGACCTTGTCCCCCCACTCCAGCCGCCAGCTGTCTTCGGCGGCCGGATCCGTGTGGGTCTCCTGCAGGAAAACCACAGAGTACCCCCCTTCCCGAAGGAAGGAGAGCACCTGGCACCTGCGGAGACCCACCCTACAGCCCCGGGTGTTCAATGTTGCAAAAGAGATAGGTGGCATGAGGAGGGCTGGGGGGGATCCTCGCTGGCAGGGACGCTCGCGGCCCCCATTGGGCCGCGCAGCAAACCGTGACCCACCCCGAAGGTGAGCAAGGAGTCACGGAAGCTGCGGACCCGCTGGTAAGCCGCAGCGCCCTGCTTCCCGGTCCTTTTACCCTCCCCCATGAGGGCCCTCGCGGCCCGGAGGATCTGGTGGAAATCCCCCCATCGCTGGAGAGCGAGCGGCACCTTATTGCGGGAGCCACGCACATCTTCTAAAAACTCCCGCAGCTCTTCTCGCAGCATATGGGGGGGTGGGGTCACTGGCTGCAGATCATCCCCCGTTGGGGCCCCTGGCTCGGCCCCGTGGCCCACTGAGACGGGCAGGCAAGGGGCGGACCCTCGACGTGGCGCCCGATGGCCCAGTGCCACACGGTCCGCCTCAGACCCCGGCTTAATGGGGGGCGGCGGCGGCGGGAGAAGAGCAGCCCCTAGTGGGTCGGGACTGGGGAACACAAAGGCCGCTCCCTGGGGGTCACCCTCTGGGAAAGAGAAAGAGACATCCCCAGAGGCGGCAATGGCATCGTGGGAGGTGGAGGGGACAGGGCTGGGGTCAGGAGTAGGGGTAGGGCCGGGGGCAGGAGTAGGGTCGGGAAGAGGGACAGAGGCGGGATCCTGGGCCCCAGGAGCTGGACAGCTGGAAGGTAGCTCCTCTCGGTCGGGCCCAGGGGTCTGAGGGTTAGGGAGGGGGTCCCCAGGGATGCCGGGCTCAGGCTCTACGGCAGATGGAACAGCCACGGCAGCAGGTGGTGAACAATCTGCAATGGGGCCCCCACTCGGGAAGGAACTCGGTTGCCCCACACCAACAAGGGATACCCCTGGTAACTCGAGTCCCGGCCGCGAGGCACCGGCCGTCGCCTGAAGAGGCTCGGCGGCCGTCAGCGATGTGTCACCCGCAGCCGGGCAGGGCAAGGAGTCCAGGGGTTCCTCGAAGGCAGGAGCAGCGGTCAGGGGAACAGGAGATGCAGAAGGGGGGGTTGAGGTGAGAGCGGCTAGATCAAGGCCCGCTGGCAGAGGGTCGTCCTCCCCCTGGGTGACCGGGGTCAGACCCAGGGCCTCGATCTCCTCATAGATAGAGGGCAGTTCACCTCCCACCACCCCGGGATCATCCCCGCTAACACCCGAGGCGACGCTTGCCTCGAGCATCGCAGAGGGTATAGGTGGTAAGGGGGTAGGAGGGGCCGCAACGTGGGCCTCCGCGAGGAAGGACCACGGAGAATGGATGGCGGCATCCTCCGGTGCTGCCACAGCTTCCCCAACCGGCAACGGTAGATGTAATGCACCCGCGGGCAAAGCGGAAGGCTCAGCAGCGGAGCCCCCCTTCCTGGTTTTCCGGGGGGCCTCCGCACCGGATGGCAGGAGTGGAGCTCGAGCCTTCCGCTTGCCCCGCTTTCCCTGTACTAGGGTCCAGCCCTCCATGGCATCGTCTGCGGGCTGGGTGACAGGGATTGGGTCGGGGGGCAGAGATGACGGCTTGAGGACCTGAGGAGGTAACAATGGGGCAGTAGGAGGGGGGGCAGAATCCCCCTGGGGAGGGCCCTCTCTCGCGCCCGGCAATACCCCCACCGCACCCTCCTCTACAGGCCCCGCCACAGTGCACATAGCAGAGACGGGGCTCTCTCGCTCATCTGGGCATGGTGGGGGAGATACCCCTTGAGCCTGAGCGGGAGCAGTGGTGGTCCGAGAAGGAGGAGGGGCGGCTCCGGGTGCCGGGCAACTAGGAGCGCCAGCAATGGTGGGGCTGGCACTCTGCCGGGACTCGGGGGTCCCGGACGCTCCTCCGTGCCGGGCCAAGGGGCAGTCCCTCCGGACGTGCCCTATCGCCCGGCAGAGGTAGCACCGGGCCTCCCCCGTAGAATAGTACACCCGGCAATGGGTCCCCCGATAGGGGACCAAGAAAGACCCCTCAAGCGCCTCTCCAGCACGTGCCGTCGGCGGCAGTTGAAGCTGCACGTGCCGGCGGAACGAGAGGACGTGACGGAGGGCGGGGTCCTTGCATCCTAGCGAGAGAGGGCGAACGATGGAAATAGGTTTCCCTAGGGTGGAAAGGGCGGGCAGCAGGGCGACATTGGGAAGGTAAGGAGGAACAGAGGTAAGGACCACACGGACACCCAGGTCCTCTAGCGGCTCCAGGGGGACGAATACGCCCCCCACCACCAGGCCCTTCTCCACCGCCTCTTGGGCGGCGGCCTCCGAGGCAAGGAAAAAGACAACCTTGCCATACATTTTGGAGGCCGCCACGATGGCCGTGGGCCCCACCACCCTCGCCAACGCCCGCACGTAGGTCTCCACGTGTGGCGAGGCGGGCACCTGGAGGCAACGGATGCCATGCCTCCTAGTCAAGGTGGGGAAGGGGCCCAGGCCACTATAGTTGGAAGCGGAGGCGGTGGATGGGCGAGATGGCATACCGGTGGCCGCTGCCACCTGGGCATACGCCCTAGGGGCTGGGGGAGGGGCACCGCAGAGCTGGTGGAGGGAGCAGTGGGAAGGATTGTTGCGGCCGGTGGCAGGGCCGCAGCAGTGGAGGCAGCCCCTGCCATGGAGGGCCCAGTCTTTTTAGCGGGGCTCTTTCCCTTTTTCTTGCCCTGGCCTTTCCTGCCGGCTGGGGCAGCTCCCCCATAATTGGAGGGAGCTAGGGACGTGGCAGCAGCGGAGGTCACCCCGTCGCCTGCCGCTGCCAATGCCGCAGTGGTGGCAGGTGGTTCGGCAGCGGAGGTTGAGGTAGAGGCTAAGGGAACAGGCGGGGGAGGGGTGGCGGGGCCTACTTGGGGGGGCTCGCCTGCCGTGTTCCCCTCCATATTGAGCAGGGAGGGAGGGAAAAACACACTGGAGAAAAAAAAAAAGGGGGGGGGGGTGGCTAAAGGAAAGGCAGGTCAACCACTCCTCCTCGCTAGGCTGCAGGCAGGGGAGGAGGGCACCGAAACGCAGGGAGATGCGGGAGTATCAAGGGCTGAGGGGGGACAGTCACCGACACCGGCTCCTCTAGTTACACTAAGGGAGGGAAGATCACAATAACAGAAGGGGGTGCAGTGATTAACCAAAATGTGATAGGGGGCACAAGCGCACGGGAGGGGGCGTGGGCACACGAGGGGAGGGGTCAATCAGGGCAAGGGGGGCGCAAGGGAGCAACGAGGCTGGGAATGGGGCAGAGGAACCAAAGGGCTAACCGCAGGGCTGGGGTGGGACAACGAAACCAAACTACAGAGGGAAAGGGGCGGGGCAGGCAAACAAACTGAAGCTGGGGAAGGGCAAAAGGCTACAGAGGGCAAAGGGGGTAGGCAGCAAAGGGCAAAGCTGGGGGGCCTGTTGCAAAAGGGGAAGGGGTCAGTGCAAGGGGGGGTAGGTGCGCCCACGAGCACTTGCGAAAAGTCAATGTGCGGGCCGCCTGCCCGCCGCTGCAGGCCCAAACGCTGTCAGTAGGGCGTGGCAGGCCAGGAGAGCAGCAGAGTCCCAGAGGCAGGAGCGGAGACAGATGGAAAATGGGCTGTGGGGTTGGTGGTGGGGGCAACGGTGGTGGTGGTGGGGGTTTGGGGGGGGGGGACACAGATGGACCAGGGGGCAGGCTCCACGCCACACCCCCTGTGTCCCCACAAACACAGTCTAGACCCCCACCACTAGAGCACAGTTCGAAAATTACTCAGTCCAAAACAGCCCCCTCCACAATGGTCTCCAGAGTCTCAAGCGCTCCCCCAGCAGCCGATGGACCGCGCAGTCCTCTTCCTCCACCTCCAGGCTCCAGCAGCTCCCCAGGACACGCACAGCACCGGCGGCAGCAGCAGTAGTAGCTCCGGCAACCCTGGCAGCCAGGCAGGAAGGACCTCCCCACAGGTGGTAGTGCTGATGGTGAAGGTGGGGGGGTCTTAGCTTCTCCCTCCAAAGATGGTGGGGAGGGGGGGCTGGCCGGCAAGGCCCCCCCACCCCTGACTCAGCAGCAGTGGTAGCAGCAACAGCAGCAGCAGTCTAGGAAGGGAGCTCTAGCCAGCAGCAGCAGCCCAGGGAGTAAGGGAGAGCTCCAACTAGCAGGGCAGGTGGAAAGGAGAAGGAGAAGGAGGGAGAGCTCCAGCCAGGAGGGCAGCTACAGAGGACACTGAGCACGCTCTGTAGAGGGGTGGACACCCGCTCCTGCTGGCAGGGCTTGAAAGCAGTCCTGCAGAGGGCTGCAGCTCTAAAAGCTGGGCCGACTGGGGAAGCGGCCACAGCTGGGCCATGCCCCCATCAGGCCACAGCTGGCCTGTATAAAAAGGCTGGGAGGCAGAGGCCAAATAGTCTCTCTCTGCCTTCAGAGGGAGAAGGGCTTGGCTGCAGGGAGACAGAGTACCTGAGTGGAGCAGGACTTGGGACAGGCTGAGGAGCTGGGGTGCTCCAGCCTGGAAAGCCCCAGGCTTTGGCCTAGTAGAAGGCTAAGGAGTACTGAGGATTGCAGAGGGCAGCCCAGGGGTAGGCCAAGGTAGAAGGTCCAAACCCAACATTGCCTGTGATGAGTGGCCTATACTGCAGCCTGCCCCAGGGAGCAGGGCTAGTTGGTGACTGGCAGTGGCCTTATTCTGAGGTGAAGTAGGGATAGTGGGTGGGGGTTCCTCAGGGAGGGGAGACCTTAAGACTGTGGGGTTACTGCCAGGGGGCAGCACCCCAGATAAAAGGGCATTAGGGTCCAGGGAGGGACATGGGGGGCCAGAGGACAGGTGGATCACTGGCCTGCAGAGAGCGCTCCAAGGCTGTAAGAGCTAATTCCCTGAGACGATCAGCAGGAGGTGCCGCAGGGGTGAGTCTGCTCCTCTACAGCACACTTTGATACATATTTTTATATTAAAACATCACTTTTGGTAAGTGAAAATGGTCTAACCATTTTTGACTTTATAATTATCAAGATAAAGGCATATTTGTCAAGAAAAATGTCCAACAATGTTGGTGATTTCTTTTCCTTCACACACTCAAAATTGTTTTTGAAGGCATGCAATTTTTTTGGATGAGAAATCTTTTTGCCTCAAAAACTGGGACTAGTTCCACTCATGACGGCCAAGGTCTCCAACTTAGCTCCCCTCTTCCTTTCTCGCCCCCCCCCCCCTTGCAGGAAGCTGAAGACTGACTTGCTTTCTCCACCCATGTAAATCAAAAGTCATTACTTCACACAAATGACTGTGTAATGTCCTGTAGTACGATGCCCTAGTGCTAAACTTTCTTTTTTGCTCTAACCATTTCTAAATAAAAGGACTGTAACCTTTGGTTTCTCTTACTTGCAAAGTATCTCTGCAGAGATGCATTTGCTACAGCATGTACCATAACCAGTACATAAAGCTGGTGTCTCATTTTCCTTTGGTAGTAACATATGACCCTTCACTGATTGCACACATGAATATGGACATTAAGAATTGGCTAGTATCATGGGGAATAGAGTTTAATCATTATATTCTCCCATCAGCGTCTTCACATCTAGACTTTGTCAGTGGTCTTTGACTTCTTGCTATTTCTTGGAAATTCCTGGGAAATTTTCCATTGTCTGCAGTAGCAGCAGGATGGAGCACCTAGATTTGCCCCTCCCTTTAAAAATATATATTCTGGGAGGACTTGGGGTTTTGTGTGTTGACAGATGTTTGGCTGCATGTGTGTGTGCCCTCTGTGTGCTGCCCCAGCCCTGCGCAGATTGCTCAAGGTCTGCCATGAAAGCTAACTGCCCAATGACCACAAGATCTGTTAAGGAACAAAGGCACCCAATCAGGTTTATTGTTGACGAAGCATGGTATTAGTATCCCACAGACTCTACCTGACCACTAATACATGTATGCCCATAACACTGGACCAGCACAATAAATGGCAGGACATTCTGTTCCTCTCTAGGCTAGACAATGATACTTCCTCTAAGATACATATTTATACTCCATACAAACAAGTTAGTACTGCCCCCTGACGTGGCTAGTTATCACCCACCACCTTGTACATGTTGGTTTGATTAAAACATTTTTATTATGGACTGTTATTTTGACCTTATTTTTTACGGACGGTGAGTGTGTTCGTGTTATCCTTGGGAAATGTTTTTGTACCATCCTTAATATCAAAATGTGTTTAAGTATTCTGTAACTAGCACTACTTAGAAATATGTATTTTTGCAATATTAACCTTGTTCTTTCCAAATTCTATAAGCAGGTCCTGCCTCATACCAAGCCTCCAATACAAAGGCTTATGTCTCAGGCTGTCTTCCTACTACAGTTTCTTTGTTTTTTAATCACCTTCCTCTGAAGCAGGAGGAATGGCCATGGCTGGAGATGGGACACGGGACAGACTGGGCCAGGGCTCTGAGGTGATAACAAGCATTCTCTCTATCAGGTGCTTGGCTGGCTGGTTCTTGCATACATGCTCAGGGTCTGAGTGAAGACCACATGTGGAGCTGGGATGGAATTTTCCCCCAAGTCAGACTGATAGAGATCTTAGGGGCTTTTCACCTTCCTCTGCAGCATGTGGGTGCTGGTCACTTGCCAGCATTAACTGGGTCTCTCTCACTTAATCATTTTCCCTGCCATTGTGGGGGCCCCAAGCACTGCTGCACCTCAGTCTCTCCTATTCTTTGCCTGTAGAACATACTAGTCTAGTCTCCTTTGGGCTGTAATAGAATCCTAGAATCGTAGGACTGGAAGGGACCTAGAGAGAGGTTATCTACTCCAGTCCCCTGCACTTGTGGCAAGTCTAAGTATTATCTAGACCATCCCTGAGAGGTGTTTGTCCAACCTGCTCTTAAAAATCCCCAATGATGGAGATTCCACAACCTCCCTAGGCAATTTATTCCAGTGCTTAACCACCCTGACAGTTAGGAAGTTTTTCCTAATGCCCAACCTAAACCTCCCTTACTGCAATTTAAGCCCATTGAGACTTGTCCTAACCTCGGAGGTTAAGGAGAACAATTTTTCTCCCTCCTACTTGTTACAATCTTTTATGTACTTGAAAACTATTATGTCCCCTCAGTCTTCTCTTCTCCAGACTAAACAAACCCAATTTTTTTCAATCTTTCCTCATAGGTCATGTTATCTAGAGTGACTTTTAACCATTTTTGTTACTCTTCTCTGGACTTTCTCCAGTTTGTCCACATCTTTTTCTGAAATGTAGTGCCCAGAACTGGGCACAATACTCCAGTTGTGGCCTAATCAGCACGGAGTAGAGCAGAAGAATTACTTCTCGTGTCTTGCTTACAACACTCCTGCTAATACATCCCAGAATGATGTTTGCGGTTTTTTTTTTTTTTTTTTTTTTTTTTTGCAACAGTGTTACACTCTTGACTCATATTTAGCTTGTGATCCGCTATGACCCCCCAGATCCCTTTCAGCAGTACTCCTTCCTAGGCAATCATTTCCCATTTTGTATGTGTGCAACTGATTGTTCCTTCCTAAGTGGAGTACTTTGCATTTGTCCTTATTGAATTTCTTCCTGTTTACTTCAGAACATTTCTCCATTTTGTCCAGATCATTTTGAATTTTAATCCTACCCTCGAAAGCACTTGCAACCCTTGCTTGGTATCATCCACAAACTTTATAAGTGTATTCTATGTCATTATCTAAATCATAGATGAAGATATTGAACAGAACCAGACCCAGAGCTGACCCCTATGGGATCCCAGTGGATATGCCCTTATAGCTTGACTGTGAAGCACTGACAACTACTCTCTCTGGGAATAGTTTTCCAACCAGTTATGCCACCCATCTTACAGTAGCTCCATCTAAATTGTATTTCCCTAGTTTGTTTATGAGAAGATCATGCAAGACAGTATCAAGATCCTTACTAAAGTCAAGATATACCACATCTACTTCTTCCCCCCCTATTCACAAGGCTTGTTACCCTGTCAAAGAAAGTTATTAGGTTGGTTTGACATGATTTGTTCTTGACAAATCTATGCTGACTGTTACTTATCACCTTATTATCTTCTAGGTGTTTACAAATTGGTTGCTTGATTATTTGCTCCATTACTTTCCGGGTACTGAAGTTAAGATGACTGGTCTGCAATTCCCCAGGTTGTCCTTATTTCCCTTTTTATAGATTGGCACTATATTTGCCCTTTTCCAGTCCTCTGGACTCTCCCCCATCTTCCATGACTTTTCAAAGATAATTGCTAATTTATAAAACTTTGGTCTCATGTCAGTTATTGGGTTTAGTGTGCAGGTGCTGGGTAGGGCTGGTGTCCAGTGATATACAGGAGGTCAGACTAGCTTATCTTGTGCTTCCTTCTGCCTTAAACTCTGACAGCTGAGACCATCCACTAATAAGCCCCCGGCACCTTTTTGGGCAGGGCTAGAAACGCTCACGTTATGCTCTATGAAGGTTATCTTCATTTTTAAGGGTGAAATGTATTTTTTAAAGTCTATCATGACTTCATTAATCACATCAATATTTCAAGATGTTCACGGGCCCAGATTGAGCCACTACTTGGCCTAAACTTTGTAACCTCATGTCAGACTCCTCTTGGGATAACAAGCCCAGCACATATCAATTTCTTTGTTAAATTGATGAACTCATATAAGCTTGCTGTGTCCAGCGGGCATAATGTGACACTGCAAGACAGAGGTTCCTAGGGTTGTGTCTGGGACCGGAGATATTGGCTAGTGTCATTTGCTTGCAAGTAGCTGGGAGCAGCTTACATGCCAGAGGCTGTGTATGAACAGCCCAGGAGTGGGGGTTATCACAGCAGAGCAGGGTAAGGCTGGCTCCCAGAGTCAAGGAGTGGAGAGCCCAGCAGATAAACAGTCCATATAATATGGAGATATACCTATCTCATAGAACTGGAAGGTCATTGAGTCCAGCCCCCTGCCTTTACTAGCAGGACCAAGTACTGATTTTGCCTCAGCTCCCTAAGTGGCCCCCTCAAGGATTGAGCTCACAACCCTGGGTTTAGCAGGCCAATGCTCAAACCAGTGAGCTATCCCTCCCTCCACCAGAGGAGAATATCACACCTGGCAATGAAGGGATTGCAAGGCTATGGGAATGGATACAGTGAGCCATTAAGAATTGTCTTAAGTTGCTGATAGGCTTTATATATCACTTCTTGCCCTCACTCTTTCTTAAGAGGTCCCTTTCATTTGGCTTCATGGGCTCAGCTAGTGTTAACCCCTTTGGCTTTGATCAGAACCTTGGACTTTCCCAGGTGGCCCTAATTGCATGCTTGTTGTAATTGCTGTTGATTCCATGGAGATTGTGTAATGGGTTATTGAGTGTTGTCACATTTTTATTCACCATACATTGTCTCTGCCTTTCCTGTCTGCTACTGGAAGATAATCCCCAAGTGACCATTGGGGGATTGCATCCATAGAAACTATTTGATATGCAGAAGCTCCAGAAGTGCTTCCAGAATTAGCAACTACTCCAGGTTCCCCTGATCTCTTTGAAATGTGCCACTTCAAGGCCCTTCAAGAGGTTGATTTGGGAAGTAAATGGGATTCGGAGCAGGTGAAACATTAAGTAATTACAAATTATTGGAACACTTCACATTATAAGAGCCCTTCAAATAATTTTAAATTGCTCTGTGCTAATTGTGATCAGTGCTCCATTCACTTCCAAAGGCCTCTTCAGACAGACAGCAATGGTGTATTTTAGGCTCTGGTACACAGGGCTTGGTTTAAAAAAAAGTCAATTTTTTTAAGCTAAAATACTTCTGGAAATAAAGCTGAAAAAATTATTTTTCTAAACAGATGTCCCCACCCCCACACACACACCTTCATTCTACCTACAGAATTGTGCATTAAAAGCACAGCAGGCCCAAATTCTTTCTTGTTGTAAATTGGCAACACTCCATTGACTTCAGTGAAGTTGCACCAGCTTACATAAGAAATTTGCCCCCAATATAAGGGGAAAGGGAACCTTTCAGAGTTCCATGTTCCTGGTAGAATTTCAGTGGTTCTCAACCTATTTATCATTGTGGGCTGCATATGCGACCCACAATGTGTTACCTGGGCCACAGGTTGAGAACCACAGCATACCCCCTTCCAACTCCTCCTAAACCCCCTATTCCCAGCGCTTCCTGCCCAGAGACCCCTCCGCAGAGTGGGGCCAGGAGCAGAGCCCTTGGGGGCTGGGTGGGTGGCCCGCACCAGGCCAGGCGAGTGGCCTGGACCCTGCCACATGGCCTGGCAGCCTTTAGCACACAACTGGGCCACAGCTGTGTGCTAATTGGGCCACATGCAGCCCACAGGCTGTGGGTTGAGAGCTGCTGAGAGGAATGATTGGAATTTGGGTTCATGACCAAAGGCTTCATTTAGTTAACAGATTATTCACCAGTTTATACTGTAGACAGAGCCAGAAATGGCCAACTGGGTCACCCAGAGTTCCACTGGCCTTCTTCCATCAGCTGCATTAACAGCCTAATTTTCTAGACTGCTAAGAACTCAGCAGTGGTCACTTACTTCAACAGGAACTTCTGGGTGTTTAGTGCATTTGAAAGTCTGGCTCAGACTCCTGACTGAGTAGCCTAAGCCCACTGTAGTCTATGGCAGTCTATTGAGTTCACAGATATTAGGATCAAGGCCTAGGTGCCAAAATTTGGCTTTAGGAACATAACTTTAAACCTCAAGCTAAAAATGGATGACTAAACAACCTGCCCCCCCCCCTGCACCCCCTTCTCCCCCCCTCCCCCACATTCTTGAGTATTTTCTGAGCAGTTACCAGTGGTGGCTCTTTAACAATCTAGTTTCATATTCCATTGTTCCAACTACCAAGAATTGTTTCCTGATGTCTCACCTATGTTTTCCAACCTTAATTTTAGGTCACTGTCCTTGTCTTATCAATCTGAAATAATATGAATTATTCATCAGATAGGATTAGATTAACTGAATGTGTTTAGGAAATTTGTATTTATAGACAGACAATACAAAACATCCTAATCTATGGAGGCCAAAGCTTCAGTTTTTTAGATCCAGTCACAACAGGTTTATATATTGCAGAATTATCTTTGTCTTTATTTCTGATGACTATCAAACACTTATTTTAAGCTGTTTCTCTCACTCATTCGTGAAGATATTAAATCTTAAGTGTCCCTGTAATCATCCTTACAAGGTCTGTGTGTTTGACATCCAAAAGCTGACGGCACTTAAGGTCACACAGATGGTTGACACACTAGAGCTGACAGACCAGAAAGGCAAGAGGGGTATAATCAGTGATTCGAGCTGCCAGGCAGCTCATCATTAACCTTAACATTCCAAACAAAAATCAAGCTGCTTTTCAGGTGTCTCTCTTATTCTTTGCTCAGAATGTGGATAAGAAACAGTGCCTACTGATTTTGAGTGCCATTTCTTGGTCAGGTGATGGCCAGAAGTGGTTATAAAATTCAAAGCAGAAATCCTCTCTCTGAGTTATGCAGGACTCTATCCACTCTCTGATAACATTCTGAGGAAGCGATAGGAAAACCAGCCCCGGGAAAACATGACTTTCCTTAGAATGGTTATGGTAATAATTAGCTTTGAGTCCGCTTCAGCCAGGGTATGTTCCTATTGGGTTTTCCTGCTTATCTTTCCAGCCTGAAACTGTTTTGTTGACCTCATCGATTCTCAATGTTTTGTACTTAGTCATGTATCCATGGCGAGCCCTGCAGTGCCTCATGGGATGCTGTTCCTAACTGGAAGGATTTAGGGTTAATGAATATCCCATTTCCTGTTTGGCAGCAAAGGTCTGAGCCTTGCTAGGATATTTTTACCTGCCTGGTATTTATCCACTTTTCAATGTGTTTAACATGGCTCTGCATTACTCATGTCCAAATGTACCTCAAGGCTGCCCTTGTATGGAGCTGTGAGCATAATTTTGCACCAAAGAAAGGGCAAGTGCAATTCAGTGCACTTAGGCCTCTACCTATGTGATTGGACCTGGGTACAATTCCATTGCGGTCAGGGGTAATACTGGCTCCCTCTTCTCTCCTGATGCTGCTGCTCCTCTGCCATCAGCTATAATGAATCTTCAGATCTTTCCCCTCCTATCAGCCATGAAAGAGCTAGGTACTTCCTCAGGCAATGGGAAATACTAATGGTTTGAAAAGCCATGCCACTTATGTAGCATCCTTAAATATGGATTTAGGAGCCTACCTTCAGGCTCCTATTTTTTGAAAATCTTAGCCTGTGCACTGACTCTAGTTGTGCAATAAGGCAATAATGCTCATTTGTAAAGTGTCTTATCTACAGATGAGGAAAATACAATTTAAGTGCAAAGCATTCTCATTAGCTATATTTTTCAGGTGGGATAAGTAAGGCACAGGGAGGTCCACCAAGTTGGTTTGGTGATACTGTGGTGTGGGCGTTTTCATTTATTCTTGGTTGTGTCACTTAATTTGCTATGATTTGTGAGCACATTTACCCACTTCTGAAGCAGAGGTAGGCCGGACAGGGAATGAATGTATCTCCAGCTCTGGATCCAGCAGAACACGTGAGCAGTTTCATTGAGTTCAGCGGGATTACGCCTATGCTCAAAGTGGAGCACATGCCCAATGCTTTGCTGGATCAGAGCCGTAATGAGTGTGTGTGTGTGTCCTGTCAGATGTGCATTAAACAAGGCAGGTCTCTGCACAAGCCATTATGAATGTAACAAGCAATTTACACTCCTTTAATTTAATAATCTATGACCTACTTAAACACTTTATACAAGAAATTATTTAGCTATACATTTTTCCCAGGAACTGGATTTAGCTCAAACAATAGTTATGCAGCCCACACAGTATATGCAAAATTTGAAGAACCTAAGCTCTCATTTTTGGAAAAAAAGAAAACTTATAGCCCTAGTGGTTGTGAAGAAAACCATCTATATATGAACTGACTGTAACTGATGCACTGTTGTCCGTCTGAGTTTGCAGAGAGCCTGAAACAATGAACCTGAAAGGATCCCCTGCCCCCATCAATCCTATTGAGGTGTTAACACCAAAGCTGAATGAGTCTTTTAAATGTTACCAAGAACTAGATCACTACTATTTTAGAAGTGAATTCCATGGTTGTGGGGAGGGATAGGCTGGGAATTGCTGCAGAAAAGGAAATGCAGAGAGATGAAGGAGAAGAAAAATGGCAGAAGGAATGTGGAGAAGGAAGAGAAGCAAAGGGCAGGAGGAGTGGTGGTCTGAAAGGGAGCAGGTTTTCCTACTGGGTGAAACTGAATGTGGCAATAGACACATACTAAATAATATTACCTATACATTCAGGTGCCATGTAAAAGCCAAGCCTCACACACTGAGATCAGTGGGAACTCTGCTGTGGAATGAAGGGAAGAGTCCTACATTAGAAATCCTGGCCCATGGTCCATCATTAGAATTCAGTTGCGGAACAAATTTGATCTACTCCTTCTAGGGTTTGACATGAAAAAAAAATGAGGAAAAGAAATCAAAACAAGACAGGGCAATTTACTAATATTTAAAAAACTGTCAAGTTTGCAAACTAGCAGCAATGTATATAGTGACCTGTCCCATCATTTACAAAGCCCAAGCCCTGAGAAGCATGTACATGAATAGTTCAGGCTAAAATTAATGCTTAGTCTACCCCCAGAACACACCTCCAGATGATCTTAGCACATACAAGGAAATGCATATTTCATCACAACCCAGCAACCTGAACTCTGATCCAATACACACAGTATTCTGTCAACAGTAACTTCATATGCAAATCATGTTGAAAAAGAAACATAAAAATGATGCAGGTACATATTAAAGACTCATTTATCAGCCTCAAATGTAATTCCACATATATGTGTAGTGTTACCATAAATCAGCCAAAACCCAAAATATTTCAGCTGAAAAATCAAAGACTTTGGCTTTACAAAATTTTGGTTTTCCAATTTGCAGTCAAAAACTTGAAGAATTCTACAGAATTTTCCACCCCTCCCCCATAACAGTCCTAGTACCTACCTTGTTGTCACTTGCCAACCTTAACTGAGTTATGAAACAAAGTTTTATTATTTAGTTTCTGATCAAATAATTGACTGAATGACCAGGTTGCCAACTCATGCCTTTAGCACAAGTCTCACAATATTTGATGCTTTTCTTAAAGACCCAGCTACCACAGTCAAGTGATTACCTGAGAATCTCAGCTTTCATTTAAAAATAAAAATCAGTTTCTACCCTCATAGTTGCAGAAAAATATGAAATCATGACTCCTAAAGACTCAGAAACCAGAAAGCAAATAAAGAGAACCCACAGGTTATTCTTTTTTTAAACAAATCAATCATGATTTTTAAGCCAGTCCCATGATTTTGGAGGCCCTGACTCTCGATTTCTGAATGCTAGGAGCTGGCAATACCTGGCATATGTGTTTGGCCCACAAGTCTGGGTCCAATCTTGAAAACAGGAC
Organism: Malaclemys terrapin pileata; assembly: GCF_027887155.1. NCBI lineage: Eukaryota > Metazoa > Chordata > Testudines > Emydidae > Malaclemys > Malaclemys terrapin. The sequence goes on from NC_071513.1 coordinate 53,311,385, forward strand.
TTACTGGGTTGGGATTGGAGCAACACTCCTGATGACACAGTAGGCTCTAGCAAAACCAGGTTTTTTTCGGAAGGTTGTTAGAACGGTGGGATACCAGCTCAGCTCTTGTTCCATCCAGCCCTGTGGGAAAGGGGGGTGGGCAGGGAGTGGTCCTATATCTGCTGCTTTCTTTAAGAGGAACAAGGGGGAAGGGAGATGGGAGAGCAAACAGATGTGGCAGGAAGAGGGCTGGCAGGAAATTAATGGCAGGGGAAAGGGGTTGATGATGATTCTGTGCTGCGTTAGGACAGTTATTCAGCTACTCTCTGAGTCTAGTATTTTTCTGAAAAGGCATCTAGCCTTGGTGAGAGAAGGTGGCAGATTCTCCATTTCATCCATGTGCATCTCTCCTATTGAAGGTTAATGAAATTTAGGAGCGGGCATTGTGGGGGAGAACAGTGTCCCACACTATGAACGGCAGTATATTACTAATGTTCTGCAGCTATGTGGCTAACAGCTCATTAGTATTGAAATTGGTTCATACATAGTTCACTTGCAATTTAGGCTTCAATAAGCTTTCTATTTAGACCCTGCAATGCTATGAATTTATGTCCAACTGAAACCTCTTCTAACGCTACTGTGCAGACATGCAATTTCATACAGCGATAAGATACAGATCTGATGTACTCTGATGCTTCACTTTCAAAAGGGTACCTTGTCAGACCATAATTTGATACGCTTTTACCACTCCAATGGGGAAAAAAACCCTTTAATTTTTAAAAAAATCACATTTTCACTCTTTTATTCAGTAAGACACAAATAGTAAAATGTTCAGATTACATCAGGGAATGGGAAAGCACCTGGAGAAAAGACACTGACAAAAGTTTCATTTTCTGGTGCAGTTGCATGTGGCTTGGGAAATTGCACAAGCTAGTGGATCCCTCCCCCTCGATCCACACACAAAACGCTGATTTGTGCATTCAGGAATACAGACCACAGAGAACGGGGTTTATGCTCTGTAATGCCTTCCAGGAATCTCAAAGTGATTTATTATAATAAGGTACATGCTGGTGGTTCAGAAATTGTATAGACCAATGCTCCAAGTTCGTCAATAGCTCACATCCAGCTTTGGGCATTAGGTGTACTCATTAAAACAGTTTCTGAAATTTTCCCCCTAATCATTTGTTTTAAAAGTACTTTGGTATTCTTAACTCCTACCTGGACAATCATCAGGTAGAGCCAGAAAGGAACCTTTAATAGAGGAGCATCACCCTCAAAACTGCACTCATTATGTATTTTGGGGTAAGTGCCAAAGTAGCGGTGTAACAGGGTGTCAGGCATTTAAAGGCAGGCCTTGCCCGGCACACTTGGGGCCCCTTTATGGACAAGATTCTGGGAGTTGTAGTTTCCAATGGGTGACTCTTCATGGGACTAGGTTGAAAGCAAAGCCCCATGATGGGAAGGGGGAAGAGAGTCATTACACACCAGTGCCCTGTAAAAGATTTGATGCATGTAGTCCTCAGATGCTTAGCTGTGTGTGTTGTCATTCTCAGACCCATCCCCCCTCCCACCACACACCTCTGTGGCTTGTTTGCCTGGAGGATAAGAGCCTACTACTGCTAACAACATGACCCCTTTAGCTCAACTGGCAACAGCCTGTGAATTTAGTATGGAAGGTCCAAGGTTCACTCGCCCAGATGTGACTGGGGAGGAGGGGTTGTTTCATGCACTCGAACAGCAAACAGATCCTTGTAGCCAGAATGGTTGATATTCTAGATTAAGAGAACAGGCAGTGAAGTGTGCTCACAGCTCCTGGCTGATTAGGAATTGCATATTCATATTTTTATTACCCCATGTCCCCCAACGCTCATCCCAACCTGCTGGTTTGTCTCACCCATCTGTTTTGTCTCCTCTGTTAAGACTGTTTTGGACAGAGACAGCAGTTTACTATATATTTGTACAACGCCTAGCACAGTGAGGCCCTGGCCTGTCTGGCCTCTAGACGCTACTGCAATACAAGTATTAAATAACAACAAAACAAGAAAGCACCAAAGCAAAGTTCCTCCGAGAGAGCACACAAAGTTCCTTCTCTACCCCGTACTGAATGTTGAGAACAAAACGGCTGCTGCATGGTGTATACAAAGGGGATGCTTAGAAACAAAGATGAGTGCACAGAAAACAAAACACTCCAGTTTCATTGTTACGTACAGTACATGGGTATTGCTAATCTTACAGAGCTAGGTCTTAGTGCACAAGCACTCTTCTGTGTGCACCGAGGTACAAAGTTGACTACTGTTAGGCAGCCCTCAGTTGCCTCCAGAGTGGATTACTGCAATGTGCTCTCAGAGGGGCTACACACCTGATGACTGCCTGGAAACTGGCTAATGCAGAATGCAGCTCTCTGCGTAGTTCTCACAGCAAGTACATTGCACATGTGCTCTTTGGTCTGTTTCCTAGACCAATACAGAACACTGGTTGTGACCTATAAAGCCCTACTGCAAATGACTTGGGCCCTCGCTGTGTAAGAGCTGCCTCTCTCTCCTCCTCATATCATATTGCTCCAGCTGAGATCAACTTGAGCTAAGAGACCTCCGGACTAAGTGAGAGAGAACTTTACTGGGACTCCACAAGGAGGTGAGATTCCAGCCAGGGGAATCCCAGTACAGGAACAACATGTAACTGAACTAGGAGGTTACAAATCCATACTCTCATCCTGTTTCCTATTTCTAATGCACACACAGGTCTCTTGTCAGAATTTCATGTCTAATTCTAATTAGGTTTTAAAAGATCCAGATGGTTTTAGTACTTCCAAGTTCCACACCCACATTTGTTTAGTTAATAACCCAAAACAAACCGGGACCATAGCAGACAGCAGCACAAGAAGCAAGCTAAGTGATCTAAGCACCATTGGACTACAACACTCCACATCTGCATGCCATTGGCACAGTACATTGCTAGTAGCGATGGATAGCAGTGCAGGATCTTTTTTTTTCCCCATTAATGCCTCCTGATTTGACCCTTATCAATATGGCATGAAGTTCTGGTGAACTTTTTAATATATACCATGTGGGTAAGATTCACAAAGGAGGAATTTACTGCAGGAATAATAAAGTATTGATCAGGCTAGTGCTTAACTGCACAGTTTCGAATCAATACCAAACACAGATCGCATTCAGGTAGAACAGTCAGTTATTGTTAAAGCAGTTGAAAGTTCTCCGGGATGACAAATAGGAAGGTATAGCCACTTCATATTACTGTGTGTTGGACAGAAATACAGCAGCGGCCGCAAGCTTAAAAAGGTATTTGAGTGCCAATAAACAAGAGTACCTCTCTCTTTCACCTTCAATGCTCAGAAAATGCGGCAGAGCCCTTTCAGCTATTCAAGCCACTTACCAAGTTAGAGATATCAGCTTCCAGTGCATCAGAAAGAAAATAGATCTATTCAAGAAGCTTACTCTGCTGTTATATTTTCAGTGTATGGTATCTAACTAAAATGTTTAGTGAAACATCGGAGTGCTGTTAAATAAACACACTCTATAGATTTATTCCTTGGAAGAGTATATGTTTTTGTGTACTGGACTTTAAAGATCGGACTGAACAACACATTATTAATTGAGGCCCTGCAGAAGGGTGGATTCCCCGCTGGCATGCCCCGCTTGGCTGGATGTGGCATAGCAGGCGCTCTTCCTCTTGTGGCCCTGGCGACAGTCACTCTGGCTGTGTGGTGGACTGCTTCTTCTCAGGCTTGGCCCTCCAGCCGAGTCATGTTTTAGTCCCACCCCTTCTTGGGTAACAAACAGTCCATATAATAAATAGTCCCAATCCTTACACCTGATCTTTGTCCCTTAACTCTGGGGGGGGCCCTGTGGTCCTTATGTAACCCACACACCTATTGGGTGTAGTGTTCTGTCCCATCTAGTAGCACCAGGATCACTGAGACAGAGAGCTAAAATGAGTCTGTTTTACAGCCTTAGCTAACAGCCAGTTGCCTTTTAGCTCATGTAGTAGAGGCTCATGCACTAAGCTCCTGAGGTCCCTGGTTTGTTCCTGCCTGCTGATGACCGGGGTCTGTCGGCATTAGACTTACACCCCCTTCTCTCAGGACTTTCAGCTGTTCTTATCCCCTCTCAGGGAGTTGATGCTGCCTTCCCAGTGGCTGGTACCGGAACCCAAGCCCTCCTGCTACACCCAGTTCCAGTCCAGGGACCCTAGGACAAGCAGCCAAGATCTGCTCCATCAGATGCATAGCTGCTGCCTTCCTGGACTTCTTCCTACCACTAGTCTTCCTTCAGGCCTCTCCCCAGCCTCTCTGCATCAAACATCAACAGGGCTCCTCCCCAGATTAGACCTGGTTCCTGCCCCTGTGTCAGGATCAGTCACAGGAGTTTGCTTCAATAAATCCTGTGTCCTGCAGGTATCGTCCCTCCCCACCCCTCAGGAGCCTTCCCGTTCCTCACAGGGCCCTTCATTCTCTACTACCAAGAGAAGAAGTACTAGTACAGAGTATCTTTCTGCAGCTTCTTTCTGCTCCAGACTTTCTGCCTTCGTAGCATCCACCCAGCTGAGACTCATCTTCAACTGGAGCTGGCCCACCCTCCCGGTGCAGCTAGGTGGGTTAATTGGCCTCTCAGGCCCACATTAACCCTTTTTGAACCAAGATGGGGTATGTAGCCCATCACAGACCCCAACTGAAACCAATTGCTGTGCACATGCATGGTTCCTGCCCCAGAGAGTTTACAATCTAAATAGAAAATGGGGGAAGGGGAAACAGAGTCAATGAGAGATTAAAGGCCAGGTCTGTAAAGGTGTTTAGGTGTCTAAAGATGCACATAGGTACCTAGTGGGATTTAAATGGCCCTGTGTCCATTGCCAAAGGTAACATATGTCAGGTTGGAGGAAGAGCCAGAAATAGAACCCATATTTTCTGAGTCTAAGCTCAATTCTCTAGGCCCTGCTGCTTCATGATTGTGTGCCTCTCATGATCTTTTATGATGCTGTCTTAAACTTTGTGTAAGTTTGTGTAAGACTTGAAGTTAGCAAGGGTAAAGTAATCGTGTGCATAGTCTTAAATACCTGGGACCTGACCCTGCCATGTGCTGAATGCTTGTGGAGAGATGCTGAGAATACTTGACTCCCAACTAAAGCGCTGATCTTGCAAACACATAATCTAGATGAGTAAATTTGTGAGTTCAGTGAGACAACTTTGGGGACGAAGGTCCTCATGTGCATAACGCTACTCACCATGCACAGCTCTACACACACACACAAAAGCCCACCTAGAAACTTTTTGAAAAACAGCTTTTTTCCCTCTCAGGACTTGTATCTCCGGAACTCCTTTCTCAAATGATCCTAGATAGGGGTCTCTAAGCTTACTCTACACTCTCACGAGGCATAGCCATTTGCAAGCAAATCCATGCAAACATGCAGATTTTAGAGCACACAGGAGCATGGTCCTTTAAACAGGAAGGATAGAGGGAGGATGGAGGGAAAGGGCTCCACATCCTCTGCAGCACAGGAAGCTCTGAAAGATGCCTGGCCCATTCATCCCAATGTGTTGGTCACAGCTGAATGAGAACACACCAAAGAGATGAATACAGCCAGAAACAACAGCTCTGAGATGGGTGAACTGCTCCATCCATCTCACTGGGTGTTCCCATACCCTTTCCTGAGTGCCCTAGAGCCGGTGTTTTGCATTAAGTATCTCAGCTCCCCATGCAAAAGGGCAGGTCTTCCCCAGAGATATGGGCGCCAGGGAGGGGGGGCCTCAGACCTTCCCAAAAGGGCAATGCCTCGCTTCCCCGCTAAACCCAGCTCACATGGAGTGCCCCAGGGGTCGGTCCTGGGGGCGGTTTTGTTCAACATCTTCATTAATGATCTGGATGATGGGATGGATTGCACCCTCAGCAAGTTTGCGGATGTCACTAAGCTGGGGGAAGAGGTAGATATGCTGGAGGGTAGGGATAGGGTCCAGAGTGACCTAGACAAATTGGAGGATGGGGCCAAAAGAAATTTGATGAGGTTCAACAAGGACAAGTGCAGAATCCTGAACTTAGGACGGAAGAATCCCATGCACCGCTACAGGCTGGGGACTGACTGGCTAAGTGGCAGTTCTGCAGAAAAGGATCCAGGGATTATAGTGGATGAAAAAATGAGCAAGTGAGGGTCGGGGAGAGCACGCCTTGGAGGGCAGGGCAGGGCCTCAAGGCAGGGCAAGAGTGTTTTTGTGCAATTAGAAAGTTGGCAACCCTAGACCCAAACCCATATATCCCTTGCCCCGTAAGTCCCTCCCCTCACTGCAGCCCCAACCCCTCCCTCCATTCCCCCACTCATAGAATATCATAGAATCATAGAATATCAGGGTTGGAAGGGACCTCAAGAGGTCATCTAGTCCAACCCCCTGCTCAAAGCAGGACCAATTCCCAACTAAATCATCCCAGACAGGGCTTTGTCAAGCCTGACCTTAAAAACCTCCAAGGAAGGAGATTCCACCACCTCCCTAGGTAATGCATTCCAGTGCTTCACCACCCTCCTAGTGAAATAGTGTTTCCTAATATCCAACCTGGACCTCTCCCATTGCAACTTGAGATCATTGCTCTTTGTTGTGTCATCTGCCACCACTGAGAACAGCCGAGCTCCATCCTCCTTGGAACCCCCCTTCAGGTAGTTGAAGGCTGCTATCAAATCCCCTCTCATTCTTCTCTTCTGCAGACTAAACAATCCCAGTTCCCTCAGCTTCTCCTCATAAGTCATGTGCTCCAGCCCCCTAATCATTTTTGTTGCCCTCCGCTGGACTCTTTCCAATTTTTCCACATCCTTCTTGTAGTGTGGAGCCCAAAACTGGACACAGTATTCCAGATGAGGCCTCACCAATGTCGAATAAAGGGAAACGATCACGTTCCTCGATCTGCTGGCAATGCCCCTACTTATACAGCCCAAAATGCCGTTAGCCTTCTTGGCAACAAGAGCACACTGTTGACTCCTAACCAGCTTCTCGTCCACTGTGACCCCTAGGTCCTTTTCTGCAGAACTGCTTCCTAGCCATTCGGTCCCTAGTCTGTAGCAGTGCATGGGATTCTTCCGTCCTAAGTGCAGGACTCTGCACTTGTCCTTGTTGATCCTCATCAGGTTTTTTTTGGCCCAATCCTCTAATTTGTCTAGGTCCCTCTGTATCCACTCCTCAACCCCCTAATTATCCATCCCCTTCCAGGAAGCATTCATATGTCTAGTTTTTCCCCAAAGACTTTGGAGGATGGGGGGTGCACTGTCAGAGCTGTGGAGTGTGGGAAAATTGGGGTGCTCTGGTACAGCTGGGGAGGACAGGGGGTTGGGGTGCACTGTCAGAGCTGTGGGAGTGCCATGCCTCATTCACTTGATCCTGCAGCTTCCCTTCCCCCCCCACCCCCATCACCCATCCCCATTACCCCTCACCTCCCAGGAAGCATTCACGTGGTTAATTCCCCACCCCCACCCCAAATACTTTGATTACATTCGTAACTCACAAATAGATGTAACCTCCAGCCACTCTGTTCAAAACTCCTTTTGTGTTTCTCAGGTGAGGGGTTGTGATTAATTTATCCTTAGACAACTCACTGAAGGGTGAGTTCACAGCAATCAAGAGGTCTGTGATTCATCCAATCATTAGTACCTCTCGTTTAACAGTGCCAGGCAGCAGAAGGAAACTCATTTCTTTGGGAGAGCTGTAACTCAGAGACCCCTTCATCAAATGACCCCAAATTTAGAACACTGGTGCTGTGCTATGTCCCCACAAGGCCAACCAAACTTCAAAGCAATCCGATTAACCATTCGGATTTTAGAGCACTTACAAGTGTCAAGCTTTAAAGCATATAAAATGGTGGGAATGTTGTTTTTCTGTATTGCTGCATACACAGTGTAAAAACATACATTTTCTTAAATACCATTCTCAAATGGGGTCCCCCAAAGATTTAGTGGGTGTCATGCACTACCTTCGCTAAACAGATTGAGACCATTTTAACTCATAATAATAGTTTAATCTTTAGCTCTGGGCATAACAACAACCAAAAACCACCTAGAACCTTATTTTAATGGCTATCTTGAGGGGGTTTACATCTCTGGAACCCCTGGCTCAAATGACTCCAGGTTTGGGTCACTAACACTATCCTTCATTCTCCTGAGGTACACCAAATTTCAAAAAAATCCAACTAAGCATGTCAATTTTAGTGGATTTAGGAAGATCAACCTTTAAACAGATGTCTTGATGCATCCTTAACTATAGCAGCACTGAGGCACCACAATAATATGTGCCCATTAATTTTTATGCATATTTTCCCCCATTCTACAGAGCTAAGTACTTCTGTCTTCTCAGTGTGATGTAAATAAATAATAAGCAATAATGACATCTAATAATAATTCAGGAATTAGGTGAGTATTGGACCCATTCCTGGGTTATGGAATATTGCACATCTAGGGAATGGGGAAAAAATCTTGTTAACTGTTAAATGCTTTCTGTAATTTGGACATAATCTGGACTGGCTTCATTTCCTGTGTCAGCACCATTGATAGAGACTTCTCTTGAGTTCTCTGTTAAACTGCTTTGGGCAGGTACTGTCTTTTTGTTCTGTGTTTGTACAGCACCTAGCACAGTAGGGTTCTGGCCTGTGACTAGGACTCCTAGGTACTACCACAGTTTCACAGCTCTGACAGACTGTGCCTTGCTTCAGCATTCAAAGCTCTTGTGTTTGAGCAGCATTGTGACACTCTGTCTCCTGAAACAAATGCTGTGTGATGAGTACTACTCACATTCCCCAAAACCAGCTCTCACATGGCCAAGGAGCAGGGGCTTTTACTGCAAAGCAGGGACACCAGTGAGGTTGCTTCCTTCCCCACAAGCAGTTGGAATGAAGTAGCGCAACGAAGTCAGATCTTTTGTTTCTAAATGTTTGAACCTCAGCCTTATAAGATGCACTGAAAGGGTCTGTGGACAAATGTAGAGGGATATGCAAGAGTCATCATGTTTTAGAATCATCGTGCTAATGCTGCTGTTTATTTAATACAGGACAATGGTCAAAACTGGAGAAAAGTTCCAGATCAAGCATTTGAGACTTAGTGCTGAATTTAATTCTCTGTCCCTCTTTCTTCATTAGGATTTGGATATTAGTTTACTTATTAGTACCCTATCTCAGACAGATGACTCTAATAACAGCAGGCAGAGTTAGCTGAAATTTTTTTTGAAAAAACAGATTGTTGTTGAAAAATGAAATTTTGTTGAAATCAAATTGTTTTGCAGGAATGAATTGATTTCAATAAAATTTTCAAGGGAAAAAGCCCAAACTTTTGACTTTTTCTTTTCTTTTTGATAATGTCAAAATGTTTAGCTTAATTCATTTTGGGGGTTAGATTAGACTTTTATTAGTTACATAATATATATAATATAATGAAATATCTCACCATCCAAACAAGACATTTTTACTTTATGTAAATGAAACATTTCAACACTTTCTAAATGAAATGATCTGACATTATTGAAGCTAAAGATTTTGATGGTCTCAAATCAACATTTTTGGAATACTCAAAAATTTCAGCTTTTTGTTCCTATTCTGAATGATTTTCTCACCTATCAAATTTCAGAATTTTCTGCAAAACAGAAAATCAAGTTTCTGACCAGCTCCAAATCCAGGAGACTTTCTAAGAGTGGGGAATATGCTTCGTCTGAGTGAATCTGTCTCATGTACCATGTTAATAAGCTGTATTTCTGTGTCATTCCATATTATGGCCAAGATTTCAACTGAATTACTTTCTCAGAACATAAAACATTCAGTCATGAGGCCCTGCCCTAGCTGCTTTATACTGCTCTGGATCATGTCTTCATTTATATATGACATAGCTCTGAGAACACAGTCACTGCTTACCAAACATGAATTAGAATGAATCATGTGCTATGGACCATCCACTGCCTCGACCCAGTGCTTGAATTTGTTGTGCACACGGCTATGACATATCCACACGGTGCTGCTCTTGGTTGCAAAAAGATGTAAAATGTTGTGACGGGGGGTGAAAAAAGGAAGAGAAAGAGGGGAGGGAGAGCTCTGGTACTACCACATCGCTTTATTTTGCATAGCATCACTTTGCTCCCATGTTCCACATTGCCTGGATATCTGTGTGTGTAATACAGGTCACGCCAGGCGCTCCCCATAGGACATCTGGTGGGGCTGTAGAGTACAATTATTCTTTGGTTTCCTGCTGTGCTAGTGATCTGGAGAGGGCTGCATTTCTGCACTGGGACTCGGAATCTCAGCAGCTGTAAATCAGCCTTGCACCATTGACCATCTCCATTGGAGTCCATTGAGCTATGCTGATTTCCACCAGCAAAGGAGCTAGCCCTGGGCTTTTACACCTCAGATTACCTGCAGAACAAGACATGATACTGTGTGAAACCTGTTCAATGGAGATGAGGCGTAATCAGTGGGCCAGATCCTCAGCTGTGGAAATCAGTGCAACTCCATGGACATGAATGGAGCTGACTTACACCAGTTCTGGGTCTGGCCCACAGCTATTAATCTCTCCAAAGGAGGGTATGTTTCTCTTTGCTCTCTGTCTCTCTTGATGAAAATTACATGCAATTTTGTTTTTATACACGATGTGCATGAGCCACCCCTGTGCCTAAGCTAGACAGAGCGGAGATCTCAAATAACCCTTTTTAGCAGTGCATTTACCGTTTCCAAAGGATTAAGAGAGCAGAAGGCCACTCATTCATTTATTCACTTGGACTCAAAGCTGTTAGACATGGATCTTAATGGATAGTATTGATTGAAAGTAACAAAGCAGTTTTTTATCAGGGGATTTCTAGGCTAAAATGAGAATATAAGGACATTTGCTGGCTCGCTCTCTTGACAGAGAAATACTGTCCTACAAGATGCACAAAAAGCCCTTGGGATATCACACCAGTGAAAGCTAGATGTGTTAAGTATTAATGGCAATAACAAGTGAATAGAGAATGGAATTAACAGGAGAGTGTTTGGAACAGAGGTTTCTGAGGAAATACCCATTTTGGCATGCCCTGAAATGGGGACTCAGACACAATGGGATCCTTTTGTAAGCACTAGCTGGGTAGCTGGCAAATCACCTTTGGTTAGGAAGGGGGCAGTCAGCCGGCTGGACAAATTTGTTTGTGAAGTGGCCAGAGTGAAGGCTGTTTTCAGGGAAACCCAGCTTTGCTCATGGGACCGAAAAAGCTAAAGTTACCCTGGCCAGTAAGCAATATGTGTATATTGCAGTGAATTGTTATTTCATTCTTGCAATGTAGCAGGCCAGGCCTAGCAAATTTAAAGAAGTTCATTAGCCCTAATCTTCCTAGCTAAGTTTTTTCAAAGGTCAGTGGTTTCAGACCTTAGTATACAGAATTATCAAGGTCACCCATGATGAAATCTGAATCCAGCAGGGTGGGGCGCAGTCTTTTTACCAACCGTAAGCAAAGAGGGTATTTCTCACAGCCATGGCTACATCCAGCGGCAGCGTGGAAACCAGGTGAACAATAATTCTGCACATTGTCCATGCAATCCGAGGGCACTGAATGTCAGTGCGTCACAGATGTGGCAAGAAAATCCATAGGCAAAGGCAAACTGGGGTTCCCCTATGGAATAGACCATGGGACACATCCCCAAAGCTCAGGGATCCCTAGGGATCTGTATGGATGCAGAAGTTGTACAGGAGGTTTGAGCCGCCTGTAGAGCATCTCTGCGCTTCTGGACCACCACTCTGAGTTGTTGGGCTTTTGCTTTTGGCCCCTAGAATCTACCAAATCCCAAATTGTTGGATAATTATTTAGACTATGTTCTAATCTGCCTGTGGTATTCAGATGCTCAATTTCCATTCATTTGAATAGGAGCTAGGCATGCAAATCACAGACAGCTTTGAAAATCTGAGCTCTTCCAAAGCTCATCACGCACTCACTCCTGTGTTTCAATGTTCCCCCGGCACTAATATAATATTGATCTGAGATCTTTTAAATGTGCCACAATCCCTGGTCCTGTAATGTTCCCTCTCCAACCGCTCTTTACCAGCCCCAAAAGAAGAACCCTTCACTTATACTTATTTGAGTCTCTTGACACTGAAGAACTGGATCAGGGGATGGGACATATGGCTCCCTTTATTAACATTGCTGTTTTGAATGGATCATGAAGGTCAGAGGGTTGGGAGGGAAAACTATCAGCCACTCATGGCAGTGGTGCTCAGTTGCAAGTTAGTCAATACTCTACAATATTTCCTCATGCACTACTAGAACTTGACAGTAGCCCACGTCCCTCTGAGTCTGAGTCACTCATTTCCTCTGTCCCTTGATCCTGTTAACAAGACAACTCTAAAGAACCGTGGCTTTAATTAATTACTCCTAAATTTAAGCTCCTTTCCAGCTCAATATAAGTGTACTAGCACAGGGGTTCTCAACCGAGGGGTCAAGACTTCCTTCCTTCTCTTTATGACTAGATGAGAGGGGAGTCCTGAAACTTTATTCTGTGTAACATGGAATCCTGGTATGGAAGATATTGGGAACCACTGGGCTAGGGTTTCTTTATGGTTGTTTGTGATTTATCGCTCACACAGTGCTCTAAGTGAGCTAGGTGCTTTAGAAAACATGGTCCCTGCCCCAAAGAATTTACAATTTAAGGGTTTGATCCTACAAAAACACACATGGCTGTAATTGTACATGCATGAAACTCTCAATAGAAGGGGCTGCACATATGTACAATCATGGAATCACAGAAATGTCAGGCTGGAAGGGATCTGAAGCGGTCACACAGTCCAGCCTCCAGTGCTGTGGCAGGACCAAGTAAGACTAGACTCTCCCTGACAGATGTTTGTCTAAACTGTTCTTAAACGCCTCCAACGATGGGCATTCCACAACCTCCCTTGGAAGCCTATTCTAGAGCACCCTTTTAGCTAGGAAGTTTTTCCTCATTTCTAACCTAAATCTCCCTTGCTGCAGATGAGGCCTATTACTTCTTGGCCTAAATTCAGTGAATATGGAGAACCATTGATCACTGACCTCCTTATAACAGCCCTTAACATATTTGAAAACTGTTACCAGGTTGCCCCTCAGTCTTCTTTTCTCAAGACTAAACATGCCTAGTTATTTTTAACCTTTCCTCAGAGGACAGGTCTAAATCTTTTATCATTTGTGTTGCTCTCTTCTGGATTCTCTCCAAATTATCCACATCTTTCCTAAAGTCCAGCACTGAAAACTGGAGACAGTACACTAGCCAAGGCCTAACCAGTGCTGAGTAGAGCAGGGCTATTCCCTCCGGTGTCTTACATATGGCACCCTCTTAATACACCCTAGAATGATATTAGCCTTTCTTGCAACTTCATCACATTGTTGACTCAGTCAATTTATAATTCACTATAAACCCTGAACCTGTCATTCAGCTCTGAGATCCAGACCTTGAAAATACAGTTTAATCAAACATGATGGGGGAGAAGAGCTGCTAGAGTGAGGAAGTCACATGACACACCCCATCTTGGCTGACACCAAGGATTGAACCAGGACCTCTGAAGTTAAACGCGTAAGTCTCTGCAGGTTGAGCTAAAGAGACAGGCTCTCAGGAGGAGAGCTGTAACAGACTCGCTCGCTCTACAGAGCGGGCACCAAAGGGGACACGCAGCACACAATAACCAGTGGATTCCCCATGCTCTCCCCATTGTCAGTGTACAGGAGGCATGGGGCCTGGGACATATTCCCAAGCTGACCTGGCCATACCCTATTGTGCCATACAGCACTAACTGGATCCTCTGCTTGCATCCAGGAACTGCTGCTGTAGCAATCAGTCCCCTCATGTGTAGGTGCGCTTGGGGCACTGGTGTGGAGAGAACACTTCTCGTTTGGCCTGTACCATTCATCTTAACCCTATCTACACTCCTACATATAGCATTACTCTCCTTAGTATGATGCTCTAACACAGCCGCATGTCTCTCCTTTTCACACAGTTTTGTGTCACCACTCTTCATTTCTGATTCATCTCTGCTACTAACTGCATATTTGCTCTTTGTGAGCAATGGAAATGCTACCACCTTCAGGATCCATGGTGTTTTTCATATCCATTCACTTTCCGGGTCGGTCTGATGGATTTTGCATATTGCAAGCTAGAGCCTTCTGCACCATTGTTTCCCTAGAGGTTTTTTTACAGCTCAAGAAAAACCAAGTAGCCAAACTTTGGGCCTGATCCCAGAAATACTGCACAGGGGGAAGTACCAGAAGCGCTATGACAGACTCTCAGCTGGTATAAATCGGCATAGCTGCATTAAAGTCAATGGTGCCACATCAATTTACAACAGCTAAGGACCTGGTGCAGAATTTAAGAATTTGGGGGGAAAAAACAAAACAAAACAAAAAACCCCACACACAACTAACCTCCCACTCAAGTCTCTCCCCCAATTACAATCCAGTGATTTATAAACCTCCAGTAATTATTGGGAGTCTATGAAAGTGAGGGGAGAAATAATTGCACTTGATGTGTTAACACTAGTGTAGAGGCAATCGCATATTCCTTATTCCCTTCTGTCATGCTGAATGCTCACACGGGCATTAAAAACACAGCTGGCTAGAAGTGCAATCACAGCCCTGAGAGGATTTGCACAAACAGCATTGCTGCGACAGCCGAGCCTTGCTTGTTACATTGGTCACATTCTTTGTGGAAATACCAACCTCAATTTAGAAAATGTCAAAATGTGAATCTGCAACAATTTCAAAACTTAACATTCAAAATGGGAAATTTGGCAAAACCGATTGTCTCTCATGAACACTTTCGACTTCAACTAATCAGCATTTCCTGACAAAAAAAAAAAACATTTTACTGAAAAATTCTCAGTCAGCTCTACTTCTGGCAGAGTCTCAATTGCATCGCAGGTACAAAAGTATCTTATTAAAATTCTTCATGGGGCCCTAAGATGCCTCTGTTAACTGCTTTAACTGAGCTATAATTAATGTGAGCAGGGTCTAAATGAGCTCTCCCCTGACATCTAGTGCTGAACTGGGGGGAAAGAATTCAGGAGCAGACTGTATTTCCATGGACACACCTACTCTGCTGAGGTGCTCAGCAGACAGAGCTGCTTTGCAACATGATCAGTTCTGGCTGGTTTTGGGTTACAAATCACTTCCACATTTGAATGCAGGGGCAATAAAACGGTGTTATCCTTATAGTACGAGTAAACAACAGCAGAACTGCACTTAGCATGCCCTGATTGAGGGGATCACTCTGAATTGAGCCTCACTTTCTAAGCAGGGGGTAGGGATGCCAAATTGCCATGAAGGGGCAGGGCGGGGACCAGGAGAAGAAGAAGAGGGAGAGGGAGATTCTGACCCAACCCAACCTGACCCGACTTGATGATGTGTCTGTGATGTAAAGAGTCCCAAGACAACATTTGATCCTCTACTCTCCATTGTTTAAAGACAGAGCTGATTAGACTCAATTAAAAGTCCTTGTTTTTGTTCAGTGACTAGTAGAGCTGAAGAGACTGATGAGCAGCACTGGGAGCTGAGACTTAGACCTGGTTTGGGGGCAGTGTTGCAGTGGAAGACAATGAAGAGGCAGTAGCAGAGAGGTTCCACACTACTCAGTCACATCACTAAGAGCTGGGAAAAATGGTCACACCTCAGGATGCAGCATCGTGGAAACAACCCCGATAACAGTGGCAGCAGGAGAGGTGGGAGGGCGTGGGAGGAGGTGAACCTATGTGGACAAACCTCTGAATTCTGGGACTTTGCTGACCAAAGAAAAACCATTGTGGGGGGGTGCAGTGGAAGGAGAGGATAAAGGGCCATTCATTTGTCTTGTGTAATTGTTACTATGATACCATGGGAAGGAAATGCAAATAAGGTGGTCCCCTTGAACCCTATGGGAGTAACTAGGGAAGGGTAAGCGCATTGAGAGCCACTAGGAAATAGGTGTGTGTGTGGGCGGAGTGTGTGGAATGTGGTAAATTGGATTGTCTTCACACATATGGATGTGCCCCTCTCCTATGACTATGGAGGAGAAGGATCCTATTGCAAAGGGGGGGCATTTAGGGGTAATGTATATGGGTACAGTGTGTTCTGTTGGGAATGTATGCAATCCTGCAATATACAGTAACTCCTCACTTAAAGTTGTCCCGGTTAATGTTGTTTCGTTGCTGATCAATTAGAGAACATGCTCATTTAAAGTTGTGTAATGCTCCCTTATAACATTGTTTGGCAGCCGCCTGCTTTGTCCACTGCTTGCAGGAAGAGCAGCCAGTTGCAGCTAGCTGGTGGGGGCTTGGAACCAGGGGGGACTGGCAGCCCCGCTCTCAGCTCCCCGCTCCCCTAAGTTCCCTGTGCAGCAGCTGCCCAGCAGGCTACCAATTGCCAGCAGTTCAGCTGTCTCTCCCCCCACTGCCATGTGCTGCTCCTGCCCTCTCCCTTGAAGCTGCTCCCGAGAGCCTCCTGCTTGCTGTGCAGGGGAGGGGGGAAGTGAGGGGCTAATGTCAGTGTGTCCCTCTCCCCCCCTATTCCTGCCTCCCGCTTATCCCTTCTTCATATAGAGCAGGGTGGGGACACAACAGGGCTCAGGAGGGAGAGAGCTTGCTGGCCGCAGATGCTGTCTCAACTTCCTGATCTACTTAAAAAGGCAATGTACTTAGAAGTGGTGTCAGCATACTTTAAGGGGCAATGTACATCTCTCTCTCTTCCACACACACACGGTGTGTGGCTCTGTCTCTGTCTGCCATGCTGTCTCCCCTCCCTCCATTCATGTTGCCTTGTAGAGTGCGAGGCTACATTAACAATGTGTTAACCCTTGAGGGCTCAGCCGAATGCTAGTTCATCATTTAGCAGTAAGGCATTCCCTGGGAAATATCCCACCTTCTTCCACCCTCTAACTTCACCACCTCAACCAAGCTTCATAATCATCATTGCTGTGTACAGTACTAAATTGTTTGTTTAAAACGTATACTGTGTGTGTATATATATATATAATATAGTTTTTTGTCTGGTGAAAAAAATTTCCCTGGCACTTACCCCCCCCCCCACACCCCGCATTTATGGGGAAATTCTTATGGGGAAATTGGATTCGCTTAACATCATTTCGCTTAAAGTCGTATTTTTTCAGGAACATAACTACAATGTTAAGCCAGGAGTTACTGTAGCACTAGGAGGCAAAATCCTTCCAGTATATGACCAAATTATGAACTTCTATACACTGAAACCTGGACTATGGTGCACCAATGTATCAGTGGACTTAATCATTGTAAACAATCGAACCAGCACCTACTACCCCATGCCGTACCAAGTTATTGAATTGGTTTGGTCAATATCAAATTTCACTGTGGATATTCAATGGACACACAATATGGACAAGAGTACACAAAGATTACAAGAGCAACTTGCTGCAAGAGCCAACAATTGGACACACTTACAATACACACTACAGGATGGCGCTGACAAAATGTAACCCTATCAAAGGAGGAGAAGCGGTGTTTTTGGTGGTGGCCAGGATGTTAGACCATACTGAAGTGATCAGGACTCTCGGTGTTGCTGTGGATTATCATAGTAGCTGGTGTATTGTTAACTGTATTTGCGTTACATTGCATATGGAAATGATAAAGGGGGGCACAACCCCCTAAAGAACAGCCACTAATTATAACCTATAAGTAATGTAGTAAGCCCTCCCTCTCCCCCTCCCAGTGTACTAGACAACCTGGACCCAACCTTCTCGGGCCCACTATAATGGGAAGTCTGGAACACTAATTAGAAGAGGTGTAGTATGCCCATATGGGAGAAGGTGCGGGGCACAGTACTACCTAAGAGGCAGTGGCACAGATGGAATATCGACACCTTCCTCCTTGATGCCTGGCCCTATCAGGAAATGTGTCGCCATATGTCCTATGCTTTTCCAGGGTTACCTGGGCAGGAGGATCCCCAAAAGAAAAAAAAAAGTGGGTGGAGTAATAGGATATAGATATTCGGACCTGTCTGTAAAGGCCTATACTTTAAGAATGTAGGTATATGTTTATCATTTAGCTAGTTATAGAGGTATAAAACAAAGAAGCAAAATCACAGTCCGCCTGCGTATGCGCCTTCTCTTACTAGGATAGTCTGAGGCCTGGTTCTTAGGCTAAGGCCTTTGGCTAAGCAGCAGAGGCAGCCATAAGCTGGGAAGCATACAGGGCCGGTGCAACCACTTAGGGGAACTAGGCAGTCGCCTAGGATGCCCAGGGGTTGGGAGCGTCTGAGATTTTTCCTCCCTCCCCTCACACAGAATGTGGCGTGGCTGATTGGGCACCTGGGCCTGATTCAGCAGCTCTCAATGGCCTCCAGCAGGCAGAGTCCTTCCCCCACTCCCCCCTCCCCTTGCCTCAGTGTCGTGTCGCCAGCACGCTGGGGGAGGGGCTGTGGGCTCCGCAGCCTGTTTATTTTGGCTGCACGTGGAGCCAGCGGCTGGAGCGGCATGGTGGTAAGGGGAGTCCTGGGGGGTGGGGGGCTCTCAGGGGGCGGGGGTTTGGAAAGGGATCTGAGCAGTCAGGGGACAGGGAGCTGGGGGAGAGTTGGATGGATTGGGAGGTCTGTGGGGGCTGTCAGGGGGTGGAGGGAGGGTTGGATGGGTTGGGAGTTCAGGGGGGGCTGTCAGGGGGTGGGGGTGTGGAAAGGGATCTGAGCAGTCAGGGGACAGGGAGCAGAGGGGTTTAGATGGGCCGGGAGTTCTGGGGGGGTCTTTCAGGGGGTGGGGAGTGGTTGGATGGAGCGTGGGAGTCCCGGGGGTCTGTCTGGGGGCGGGGGTGTGGATAAGGGTTGGGACAGCCAGGGGACAGGTAGGGGGTAGTGTCCTAGGGGGGCAGATAAGGTGGGGGGGTCTCAGGAGGGGGCAGCCAGGGGACAAGGAGCGGGGGGGGGTTGGGCATTCTGAGGGGGCTGGGAAGTGGGAGGGAATGGATATGGGTGGGGCTTTCCCCCCCATCCTCTTTTTTTTGATTGTTGAAATATAGTAACCCTAAAAAAGTGGTGCCCTGGCTCGTAAGGGAGGAGCTGCCTTCCGGAGGCCCCGGAGACCCAGAGCATCGGCTTGCGGGGGTGGCGAGCCTCAGCCATGGAGGAGCTGGCGCGGCACAGGGGGGCAGCAGCCCTGCAAAGGGGATGGCACCGCAGGCGGGGAGCAGCCGCACCTCCTGCCCAGGCTGCAGCCCGGCACGCCCCCCCCGGGGGGCTCCTGCAGGCTGTAGCAGTTGCATGTGGTTGGCGGCCCCCGTGTGCCCCATGGCTTCCCCTTCGCCGTGCTCAGGCTCTGTGGCTCCCAGGCATGTGAGCTACTGGGACGCAGGGCCCTGAGCCTACTCTGGGAGGGGCAGCGCGTGGCAGTGGCGGCTCACGCTCCCGGGAGCCGCAGAGCCCAAGCGTGCAGGGGGGAGTCGGGAGGTGCACGGGGGCTGCCGCCCGCATGCATCCACTGCAGGAGCCCCGGGGGGGCGCCAGGTGGAAGTTTTGCCTAGGGCACAAAATATCTTTGCACCAGCCCTGGAAGTGTATAGTCACATCCTCACATTCCAAACTAGTCACATTGAAATAAGGTGGTATTGGGCTGTTGGAATACAGTCCTGTCCTGATAATGCCCATCACCACCAGATAAAGATGGTTAAAGAAAACTTAGTTTGATAGCATCCTGTCTGACAGGAATTCACTTCTCAATAGTTGTGGTTGTGAAACCCTCATGTCTGTATGTTTTATCTTTATGGCCCCCACTTTTCTATTGTTAATCTGTCTGGTTCTCTAATTGTTTCTGTCTGCTGTATAATTAATTTTGTTGGGTGTAAACTAATTAAGGTGGTGGGATATAATTGGTTAGCTAATCATGTTACAATATGTTAGAATTGGTTAGGTAAATTTCAGTAAAATGATTGGTTAAGGTATAGCTGAGAATATTACTATATAAATTAGGGGCAAATAGGAAGTAAGTTGGGATAAGAAAATAAGAAAAAAGGAACTTGGATTTAAGCTTGCTGGAAGTTCACCCCAATAAACATCGAATTGTTTGCACCTTCGGACTTCAGGTATTGTTGCTCTCTGTTCATGCGAGAAAGACCAGGGGAGTGGGAGAATGAAGGAATAAGCTCTCTAACAACCTGGTTTGGGGGCAGTGTTGCAGTGGAAGACAATGAAGAGGCAGTAGCAGAGAGGTTCCGCACTATTCAGTCACATCACTAAGAGCTGGGCTAAATGGTCTCACCTCAGGATGCAGCATCGTGGAAGCAACACTGATAACAGTGGCAGGGGGCAGGGGGAGGTGAACCTATGTGGTCAAACCTCTGAACTCTGGGACTTTGCTGACCATGGAAAAACATTGTGAGGGGGTGCAGTGGACGGAGAGGATAAACGAATATTAAAGGGCCATTCATTTGTCAGATTTTCTCATGGCAAGGTAGGGAATGGAGGCAAAGGACACTGCCCAATATACTGTGGGGTTGGTGTTTGCTTACGTCAGGGGTTCTCAAACTTCATTGCATCACAACCCCCCTTCTGCCAATAAATTTACTACATGACCCCTGGGGGTGGGGTCAGAGCGCAAGCCCCGCCACCGTGGGAGGGGGGTTAGGGGAACCACAGCCCAAGCCCCATCATCCCGGGTGGCAGGAGAGGGGGCTGCAGCCCAGGCCCCATTGCCCTGGGTGGAGGTGGAACTCGGGCTTCAGATTCAGCCCTGGATCCCAGCAAGTCTAATGCTGATCCTGGAAACCCCATTAAAATGGGGTAATGACCCACTTTGGGGTCCCGACCCACAGTTTGGGAACTGCTGCAGTTACATGCTTTTGAATCACGTTTTCCCAAACTAATACAAGATTCCCTTTCCCATTTAATAAAAGTTCTCCTTTGTTATACACAGCCTCAGTGTTTGTGCCTGGGGAAATATTACCTCTGGGACATGCCCAGAGGTGGTGTTAGGTTTTCCCAAATTAGTGAATGGGGGTTAAACCAATTCTGTTGTGTATTATTAAGAAGAACCCCTAGATATCAAATCAAACCCAGCCTTCATTGCTGCCATCATCACATGGTAGAGGGGTTACATTAACATACTTTTTAAAAAACATACAAAAGTCCTGCTCCTGCAGGAACATCTGGTTGCTTTAAACATGGGTTAACCGGCCAATTAGGATAGGTTTAGGGGTGCTTTGCATCACCAGAGCAGTGCAAAGCAGCCAGAGCACCAGGGGGAATCTGGCTCACACCACATAAGGACACTCAACTCTACATTGTGCATTGGGTTTGAAAATCTCAGCCAAAAGCTCATCCCCACCCTTAACTTCTGAGCTTTTTAAAGTTCCTTTATCACTAATAAAATATTGATCTGAAACATTTTAAGCCCAGTAAAATCCCCACTACTCTAACATTCATATTCCATTAATTCTTTACCAGCCCCTAAAGAAAAATCCTTAATTTCTCTTAATTTTCCATTAAGGAAGGAAGGAATGAAAGGGCAGAGGGAGAATCAAGAGGAAAGTCTAGCTGATTCAAGTATCAAGGTGAGGTCTGAAACTCACTTTAGTCCTTGACTCAGCAAACACCTGCCTAGCTTTAAGCACAGGAATACTTTCACTGAAGTTAATATGGCTATTCACATGCTTATAGTCAGGGTCTTAATACTTGGCTCAAATACATTTTCTGCTTTTCCTCAATGCTTAAAAAATGTGTTAGCACTTATTAGCATCAAGGGCCCCTTTCAGTCACACAGATCTGACATTTTGGTGCAATATAAGCTAAATATATTTGGCAGGCCTATACATTCATTTCTTTATATGCACAAAACACTCTCTCTCACACAAACTTATCCTGAACAATTTATTTCAGCTGGATTTTTTAAAATGGGAACTGTTATTTGATCTCCTAACTCCTCAGGGAGCATACCAGTGAAGCCAGTTAAGTCTCAGGCTTCAACACATATGTTAAGAATCATTTGTCATTTGCTGTGTCACCTCCAAATTTTCCCTTTAAATTAAAACAGGAGCTGATTGTCCAACGCATAAACAAGCCAACTTCAAAATGTTTTCTTCTACACTTGGCTCTGGGACACAGATTGAACACAGGAGTTTCTCTCTTGGAACAAGTACTGGACTGAACCTAACCAGAATTTCATATATATGTCGTAATATAAGAGGCATATGTATACTGAGCTAGAACTTTTCATTCATAGAGCAATAGTGCCACCCAGTGATACAAATGAATCCCTCCACTGAGCAATGCTACATTGTGAGCAATATATAATGAATTGCATGTTTGCATGAATTGCGTTCAGGATTACCCACTCCAAACATTAAAAAATCATTAGTCAGACTAAAAAAAATATCAAGGGATAGGCTTAAAAATCATGAGGTTTAAAAAAATTACTATGTTTTGGGTGTTCTTTGTTTGCCTTTGGGTTTTTGAGCCTTTAAAGTGTACTCAGATTGTGTTTTCAAGTTTTTCTCTGGATGTATCCAGAGCTCTTCAATAGAGAATTAACAGGACTAAATCTTTCAGATTTGTGGCTATAATTGGCCATTCTAAAGGTCAGACTATTTCATCACAAAGGCTACCAAAATGAATAACACAACATATCTTGACATATTAACATCTGACTCACTCCAGCAGAGCTCAAGCGACAGTCTCACCCTGCTTCTGAAATGTACCAACATCAGAAATCTGCAAGGCAGCTACATGTAGTAACCCACTTAACGCTTGTCAAACATTATACACTGTCAGGGCCAGGCTGTGGGCAGCCTGAGTGCACCAATTACAGAGTTGTGGTCAAGAGATGAGTAGCAGGGTCAGGGTCTAGCCATGTCAGGATACCAGGGAGTCAGGGTCAGGCATCAGGTTACAGACAGCAGGCAAGCAGTGGACTCGAGACAAACCAGAGTCAGAAGCCAGAGTCTACGGTCCACACCAAAGCAATGTGAAGAGCAGAAGCAAGAAGACAGTCTACAAATCATTGTTCAGACAGCTCCCTATGCTAGCATCCTGATTTATATACAAGCATGAGCCAATCAGTGGACTGTAGGGGGCTGCCACTCATAGCCTGCTAGGCGATACGTCCTGTAGTGTCTTCCTGCAGAGCCCTAGACTAAGCTTCCAATGGTGATGCAGATGCATCTTTGGCCTAGAACTTCCTAGGTTCTAGTCCAGCAGGTTCTTAAAATACACCGTGCTTAACTGCTAGATCAGATGTAACATTTGGGAGCGCAGTACTCCAGTCTCTATTTGACTGATTCAGCTGACGTTCCTCATTCCCACCATCCTGTGAGGACACTGCTTGCTAGTCCCCTACAATGGGATCCATATTCATACATGCTCACAGCGGAGAGAACGGTTATTTACCCTTCCGTAACTGTGGCTCTTTGAGATGTTGCAGTTTGTGTGGATCCTACGAGCCACCATCTGTTCATGCTTTTTGGAGACCTCAGCAGCCACAGGCTTTGATCTATGAGGGAACTGTGGGAGGGTAATGGACATGTTGCCCAAGGGGGTTTCGAGTTCCTCTGCCTCGGGCAGATGTGGCCCTGCGATGGAATCCACACTGATTACAACATCTCAAAGAGCCTGAGTCACAGGAGGGTAAGTGACCATTCTCTCCATCTCTTGGTGTCTTCTGATCCAGACTGGAGGCCTTTCTGGAAGATGCTTTAGCCAGACAAATATTATTAGGCTCAGTACAGGGGTCCCTGGGTGAAATTTCATGGTCTGTGATATACACGAGGCCAAACTAGATGAGCTAATGGTCCCTTCTAGGTTGTCTGGCCCTTCTCCAAGGGGGTATAATCCCCCACAAAGAGGTCTGGCCTGCCCTGGGCCTTAACTCTTAATGCCCTAATTGGCTTGAAATCTGACTGACTTCACCCCAGCAACCATCAATGACTGAAGACAGGGAACATGAGCTACTTTTGAAACCAGAAGCTCAGCATGAGGAGGTGGAGTAGAGTTTCAGGACAGCTAATGCAGACTGGCTAACTCTGAACACGGATTTAAAAATGAGGTAATGACACATTTGGGTAGATTTCCCCACAGTGTGTGGGGATCAAATGAAAAGCTGCTGTCACTGTGAAGAGAACAGATCTCATTTCACCAGAGGAGTCATGGTGAATTCATGTGCTCAGCTGTTGCCCTGAGAGCTGGGACCCAATCCAGGTTTTATTTACCAGTTAAATGAGGTTAGCATTTTCAGATTAGTGGCCAACATACATTTGCAGACATCATGCCCGCAAAAAACATCCTTGCAAAAACAGTAAGGTGCTCATATGGCTTTAAAAAAGTGGCTCTCTATTTAGCCCTGGGTAAGCTGAGTGTTGTGATGCTTGCCTGATTACTTACCCATGGAGCTGGTGAAGTGGAGACGTGATTGCCGTGACGGGCAGTACAGTGGGGGTCTGCTACTATAGCTGGTGCTGTTATTATTATTGTGACAGGCGGTGCTGGTGGCACTGCCTACAGTGCAAGTTTCCTGACACTTTCTGTTATAAATCCCTGTTTTCAGTTGCTATAACTTTGCCAGAATACAACTGTTTGGGCTGAAATTTTCTATGCTGTGTGCACACATCAGGCTGAATAGTTCTGGAAAATTTCAATGGAAACAAGTCAGCCATTTCTCGAGATGAGATTAAGGGACAATATGTTGCTTTGCCCACAATACACATGCTCACAACCATTTGTGTTGAGAAGCAATAGTGCCTTCACATTTTGGAGAAGACACTTCAAATTTGGAAGAGGAGGAAGAGGAGGGGTCAGCTGGATGTCAGAAATGTGCCTTTTGCTCCATCTGTAAAACTGCCCAATCTATAGCTCTTTGAAAATCTCAGTTTGCTCATGGCAGTAAAGGCTTGCAAGAGTTTGGCAGCTAAATTCACCAAAGATTCTGTCACCAAATTGCTCTGTTTGGGTAGCGAACGGCTGCCATCGGGCTGGTTACATGCCCAGAGAGCAGGGGATGGTCTCTCCTGTGCTCTCAGTGCTCCTACCAATGGGGCCCAGGCAGTGAGGAGGAAGATAAACAGCTTGACTGGAATGCAGCAGGGTGAGGAGCTGAGCTTGGAGGGATGGTAAATGGGGAGCCAGGGACATAGAACTGAGAACAGGACTGGGACCTGGATGAGGAACTAGGTGGTGAACTGAGACAAAGACAGGCTGGGACAGTGAGGTGGATAAGAGACAGCAGGGTCTATGACCATTTGTTGCAGGGCCTGTATACCCCGGCACCCTTTGGGGTGAAAGGAAGGGTACTCGAGCCCCACGCTCATGTCACTAGGCTGCCCTTAGCCACAGAGCTGCACAACATGAGACCGGAGCCAATAGGGGTTTGGTGGGCCACGACCCAAACAGTCTAGGGTGGGGTCCCTGGTTTGCGGTTCAGGCAGAGTAATAATGCATCTAGGAGATCAGCTCTCTGGTGGGGCAGACAGCAAACAGTCTTCTGTCCTATCTTTGGGGGACATGCATCTTGTTCTCAGCAGGGGGAACTACCAGCCCAGAGGTAGGATGGCAGAGTGTAGGGGGACGCAGGCCCACCTCCCTGCACTGCATCCCAGCCCAGGGCCCTGATAGTGGTGAGTGGGTTTGCCACTGTGTCAGTGGTGGGGGTGGAGTCCAACCAACATAGGCCAACTCCCATGGGGACAATGGATAGTCCCCTCCTGGGCTACTTTCTACTGAGATTCCTGTCATCATGGTCTGGGGTCTTCGGTGTCTCTGATATCCGCAGGCTATGCTGCTTCCAGCAACTGCAACCTCCCTGAAGTGTCCCCAACACTTAGGTGTCAGTCTGGGGCTTGGCACCTCCAGCTCTTGCAGTCTGGGATTCTGGCTGCTCCTCGGCTGGAGCCTGCAAGATATGTCCTTCCTCCTCAGCAGTCAGCCCTGATTGAGCTGGGCTTCCCATCCCTTTTATACTACAGCAGCAGTTGGAGCACGCCCAGCAGGGGTGAGGGGGTGTGGCCTCCACTGCCAAGAGTGCTGCTTTAACCCCTTCATCTCCAGTGTAGGGCCTGTATACTCCGTCACACCACTACAGCACAGTCTCCTCAGAAACTGGAATGGAACCCAGGATTCCTGAGTCTCACTTCTTTCCTGATAACAGATACCTGTGAAAACCATGGCAAAATGTGTGTGCCTCATCTCCCTCCAGTTCTGGCTCATACAGATGACAACAACCTACTATTGCGATTGGTTACTTTGTTAGCAAAGGTCTTTGTGGTGACTCCAAACCCTGCTAATGACCCACGTGGGGGCCAATACAGTTCCACATGATAGAAGTTCTGTTTTTTCAGTTAGCTTTTTAAAAGTCCTAGGACGTTACCCACATGGGGGAAAAAAAGAGATATTAAAGGAAAATTAAGCTTGCAAAATCAATCACACAAAGAAAGGACATGCTAAACAAGGTTGCTTGTGCAATCTTAGTTCAGCCTTCTTGTGCGTTTGCAGTACGATACAGTATTTAATTACATGGCCCCTTCACTTTTTTCCAGAGATGCTGCCTCATTCAGGGCACTGAATGGATGTGCTCAGGCAATGAATCAGGGTTGTTTAGTGAATTAGATTGTTGTCTGTACTGTAGGAACTCTACTTCGTTTATTGCAAAAGATAGAAGGCGAGTAGTGAACGAGGCAGGGGTTTGCAGGAAGAGAAAGGAGGGTCTCATGGTTCAGGCAGTTGAATGTTGCTCTGTAGAACTGGATTCTATCCCTGCCTCTGCCACAGATTTCCTGTGGGATGCTGGCAGGTCACTTACATCAAACTTTTCCCCCTCATTTTCTGGGTGCCTGACTTGAGACCCAATGATCTGCTTTGCAGAAGAGCTGAGCACTAACAGCAGTAGCTGAAGCCCATGGGAGTTGTGCTTTGAACATATAAATACAAAGTACTCTTAAAAAATCTGGTCCTAGGTATTGTTAATTGGGCACTTAAACTTAGTGGAAACTTTTGACCATCATCTCTGCTACCAGCACTGGGTCAGTGCAGAGGGCGGTCTGCAGATCTGCAAAAGTCTCCTCGGCTGCGCTGATCCATCTTACTATGTCTGGGCCACGGGCTTTTGTTAGGTCTGTTAGCGGGTATGCCCTGGTAGCAAAGTGGGGGATGAACTGCCTATAGTATCCAACTAGTCCCAGGAATGCTCTGACCTGTTTCTTCCAGACTGGTCTGGTCCAATTCTGTATTGCCTCTAACTTGTTCAGTTGGGGCTTCACCATACCCGTCCCCACTATATACCCAAGGTATTTGGCTTCTGCTAGCCCAATCGCGCATTTGGAGGGATTTGCAGTCAGCCCCGCCTTCCTCAGGGTGTCCAGGACTGCTTCCACCTTCTCCAAGTGCGTCTCCCAGTCTGGGCTATGCATAATGATGTTGTTGAGATAGCCAGATGCATACTTGCCATGTGGATGCAACAGTTTGTCCATGAGTCATTGGAAAGTTGCGGGAGCCCCATGTAAACCAAAAGGGAGGACAGTGTACTGATACAGTCCCTCTGGTGTTGAAAAGGCCATCTTCTTTTTGTCTGCCCTGGCTCACTGTCTTGCTGCTCCTCACCTACTGGCAGCTTGACTTCCCCCCCTCCCCAGGGGAGGGTTTAAAAAGGTCGCAGGGAGCCCTTAGTTGGAATCAGCTGATCCTAATTGACCTCAGGTAACTCTCTCTCAGCTGATCCTAACTGATCTCTGGTAACCCCTTCTCAGCTGAACCTGATTGACCTGTAGTCACCCCTCCTCAGTTGATAGGAAGGAGGGCCTTTTACCCTTCTGGGACTGTTTTCTACTCTGCCCTTGCAGCTGTCTGTCCTGAGTTTATCACAAAACACAGTGAGAGAGAGTGCCTGGCCTGAAGACTCACAATCTAAATTGACAAGGGAGAAGGTGAGAAAAGAAACCAAGGCACAGAGCAGTACATGAACAAGGTCACACACATTTATGGCCAACCCAGAATTAGAACCCAGGCCTCCTGATCTCCAGCCACTTGGATAGTATTGGTTGATGAAAAACTAAATAATACACCCACACATGCACAGAGTGAATTTGACTTTTTTGTTTCACAAAACACTCATGGACCATCACCCGCCTAGCACCACTGCTTAGAGGAGTTTTGGAACCTGCCCAAAAGGATGGGGGGAATGAGGCATATAATCCCTGATCTGATGTGTCTCTCAGGAGTTTGCAGCTGAACTAGGGAGTAGGCTGCAATCTCATGAATCCCCATACACTGTCAATCCTTTCCTCTCCCTGTCTCATTAGAGGCAGTCTGGATCCCCTGGAGCATTCACAGGGAGCCATCTATACTCCTTATAAAAATCTGTGACGCCACTAGATTCTGCTCCTTCAAATCCCTCCTTACAATTCACTTGCCACACTGCCTACAATGCACCAGGCAGCTGGTGTGTGACGATTACTATTTACTGTACTAAACACACTCATTTTCACTGATACCTTGTCCCAATATTGTCTGTTGTCTCTGGTAATATGTTAATGGGTTGTGACACTCCTGTTGGGGGGTGTTGGTATCAGGGATCAAACCCATGGCTTTTGGGTATAAAAGAGTAACAAAATTGGGGGAATGCTCAGGACTGTGAGTCACCTTCTTACCATCCTGCTTCTGCTAAGAGAGAGACTTGCTGGTACTTAGCTGGTTGTCAGCTTCCTGACATATTCCAGCCTGTTAGCCTCTGGGCTATACCAGCTCTTACTTTGCCTTTCAGGTTAACAATAGGTGCACCCCAGATCCTGAGCCAATTCAAAGCATTCCCCTGTACCATTCAGCTCCTTAGCCACTGAACCATCACAGCATTCCCAGGTCTTCTGTCCCCAGCGGTCAGTGTCCACACCAGCCTATTTGGTCCAACTGAGGATCAGCACTTACCCATATATCAGTGCTGTGGTATTAAGTTATAATGAAAAATGATCAAGTTTATTGTCAAAGATCAATATTTAAGAAAGAGTGAATCAGGACAATAGGAACAGGTTACCTATAAAACAAAATCCTAACACAATTCCTAGGGACTTACCTAGACAGAAGGTTAACATGATACGTTTATCTCATCCCAAATGTTCTTTGCAGCATTTTAATCAGGCCTGGTTGAGACCCTGTTTTCATGAATGTAATCACATTGCCCAATTACTTTCTAGATGCAGGATAAAGGCCTGTCTCCTTCCATTCTACTTACATTCCCCAAGTTCATTGTCTGTCCTCAGAGACACTAGAACTCTGATGGGTGCTTGTTCTTCCTGTTGACTTCATATGTAAATGACTCCCATTGTATAACCTGACAAATACTTATTTTAGATGGGGACGAACAGGGAGAGGTGAATAAACATCCTTTATCTGTCAGAAACCTGATAGTCAACTCTGCCTTAACAGACTCTTTAGGAACATATTTCTAGTATAAATATATAACTCATCTATAATAGTGGTACACATATCCTACGACCGTATTCATAATCAGTGTGACACCAGCTTTCATTTAAGATCTCACCTGATATTCTTTGTGGATAAGTACTATGCAAGCAGTGTGCTAGGTGTAATGAGTTTGTCAGGCCCATTAGGAGTTGCTGTTACAAAATGGTGCCCCCTTTGCCAGATGGCACCAATGGCCCTCTGTCATAAAAAGCATGTGTCTACAGGTGAGCTGAAAGAGGAACCTCTGCTGCTCAAGACAACAGTAGGCTCATCAATCTCTGTGTGGGCCAGCCATCACTAAAAGGGGACAGAGCACCACATAGCG
The DNA here is from genome assembly GCF_027887155.1 of Malaclemys terrapin pileata. Classification (NCBI taxonomy): domain Eukaryota; kingdom Metazoa; phylum Chordata; order Testudines; family Emydidae; genus Malaclemys; species Malaclemys terrapin. The sequence continues at coordinate 53,341,066 of NC_071513.1, forward strand.
TAGGTGTAGGTTACACCGGAGTATAAACTTCTTAAAGCAGGGGCCATCTTTTTATTATTAATTAATTCATGTGTGTATAGCACCCAAGACCACGGGGTCCTGATCCATGATTGGTGCTCCTCACACTACTGCACTATGAATATAAGGAAAATAATTCTTACTCTTTGGAACAGACCTGTTGTAAACTCTCATATGCCAGCCCAGAGGGCTGTTCACTGGAGAGTTGTCAAGCCCTCTGTGACCTCACAGGCTCACAGTTAGCAAGCAGATACATACATGGTTAAATATCAGACACATTTTAGCTATTGCGATTACTCAGACACTAAGCTGAGACACTGGGAAAATGTGGCAAATCCTGTTTCTGAATTATTGCTGGCAGATAATGACATGACTGAAAACAAGGTAACACTGGAAATTACTGACTTCCTTGTGGCACCGCAGTATGGTAAGTCTGTCCATGTCTTGCATAATGCTTCCAGGTTAGTAAAAAATAAGTCCAAAATGGACTGTGGGTATGAATATTGTGACATGGTGGAATCTCATCATTTTTCATCCAGTAGGATACATCTCAGCATATCTTCCCCTCTAGATTTCCTCCTGGACTCTTGTGCATCCTACATGCTTTGTTCAGCTTCTATGTGCATCACTGGGACAGGCATTCTGTATGGGCAAAGTGTTCTTGGCAACATCTAACTCACATGGTGGGAAAGCATGAGAGGAAGTGGAGCAGAAGGTCATAGCAGAGTAGGCTCAGGGAGAGGCATGGCTGGCCCCATGTGGAATCCATACAGTAGGATGAAGTAATGAGGGATGGAGAAGTGCTGGCACTTCCAGGAAGTTAAAAAGGAGAAAGGCAGCCAACAGAGTGTAAGGGCAAGGTGGGCATGGCAGAGAGTTGGCGAAGGAGAAAGTCCTACACAGGAGGTGGTGCTTGTGCAGGAAGTGAATGGGTGAATGACTGGATAGATGTGGGAAAGAATATGGAAGAAGACATCAACTGTGGCTAGGGGTCAAGAAAGGAAGGGAAGAAAATACAATAGGGACCAGAAGTGCATAAAAACATAAAAGGAAGACGAGGATAGCAGGAGGTGAAATGTAGGTACAGATGGGAACAGCAGGATAGAAAGAGGATCATCATCTGATTTATTTGGCTTAGGTCTGGGAAGTACATGCGCTGTTCCTATTATTTATATTCCAGTAGCAAATACAGGCCCCAACCAAGTTCAGAGCTCTGTTGTGATAGGCACCAGAGACCGTCCTGAAGGGCTTAAAGTCTAAACCAACCACCCATACAGGGCAAGAAAACAGAGACACAAGGTGATGGAGTAATTTGCTTAAGGTCAGCAGGACAGTGGTAGAGTCAAGAATAGGACCCTAGTTTCCAAAGCCCCAGGCTAATTGCCTAGGTCCATGCTACCTTATTTCACATACACCATGGGAGAATGAGACTTTATCAAGGCCATTGCAGACATAGGTTTATTTCTAGTTTAAAAATATTAAAAATAAATTATTGTTGCCTGCAGATTTCTGGAGCCTCTCCAGCTGCCAGTGAGGAAAGAGATTATTGCTGGTATGTGACACTCCTTTGGGTTATTGTGCTAAAGCTGAACTTTGTTAACCTCCAAACAAGCCCTTTTGGTACTGTTGTACAAATCTGGCTGTCACAGTGAGCTCATGGTTGATTCTATCCTGCCTTCTCACCCTGTTTTCCCCATCCTCTCATTCACCCCTGTCCTTTATCTCCTCTGCTGCACATTGTCCACGGGTGGGAGTTTTTCATCACACCCAATGAAACTGGGATAGTGTAGGTAAATCACTAATGATCTACATCTCTCATATCTTCTCCTCCCTGTTATCTGTTCATTTGCATACTTCAATCCTATTAGTTAAATTAAATGCCTTGCCCTTTTTCACTTGTGATATATAAATATTATTCTATTTAGAGGTTTGTATCCCATGCTTATCATTGCATTAACTGATGGTCTCCATAGTGTTTAAGAGCCTTTGATTCATATTTTTAGTGGCATCCCCCTTCTACAATAGATTAGATCTGAACTGTAGAGAAGCGAAGTATCAATCTGGACATAGTTCAGTATGCACACAGTCAAATTTATAACTGAACATTGTTAACTAGCCATCTATATCTTGGATATAATATAATCACAGGTAGCTAGCCAAGAAGTCATATTCCACATTTCTGTTGAGCATATGCAGCATCTTCTGTGGCACTTTAAAATTTTCTTGTCTATTGTCTCTGAAGTGCCTAAGTAGCCATGTTTCAGACTGCACTTACTTCTCCTAGCAACTCAGCGGACACAAGCCTTTACAAAGAGTATGGATTATGGGATAGTTTGGGGGTTCAGAACATCTTTCAAATGAAGATCATCAGCTCAAACTCCACCTGGAGAGGTAGTGCATAAAATGTGTTGCTGTCTGAGGCCTTGGAGTTCTCACACTCGGTCTCAAGGGACAGTTGTCCACAGAACCGTAACTAACGTGAATTTTCCAAATCTGGCAGCAATCTCAAAAGGGAGACCAAAGATTGAACGCTTATAGAGACTCCACGTCTCTTGGCTCCAAGTCAGGGTCAGACACACTAACAGAACAGTGCGGCCTTGCTTTGGCCATTGGAGTGGTATAAATGGCTACAGTTACAGTTATCTAGCACAATGTGCATTCACTGCCCATGACCACACAGCCATAGAACCTCAGTATTATTTAAAAGATATTCTGTGGGAAAATACAGTCTATGCTTTGCCTATGGTGCCTCAGAGATGGATTTACTGAGATTAGCTACAAATTCACAGAAGCCCCCCACAATCAGGGGGAGTTTGGGTTCTAGTGTGTGTGTGCCAACCTCAGCCAAGATTCAGGTGAAGGCCAGTAACCTGGACTGGATCATCACAGCTCCCCCCTACCCCCTTGCTGTCTCCACAGGAGCTCCAATGATAGCCCCCCTACACTGCAGACTCTGAGATTCCTCCACCTTACTTCGGATGTCTTCTGCACCAGTCTACTGAGGTCACCCTGTGATCATGGTGACTCTCCACCAGCACACAGGTACCACACCCCTCAATAGGTAGGGAGAAGGATGTGCCTGCTCCTCCATAGGGAAGTACCGCCTAGGGCAAACGGGGAGACTCCTCCTCCCTCTGCCAGCTCCACTCAGCTGGGAACCCAGACACTCCATAAAGTCCCATGTGATTGGTAGGGAACCTTAGGGTGTCCTAGCAACCACCTGTTGGGGAAAAGAAGCCTCCTGTTGCCTAATAGCTGTTGTTACATCATTTTAGGAGTTTCCCAGCTATTGCACTAGGTATCATGGAGTCTCCACAGCCAGCCCCACTGCCAGGGGAAGGGTTTCCCAGTGGCTGTTGCCCTGTTTCTTCATACAGGTCTTTAGAGGCCCTAACACACCACTGGTGCTGTGTGAAGAGTAGAAATGAATGCCTTTAAAATTTGGAGCCTGAACGAATAAGAGACTCTGACTCTCTGGCAGTGAGCTGTTTTTCTTCAGCTGGTGGTCGCTCTCCTCTCCTCCTCCTCCTCCCTCATCTCTCCCATGCCGTGGCACCTCTCTACACACTGTCTTTGTTTCCTTTGTTCTGTATCTTCCTCCTCCTCCCGCCTCTTACTCTGCTTCTCTGGCCACCACATTTCTCTCCCTTAACCCATAGTCTTTCTTTTCACCCCACCCCCACAGGTGGCCAGTCTCTTTCCATCCCTCATCTTAGGGCCCCAACATTTTTCCTCCGCTCCCTCTCGCCCAAGGCTATCACTATTTTCCCCTCATCCCCTTCCCATGCTCCCCTGAGTTTCATTTCTCACCCCTTAACTCTAGTCTCTTCCCAGAACTCTGAAAGTGGGGTGGGGTGAGATTCCTGGGGTCAGCACCTTCAGGAGAGCAAATCAGCCACTAACACCTCCCTCGCTCAATGACTCATTCACACAAACACTATCTCAGCACCATTCCCATCTCCCTGAGTGCCTTCAGCTGCCCAGGTTTTCCCCTCAGGGTTCCCTCAGGTACTGAGGGCAGCTTCATGAACACACAGAGATTCTACATTGTCATTTGCACTGATCATTTGGGGGCTGGTTAGACCATTACATATCTGGTGTCCAGGTCCCTGAATCTCAGAGGTCACACTGATTTCCTTCTAAAGTACCAGAGTGGGATTTTCAAAAGCACTCATGTGGTTTAGGAGCACATATCAAAGGGGCTTATGCGCCTATGTTGCTTAGGTGCTTTGGAAAAATCACACCCCTGGAATGTAATCAAATGCATCTCCCTATATCTCTAGGCCAGCAGTTCTCAAACTGTGGGTCAGGGCCCCAAAATGGGGTCACCAGGGCTGGCATAATACTTGCTGGGCCTAAGCCAAAGCCTGAACCCCACCACCCAGGGTCAAAGTTCGAGTCCCATCGCCCAGGGCTGAAGCCGAAGCCTGAGGGATTCAGCGCTGGGTGATGGGGCTCAGGTTACAAACCCCACACCCAGGGCTGAAGCTCTTTGGCTTTGGCTTTGGTCCCCCCACCCGGGGTGGTGGGGCCTGGGCTTTGACAGGGCTTGGATGGGCTCAGGCTTCGGTCCCTCCTCCTGGGGTCATGTAGTAATTTTTCTTGTCAGAAGAGGGTCGCGGTGCAATGAAGTTTGAAAATTCCTGGTCTAGGCATTTACTCTACCCTCATCAGCATGGTATCTGAATGGGGTAGAGTTTTCTGACGCTGAGAATTTTTTTTGTATCTGTGCTAGGGACATCTGGATAGCAGCAGCAGGTGACTCAGTCTTCCAGTCCCAACACATAAACAAGCTGCTGAAAAAGCAACTTCAAAGTCTGTGTAAGGAAGGGAACAATATCAAAACTAGCATTGGAGATGTAGAAAAAGCCATGAGCAGCATGGAAGCCGAGCTCAGCAGGTAAAGGCAAACAGCCTGGGGTTTTAGATGAACATCCCATCCATTGATGACATGTCCAAGGATGCCAACAACTCAAACACTCTTGAGCAAGACCAGATCTGCACTTTCCCTAATGAGCTAAGATAAGGGGAAAGATTTGAGAAGATAGTAAGCAGAAGCTGTCTAGGTCAACTGGCCCATCATTGCCCCCTGCCTTTCATGTCCTTGTATTCATTTGCAGAGTATTTCTTGGTAACTCACATTTCTCTAAGTACATATTTCACTGATCTGCACAACTAGAATTCCAGGCCATCAGCCCATCAATTCCGAGCAACACACCACAGCACCCAGGGGTTGCATGCGTAGCATGCAGGAGATCAGCTCTGGTAGGGCACAGATTTCAGAGTTAAGCTTCTAAGTGATTACTTGAAATCACAGGGAAGGGGAAAATGAACTGATGCAGTGGTTGGGCTTCAGTTTCCTCTGCCCCTGCCATCATCCATCAGTATTGTTCTGTGCCATGGATGAGCCTCTGCCAGTGACTTACTTACCACGCTGCATCGGACCAGGGCTCCTTCTCGTGGCCAGTACCATGTGCTTCAGAGAAAGGAGGCAGAACCCCTGCCATGGGCAGCAATGGGAAAGTTTCTTCCTAACCCTTGTTATTTACAGGTTATTGACAAGTTGCCAAAATGACATTGAGACTTGATTCACCACTGTGGAGGCAGAACAATCCCATTGCCACCTTCCTGAACCAGCGGGGTCAGCACTGGACACCAGCTGTGGCTCTAAGGATACTGCCCCCTTCACATTCCTAGGGTCCCCTGGCCTCAGCCCCTGGCCTCTGGCTTACAGGCAGAGCATCCTGGCTGCAGGATCCCTAGCAGAACAGGAGACCTGGGTTCACATGATTCTGCATCTTCACCCAGTGTCAGCACATAAAAAGACCCCAGAGGATCCTGGGGCAATAATAGATTGGGGCCCCCTTCCCAATTCCCAAATCAGAAATTTTGCTTAACCCCAACATCATAGCCCCCCAAAGCCCCTTGGTCCCCCAACTCACCCCACACCCCCACATCCCACACAACTTTCCCCACTGCATTGAACGCTTCACCCCATTGCCCCCCAACACTCCCTACTCACCCATAGACCCACAACAACTCACTCACAGCCCTTCACCCAGCACCCCCAGGCCTCTCCTGGCCACTCACTGGCACCCGCCCCCTTCCCTCTCCCTCCAGCTCAGTGCTCCGCTCCTAGCTGGGCTGGGGTGGTTCCTACCGATCCTGGTTTGCCAAAGGCTCTATTCGCTGTCAGTGCCCACCTTGCACTCGCCCAGCACAGTCTGAATTTGAGTGATGAGTGGCATTATGACCTGGTGCATGGGCCCGCAGTGCCACTCAGGTTTGGCCTGGCTGCCCATGTCATGATGGAAAGGTGAGTGGGCCAACCTGAGCAGCATTGCAACCCCTGTGTGCCTGGTCTCAATACCACTCAAATTTGGCCCAGCTACCCCACCACCCAACAGTGATGCGGTGGAGCCAAATTTTAGTGAGTGGCATTGTGAGTCTGTGCACCAGGTGAAGTGCTGGAGTGCCACTCCATCTAGTTGGCCCCATAACTTTGTGGGCCCTGTTGCAAATTCAGCACTTTGACCACTGCAGCTATCCATGCAACACGGATTTTGTTACCAAAGGCTGTTGGCGGATCCTGGGTTGTGATGTAGAAAGCCTTTGAATGCACAAGCTAGCATACCTCAGAACTAGGGCATTTTCTTTCATAGAATCATAGAAGATTAGGGTTGGAAGAGACTTCAGGAGGTCATCTAGTCCAAGCCCCTGCTCAAAGCAGGACCAACCCCAACTAAATGATCCCAGCCAGGGCTTTGTCAAGCCTGACCTTAAAAACCTCTAAGAATGGAGATTCCACCACCTCCCTCGGTAACCCATTCCAGTGCTTCACCACCCTCCTTTCATTTCATGCACCACACAAACATCTCCATCCATTATCTGCGCAATAGTCACAGATTGTACAGTTAGAGACCAGTTGCAAGAGGGAGATACGTTCACACCAAGCCATCTATTACAGTTGTTCTCCTTCCGTGTGCATACATGTTCATGACTTCAATTTAGGTGAGCAATACATCATCCTGACAGTCCATTATTCCGGGCAGAATTTCACTAAAATTCCAGGAGCGGGTAAAGCTGTGTCAGCAAACAGAACATTCTCCATCCCAAATAGCCTCACAAAAAAGAAAAGCTAGACAATTATTGTTTCCTAATGACCATGGTGAAAGTCTGGGTGAGAGGGAGAGTGCAAAAAGTGGAAGGTATAATAGAGCAGATAGACCCATGAAAAGTTTTTTTGGGGGCAACTGCCTGTCTTTCCCCATAGTATATGACATCCCTGCCCATGATTGGTTGGTTCCTTTTTCTCCCTCTTGTTCATTGTATATGCCCAATGCTGTATAGCAGGAGTTCCCAAACTTTTTGCTGGCTCAACCCCATTTTAATGAACTATTTCCTACGGGGACCCCAGACAGCAGAAAGGATGCCATTTTGTAGGCAAAATGGCATCCTCCATACATCATGACCTCTCATGCAGCACACATGCAAGGTCATGCTGTGTGGAGCAAAATGGGGTCCTCCAGGCACGACCCCATCTGCTGATGGTGCCACCCCCTTTGGGGGTCATGACCCACCATTTGGGAATTGCTGCTTCATAGTGCTGCTTCATAGACTTACATTTGAGCCTGAAAGTCAATGGCACTAGTACTCCTAAATCACCTGGGTACTTCTGAGAACCCCACCTTTAAAGTATGCTGAAAGAGTCAGAAGCATCAATGATAAACTGAAATGAATAAATAAGTGTCAGCTAGGGTTTCACAATCTAGCTCAGCCTTTGAGAATCTGTAATAAACTGCTACATTAGCAATCTTTGGATTATAATTTTATTGTCTTGAGTTTCTTTTTCCCCTCTGATGCATACAGGATAAAACAGGCAGAAACCATGAAAACGCTTTTAGAAGCAGAGATCCAAACAGCCAAGAAAACTCTGGAGGAGGAGCGTGTGTCAGCCTCACAAAAGGAACTTTACCTCAGGAAGCTGGTAGTGTTACATTGTACCTAATAATGGAATTATTCCACATTTCTTATTTCAATAAGATTAACAACAACTACAGTTTTATTATGTAGATTACTCTTTTAGGACACTATGCTATTATTAACAGCAACAATAATAAGTGGTACCTAACAGAAGAATATATCCCAATAATAAAACAATTATTATTATTATTATTATTATATTTATTATTATTGCTGTAGTTTTAAAAATAAAGTCTCTGAGATTAATTTTGTTAGAACATATGGGTATGAGATGTCCTGGAAAATGAGAATGAAAGCAAGTAAAATAATCAGGTGGATTTCAGTGCAAAATTCAAATGCAGTGTTTCTAAAGGAGAAGAAAAAATGGATTTATCTCAGAAAGTGTGTACTTTGCTATTAAAATCTCTATACAAAGTTTCTGATTCTCCTGTCCCAGACCAGAGAGGTGTGATCCCCGTCCTTACTTTTACGTCAGAGTGATGATGTTTTTTTGTCCCATCCCACAAGCTGTATCTATATGTGTTAGTTTGGAAACTCGGAGGAATCCAACAGAAAGCAACAAACTAACTGGTTAGTTCAACATTGGCAAGCAGGGTAACAATAGGCCCAATAGTGTCTAGCACCAGATGCTTCAAAGGAAGGTGCAAGGAACCCCACCTTAGGCAGATGCAGCTCAGAGCAACACCCGTATTGTACAACTAACAAAGTAACGCACTCTACAGAAGGGTTGACTCACCACTAGCATGCCCCCTTGTGGCACGGCATAGCATAGCAGCTCTTCTCTAGCACCCTCAGCAGACAGCTGCTCCAGTCCTGCGGTGGTCCCTCCTCTTCTTGCAACTCAGCCCTCTGACCAAGTTAGGCTTTAGTTCCACCTGGGGTAACAGAACCACAAATAAGAATCCAATGTCCCTACAAATGGTCTTCAGCCCTGCAGCCCTTACACCTTTCTCTCAGGTTTTTAATCATCCACCTCCCCTTACATCAGGGGCCTCATCCCACCTTCCCCTCTGGCAGGTAGGGGAACCCAGACCTTCCCACAACACTGGGATCTAGCCCAGGGTACCAGCAGCCATGAGCTGCTCTAACAGACTTCTTACTGCAGCCTCCCTGGACATCTTCCTACCTTAGCCCATCAGCAGGTCTCTCCCAGAGATGTCCTAGGTTCAGCTTTCTTTCAGGGCCAGAACTCACAGGGCTGCTCCCTGGATACTCCCAAAAGTACAACTTAACCTAACTTCTGCCCTCCTCGGGCTTGACCTGTCATCCCTCATAAGTTTCCCTTGTTCTTTTCCTCCACTGAACACCTCCCAGGGCTCCCTCCCTGGAAATCTAGATCCTTCCTTTTTATCAGGGTTCACCACCAGAGCTTACTGCACCCCAGAGGCTGCTGTGTGTCTCTCCTGGCCTCCTACTAGAATTCTCTACTCAGGTGAGGATCCCAAGGATCAGCTAACTCTGCCCGGGCATCCTCCTTGCCCCCCCAGCCTCTCCCCTTTCTAGTGCCAAGAGAGGAACTACAGAGTTCTTCCCTCTCTCCCTGCAACCCCCTTCTGCTCTGGGCTTCCTCTTTTTATGGCGCCACCCATCTTTTCCTCATCTAGGCTTCACCTTCAGCCTGGCCCTCCCTCATGGTGCAAGCAGGTGGGTTAATTGGGCTCAGGCTCCTGTAAACCAATGTGGGGTTTATATACCCCATCACCATTGATATTTGAAATGTCAGTTTGCACAGCCACCATATCCAGTCCACAGAGCCAGAGGCAAGCCCTTTGCATTTCAATCAAGGAATATTTGTTCCTCCCACAGGAAAAGGACAATGAAGATTTAAATTTGAGGCTTCTCATGCTCTCGGAGGAGGTATGTAGGAAAAGTGGATATGCCCCTTGGGACTGTTTCCTTTTCACTCTAGCACAAAAGATAAACAACTTGTCAGCATGTATGTATAAAACCATGAGATGTAACACAATCCAGTAACGCACCTAAGAGGTTTGGAGGAAATCATGCACAGCAATGTGCTGAGCTGTGTTTGCAAATAAAATGGGTTAGCAGCCCCCTCTGCCTTGTACCATTCATTCAATACCGCCTTCCATTCCCCAGATACAGGGAGCTACCCCACACACACACACACTCTCCAAGGGGTGCAGGCTGATTAGCTTTATTCTATTAGCTTGTATAGCCACAAATGTGGCTGCTGATCACACAGTTATTAAGTCTTTTTTAAGATCCAGCCACAGTGTTTCAGTGTTCAGGACCGAGTCCAATCTCTCTTACTTTGGATTTGCACAGTGTAACTCCACTGAAGTCAATGGAGATATCCCAATATAAAGCTAGGGATCTGTGTAGCTACTTATATGGCCTGCATCACCATGGTATCTGAGACCCTCACAAGCATTAATGGATTTCACCTTCACCACACCAGCTTACTAATGCACAGAGATTCTGTGACTTCCCCAAGGTAACACAGCACATCTGCAGCCTATGTGGGAATCAAACCTAGTTTTCTTGACTCCCATTCCAGCACCCTAGCTACCAAACCACCTGGCCTTCCCTGCTGTGAATATTCTCCCCTGGTGTCAATGGAATCTGAACTAGACACTTGCTGTCCTTTTATTTGATGAAGTCAGGAGTTGATTAAAAAGGAGGATTAGAACGGTGTTCCTGATGCCCTTCATAATTCGGAATACCCAGTTTGCTGCTCTCCTTTCAGTCCCCAAGGTTGATTCCATCATGCCTTACACCTTGGGCCGTCATTGACACCTCTGAGTGGGTTTAAAACACCATCAGATCAGAACAGATGCATTTTACATCTACATTGCATAAGTGTCAAGGATGGCACGAAGTGCAAGGCAGGGGGGAATCGGGCACCATATTAGATCAAATCCTGCTGTCCTGAATCATTCCTTTCTGTGTTGACATCAAAGTGAATTTTGACCTCAGGGGAAGCTTGGTCTGATGAATCCTGCAGAATCTGGCTTAGCTTTTTCAAGATCTTGCATATGTAAAGCCTGCTGGGAATTATTGCTACCTTTCAGCCTCTGCCCTACAGGACATGGTCCTCCAGAGCAGGGTGTGCTATTGTTCACTATGACATGCCTATATCCTGAGTATTACCAATGCCTGCTCTCTTCACTAGGATGGACTTTGACAGCAAACATGCTAATAGTTTTTGGCTACCCATCCTCTCCTCCTAAAGGAGGAAGGATGGTCTTTTGATTAAGGCAGAGACCTGGCAACCTGGGTCAATTCTAGCTCTTTTATAGACTCCCAATGTGACTTTGAAACAGTCACCTGATCTTTCTTGCCCTCAAGACCCTAGTTATAAAATGGGGTAATAATCCCTCCTTTCTTCCACTCTTTGTCTTGTGGGTTTAGATACTAAAGGACTTAGACTCAGCACTGTAGCATCTAATTTTTAGGCACTCTGTCACCTGGTGGAATCCACAGCCCCGAGCTAGGTGCCCAGGCTCTCTGTCCAATGCCTGGGGGGAGCAAGGCACCTGAGAATAGGATACACCAAGGCTCACACGCAGAGTGGGGAGCCCCCTAAGACAGTCATTATGAAATGCCAAGGGGAGGGTTGGAGCCTAAGCCACGCCTTTTCAAAGGACTTAGATGCTTAAGCCCAGTTTGAAGGGAGGTGCCTATCTCTGCGTGGGGTTCACAGCCATGAACCCTGTGCTGCAGTGAGGTGCCTAAATCCTTTCCCATGAAAAACTCAGACTGTTTCCCCCCTTTAGCCCAGTGGTTAGTGCCTCATCCAGGATTTGGGATACCCCGGTTCACACATGCATTCCTGATGTAAAGCCAGGGTTTGAACCCATGTCTTAGGAGAGTGTCCAAACCACTGGGCCATGAGGTATTCGGGACAGACTTTTAAAAAATAATTCTCTTAATTGAAGTTGTTCTGCTCTTTAGAAATAATTATTCATTGGGACAGGGACTTGTGTCTGAGGGGAGTGCCCTAACCACTGGGTAGTACAGTCATTCTTAGGATATGTTGTCACTAGAAACATGGCAGCAGCACGGCTGTGGTGCGTCAGTGTAGACACTCGCTACATCAGTGGGACGGTTCTCCCATCACTGTAGTTAATCCACCTCCCTGAGCGGAGGTAGCTGGGTCAGGTTAAGGGGCTAGGTCGGCTGAACTACATCGCTCACAGATGTGGGTTTTTCACGCTCTTGAGCAATGGAGCTGGATTGACTTAATTTTTTAGTGTAAACCTGGCATCAGTTTTTCTCTTGCCCAATAAAAATTTACGTCTTTTACATTCATCTGTTTATTGCAATTAATTATTGCATCCTTTTAATTAAAAGGGGAAAAATTTCAAAAGCTACTTTTTTAAAAGTACCATTTTTAAAAGCCACTTAAGCACTTGAAAGTCAATTCAAATAAAAAGAGACTTTTAAAAAGAGACTTTGGCTTCTAAGTCACTTAGGTGCTTTTGAAATTTTTACCCCCAAGCCTATGTCCATAGTATGTGCATCTGCAGAGACATGTGTTTTGCGTTCCACCTCAGCTCCCTGGAATAGATCACAACAGTAGAAGTAATTTGGCTTCACCTACAGACAGTACCTACAAATAGCAATGGAGACCACAGGGCATTACCACATATTGTAGATCATGCATATTGACAATTACATACCAGTCTGAGTGTCAGGTGCAGGTCATTTACACTGCAAGCAAAGCATCTATGGATCTCCACTTTCCCTTTTGATAACTGAGAAATTGGAGAAAAATTCCATGGTGGGATGGTCTGAATTACTCCAGGGTCCCACCTGGCCTGGCGCCAGCAGAGATAATGGACCTGATTTGCTTCTTATCAGCACCTATTACCACTCTGGTGAAATCAGTGAAATTACTCCTGATTCAGACCAGTGTAAGTGGGAGGAGAATCAAGCCCAAATTCTGATCTCACACCCCTTATACACCAGTGACTTCCATGGAGTTATGCTTAGATGAGGATCAGGCCCATAACAGCAACATTTGTTGGAAGAGTAATGACTTTGCATGCAAGATATTTGGCCCTACAGCAATTGAAGTACAATGGCACCATCTGATTTCAGAACTCATCATTGATCGTGTCGAGAAGAGCCAGCCAGCACAGCCACATGCAACTTTGGGCTGATGTCCACAAACTAGGGGTGAGTAGAGCTGCAACTAGTGAAGAGGAATGCTTGAAACACAAAAGGATCCAGTTCATGTAAAGGAATTGGGGGCCTGACCCACAACCTAGCGAAATCAGTAGGAATCTTTCTGTTGACCTCAGTGTGGTTTGGGGTCAGGCACTTGATGCCTGTAAATGCCATTTTTGTCAGATCAAGTGAGTTAGGTGCCCAATTCTGCCTGAGATCCAGAGGGAATTGAGAACCTCATTCCCCTAGGACCTCTATAAATCTCAGCCTGTGCCCCAACTCCTCCATTGCTGTAAAAATTGTCATAGCTCCATTGATTTCAACTGAGCTCTGATGCCACACAAGTTCAGGATGTGGCCCTATATGTCTTTGTTAGATGTAAATCAAGGAAGCATGTGAAACCACTCACTATAATCAGTCAAGCCTTTTTTTTTACCCTTATTCTGTTACTCAAGAATATTGCAATTGATGCCAGGGCTGAAGAGAGGACTCAGCCACGTGAATATTCTTTTGGAGATGTTTTGGGTCGTTTTTTTTCTGAACCAGCCTGGATATGAACATTGTGGGAAAAGTATAAAGATACCTAAAGCTGTGTCTAGATCAGCTAGCATGCAGGTAGCAACACTGTACTCATACCACGGATTCAAGGGAGGGCTTAAGACTTCCCTTCCTTTGGCTAGCAGAAACCACAGTGGTGTATGGAAGTGTATGTTTTGGGGGGTCAGGGGAGGGACTGTTGGCCAGGAAGTTGTATTATCAGAACATATTTATGGAATGTTTGTCTCCTATTAGAAAAAGCTACAGGAATGCAAACTGGCTTTTGGTGTCGAAGATGAGATTTTCAGAAAGGTACAGTAAACTCATTTATCTAGGCATTATTTATTTAGGCTAGCGAGCCATGTTAGTGCATAGATAACTCAATATCACTAGCTGAATATGATCCATGGTGTATATGCAGGTAGATCAGGGTCTTAGCTGGGCCTTCAATACAAGCTACTACAGCTCGTACGCAATATGAAGGATATTTTTGGAAAGTGGGTAAAGCCGAATGAGACCTACAGAAAATAATCAACAGCATTGTTTGTCATCTAGCATAAAAACCCAGTGCAACTTTGGGCTGCAAACTCAGAGGCATCACTTCACAGAACTGGAAGGCTCCTTTCTAAATGGTATGGAGGGGCCATATCTCACAGCACAACCAGAAAGCTTTTGATTAACTGAAAGGAATTCAGAGACTAGCAAGTACAACTATTTTGGGGCTCGAGGGAATGGACTGCTTACATATACATAGCTAGACTCAACAAGGACTGGGGAGGAAGGTATAATAATAGTCCACGTGTATCTGAAGGATGTGACACCAAGGAAGCAGAGGAATGTTTGGGGTGTTCTGCAAAGCATAACTGGAGAGATGGGAGTGAAACCGAGCATTAGAAACGTGAATATAAAAACATTTAATCAAAAGTTTGCACAGAGATTTTTTTCACATTTGAGTCCCTACAGCACCAGCTGTTGGCTAGTTGACATGTTGGTTTTTCCTTGAAGGTTGGGAGAGTAGAAATTCCCACTAGAGTAGTTCTGCCCAGTTTGAATCACCCTCTGTTGTGGAGGGAACAATATGGGCTTAAATAATTTTTCGTTCTGTATAGATATTTGCATTACTGAGAAGTGATTTAATAATTCCCAAGCAACATTTACTGCTTTTCAGTCATTCTTAGTAAGCACAAGTAACAAGTCATTACTTTACTATTCACCTGTAATTAAAGATCACTGATTCATTTTGCAAAAAAAAGTAATTCCAAGCAACGATGAGTGAGTAAGTAGCAATTATTGCACTTATCATTAGCATTTAATAATGCCAAGTATTTTGAATTCCTTTGTGTGTGTGAATACACAGAAGGCTACAGTCTTCAGGGCTATCGAACTAGCACCTTTCACAAACAATACATTCACCCATATTTCTTTATATACAAGGTTAGGCACAACCCTCTCGTCTATATAATTTAGAACTTTAGGGCCTGTTCCAAAGCCCATTGAAGTCAGTGCAATATCCATTCAGTTGGCTTTGGAGCAGACACTTATGTAGTAAAAATAAACCCTGGAGCCCCAATCCTGCAATGAACTGCATGAAGACAAAGCTCATTGCACAATAGTAACCTTAAAGAGCACATGCTGCCATACAGGCAACATAAAGGGAAAATTGGTTCTCACCAGCATTCCTGGGTAAAGAACCTTGAATTCCTGCTGTCACACTGGGTGCAGTTTGCTATCTGTAGCACTGTTCAATGGTAACCTGAGACAAAGGGCATTGGAGTAATGTAGCCTATGGGTCACATGAAATTATACTTGAATTTGTCTTTTTTTAGATGAAACACCAAACCCGAGAATTGGAGGAATCCATAAAAGAATATGAGGCAGTAATCCAGGTAAAACTTCCACATAATAAAGTGCCTAAAGGTAGCATGTCTTACATAATTCAACCTGTAACACAGAATAAGGATTTTGTAATTAAGGCACTGGATTAGCACTCCACAAACCTGGGTTTGTTTTTTGGCTCTGTCACTGTGTCCCTTTGTTCTCCGTCTGTACGGTGAGGGTGCAGTGCTTCCTTTGTCTATTGTCCTCCTGTCTATTGATATTGTTAAGTTCAGTGGGGTAAGAGTTGTCTCTTGCTGCATATCTGAACCGTACCTAGCATGACTAGGCTGCCATGTCAGCTGGGGGCCTTTAATCATATTAAAGACATAATCATAGCTCTCCCCAACACTTGTCTTTGGGCTGAAATTTTTGAGCCTTGCTATCCATCCAAAGGGACTTTGGAAAGTGGGGATAGGGTCTCTTCAGAAGCTTCTGCAGTTCTAGGACAGTAACAACACACCTTTTCCCACTGTAAACAACAGTTGCGATTTTGAGAGGTGTGGAGGGAAGAGTGGGAGTGACAGAATAGCACCATAATGGCTGAACCGATAAACTTTACCATGGCCATTGTCACACGGTGCATCACTCACTGCCGGACTGGCGCATCCTCCTGGTACTCTGGGGATTAGCTCGAGTCCAATGCTCCCCCATCCACAGTTCACAGTGTCACTCCGTCTCTGCTGTCCACCTGCAGTCCCTCTCGCAGCCTCAGGAACCGCAGCATCCTCTTCATGACTCGGCCCTCCAGCCGGGTCACTGTCCAGGTTCCCTCCTTCTGGGGGGGATTTAGGTCCTCAGTAGTCTTAGGCAGTCTTCCCATTCACTGCCTCAGTGCCACTTGCCAAGTGGCTGATAGGGGAACCTGGGCCCACCCTCTTCTCTAGGTTCCAGCCCAGCGGCCCTCAGCTCTTTTTCTGGCCTTACTGCTCTAGCCCTGGGCTGCTTCCTACTACTGGTTCCCCTTATCTTCCTGGGTCTATTAGCTCCCAGAGCCTCCACCCTCTTCCCAGGGAGTGACTACAGCCTGCAGTCCCCACTCGCTCTTCCCTTTCTCCTGAGAGTGTCTGCCTTTTCCCAGCAGCTTCTGCTTTCAGCTCCTGGACTTTGTAGGCCTCATCTATTCCTGCCCAGGTGAACCTCCTTAATCAGCTGGCTAATTGGTTAATTGGCCTATCTGACCTGCATAAAACCCTGCAGGGTGAGTGTGGGGTAGGCACCTCATCACAGTCATGTGCACAGTCAAGTCCTGAGTGTGTAGAACAGTGGTGCCTGCAGTGATGCACCTTACGTACAGTGCTTTCCATTCGCAGCAGCAAGGAGAAGCAGCGCTCTCCACCCCAATGCCCACTCAGGTTTGCCCCACCAGCCCATCATGATGTAGGTGCCATGGGACCAAAACTGAGTGGGTGGCATTGCAACCTGGTGCTGGGGGTCACAGCACCACTCAGGAAGGAGGGGCAGCAGGGCCTCTCTGAGTGTTGGAGTGATCCCCGGGGACCAGGTCACAACACCACTCACTCAGTTTTGGACATACCACCCTCCAATCATAATGGAGGGTCGTGGGGCCAAACCTGAGTGGCCAGTGGGGCAACCAGTGCTGCTACTCTTCACTGCTGCTGTGGGGCTGGCTCCTGCACCTGGAATGGATGATTTCCCCCAGTGATCTGCCCAGCCTTCCCGCTTCCAGGGTCCCCTCTCTGAGGTGGGGAATAACACTGCACTTGGATGGGCAGGGCTGGAAGGCAGGGGCTGAGTATGGCATGGAGTTGGTGGGCAAGCCACTGAGATGCTGTTTTAGTTTCACAAGGAACTACCTTGGCCCCTGGATTGCTCTGAACTGATCCAGAGAACATTCTGGGGATTTCGCTTTTCTCTGCAGAGTTCCGGGTACCACACTGTCATTTACTGAACATCCGTGACTTGTTGTCAAACCCAAACTGTAGCTATGTGGGTTCGCTGAGTTTAGTCTTTTGTCTGATTCATTTGCTTACCCTCGCTTTGGCAGCCAATGCAACCAACTTGTTCTTGAAGCAGATCTGTAGAGAAAATAGCCTCAGCATCTTATGGAACAAAATCAAACTGTTGAGATATAAAACACATGAAACAGAAACTGAAGCAAGGGTGATTTAATGGGTTTGCTGTTTCTAAGGTTCTTCAGAATAAAGAGAAGTCTCTTCAGGACCAGCTCTCAGTTGCTGAGGAGAAGGCTCGGTAAGTCTGCTGGGTGCAAACCAAAGCTTTTTATGGCCAATGTCTTACCGTATGTCCAGACTACCCGCCGTATCGGCGGGTAGCGATCGATTTATCAGGGATCAATATATCGCGTCTTGTTAAGATGCAGTATATCGATCCCGAACGCGCTCCCTGTCGACTCTGGAACTCCACCGGAGCGAGCAGTGGCAGCGGAGTCGATGGGGGAGCCGCGGCCATCGATCCCGCGCTGTGAGGACCCAAGGTAAATTGATCTAAGATACTTCGACTTCAGCTACGCTATTCACGTAGCTGAAGTTGCGTATCTTAGATTGATCCCCCCCCCCAGTGTAGACCAGCCCTTAGTGATGAGCATTACATGGGGAAAAGTAGTTTTGTATGAAAAGTTGAGAGTAAATCAGTGTAAGGAATTTAAATTATAAGTACTCAGTACTGCAAGTGACTGGTTAAGAGACTGATCTGAGTCAAGCGTAACATGGTAGTTCTTGTACAAGTGCCTACCATAGCTCTTTCAGTTCACCAGAGTTGTAATCTGAGTTATGCTTCCTGTACGGATACTGGGCCTCTCTCAGACGGACTTCTTAACTGCAGGATGGTTTTGTGATGTGCTCTAACGGGAGCTAGGATAAGACTGTCAAACTCCTATTCAGTTGTGTCCTATCCAGGATTGTTGCCTGGACTCTCACACTGGCAGGTGAGACTACAACCCTACTGCACTATTAAAGAGACCATATCACTTGGGGAACCAGAGACTTTTAGATATCAGCACAGGTAGCCCTGCAGTCCATTACGATAAATGGCTGGTGTTGTCAAAGGAACGTGAGGCTCATTTCCATCAGCCAAATTTCTCAACTCAGCCAATTCCTTGATAACCTTAGGAGAACCTCCTCAGCTTGTACTTGGGTTCTCCTGAGCTCTTTCTCTCTTCTCCCCAGGCTACCCACCATGGTGACTTTTGCAGGCCTAGGACTGTACCATGGTAGCATGCCTTTGTCTCCTCTTCCCCTTACATGTCTTGTTATCTTCTTAGTTTGATGGCACTTGTAATCACATGGGGCCTAAGGTTCATTAACCCCATTCACCTGGTTTTCTGTTTTGATGTCTGAATTGGGCAGGGTCACAGAAGGTCTGCTTGTTACCTCTGCTTATTACACCTGCAGAGAAATGTCCTGCAGCATGGACAAATCTCTCCACCAGTCATGGCTAACCCATTTGTACTAGTGTCTTGGAACGTACAAGGCCTAAATAGTCCCACTATATATACAAATATTCTGTCTCATTAGAAAAAGTCTGAGCTCAGACATTACTTTTCCAACCCATGTGAACACCGTGTGGCTCACTCTCCCCCTCTAGTGGTTAGACCATGTATAGAGGTTTATGAGTCCATGGCAGTCTTTGAGCTAAACAATCTGGGTTCCATAAAGACTCATGGTTTTAGATCTTAGGCCTGGTCTACACTACAAGGTTAGGTTGAATTTAGCCACATTAGGTCGATTTTATAATGAATGCGTCTACACAACCAACCCGGTTCCACTGACATAAAGGACTCTTAAAATCGAGTGCTGTACTCCTCCCCGATGAGGGGAGAAGCGCTAAAATTGACCTTCCTGTGACTAATTTGGGGTAGTGTAGACGCAGCGCTGTGCAATTTGATGGTATTGGCCTCCAGGAGCTATCTCAGAGTGCTCCAATGTGACCGCTCTGGACAGCACTTTCAACTCCGATGCACTAGCCAGGTACACAGGAAAAGCACCAGGAACTTTTGAATTTCATTTCCTGTTTGGTCAGCATGGCAAGGTCAGCAGCACAGGTGACCATGCAGAATTGCATACGAGCTCCAGCATGGAGTGAACAGGAGACACTGGATCTGATTGCAGTATGAAGAATCTGTGCCTGCAGAACTCTGATCCAGCAGAAGAAATGCTGATATATATGCCAAAATCGCACAGGGCATGGTGGAGAGAGGCTACCCCAGGGATGCACAGCAGTGCTGCATGAAAATTAAGGAGCTCAGGTAAGCCTACCAAAAGACAAAGGAGGCAAATGGTTGCGCTGGGTCCGAGCCCCATACATGCCGCTTCTATGATCCACTGAATGCCATTCTAGGGGGGGACCCTACCAGTATCCCAACACTCTCCGTGGACTCCTGCAAGGTGGCAGCCTCATGCAACACAGATGAGGATTTTGTGGATGAGGAAGAGGAGGAGGAGAATGCACAGCAGGCAAGTGGAGAATCCATTCTCCCCAGCCGCCAGGACCTTTTTCTCACCTTGGAGCCAATATCCTCCCAGGACCTATTGTTCCCATACCCTGAAGGTGGAGAAGGCACCTCTGGTAAGTGTACATTTGTAACGACACTACAGGGGTTAAAAGCAATAGTGTTTAATGTTTGATTTGCCCTGAGCAATTGGGATTCATTCATGGCCAGTACAGCTAATGGAAAAGTCTGTTAATGTGTCTGGGGATGGAGCGGGAATCCTCCAGGACAACTCCATGAAGCTCTCCTGGAGGTACTCTGAAAGCCTTTGCAGAAGGTTTCTGGGGAGTGCTGCCTTATTTTGTCCTCCTCGGTAGTACACTTTCCCACACCAAGCCATTTAGCAAGTGGTCTGGAATCACTGCAGCACAAAGCATGGCAGTAAATGGTCCTGGGTTTTGGTTGCATTCATGCAACATTCGGTCTTTATCTTTCTGTGTCAGCCTCAGGAAAGTGATATCATTCATGGTCACCTGGTTGAAATAGGGGAAGTTTTGTAAGGGAACAGTAATCCCCTCTGTTTGCTGATCCCTGACACATTAGACCCTGGGCATGGTTGGCTGTTTGTGCTTTGCTAAAAGCAGGGCCGGCTCTACCATTTTTGCCGCCCAAGCAAACTGCCGAAGCAAAAAAAAAAACAAAACAGCCACCCGGACTGTGCCGCCCCAAGAATGGATGGAATGCCGCCCCTTAGCATGTGCCACCCGAGGCACATGCTTCCTCCACTGGTGCCTGGAGCCAGCCCTGGCTAAAAGGGATCATCCCGGAGAATAGGCACATGAGGGGGGGGAGAGGAAGGTTTGCTACACATCCACCCCAAAACCGCAGCCCCCCTTTTAAACAGCAAACACAACCGGCATTGGTTGCTATGGGAAAGGAGGACGCTGCAGTTTGAAACCATTCCCACATGTTATGAACACAGAAGAAGCCAACCCCATATACCCTTTGGCTTACCATGGCTGCCTGCAAACCGAATTCTGTTGCCCAGCCATGTGTGATGTGTCACTATACCGGCAGGCGCTCAATATAAAAGGCAAAATGCAACCTTGTACCTAAAACACATGTGCTGTCTGCTGTAAATTGCTTGATTCACTGTGAAAGAGTCTCCCTTTTGTTCTCAGAAATTTATCTTCTTAAAAGTTTACTCTCCCTTTTTCCCCCCTGCAACTGCAAATGCAAATGCTTCTATGCTCCCCGCATCAACTCTGTCCCTGAGGTTATCGCAGATTAGGAGGCGAAAAAAACAAACTCGCGATGACATGTTTTCAGAGCTCATGCAATCCTCCTGCACTGATAGGGCACAGCTGAATGCATGGAGGCATTCGGTGGCAGAGGCCAGAAAAGCATAAGTGAGTATGATCGGAACACACAGGAGGAGATGCTGAGGCTAATGGAGGAGCAAACGGACATGATGAGGCATTTGGTGGAGCTGCAGTAAAGCAACTAGAGTGCAGACCCCACTGCATCCATTGTGTAACTGCCTGCCCTCCTCGCCAAGTTCCATATCCTCCTCACCCAGATGCCCAAGAACGCGTGGGGGGAGGCTCTGGGCACCCAGCCACTCAACTCCAGGGGATGGTCCAAGCAACAGAAGGCTGTCATTCAAACAGCTTTGATTTGTAGTGTGGCTACAATAAGAAATGTGGCCTTGTCCTTCCCTCCTCCCCCACCCCACACTGTTATCAAACCCTTTGTACACCCCAGCTTCCTTTTACTAGTCAGTGATTCAAGTTTTTTTTTTAATAAAAAGGAATGAATGGATTCAGAACAATAGGGACTTTATTTCCTGTGCCAGCTGCGGTCGAAGGTGGGATGGGGATTGGCTTTCAGGGAAGTACATTCGCCAAAGGGGGCGGGTTTGCATCAAGGACAAACACACACAACTGTCACACCGTAGCCTGGTCAGTCATGAAACTATTTTTCAAAGCCTCTCTGATGTGCAGCGTTCCTTGGTGTGCTCTTCTAATTGCCCTGGTGTCTGGCTGTTCAAAATTGGCTGCCAGACGATCTGCCTCAACCTCCCACCCGACCATAAACATCTCCCCCTTACTCTCACAGATATTATGGAGCACACAGCAAGCAGCAATAACAATGGGAATATTGCTTTCACTGAGGTCTAACCTACTCAGCAAACTGCACCAGCGAGCTTTTAAACATCCTAAGGCACATTCTACCACCATTCTGCACTTGCTCAGCCTATAGTTGAACTGCTCCTTACTGCTGTCCAAGCTGCCTGTGTACAGCTTTATGAGCCATGGGAGCAAGGGGTAGGCTGGGTCCCCAAGGGTAACTATTGGAATTTAAATGTCCCCAATGGTAATTTTCTGGTCTGGGAAGAAAGTCCCTTCCTGCAACTTTCCAGCCAGCCTCCAAATTGATTCCCAACTGACCGGTAGCAGTCAGGTCTATTGCCACTCGCTTCTCAATTGTCAGGGCAGGTCTCATCTTGGTATTCCTGTGCTTCAGGGCAGGGGAAAGCAACTCACAAAGTTCCATGAAAATGGCCTTATGCATGCGAAAGTTTCGCAGCCACTGGGAATCATCCCATACTTGCAACATTATGTGGTCTCAACAGTCTGTGCTTGTTTTCCGGGCCCAGAATTGGCATTTCACTGTATCAACATGCCCCAATGCTGCCATGATATCCCAATTGCCACATCCCATGCTTTCAAGAATGTCTATGTCCATGTCTTCCTCACAATCTTCCTCATGCTGGTGGCTCCTAGCTAGGCACTGCACATACTTCAGGATAATGCTTGAGAGGTTTACAGTGCTCACAAAAGCAGTGTGCAGCTGGGCGGGCTCCATGCTTCCTGTGCTATGGCATCTGCACAGATAACACAGGAAAATGATAGTTTGCAGTTGATTTCAAGGGTGGGGAGAGGAGACAGACGACATGTACCTAAAACCACCCGTGACAGTGTTTTTGCCACATCAGGCATTGGGAGCTTAATCCAGAATTCCAATGGGCAGTGGAGACTGTGGGATAGCTACCCACAGTACACCACTCTGTGAGTCGATGCTAGCCACGGTATTGAGGATGCACTTTGCCAACCTAATGCGCTTAGTGGGGACATACACGATTGACTGTATAAAATCTCTTTCTAAAGATCAACTTCTATAAAATCAACCTAATTTTGTAGTGTAGACATGCTCTTAGGTTCAAGTCCCCCTGCTGCCAGACCATCCAGGGAGGTCATGTTATTCAGCCTTACAAGAAACATATCTACTTGACCCTGAAACCACTAAAATAAAAAAAGAGAGGCTGTGAGTGTATGTGGGAAGTAATATCCAATACTTTCTCCTCCAACTGCAGCAGGGCGTCATAAGAAACACTGAGTCAGTATTTCCTAGCTGTGTCTGGCTATACTCATAGCCAAATGACTTATCTTGCCAAGGCGGAAATCCGGTTCATTTTCCAAGACTGCTGTCAAGATTTATCAGAAATGGCAGCCTGTGAGAGAACTTACATATGTAAGAGAACAGCAAGAACTTAAAAAATGTCATGACTGAGGTCTTTACATTTCTTAGCTGAAAACTAATCATTGCCTTTCTTTGTCTAACGTTGAAAAACTGTACTTAACATACAAGCCTGGCTGATAAGCAATACACAGGCTGGATCGTTATAATCTTCTAACCACTTCCTCTCTGTTCTTTTCATTTTCTTTTGTCTTCCACTCACTTTTGCTTCTGTGCTGAAGTCTCTGTGGTAGATACATGGCACTGTCTTGTTCTCTTCTAGACCTTTGTCTTTCTATCCATCTTTTTTCCCCTATAACAGGGAGACACAGGAAAGATATAGCAACTTAGGACACAGGACTGGAAGGGATCTCTTGGGTCATTGAGTTCAACCTCCTATTGCAGGCAACCCCTAATTTTCTCTGTCTCTTTGATTGTCCCGTGTGACTTTATACCCTGTAAAATTTTTTAAAAAATAATTTAGAAAATCCCCATCTAAAGACAGGTTGGTCGTGGGCTGTGATGGTGCAGTCTGAGCATTTGCTTAGAAATTCAGAGTCAGAGAAAACTATACAGATCTGCCAAGTGCCTGGACAGATAATCTTACAGATATAAAGATGGTAGCCGAGATGCTCTGTGTGAGGTTACTGCTCAGCAAGACATGAAAAAAAACCTGCCAAATGAGATAGTCAGTGCAAGGAAGGGCACCAAAACCTTATAACAGGGCAAAACAGCAGCAGGAGGTATCATTGCCTAGGGGTTAAAGCAGAGCAGCTGAGAGAGAGAGGAGACTTGACATTCTCTTAAGCAAAGTAGGTCTACATGTACTATCAGGTGGGTTCACAACTGTTGAAAGACTGTATTCAAAGAGTAGGTATCAATGGTTTGCAGTCAAACTGGCAGGGCATATCTAGTGGAGTCCCACAGGGGTCAGTTCTGGGTCCGGTACTATTCAATATTTTCATTAATGACTTGGATAATGGAGTGGAGAGTATGCTTATAAAATGTGCAGATGACACCAAGCTAGGAGGGGTTGCAAATACTTTGGAGGACAGGATTAGAAGTCCGAAGGGCCTTGATTAATCAGAAAACAGGTCTGAATTCAACAAAATGAATCTTAATGAAAATAAGTATAAAGTACTTCACTTAAAAAGGAAAAATCAAGTGCACATCTGCAAAATGGGAAGTAACTAGCTAGGTGGTAGTACTGCCAAAAGGGATCTGGGGGTGATAGAGAAGTATGTGTCCAATTCTGGGGACCATGCTTTAGAAAAGATGTGGTCAAATTGGAGCGAATGAAGAGGAGAGCAACAGAAAGATCAAAGCTTTGAACTAAGAGGAAAGGTTAAAAAAAAAACAATGTGGGCATGTTTAGTCTTGAGAAACAAAGACTGAAGGGGGATCTGATAGTCTTCAAATACGTGAAGGACTGTTATAAAGAGGACTATGATCAACTGTTCTCCATGGCCACAGAAGGTAGGACAAGAAGTAAAGGACTTAATTTGCAGCAAAGGGAGATTTAGGTTAGACATTACAAAAATCTTTCTAACTCTAAGGGTAGTTAAGCTCTGAAATAACCTCCCTTGGAAGCCTATGGAATCCCCATCATTGCAGGTTTTTAAGAACAGGTTGGACAAATACCTGTGAGGGATCATCTAGATTTATTTGGTCGTGACACAGTGCAGGGGTCTGGACTTGATGACTTCTCAAAGCCCCTTCCAACCCTACATTTCTATGATTCTGTTCCCAATACTGCCCTTTATTTGCAATATAATGTTGGGCAGTTTACTTCATCTCTTTGGGGCTCAGTTCTCCATCTAAACAGTGGGGATAAAAACACATATCTCCAGTGGCCCACAAATTGCATATAAAGGGGACACATGTTAAAATCAGCACCCTGCATAGCTGTGGTGCATCAAGGCAAAAGTAACCTCAATTAGTGAAAAAGACAACACCAGTGTGCTGTACAATAGCCACAACAGACCCAATCTCAGTTTGAGGCATAAGGAATGGAAAGAAAATATGCCTTTGTGACTGTCCTAAGGGACAGAATACCTTTTCTTAGAACTGGAATCAAGCCGTTAGGACTGAAACATACATTCTTATACCAGGACACTTGACAGAAAAGATCACAGCTTTAGTGGCAAAACACATGGTGGTGTTTACAAGAGGAGAGATATTCATAATAGATAAAATAACTGTAAAGAAAGAAGTATAATCTGTCATAAATGTCTTCAGGAAAGTAAGCATGTCTGAGAGCAGACTACAATCAGAACAGCATATCTATGGATGAAAATGACAGAGCTAAGAAACCTGCCAAATGAGCACATGGGAATGGGCACCGTACCCAACAGAAATGCACTCAGGATGCAAGTTTCAAAGGTACTCAGCATTGGCTATACCAGGGGTGGCCAACCTGAGCCTGAGAAGGAGCCAGAATTTACCAATGTACATTGCCAAAGAGCCACATAATATGTCAGCAGCCCCCCATAAGCTCCCCCTGCCATTCCCAGAGCCTCCCACCCACTGGCAGCCTCGCCGATCAGCACCTCCCCTCCCTCCCCACACCTCCCGATCACTGTCTTGTGGCATGCAGGAGGCTCTGGGGGACAGGGGGAGGATCGTGGGCACAGCAGGCTCAGGGGAGGGGGCGGGAAGGGGTTGAGTGGGGGTAGAGCCTGTGGCAGAGCCAGGGGTTGAGCAGTGAGCACCCCCCGGCACATTGGAAAGTTTTCACCAGTAGCTCCAGCCCCAGAGTCGGTGCCTATACAAGGAGCTGCATATTAACTTCTGAAGAGCCACATGTGGCTCTGGAGCCACAGATTGGCCACCCCTGGCCTATACTCTGAAGTCAGGGGCAAAACTCCAATGGGAGCAAGGTTAGATTAAGGCTGGGAGCTTTTGAAAATCCCACCCTGCATAGTGATAGGAGAAAAACAGTGAGATATCTATGCTTGTGCTAGGATCCAAAGGAATCAGATGCCAGCATTATATGTCATCATATGCCAACCAGTTATGAACACCTAGAAGAAATGGCAGGTACCACATTTTTCTCCATTCCGGATGCATCGTGTGTTGTTTATTTATTTAAATATTTATTGGTGAATTTCCTCTGCTAAGCAGAACACAGGAACCTTCACTCCTACTTTCAGGATTAGCTTCTCACAATGTATTCCCTACAACCCTGCAGGAACTCCTGGGTGATATTGGAAGTGTCTGATAATCCAAAGAGGATACTCTCATCTGTGAGAAGAGGAAGATGATACATTTGTCATGGACTGACTGCTGCCTCCTGCAGTTTGATGTTTGTGCGCATGTCTCCCATTGGGATAGGAGACCCATTTTACTGGCCCATCCTCAGAGGCTGATGAATCCAGATAGCTTTCAGAGGCTCGGACAAGGATTACTGTACACAGAACACTATGTGGTTAAATTCCTGAGCTGAAACTGATCAGTTACAATAATGAAGAGTGTTTGAAATCTTTTTCCATGGCTGTGCTAGACATAAAGGAGAAGCTCTTTGCTTCTTCTTTAACATCCATGACTTCCCAGGCAGTGACCTGCTCAAGCTGGCAAAGCCTCACTCCATTCTGTAGCAGATACGAGCACTCACTTCTGTGAGCTCATTTTATTCTTTTGATTGAGGTCATTCAGATTTGGATGAAGCTTTCAGCAATTCTAGAGGCAGCGAATGCAGGGTCTTCTCTGCTTGTATTTTGGCCAGTGAGATTCTGCAGTGGGGAACTTCAAGTTTCCACATACAATCCAGAGCTCTGTTGCTGTAGCTGACCGGGTCATGGGCAGTCAGGTCTAGTGGTGGAAGTGAGAGTGTGGCTTACCAGTTAGAGCTGGGCCCAGGGTGGGCAGAGTCTAGGAAATGAGCTGAGGGTTAGTACCAGAGGTGCCCAGAAGCCAAATGCCAGAGCTGGAAGGTAAACCAGAGTCATAAGCCAGAGGCAGAGCCAGAGATTGAAGCTAGAAGTCTGAAGACAGAGGGGAGCAGGGACTGGAACAAGGGCAAGAACAGCTGCTGGCATGCTGTGCATTGAACAGCCGCAGATCTGCTGTGGTGGCCAGGCTTGTAGGCAGGGCTGCTAAACCAGAAGCCGACCAGGAACTGTGCACTGTGGCCATTCCGTCAGTCCCAAGGCTGTGCAGCTGGGCCTAGCAGTAAAATTAATCAGGGAGCAGGCCAGCAGCTGGTCCTAGCTGGTCTGGTCCCTGACAGCACCCCTCTCCTTTCGGGGTCACCTCCCAGAAGACCTCAGGCTGGGTTTCTCAGGATAGGCCCAGTGGAAGGCATACGGGAGGTCTGGGACCTGGACATATTCCACAAGTTTCCACTAACGTTCCTCTGGGCTGTATCCCTCTCAGTCAGATATCAGAGTCTTCCCCAGACTCAGCAATAGTCCAGAATGTGCTGGACCAGGTACTCCTCTTGGCCCTGCATGGTTAAAATGTCCCCGAAATTATATGAGCTCAAAACAGAAAGAGAACTTTAGTTAGGAGAAAATGCAAACATCTCTAGCCTGTGATAACAGATTAACCTGCCTTCTTGGGGCACTGAAGAATTTACCTGTGAACTCACTTGTATGATGAACTATGGAAGTAGCTGTGGTCATGGCAGTGTATTAGAGAGGATTCAATCTGCTGTGACCACAAAGGATTTGGCTTTACCTGACACAGGACCAGTGGACTCTGTTGGTGATGATGTGTTGAGTACAACAATGCAAGAAGAGAATGCAGTTGCTTCTTTAAGACTTCTTGCTGACAGGACTGTCCCAACTACTATAACAATGAGTAATGGCAAAACATGCAAAAAAATCCAGAGACTCATGGGAATTTGTAGACTGACTATTTGTGAAACTATATGGATTGCTTTATTCTACAATAAAACCTTCGTGGATTGTATAAAAAGGATGATGAGTCACTCACCTTTGTATTCGCCCGTAAGCTGGGGCATATGCATGTGGGAGTGACTACAGAAGCAAAGATTGTCTATAATTTTAGACTGGTGACACACCCAGGAACTTTTTCATCCTGTGAACTGGAGACTTCAGCTCATCACTTTGGATTTACGTATTCATCTTAAAAATGAAAATCCTTCATTTGCAATCAGGACTTCCATCTGGTTTTGAGAAAGGAAAAGAACACTGTACACTGTACACTCAGCAAGAGTCTTTCCATTGTCTGCAGTAGGCTATGGATGTAGTGGGCTTTGGATATAGAGGGCTCTAGTCCTTCTGATTGATTGAGTCCATAGCAACATTGAAATTCTACAAACAAGCCATTCATGAGTGTGAGTGCGCAAAATGAAAGGGATAACGCCTTTTTCAGGCATGGTATTCTGCAAACTTTGCGAATAATTTCACCTACAGCTTGAGACCAAATATACGAATTTCTAGTCAGATAGGGAAGAGTTTCCTTAGAATGTAAGAAAGGGATGGGAAAAAGGGCATAGAACAGAGATGGGCAAACTACAGCCCAGGGGCTGCATCTGGCCCTTCAGACATTTTAATCTGTCTCTTGAGCACCTGCCAGGAAGCAGGGTCCAGGGCTTGTCCATGACTCCATGCGGCTCCCGGAAGCAGCAGCATGTCCCCACTCTGGCTCCTACATTTAGGGGCAGCCAAGGAGCTCCACACACTGCCCCTCCCCCATGCACCGCCCCTGCAACTCCCATTGGCAGGGAATCACAGCCAATGGGTGCTGCAGGGGCGACACCTGCAGACAGGGCAGTGCACAGAGCCACTTGGCCGCGCCTCCACATAGGAGTGGAGAAGGGGACATGCCACTGCTTCCAGGAGCTGCTTGAGGTAAGTGCCGCCCAGACCCTACACGCCTGATCCCCTCCCACGCCCCAGCCCTGATCCCCCTCCTGACCTCCGAATCCCTTAGTCCCAGCCTCGATCACCCTCCTGCACTCTCAGCCCCTCATCCCCAGCTCCATTCCAGAGTCTGCACCCCCAGCCAGAGCCCTCCCCCTCCCCCACACACATTCTAGCCCTCTGCCCCAGCCCGGAGCCCCCTCCCACATCCTGAACTCCTCATTTCTGGCCCTACCCCAGAGCCCACTCCCCCAGCCAGAGCCCTCATCCCCTCCCACACCCCAACCCCCAATTTCATAAGTATTCATTGCCCGCCATACAATTTCCATACCTAGATGTGGCTCTCAGGCCAAAAAGTTTGCCCACCCCTAGCATAGAAAGAGATTCCATCTGCAGCCTTTGCTATGGCACTGCATTGCATGGTGAGCTTGGTACCCATCTTGCTAGAAAGATTTTAACATTTGGTCCCTTCTAATGGTCCTTTCTTCCATTTTCCAGTGCTCATAAAGTGGTTGAAATGCATCATCTTTAGAAGAATATGATGCTCTTCAGATCCATATGTTCATAGAGAACAAATTGGACTAGTGAATATTATAATTATTGAAATCCTCAAACAAATCAAGTTCCTTTTATTTTTACAGAACTCTCCCAAGGACACCCTGTAACATCCTGAACATCAACCCAAAGAGCCTGATGTTTGAAATAGTCAAAGCTGAGTTGGTAAGTACTTTTATCTTAACCTGTAGAAGAGGAACTGTAACTGAATCCACCCTTTCTTTAGTTTCTTGGTTTTACGTTAGGAATGGATGCATTATTGTGTTACTGCATTACTAATGTATACTGTAGGTCAGTGGTTTTCAACCTTTTTTGATTTGCTGACCCCCCAAAAGTTTCAAATGGAGGTGTGGACCCCTTTGGAAATCTTAGACATAGTCTGCGGACCCCAGAGGTCTGCAGATCACAGATTGAAAACCACTGCTGTAGGTGCATGCGGAGACCTCACTTAAAATACTTTTTAAACAGTTTACATTACATTATTCCCTACTTATTCCCACTGCAACCTAGAGGACATACCACGGAGGTGACAAATTCATGTTTATATGCTTTATTCATGTTTATATATCAGGATGCTCCTTCCATGTCCATACTGGAGCTAGACATGCCTGTTTTAGGGGCAGCTGTCAAACAGGTCAACATTCCAAATTTAACATCTGTAGGAAATTTTGACATTTCAAAATTTGCTTTCATTCCAAATTGGAATGAAAACATATATTTTCTAAATTCCCCGTGAATCAGAATTTCCAAAAAAATTCATTATTGGAAACATTTCATTTCAGAATTCTAAAATATTATTTTGATTTTGATTTTTTCTTCAATCTTTCATAACATTTCACTTCCACTATAGAAAGCCATAACATGACATAATTTAGTAGTTGAAATATATTATTTTTATTTTATAAATAATTAAGGGCAGCTGCTACTTAGTACTGACTGAAATATTTTATCTTCTTTTTTATTTGTATTCCTTTTTGTGTTGTATTAAACAAATTGACACTATATTACACACTACCACCTCTATTGACATGTTTTGAAATAATGTAAAAATAATAAAATATGAAACTAAATTTTGGAATTCCCTGAAATGAAAATTTTCTAAAATTAACTTTTATTCTTCATTTTGCAATATATTTTTCCATGGGAATGTTCATCAAAATTGACACATTTTTCAGAATGTTTTGATTTTGACAAAAATGGTATTATTGGTCAAAAAAGTTGCAACAAAGACATTCCAACCAGCTCTAGCTGTGAGCCTCAACTCCAAAGGCCTTCATGGGGACAGACAACCAGTTCTTTTCAGCCATGCCTGTCACTGTGAGTGGCTTTCACAGCACACCCACCTCTCAGGAGACTGTATCATAAGGCTATTTACCGGTATCTGAGTCAATAGCTGTATGTGCAGTCAAATGGAAAGATGACTTTGTGTTTAGGGCACCGAACTGGGACTTGGAACTTCTGGGTTCAGTTCCTTGTTCTTTGTGATAGGCTGAGTCTTTACCAGGTCTCATGTGGGCATTTTCAGAGTCTCTCTTCCCCTCTCAAAGTCCTTTCCCACTTTGGAACATCACTTCAGTCTGTCTGGAGTCACAAGCAGGGGGTTCTTCCAATTAAAGATAGTGTTCAGTCTCTATGTTTTCCTTTAAATGAATGTACAGAGATGTGGCTTGTATATGGTGGTTAGATATGGCTAAACTTTGACTCAGAGTTTATCTTCAACCCCTATCAGCAGTGCTCAGCTTGTAACTAGTCGGTGAATCCTTATGGGTGGCGTAGGTTTACAAGCTGTCTTCCTCCTAGTGACTCAGTTGCAAGAGTCAGGAAATCCTGGGGTGCAGCAGTTTTCCTCCTGGTTGCTGCCCCTTCCTATTACAACTTCTCCCTTTTAAGCTTGCTTCCTCCAAGCGGAGCAGGCTCTGCAGGTGCACCTATTTAACACCAGATGAGCCTAGAGAAGTGCTTAGGCTTCTTCTGATTAGGATGGAGAGGTGCCATATCAGTTTGCTACAGACTCATGTGACATTGCATCACTGAGTCTCTCTGGGCTTCAGTCCCCCATCTGTAAAATGGGTATCATAACATCATTCCCTATCTGTTAGACTATAAGCTCTTTGGGGCAGAGACTATGTCTTACTATATATGTGTACAGCTCCTAGCACAATGTGGCCGTTATCTTAGGTTTTATGGGCTGCTATAATAGTGATGAAAAAGACTCAGGGATAAAACATAAAAACATTAAGAATGGCCATACTGGCTCAAACCAATGGTCAGGGCCAGCTCCAGCTTTTTTGCCGCCCCACGTGGCGAAGAAAGAAAAAAAAAAAAAAAGGAAAACCCGATTGAGCGGCTGCCAAAGTGCCGCCAAAGAGGAAGACGGAGTGAAGGACCCGCCGCCGAAGTACCGCTGCAGACCCGGACATGCTGCCCCAACAACGGACGGACTGCTGCCCCTTTCTATTGACCATCCCAGGCACCTGCTTCCTTCGCTGGTGCCTGGAGCCGGCCCTGCCAATGGCCCATCTAGCCCAATATGCTGTCTGGCAGTGGCCAGTGCCAGATGCTTCAGAGGGAATAAACAGAACAGGACAATTTTGAATGATCCAGTCTCTGTCATCCAGTCCCAGCATCTGGCAGTCAGAGGCTTAGGGACACCCAGAACATGGAGTGGGATCCTTGACCATCTCGCCTAATAGTCATTGGTGGACCTAACCTCCATAAACTTACATAATTCTTTTTTGTATCTCTTATACAACATCCCCTGGCAACGAGTTCCACAAGTTAATTGTGTGTTGTGTGAAGAAGTACATTGTTTTGTTTGTTTTAAACCTGCTGCCTATTAATATAATTGGGTGACCCCTAGTTCTTGTGTTACCCGAAGGGGTACATAGCACGTCTCTATTCACTTTCTCCATACCAGCCATGATTTTATAGAGCCCCCCTTAGTTGTCTCTTTTCTGAACTGAACAGTCGGAGTCTTGTTAATCTCTCCTCATATGGTAGCTGTTCTATACCCTTATAATTTTTGTTGCCCTTTTCTGTACCTTTTCCAATTCTAATATATCTTATTTCAGATAGGTACTGATACGGAACTGCACATGGTATTCAAGGTGTGGGAGTACCATTGATGTAGACAGATAGTGGCATTATGATATTTTCTGTTTTAATATCTAGCTTTTTCCTGATGTTGCCTACCATTCTGTTAGATTTTTTACTTCTGGTGCACATTGAGTGGATGTTTTCAGAGAACTATCCACAATGACTTACAGTGTTTACCTAAAGGGCACCACAGAGCCCAGTGGCCAGACACACAAGTGAAAAAGACAAATCTATTCTTTTTCGAGCAACATACAAAAGTAATCAAAGGGCATCACTTGTGAAAACGTAAGTAGAATCCTTTTGGTTTTAAGAATATTTTAAAGAATCTATCATTGTTAGCCTGAGAGTCCCTTTAAACCATCTCTTGCTTGCTTATTTGCAATTGAAAGTGTTTTAAGTCTCTTAAAATTTTCTTTATCTGCAGGAAGACAAAATACGAGGAAAAGAAAAGAACCAAATGAAGCACATTTTTGGTGGTAGGTTAGTGAAGATCCCTGTTTACATTTATGAAACAGCTGCATTTTTTAAATATTTTTATGACCATACAAGAATATGCACATTTAAAGAAAGAACAAAATGGTGCAAGGGCCAGCTTTTGAAGGGTATTTAGATACGTAAGGATGCAGGTAGGTGCCTAGGTACTTTTGAAAATCCCATCAGACACCCATTGGTATCTTTAGGCACCTAAATACCTTTGAAAATCTGGGCCCAAGTCTATACAAAAGAACTTTGCTTTTAATGGATAGGGCCCTGTGACAGGGTAGTAGCTCACCGCTGTGGCGCCTCCTCCTGGTCATCTTAGGGAATTAGCTCAAACCAGTAGGGCACCCCTTCGGGTGGCGTCCCACCTGTCGTTCCACCTGCATTGGGTGCGCGGACTTGCGTCACCCTCAATGTACGGAGTCCTCTTCCGGAGCACTGTCCTCCGACAGTGTCCCTTTTGTCTCTTCACACGCCCTTCCGGGGGGGTGTGTAAACAACAGTCCCACACCTTCGAGTCCGATCCTCCCAGTCCAGGACCTGGTGTGGTTCTGACCAGCCGCTCCCTGCGGCCCGTGGGACAGCACAGCAAACAAAGGGGGAAAAAGGGGGGGAGGGGGGACTCAGGCCCGCCCACTACTCTGAGTCCCGGTCCAGAGGCCCTTGGGTGACAGTCTCACTGTCTTCCTTCTCCTTCCTCCTCTGACTATCCCTCTGGACCACTTCCCCAACAGCCCTTCGCTACGCTAGGCCTCCTCCTCCCAGGCCTGCAGGCTATGGAGTGGGGCCTTCTCCCACTCTCTCAGGCTGGCCTGCACTACACTGTCCGTGGTGCTGGCCTCCCAGCTCTGGAGACAGACCTTCCCCTCTGAAGACCTGGGACAGACTGACTGCTCCTGCTCTGGGCAGCCTTTTATATGGCTAAGCCGGGCTCTGATTGGCTGGCTCCAATCTGCCTTCTGATTGGCTCCCAGTAAGCCCTCTCCTGATTGGCCGCGCGTCTACGCAGGCGCCTAGGCCTGCCGCAGCCCAGTCTCTCTGGGTGTGGGGTAATCGCCCCACCACAGGCCCATTAAAGGGGAATAGCTTGGCCTAAGACTTTCAAGGCTATCTAAAGGAATTTAGATGCTGGATTCCTATTAAGTTTAATTTGTGCATCCAGATCCCTTCCACAGCTTTGAAAATTGCAGCTTTAAATCGTCCATTAAGTTCAAACTATGGGAGATTGCATTGTAAGTGCGTTGGGGGCAAGGACTGTCTTTTCATTCTGGGTTGTACAGAACCTAGCACAATGGGATCCTGGTGCGTGACTAGGGCCCCAGGTGCTTCATAATATAGACACTAAATAAAATAATAATCGTAGGGAAAATTAGGATGTAAACCATTTTTTAAAAGGGGAAAGTAAAATTTTAACCATAAGGTAGCAGTAATAATCAGCCTTACCAATCGGTGTGAAATGAACAGGGATAAAGAGGATGAATGAGCGTGAAATGAAAGAGAAGAGTGTGAGACACACAAGGGAAAGCAGTGAGGGAGGAGAACGAGGCAGTGAGATGGGGAGGAGTTGCTGAGTTGCAAGCCTGAGCATGGGAGCGGGTACCATAGCCTAGGGAAGGCTGTGCCTCCCCAACAGCCAGGCATGGCCTCGCCCACGCTTCACCCCCAGGTCCCCCTCCTGCTTCCTGCCTGCTCTGCATGAGGCAGTGTGACTCCAGTCTGCACTGCCTGCCCTCATGGCACTCTGGAGCTGGTGGGGGGTTAGCCTGGGGCAGAGGCCAGGGCTGCAGTGTGGAGGGACTTCGAGCTCCAGTGGGGGGGATGTGCAGAAGGGGCGGGGCCTTGGGCAGAAGCGGTGGGGCTGGGAGCTAATCTCCCCCAGACTGCAGTTCACGTGCCGCCTATGAGCCTGAGAGACATGGACTTACAATAAGATGTGGTGTTGAGAGCACGGGAATGTCTTGCGAAATCCAGAGACTTAGACAGCAGACCGCTGTTACCTCAGCTAGAGGGGTTTATCCTGTCCCACTGAAATCACTGGGAGAGTGATATTTTCCCTTGGTGATTGTAGATGCTGTCTTATTTCCATTCTGAGCCTGGAGGAGGATGTGGACTATTCCAGTAGGAAGAGCTGTGAGGACAGTTTTTCCAGGTCCATTTATACAGGTTTCTCTTCACTGAGTCTGAGCAGGCAGTTTAACAGAAGGGTAGGGCTGAGCAAACCGTTCATAGTGAATAATTCTTTCAACAGTTTGCTTTTGTCTCTTTGCCAGTTGCCCATAAGCAGCTTCTGATGATCTCAAATCTATTCATGATTCAGAAGTATATGCTGCTGACTGGATGAGCGTAACCCTAAAATCAGGTTTCTGGTGCAAATATCCACATTGAGGAGTTCAAAATTCAATTAGCGGCCAGTCCAGCTCCACTGAAATTAGTGACAGTCTCCCGCAGACTTCAGTGGGTGTTGGGTAAAATCCTTAAGGCAAATAACCCTGCTATTGTTTAAAAGTTTTCATGAACATTCCTGCAAACAAATTTGTTTGTGTCACATGCAGTCTATCAGTGTATTTGCGTAATATGTAGTGTGTCTGTGTAACATGCAGTATGTTTGTGTAACATGCAGTGTGTCAGTGTGTTTGTGTAACGTGCCCTGTGTTTGTGTCTCTTTATCCTGCAGGCTGAGCCCCAAATGGATTCTGGTTCTGTTGTGGCAGCTCACTGGTGGGCTGCTGGCCATCCTTCTGGCTGCCACCCTAGTCACTCTCTTTGTCCTCTATACCTGCTTCTCAAATCACACAGTGACAGAGGCCTATCACCAACCACCGTGGCAGTTACTGGACTATTACCTCTGGCCTTATATGAAGCTGCACAGTTCTGGCATGTTACCCAAGTAATCCCCGGGCTTTGCAGAAGCTATTGACCAGTGCAAGTGTATTCACAGCAAAGCCTTGTCACTCTACAACCTCCAGGCATTTGAAATGACTATTGCCCTCAGATGGTTTGTGATCTGCAACACCCAGAGCTCTAATTTTACACTGTCCATTCTGCAGTAGTGAAGCGCACAAGAAATTCAAATGTCAAACTCCTGGGGCCCTGGGGGGTCACCTACACATTCAGATGTTTAGTGAATCACTGGGTAGGAAGAAGCTATCATGTTAGGCCAACACTGTGCTAGATAAAAGCTAGAATAGAATGTTTAATAAGATATATCATCTGTTCCTATCCATGCCCCCATATTATTCTACAAATGTATGCTGTAAGCTCAGCAGACAGTACTGATGTTCATTGAGAAAAGACAGACATTAGCCACGTTCCTCTCTGGTGTAACTCCACTGGTTTCAGGAGCTGCATTCAGACCATTGTATTTTGTTGCAGAATGAACTGGAAATTGTGGGCCCAATCCTCAGGTCTGGCCAACCTAGGACCAAACCAGTTTTTTAGGCAGATTCCCATGTTGCCATTTTTACTGCGCTCTGGGGTGCGCTGAGGTGTTTCTGGGCACGTATATACTCATTTGCAGTGTAAGCAAAGCTATAGTCAGTGTAAATTAAATCCTCTTGGCGTAATCCACATGCCATTATTTATCCATTAAGAGCACAATATCTAGATAACATATCATGGCAAGTGTTTGTACTGTTCTGTTCTGGCAGCATGAACAATGCTACATCCTCCATGAGCCATTTGAAACAGGAACCACATGTTTCAGAAAGCAAACACAACAGGAGCTAGGCCACAATATTGGGTTTCCAGGGGCATTGCAAGGTGGGGTGCAACATAGGTATGGAGGAGTGGGGCGAGCGGAATGCATTTGTATTTCAATGGTAGTAATTTCTGGCTTTACTTGGTTGCTACTGTATATCTGAATACCTGTGTGCAATGTGTAACCTCTTCTAGTGGGCTGGGAACTGGCCAATCCAATGGTCAGAAAGGAACGAAGAAAAGAATGGGTGAGCCCCGGTAGGGATGCTATGCACAGCTTCACTGTAGAGCTGCCTGTGAGATTCACTTGGTACAAATATTTGCACCAGAAATTGCTTCTGTAATGCCTGAACCACAGAGCAGCCAACACCAGCTGCTGGGCATGGCCTCATTGCACCAGCCAGTTGACACTCAGCAGCCAGAGACAAACCAGCAGCACACTCCCACCTCACATTATGGCCAAACTCAGCCTCAGAGAGGATGGAGAAAGGGAATGAAGGGGGCACAGTCTCCATGAACAGGGCAGGAGCTGATCCAACTCCCAATCAGCATTTAAATACCCTGGGTTAGCTTCCTCAGTAGGATATAGAAGCGATTCTTACAAAGGTGCACATGGGCACAGGGTACCCAGAACCCCTGGTGGGAGTTACAAGGTGAGTCTCACTCACAGGAGCCAGGCTATATCTGAAGGGTTATGGGTCAGTAGGCCGGGCTGGCAGACTACAGGCTTCGGTCAGAGAGCATGTGGGAACTTGTTAGCCATTGGAAGTTGATGTGGCCTGTCTGAGTGCCCTTGTAATGGGGATTAATCATTGCAATATCCTGTGACAGGCGAGTCAGGAGAAAGCTTCCTGTCTTAATCCAAGCCCCCAATCCTGGGTGCTGTAGTTCACACCCCTCCAATGGCAGCCTCCTCTGGGGCATGAGGTGGCCTATGGCAACACAAAGGAGTTCTGTTCTATCATCACCAGACACCTCCACATAGCCATAGTGGTCCAGAATCCAGGAGCATGTCATGTGTCTCGTCTTCTGAAGAGGTCTAGCTTCATAAGAGACCTTTGAAACCAGGCATTTGTGTAGTGGTTGACTACCAGGTGTAGTGGCTGAATATGCAGGAGACACTGTCACTCCCTCAGAGACTCCTGGTTAAAATCCTTCCTCGAAAGCAATTCATAGCATTGCACACCATACCACCCAAATGTACCTCTCCTCCCCAGAGAAAGTAGCAGCTCTCCTTCCAGGACATTGTACAAATCACAAGTGACAACACATCCCTGATTCCCATTTCAGGTCCAAGGAGGAACAGTTAAATGTGCTGAAGAAATTACATTCACACCTAATTTCCATGTGCCCACAGGTAAAACTGTGCCCCAAATAGGTGAACATAAGCTATAATTTTGTGCCCACTTCAACCAGCAGCGCAAAGCATCTGTCCTAGTCGCAGGTGCAATTTTCCACTATGCACATATGCTCCTCCATTTTGTTAGCAGTGCAACCGTTCACCTTCAAAGTAGCAGTGCCTGCATTTTTTCATTGGAAAGTACTCATCGTTGCACTGCAAATGCACATGTTTTTGTGCAGCATCCTTTCTTGTGCTCATAGTCCTACACATTTGCAAATGTAGCTCTTTGTGTTTCCTCCTCTTATCTCAATGCAAATAGAGTGCAAATGCCAGCACGGCTCAAAAGCAAGGCAAAAGATACTGCTCTGAAAGTTCCACCTGGCATGAATGTACTGCATAGGTAGTCTGTATTCTTAGGCACCAGGTCATGGACTTCTCTGACCTTCCTGCTAATTCTAGTGCCTGCTTTCGAAAGCATCCTAATTCAAAATAATTCAGCATTGGTTTCCAGCAGACTGCAAGCTCTGTCTGGCTTTTCTGATCAAAGAAGGTGAGTTTTAATTTATTTATAAATATGTCAAAAGTAAAATCAGAAAATGAGATGGAAATTGTATCATAAGAGTTGACATAATTCACATGATTTGTTTTAGTTTCATAGATATATAACTATGCTATATATTAAATATTATATAATCTAGAGGTTTTCCATCAGACAGAAATTTACTGTGAGCCTGGGTTTAAATCTGAGTTGCAGCTGGCTTTGAAGTGCATGTGTGGGCTCTAACTCTACTTTTAATATAATCTGTAATTTAATCGATAATTGACTATAGCAAATTCAGAAAAGAGATAACCGACCTATGCAGTTCAGATGGTACCATGTCTACTACAAATAACAGTGTCTCTGGGAATCCACTGTCAGAAGAATTAAGAAAAATCACTAACCTTACTGCATGCAGAGCCAAATGTAAAACCCACCCCTTTATCCAGACAGTCCCATAAGAGAACTTGTGTTTTCATAGATTCATTCATAAAAACAAAACAAAAGCCTAAGCCTGTTTCTTGTTGTCAGGGAAGGAGAGGAGATTCAGAGAGCCGATTATTTTACTAGGAGGTGCTCAGATACCATGGTGATGAGCCCTGGACAGATAGATGAGCATGCATGGTGATGGAATGTATGGCAATGACAGATAGATATGGATATTATTTATCTTTTCTTGCAAATTATATGGATTTATATTTATGATGTGTGCGAATCAGTTCAGATAAAAGAGGAATTTACAGTAACTGCTCCTTAGTTCAAACCTCAAACCAAATCTGAACTAAAAAAATTGTGTCGATTAAAAGTTTCAGCTGATTTAAAAATATCCAACAATATTTTGAAATGGTCAAACAAGGGAGGGAACCCCCACGAGCATATATATGTTAGCCAAGGCATTATGCGTTGACCTACCCATTCCATTCTAGACTTATATGTTATAACTAAGCTTGTCGGGAATCTCTGGGGAATTATTCTGAATATATTCGACCGCCCCACCCCGTCACATTCTGTGGAGAGTTTGAATTTTTTTTAAAGCAAATACAATCAAAATAGTTATGAAAACAAAATATACTAGTGGCATATCATGCTCAGATGAACCATGTGCACAGGGGACTCAATGTGCATGGTTCTCTCCCACCCAACAGCAATTCCTCCCTTCCCAGGACCCATGGAGGGCTCGCCATGGCTCTGGGGATCTGTGATTGGGGATGAGGCAGCAATGGGGCAGAAAGGATGGAGCTGTGAGATGCATGTCCCCCCACATCCAGCTGTATTAACTTGCATGCTGATCCCCTTGTGTTGGGGAACCCCTTCGCAGCAGGGTTCTAGGGATAGGACCTGACTGGGGGAGTCATTGGCAGCACTGACAAAGACCTGGAGTGGTGTCACAGATGGCATCCCAAAAAGATGCAGGAACGCAATGGCCCCTTGCCACTGAGAGATCCCTGAGATCTGCATGGAACTCGGGGAGCCTTCAGGACATATGGGCCAGGTCCCTGGTCTCTTCCACAGAGGTAGCAAAAAATCTGCCCCAAAGCAGAATTCAGTGGCAATTCCTTGAGAAGAGAGTCACAGAGCTTCCTGGCCCCAATGAAGAAAAGCAGAGATTCAGAGCAGGTTCTAGAGATAGCACCCCAGTACTACACAGCACCCTCCCCATTTCCTCAGCAGCTGCTCACCAGGAAGATTACTCAGGACAGTTGGGGCCCCTTCACCTTCCACAGCGTTCTTTGGTTAGTAGGGTGAGTCCCGTGGCTAGTAGGCGTCTGGTCAACTCTCCAAGCCTGATGTGGGAGTGGAGGGTGTGCATGGCGGAGTGTGAGTCGGAGAGTGGGACAGAGAGAGAGGGAATGACTGGATATGTTAGAAAAGAGAACTATGCTATTGAGCTGGTGTCACAGGGTGTCTTCACCATTACCCCATGTACTCAGCTGCCTGGCCAATTTGTGTGGCCTCACGGCCACAAACACTCCCCACCCCGGGTTGTTATCTGTCATCAAGGTGTGTAGTGATTCTCTTCTTATAAAGTAACAATATAATGCAGGCTTGCAGCAAGGGGACGCTTCCATGCCACCATCACTTCTCAGGCCAGGATCCCCCTCTCAGCTTCCCCTTCCTTCCATTTGTATCCTCCCAGTTACCCCATTAGCACCACCCGGGTGCTCACAATCCCCTGACAGAGAGTGCATAATTACCTCCTGCTGGGCTTGCAGCTTCTTCAGGCTGCAGCAATGTCTGTGTCCAGAGTGCTGCTGAGAGGGCCCTGTCCCAGCCGGGGTCAGAATCTGAGGAGAAAACAGGAAGAAAGGAGAAGCAGCAAATGCAGGGGAGGAGGTAGAGGGGACACTTCAGGGTGTGAGAGAAACAGACCTAAAGGGTTGGCTGGACGAAGAAGGAAAAGAGGAGTCACATTCTGAAGACAATGTAAGAACGGAGACTCAGTGATGGTGCCTGTGATTGGAAAGGAAAATCAGGAAAAGGGGAGTGGCGCCAGATGAAGAAGGTAAAATAAAAGCAAAAGAGATGGATCAACTGGTATTTTCTAACTATACCAGCTGAGTTAAAGCGGTGCCCGTTCTCCCCACCCCAGTGTGGATATAGCTAAATTGGTATAAAGGGGATTATACTGGTAGCGTTAATATCCATAAAGGAAGGTGACCAAGGCACCTTTATAACTGTGTCCACACTAAGCGTTGTACCTGGATTACTAGTTTAGTATAAAATTACACCCATGATGGACAGAGTTATTCCAGAACAAAATCGGTGTAGACCAGGCCTAAGAATGCCCCAAACATTGAAATGCAAACAATACAGACACTATATACCAGGAATAGGCAACCTATGGCACGCGTGCCAAAGGCGGCACGCGAGCTGATTTTCAGTGGCACTCACACTGCCCAGGGCCTGGCCACCGGTCTGGGGGGCTCTGCATTTTAATTTAATTTTAAATGAAACTTCTTAAACATTTTAAAAACCTTATTTACTTTACATACAACAATAGTTTAGTTATATATTATAGACGTATAGAAAGAGACCTTCTAAAAACGTTAAAATGTATTACTGGCACACGGAACCTTAAATTAGAGTGAATAAATGAAGACTCAGCACACCACTTCTGAAAGGTTGCCGAACCCTGCTATATACCTTCCCTTCACAGCCAGTGCAGGGGTGGCCTGCTGTACTGGTTTAGCCTGGAGGTAAAAATGATGTGCATCACCATGGCTCATTTTGCATCTAAGAAAAAAGGGGGTAATCTGCTGGCTGGACAAAGACAGAAAACAACATTCTTACTAGGACCAGTGAAGTCACCAAAAGAACCCCAAGATGACCTTGCACCTTTGTCTATAAGGAATCAGTGCTCCAAATAGAAAGTGAGGTTGTAGTTCCTCACAGTTCCTCAAACTTCTTCCCTCTTCCTACCAGCATCACCTCTGTAATACCTAGCCAGAGTCTGAGTGAAATGTTTTCACTCAGGTTCCAGGGTCCCCTCAAACACTGCCTTTGTCTGATGAGAAAGGTTGTCATCAGCCTGTTAATGGGAGAGCTTCCCATAGCATCTCATGATCCATGACACTTCCAAGACATTGCAGAAGTATAATTGTCACAAATGTTGGTAAGATGGCAAATGTTAGATGTAATGAGTGGGCCAACTGACTTGCCCCTCCACTTGTGGAAGTTGTCTACACAAAGTGGTATTATTTACTGGAGATTAGATTGTACCTTTCTTTAACAAGTATTTCACAGACTGAGTTGAGGTAATTATTGCACCAGGGCTGTAACAGGTTGGCATTCTTGCTACTCTTTCTCACAGCCTCATCCCCTTTTCCCTATTGTTTTTGAAATATTGAAACAACCAAGAGAAAAGAAATATCTTGTCAAGGAGGGCCTGCAAGTCAGCATCTTGTCTGATGCACAAGAAAAAGAAACCACTTCACAGGGTAATCTATTTAATGGCTGGCATGTATTTTTAATGCTTGGTTCTGCAGCCTTCTTAACTTGAGAAGAGAAGTGAACATTTTGATAACAGTTGCCTCCAGGTCAAATGTGAATTGGATATGTAACTCACCGCCTAGTGGCTTTGGAACACTGATCACGGAAAACAATTCTTCGGAATAAGACAACAAAGATTCATTTTTTTTCTTCACGTCGTCACACACAGAACTGATATCTGTTGGCATGTTGGCTTATTCTGTTTCCACAATTTGCTTTCTGGAGTATTTTGAAATTTATTGCAACCACACTTTTGTTGGCGTCCTCAGAAAGAATTGAGACATCAGATTTTAGTTTATGCATTTTACAAGAACCTAGAAATATTACAGAAGGGGAATGTGTGAGAGAGACACACACAGAGAGAGTTTGTATTTGGTATATTTGTATAGGTCAACATACCTACCTCTATTTATTATTTCTCATGTCCTTTTCACACTTTGGTTCATTGTTCTCTAGGTCTCACTGGCAAATTATATTTACGTGACAAGTACAGGCTGCTGGAGGTGCAGCGGTCTACAGTGCACTATGGTCTGTTTGAGGCTGGTTGATCGCTGAGTCAGCTATACGCACTCCCCCTCACCTTCCCTGAACCCCCACACAAATTAGGCATTGGCAGGCTAGGCACCGTCTTTCACAACGGAACTGGAGGGTCGAGCTCCTCCAACATCAGCCCCTCGGGATGAATTATTAGCTAAGTGGGAATGAAGATTTAGAAAGGAAAGAAAAAAAATCAATGGAAAGTTTGTATGTGACCCTGAGATTCCAAATCTCACACACACATCCATGCACCAACATAAACACAGTGTGCATGCACATACATATAAATATATTTGACTCCTTCTCCTGCCTTCACATTGAGGCTGCAACCAAGTCCTGCCTTTTTTTCCTCCAGAACTTATAAGGAAACTATCTCTTGCTACAGTGTAATCACTGCCAAACCCTCCAGCTTCCCCCGAACAATTTCTCTGATGCCATTACAGCAGTCAGTGGCTTACTGAAAATTGAATAGGTGGGAACAACGTAGAGCAAAGTAAATTTAACATCCAAATAAACAATCCAGGGGAGGCTGAATTTCCACCAACATGCCAGAGTATCCAGGGACCTCACAGTAGAGTTTTGGTGTAGCTTAAGAATGTAAGAATGGCCATATGTAGCCCAGTAGCCTGTCTTCTGACAGTCTGTGGTGCCAGATTCTTCAAAGGGGATTAACAAAATAGGGCAATTATTGAGTCCACTCCCAACTTC
This sequence comes from Malaclemys terrapin pileata, assembly GCF_027887155.1. Taxonomy (NCBI): domain Eukaryota; kingdom Metazoa; phylum Chordata; order Testudines; family Emydidae; genus Malaclemys; species Malaclemys terrapin. Next base: position 53,385,312 of record NC_071513.1, read on the forward strand.
TGGCAGTCAGAGTTTTAGATACACCCAGAGCATGGGGTTACGTTCTTCACAATCTTGGCTAATAGTCATTGAGGGACGTATCCTGCATGAATTTATATAATTCTTTTTTGAACCCAGTTATACTTTTGGCCTTCACAATGTCCTCTGGCAATGAGTTCTACAGGTTGACTGTGTGTTGTGTGAAAAAGTGCTTCCTTTTGTTTGTTTTAAACCTGCTGCCTATTAATTTCATTGGGTGACCCTTGATTCTTGTATTGTGTGAGGGGAAAATAACTCTTCCTTATTCACTTTCTCTACATTGTTCATAATTTTATAGACCTCTATCATATCCTCCCTTAATAATCTCATTTCTAAAATGAACAATCCCTGTTTTTTTAATCTCTCATTTGATAGCTGTTCCATACCCCTAATCACTTTTATTGTCCTTCTCTGTACTTTTCCCAATTCTAAAATATCATTTTTAGATGGGGCAAACAGAATTGCATGCTGTATTCAAGGTGTGGGCATATCATAGATTTATATAGCATCATTATGATATTTTCTGTTTTATTATCTATCCCTTTCTTATTGGTTCCTAACATTGTGTTAGCCTTTATGACTGCTGCTGCATATTGAGTGGATGTTTTCATGGAACTATGCACAATGACTCCAAGATCTCTTTCTTGAGTGGTAACAGCTAATTTAGACCCCATCATTTTGTATGTATAGTTGGGATTATGTTTTCCAGTGTGTATTACTTTGCATTTATCAACATTGAATTTCATCTGCCATTTTGTTGCCCAGTCACCCAGTTCTGTGAGATCCCTTTGTAACTCTTCACAGTCAGCTTTGGACTTAACTATCTTGATTAATTTTATATCATCCTGTCACATTTTTCTCCCAGGGATAAACAATGAACCACTAACATTGACTTTGTTTATTTTTAAGGAAAAGCAAGAATGTTGAAGGAGATCCAAATAGTGCTCTGTTTTTTTTTTGTCTTTGTCTTTGCCATTTTGTATGAACTCTCCCTGCAGTCTGGCTGTGTCTTCTCTTGCATGCCTTTTGCTAAGCGATTCCTGACGCAAGAGGATGTTATGAGCCAGAGCAGAAGCATCATCTTTGTGGAGACCACAGATCGCCTTGAGCCTCCTCCGCTGGTTTCATGTTCTGTGGAATCTGCTGCCAGGATCTACCATGACAGACCTGTTGTTTTCTTCATGAAAGGGCTGAACAATAGCACATGGCTGGATTCAAATTCCACTTACGCAGCCTTCTCACTTTTATCTGCTATGAAGAATGTCTTCATTTTTCCTTTACAAATGGAAACCTTATTCCAGGAGACACCTCTGCTCCCATGGTATCATAAGGTGAGAGGAAATATTAAGGGAAAAGTGTTTTTGAACAAGATTTAAAGTAGAGGTTGTGGAAAATGAAAAGAACATTTTTGCACATTTTATTGAAGTTTTGAAGCTCTTGTCATTTTGTTTCACTCAGTATGGATCCCTGGTTCATGATAGTTCACCATGCATTAGTCAAAATATTTATTGAAATTGTTATGGACATTTTCCATTTCCTGATGACAGGATTTATGGCAAATGGAACATGTCAGTAATGATTTTGATAACCATATTTTATCAAAATGGTTAATCACCATCTTTTTTAAAAAGGCCATTTTTTTATAAAGAAGTTGTATTTGAAAAAATTTAGTCAACATGAATTTAAGGTGAGCATTTACTATTTGGGAAAATGATTTCAGTGCTTGTTAAAAGTGCCAGACTGATAGCAATGAAAATGTCTAGGGGCAAGCTTTAGAAATGAGAGGGTCATTCAGAAGTCAATTTTTTGGGGTGGGTGGGAGACAGTGATGCCCTTCCAGGCTCCACCCACACCTCTCAGAACTGTTGTTCAGGGAGTTCACACTCCTTTGAGTTCTTGTTCTGAGTCCCTTGAGTCCTGTCTGAAAACTCAAGCAGGCATCACTGCATTAGTCTGCACTTGTTTCATGTGTTCATGGGTCTATTGGCAACCATTACAGCTAAGGACTTCTTTATTTTATTTATTTTTAAATGAAAGTGGAGAGTCTGGAGAATAAACAGGGAGCTGGCTGCTATACAGGTACTCCAGCTCTCCGTGCACCAGCATAACCCAAGGCCTGAATTTCTCTCTCATTTTTTATCCTCTTTAGAGATTGCCAGGAGGGGCCAGTTCCAAAGCCCACTGAAATCAATGAGAATCTTTCAATTGATTTCCCTGGGCTTTGTATCAGACAGTGAGTGTGTAAATTGAGATGCAGGGTTGTTTTGTGGAAATAACAGTTAATGATTCATATTCTCATTATTTCATAAATATTGCATGTTTCCTTGGAGTTTACTGCACCTTGGAAACACTTGTAGAATCACATTGAACAAAGCCTACATCTGCTCTTGCCTTTTTCCAGCAAAGTTTCATAGCTAGAAAAGAAAAATGGCCATTAATTTTTAAAGGGATTAAAGTGAGGATAGACACTGCTGAGAGTTTTATAGAATATATAGCTAATGGGATCAGGTGTTTAGAAATTTTAAAGTGGAGTCCATTGCATCTCTGTGATCCCTTTCCAACTCTGCAGGTAAATGCAGCCCAGGAAAAGCACTGGGTTCATATCAGCTCTGACGCCAGCAGACTTGCACTCATCTGGAAATACGGTGGGATCTACATGGACACAGATGTCATCTCCATCAGGCCTATTCCAGTGGCAAACTTCCTGGCGGCCCAGGCTTCCCAGTTCTCCAGCAATGGGATTTTGGGCTTTCCTCACCATCACTGGTTCATTTGGGATTGCATGAATGATTTTGTTCAAAACTACAATGGACGTATTTGGGGAAACCAAGGCCCCCTCTTAATGACAAGGAGACTGCAAGCTTTGTGCAACCTGACCAATTTCCATAATGTGGAGGATCAAAGCTGTCAGAACATTTCCTTCTTACATCCTCAGCGTTTCTACCCTATCCCTTACCCAGCATGGAGGCAGTACTATGAGGTCTGGGATACAAGCCTTGACTTCAACGACTCCTATGCTTTGCACCTGTGGAACTTCATGAACAAGGAACACAAGCCTGTGATCGCAGGAAGTAACACGTTAGTGGAAAATCTGTACAAAACATACTGCCCCACCACTTATAAGGACCTTATTCAAAGCACAGAAGGCAGTGGTCATATGCAGCAAAACAAGACTGAATGACTGGATCTAGCAGAACGAGGTGTTCTTTCCAGCCCTGATAGTCCTTTGACTAAAATAAACTGCACAACATGTACCTCCTCTTAGTCAGTGACTCTCAGCCATTTTCTATCTGCAGACCACTTTGTAGAAGAGAACCTCTCAGAAACCACCTCTTCTCCCAAGTTTCCCCAGGACCTAATTAAATGTGTAGGAAGGTGGGGGTGAAAATATCATGTCATCACCAATGGTAAGTATGTTTTGTCCTTTAGGGTAAAAGTTTCCAAAGCATCTAAGGGTACGTCTATACTTACTTCTGGGTTTGGCGGTAAGCAATTGAACTTCTGGGATCGATTTATCACGTCTTGTCTAGATGCGATAAATCGATCCCGGATTGATCCCGGAAGTGCTCGCCATTGACGCAGGTACTCCTGCTCCGCGAGAGGAGTGGGCGGAGTCGACGGGGGAGCCTGCCTGCCGTGTGTGTACCTTTGGTAAGTACCTTTAAGTTCGAATTAAGGTACTTCGACTTCAGCTACATTATTCACGTAGCTGAAGTTGCGTATCTTAGTTCGAACTGGGGGGTTAGTGTGGACCAGCCCTTAGTGATCTAGAAGCCTGAATCCCATTTTCAAAAGTCATGTTGGCTTTGGGAGCCAAAGATCCACTGGAAATCCCGGTCACATTTTCCAAGGTATTTGGTGCCTTCAGATGCAGCTAAGTGCTTTTGACACTCCCATTAGGCATCTATCTGCATCTTTAGGGGCCTAAATGCCTTCAACAATCTGGCTCCTTAGATGCTTTGGGAAATTTCCCCTCGTCATTTGTTGTGTGCTTGTGCAGCACTTTGTGCAATGAGGCCCCATGCTGTCTCAGGCCTCTCGGTGCTACTGTAATATCAATGTTCAGTAATATTGAATGTAATGACAATCAATCGTAACCCAAGCTTCCCCCACTCCAAGTGTTCATTAACATTGTTTATTTTTCCTCTCTTTTACTTCAGCTATGTACCCTACCTTCTGGACAGTGACATTTTAAATGCACATGTAAATAAAATAGCTAACCCACTGCAATGGCTCTGAATTTGTATTCCCCTCTCAAGCTTCTGGGATGGAGTGAAGAGGAAAGGGGGTTGTGTTTATTCATTGTTTCTTACTATATCTTTCTAAGTACTTATATGGCCCTATTCTTACAGTATTTGCGCAACTCACTTAAATTATTGAATTTCATCTCCCAACAACCTTGTGAAGATGGTAAGTGCTATTCTCCCTATTGTACAGCTGGAGAACCAAGGCCTTGATCCACAAAGGAACCAGGCACCTAAAGCCCAGTTATAGGCACTATCACAATCCACAAACTCCCGATTCAGCTACTGCCTAAGTCTGTAGGTGCTGAACTCATGATTTAAGTTCCCTTGGCACCTAAGTTTCTGTGTCTAGTCACATGTGCTGCCTGCAGGGCCCAGCCTGGTAGGTGTGCTCTGAGTATGCCTAACTCAGCACAAAATGGGCAGGGGAAGGAGGTCTCCCTTATGACCTATGACCTATCCCTATCCCTGACTTTTACTAAAAATATGCATGACAAAATGGGGAGCTGAGGGGTCCCCACACCACACCAGGGGGCCCTGGCTCGGAGCTACCGGGGTTCCCCCGCCACCCACGATGGCTACAAGCTGCGGGGCACCTGGGGAGCTCCCAAGGACCTCGCAGTTCCCAGCCTCTACAGGTGGCGGGGGGATCCTGCAACTCCCAGGCACCAAGGGTTCAAGTCACAGAGGTCTCTGGACTACATAGGGCTATGTTTTTTGTCCATGACAAAATCATAGCCCTAACTATGGGGTATTCTGATGTGAGAGTCTCTCCTGATGAAGCTTGGTCCACTTTGTATGAATAATTAAATACGCATTGGGGCAGAGAAAGCATAATCCTCGGTACATCCTCAGGCAGTTAGTCTCTGCCAGGCTGTGGCCATACTGCTATTTTTAGTATGTTAGCTCAATCAGAGGTAGCACATGTACATTTACATAATGTAAGAGACCACGGCACAGGTAGTGTGACCAAACAGTGACAGCTGGACTGGGATCCCCACATGGCAGGGACAGTGGTCAGAGGAATTTCCAGAGCCAGGTTCAATAAATAAGAGTTGGGATTGAAGTCAGGCCAAGGTCAGAGACCAGAGATAGCCCCAGGCTGCAGTCAGGAGGTAAGGGTCGGGGTCAGGCTGAGATCAGAGGATGGAGAGGAGGCAACAAGGGGAGGTCTGGAGTCAAAGCAGGCCCAACGTCTACATAGTTGCCCTGTCAACTTCCTGGGGCACCCTCCAGAGTTAAATAGGGCTCCTGGCCAATGAAAGGGCCACAGGGTACTGTCACTCTGGATCTACAATCCACCATGCTCCCTGGCTTACTCCTGGGTGAATTCTGTGCCAAAAAATTAAAAATTCTGCAATAAAATAAAATAAAATTCTGCACACAATATTTTAAAATTCTGCAAAATTCAGCATATTTTATTTGTCAAAATAACACAATATAATCACACCATTTTCAATTATATTGGTCATTTATTTCAAAATACCTGTCAGTAAGTATGTCTGTAACAATACAGAAAACAAAAAAGATTCAGAAAATGTTTTTTGACCAATAGATTCCTTACTAGGCATATTAATACAGAACTCTGAATAATAATTCATTTAAACTACAATACAGAACAGTATTTCCCGCACTCCTCAGAAGCAGTGAAAAGGCTTGGGGGAGTCCGGGGTAACGGAGGAGCTGAGGGAAAGGGAAGTAAATTGCTGGGAAGGAGCCTGGGTGTGAACTTGGAAGGTTGTTGGGTATGGGTGGGAAAAGTATGGAACAGGGCTTTGGAGGGGGATAGGAAAGGCTTGTTAGGGAGCTTCCCCCAGGCAGACCCTGGCTGACCCCTAGCCTCTCCCATTCAGTCAGGGACATCTTCCCCTGTCCCATTGTGTTCCTGCACCCCCATGTGTCCTTGCACCACCTGTCCATATGTGTCCCTCCAGCCCCACTCACACACCCACTCCCCTCATCCCCATGTGGCCATGCACCCCCTTCCCCTATGTGGCTCTCTCCCCGCTCCCCCATCCCCATGTGTCTCTGTGCCCCCACCCAGCCACCCCCTGTCCGTATGTAGCTCTGCACCCCATCCCCCCTCACCATGTGCCCGGCACCTCTCTCCCACCTGTTGCTCTGTGCCTCCACTCCCATTCAGCCCCTGCCCCAGTCTGTCCTCCTGGACTAGCCCTTATGAGATGCTGTCTGACTCCCCCCACCCCCAGTACTCCACGCTATCTGTCTCCCCATAGCCCCTGTCGCCTGACCTGGCCTGACAGGTGCTGCAGCTTTGGTCTATTGCCACAGTGCCCTCTTGTGGGAAAAAGGCAGAACTATAGATGTTATTTTCCTCCTGGAGCTACTGCTGTTCTTGTGCCATAGCACCATCTGGTGGGCAAAAGGGAGAACTGCAACATTTCAGCAGAAGTTTTTGGGGGGGGGGTTGCACATTAAAATCTGTGGTGCTTATTAATTATGCCTGTGTGCAGTAGCGCAGAATTCTCCCAGGAGTACTGGCTGTGGCTTTGCATGGGCTCCTGGTGGTGATGTGGGCCTGTAATCTGTCCCAGGATCTGCAGGCCTAGATTCTCATCCCTGAATCCTTACACTTATCCTGGTTATTACAGCTGCAGTGTAGCTACACCCTGGGAGAAGAATGACAAGATTTTTCACCATCCCTTCCCATCACCACTTGTTATTCACCATGATGCTTCCCTCCACTCTGTAGTACAAACAAACCCTCCCCCGTCTTCCCTGTGGTATGATTTGCAACCCAAAACAGCAGAAGGTTTTCCCACCATTTAGTCTCCTAACATTTTATGAGGGGGTTAAATTTACTTAGAAAGAAATTTAAGCTGGATTCTTTCCCAGTGTTAATTCAAATCCTTTCAAACCCGGACCTCTAAGAAGTCTAAATGACAAATCCCTTCCTGCTCTGCTTGAAAGGCTGTTTAGAAATCCAAAGCCCAGGGGATGGCAGTTTAATAACCCATTATCAAATGTTTGCCATTTGCGATATTGTATCTTTTGTAGACACAGCCGCTAACAAGCAGACTGCAATCTGTAGCCTTTTATCTGCTTCAGCAAGTTACAGTAGAATTAAATAGGGGGAGCATGTACACGAGGGTTGCCAACTTTCTACTTGCACAAAACAGAACACCCTTGCCCTGCCCTCTGCCCACCCCTCCTCTGAAGCCCTGCCCCTTCCCCAAAGCCCCATCCCCACTAACTCCATCCTCCTCCCTCTTTCGTTCACTCTCCCCACCCTCACTCACTCGCTCATTTTCACCAGGCTGGCTCAGGGGGTTGCGGTGTGGGAGTGGGTGAGGGCTCCATCTGGGGGTGAGGGCTCCAGGGTGGGGACATAAATGAGGGGTTCAGTGTGCGGGAGGGGGCTCTGGACTGAGGCAGTGGATTGGGATGCAAGATGGTGTGAGGGCTCCAGCTAAGGGTGTGGGCTCTGGGGTGGGGCCATGGATAAGGAATTTGGGCAGCAGGAGGGGGCTTTGGCTGAGGGGTGGAGCTGAGGGAGCTCTGGACTGAGGCGGGGGTTGGGGTGTGGGAGGGGGTTAAGGGCTCTGGGCTGGGGGTGCAGGTTCTGGGGTGGGACCAGAAATGAGGGGTTCAGGGTATGGGACGGGGCTCTGGGCTGAGGCAGAGGGTTGGGGTGCGGAGGGAGTGAGGACTCTGGCTTGGGATGCAGGCTCTGCGTTGGGGACCCACACCCCATACCCTTCCTGCACTCCAACCCCCTTCTCCAGCCCTGAGCCTGCTCCCACACTCCCAACACCTTAGCTCCACCTGGAGCCCCTCCTGCTCCCCAAACCCCTCATCCCATCGCCATCCTAGAGCCTGCACCCCCATCTGGAGCCTTCACCCTCTCCCACACTCCAAGTCTCTGCCCCAGCCCAGTTAAAGTGAGTGAGATGAGGGAGAGTGAGCAACGGAGGGAAGTGGACTGGAGTAAGTGGGGGTGGGGCCTCAGAAGGGGTGGGAAGGGGAGGGACCTCCAAGAAGAGGTGGGGTAGAAGGAGGGGCAAGGGTGTTTGATTTTGTGCAATTAGAAAGTTGGCAACCCTATCAGACACACACACACACATTACCAGATTTGCCCATTACTTTGGGGTATGCTCATTTATTAGGGTTACTCTTCGGTTGGGGGGGGGTCTGTAATTCTATCAATGTACTGCTTGTGCTCTCATATGAAGCTCTACTTCTCCCTTCTGCAAGTTCCCTCTCAATGGAGCTATCTTGCAGGTTCCCCAGGGCTGGGTTCTTCCAGCCCCAGAATCAGATGAACACACACACACACATTAACAGAGTGCATCTGAGAGGACCGGGTTAATCAGTACTTCCAAGCTGGCCCCTTATATGTCCCTGAACTCAGCAGGCTGGGTCGAACAGCACTTCCAACCTGTCACCCTCATATGTCCCAGGTTCAGCATGTCCCTATCCCCACTTTCACATTACAATTGTTCTGTTAGTAACCCATGTGATGAGCAAACCCCACAGGATTTTTGGGTGCTGCAGGGATCTTTAGCTTAGGTACGAGGAGAGTTGCTGCAGAGTGAATGGGGGAGCCAAAAAACACCCTCAGGGGGAGGAGGGGAAAAGGGAGAGAGAGAGAGGCAACCAATTTAACCATGGAAGTTATTTATTGCCAGGTACTAACCATAGAGGAGCCAAACAAACAAAACAGTTATAATATTAAATCTAACTTAAATTTGATTATAAAAGTCAGGTTTAAAAAACCATAACTGATCACACAAGTCAGGGTCAGAAGGCTATACCTAGAGAGAGAGAGAAATGGATTCTCACTACTCCGTGAAGCTTGAATCAATCGGGGTTCCCAGGTGGTGGTGGTAGCTGAGGGTCCAGAATGCTGGAGAGAGGCAGAGCCCCCAGCACGATCAGTCAGGAGATGGAGTCCCAATGGAACTGATGCAGATTTTGGATCCAGGCATCAGAACACTTACTTGAGCATGGGTAGGGGGGTTTGTAGGGAAAGAACAATGGTTCAAGGGAGAACACTAGATTTGTTTGTGGATAAACTGATGTAAGCAGAGTCAGGATGAGTTCTACCCTGACATCTGGTGGTGAATTATGGCGAGTGTGGAAAAGAACTCCAGGGGCTGATCTTGTTTGCATAGGCACAACCACTCGCCTGGCATGAAACAACAGCAACTCAAAGTGGTTACTTTGGCTGGTGTGGGATCCCCAGTTTCTTTGTTATTGGGGCAGGAAGAATAAAGTTTTGTTACCCTGATTCTGTGAATCAAGGGCAGTGAACCTGTTGTATGACAGAAGGACTGAGTGAGTCCTTCACCATTACCTATGTAGCACTTGCTTGACAAGGGGCATGGGTTACAAAACCAAGTGAATAGAGAGAGGATGGGGACAGGTATTTGTACCTGATGGTATGGGCCCTCTCTGAGGGGTTGAAACACCAATTGCACTACCTCCTCTCTCCACTGTTGAATATCAGAGCTAACTTTGATTCCATTAGAAGTCTAGTTACTGACTGCCAAACTGAATTCACTTTGGGCCAATGGTGCACTAGCACTGGGGCTCCCCTACTATGAGCTGAAATTGCTATGAGCTGAAATCACAAAAGAGCTGAGATCACTGAGGCTGTGTTAACTAGTGCGGGAGCTTGAAGCTATAATGCTAAGCGGCTGGCAGAGCAGCTAGCAGAGTGGAGCCTTGCAGGATGGTTGGAGTGGAGCTGAGCGACTCACAGGTCAGTGAGTGGAGCGGAGCGGAGTGGCTGGAGGAGCAGAGAGCAGAGCAGAGCCTTGTGGGAGTGGCCCAAGGGACGGCTGAAGTGGAGCAGAGCTGAGCGGCTCACAGGTCGGTGAGCAGAGTGGAGCAGCTGCCAGAGCAGTTCGTGGGACGGCGGGAGCAGCTCATGGGACAGCTGGTGGAGTGGAGCAGCTCGTGATGAAGGCTGCGGCGGAACCCCGTTGGCCTCGGATCACGTAAGGTGCCCCTTAACGCCCTGTGTGCTTCCCCCCCCCCGAACTCTGGGGCTACACTGACCAGGGACAGAGACTTTGGGGGGTTGTTGGACTTTTGGGACTTTGGTGATCCTTGGGCTGCTGGTTTCAAGAACCCAGGGGAAAGGACACAGCCCAACTTGCTGGGGTGGGGTTTTTTTTGCTCATGGTTTGTGTTATGAATCCTGTTTGTGGTGTTTTTTCCAATTTAATGCTGATGTCGTTTACCTCATGTTATTAAACGTTTTTTGTTACACTCAGACTCCGTGCTTGCAAGAGGGGAAGTATTGCCTCTTAGAGGCACCCAGGGGGTGGTATGTAATTGTCCCAGGTCACTGGGTGGGGGCTCAAGCCGGTTTTGCATTGCGTTTTTGAAGCAAAACCCCTAGATACAGAACCCGGCCCTTGTTGCTGCCAACTTAGATGGGCAGAAGGGTTACACTGAGTATACCAAAGTTGTTTTGTTCATGCTAGACAATAGGAACTGATCATTCCTGGCTATGGCCATGTTCCTTGGAGGGAGCTCACAATTCAATTAGGGAGTTTCACTATTTTGGATACCAATAAAAGATTTATTATTAGAATTGGTCTGATAACTACTGAGCTGGGTGTGTGCAGGCATGGGTTCATTAGCATCTGGAGCAGAGATCCCCCATCATGCAGTGCTTCCCTGCTTTTCTGGTCCCAGAGTTCCATGCAGTTCTTGCCTTGGAATCTCTGTTCTCCATTCTGTATGTTAATGGAAATGCCTCCCTGTCCCATCTCTGATGCAAATGAGGCTAGGGGAGTTTCCTTAATCCTGTCACCCTTGTCCCAGGGGTCTAGGTGTGTCTCCCACTGCCTTTTCATTGCTTTTTGTAAGTCTTTCTTCTGATCAGTTTTGGTTCAAGCAGAGGCTGAGGGGGGGAAGGTCTTTTGTGAGTCAGACAAGCTGAATACTGTGCCCTGGTTCCCCAAGAACACAGAGCTGATAGGTAACACACGCTCAAAAATTTCAGACAATGAAAACATGTTTATTTTAACCACCTGGAGATCTCAGGATGGCTGTGATATCCTCTACAACAGGCTGTGCTTAGGCATCTTATTACTTTTGCACTTGACACACCTAGTAAAATGCTGTTGTTCTACACAACCCACTGTTGTCAGTCCTCTTGATGCGCACGGTTGATCTGAAAATATGGTATGTAATATTTTATAAATGGAATTTTTTCTAAGTATATTTTCTTACTCCTGGGGGAATTCTGCGCCACTGTGCATGCACAGAATGTATTTCCCCTGCAGATTTATTTGCTTCCCCGCAGAAAAATTACTTTCTGGTGGGGAAACAAAGGGAAGTCACAGGAGCAGTCATGCGACCCTCCCCAGCAGTACGTTTTGGGTGCCCAGGGCAGCTGGCAGAGACGTAAATCACTGTGGGGCAGGAGGCGGAACTGGGGAAGTCCTGACTGGTGGCTCCTACCCTGTGCTGGGCTCAGCTGCTAGTCTGGGCTGGGCTGGGGATGATGGGACTTCCTCTTCCTCTGCACGGCATCCAAGGCTGTTCAGACCCACCCCCAGATTTCTTCCCCGGCTGCAGGAAACTCTGCAAACTGCTTCTACCTCTCCCCCCCCCTGCTTCCTGCACCCATTTCTCCTCAGCTGTAGGGGGAAGGATCCCTATACAGGGAGCTGCTCCCCCATCCGCCCAACCTCTGCGCATGAAGACCCCTTCATATCCATACCCACCTGCTGAGCCTCACCCCCCCGCACACAGAACCCCCCTGATAAGCCCCACTCCCCCTGCACCTGGACCACCACAACAAGCCACACACACCCCGATCCCCACCCCACAAAGCCCCAACCAGTTGCATCTGGATCCCCACCCCACTGATCCCCACTCCCCCAGTATTTGGACCCCTCACTGAGTCCTCCACACCCAACCCCCCCCCCGCTGAGCCCCAACCACCTTCACCTGAACCCCCCTGCAGAGTCCTATTACCATTGCACCAGAATACCCTCCCAACAAGCCCCTACACATCCAGATCCCCTCTGCACCCAGATCCCCCACTGAGCTGCCTGCACCCTGATTACACAAAGAACCCTCTCAACCCACACCTGGATTCCCCCACACTAAGCCCCTCCACACTTGGATCTTGTCTTTCTGAGCCTACCTGGTGCATCTGGCATGGAGAAGCAGGGTCCTGGGATGTTTCTGGGGCAGGCCCCATCCTTGCATTGTATCAGGGTTCGGTACAGTCTCACTGCTGAGTCCATGTCCAGGGGTGGGAGCTGCACAGTGATCTCCCACCTCTGTGCAGGCAGTGGCCTGCGCTCCCCAATGCCATGCTGGAGCCTCCACATTTATTTGACAAATAAAATTTGCAAAATTTGGGAGAGTTTTAAAATATTGTGTGCAGAATTTTTTTTTTTTTTGTCGCACAATTTTTATATTTTTGGCACAGAATGCCCTCAGGAGTATTCTCTGTAGGAATGTACAACAGCAGGTATCCCATCCCATTGAGGATGATTGTAAACACTGAGAACAGAATTTTAGAATCCTGCAACTGATGTCTTGATTTTAACGGTTAAATAGTTGCCACATTTTACAGTTTGTAGATTTTAACCCACAACAGAATTTCCAGCTACCAAGGCTAATGAAAATGAGTCCTTGAAACTATATAGAGATGTTACAGATTTTTAAAATATCTTTTAAGCCTGATTATCTAACTGCTTTAATATGTATGTCTGTATTTTAGGACACAAGCAAGAAAATGACCAAACACTGTGTCAGAGAATAACTTATATTTAAGTTGGAGCTCTGTAACACAGAAAAGTGTTTTTGGCCTGATTGGCTAGGAGTTGGTTAGAAGTAATTAAAATAAAATACAGATGGATTTTCCCCCTTTGTAGTGGAATGCTAAACAATATTATACTGTTCAGCCACTCGGTGGTGCTATGTGTAAAAATACCTTATTTTAAATGAACTTAGGCCATACGGGGCAGGGCCTTAATGGACCTTGTGATGAACAGAGCTGGGATGCAGAAGCAAGCTCTGTGACCAGCCCATAGGTGATACAGGAGTATGACACCCTTTAAGCTCCCCACAAGGGATAGGCATATGATAGAAAAAAGAGAAGGAATTAGGACCCTCAAATGAGTAAACCTTCTGGAAGGCTGTCCAGGCTCCCTGGAGGACAGACATACCTGCAAGCCAAGATAAGGATTAGCAGTTAGTCAAACTTGGAAAGAGAGATCACCAAAAATCAGGAACAGTAAAGTCTAGAAAAAGATTCAAAGGAGATGTTCATCCAAGATGAGAGAGAGGAAAGTAATGAGAGCATGAGAAACAAAGCAGTGTGTCCCCTTTGCTTATGAAGCTTAGTGTATTCCTCCCACCCCCAGATATTGGTCCTTTTCAAAAGGAACAGTGCCCCAGCTTCACACGGGGTGGGTCACTGTCAACATCCCCCTAGAGATCACCATACTGGAGGAGAAGGCAGGTTGGCTGGATCCATCTGGGTCCTAGAAAATTCTCCACATTGTAAAAAGGGAAAGGATTTCCCCCTCCTCCCTTGCAGTTAATTTTGGAGGCTTGAGGGATTGGCGGGGGAGAAGGAGAAGGAGAAGATGGGGGAAGGGATTGGGGCAATTAGAGTAATGTTCTAATGTTTAACTTGATATTTAGAGTGAGTGTGTTACTTTTACATGGGAGGAGTGGACAGGCTGGTTGGCAAGTGGTGTCAAATGAAAAGAGAAAAGGGAGATAAAGTTATAAGGGGGAGTGTAATATATGAATGGGGGGGGGTTAGCTTCCTTTTATGGACATCCAGCCAGCCAGTTAGCTATAAAATCCCTCTTGGTAGCTGTTCTATACTTTCTTTACCTGTAAAGGGTTAAAAAAAGCCCTTAGATAAAAGGGAATGGGTGCCTGGCCAAAAGAGCCAATGGGACTGCTAGAACTTTTTAAAATTGAAACAAGACTCCCCTTTGTGTGTCCGTTGTTGTTCTCCAGAGAGAGGAGATGCAGAGCAGGAACAAGACTAAACTATGCTGTAGAAAGCTTTATGCCAGGTATGAAAAACCATCAGATCATACCTAGAGACTACTTATCTGAAACCCCAAATATGTAAGTAAATCAGGGAATATCTAGGAAGACACAATTAGGGTTTGTGATGTTGCACTCTATATGATTTTATGAAAATATGCTTATGAGTGTGAATATAATGTAACTAAAATATGCTTCATGCAAAAGGTCTCTTGGAAGGTATCATTACAAAGCTTATAATCTACTTGGTGTGTTCATCCTATTTGTATAAATGTATCACTCTTGTATCTGAAACTAGAAATATGAAATATAACTCTGAGTGCCTATTGTAATTATGCAAAGTGTGGGCCATTAATGGTGGTTTGGAACCTTGATGGCTCCCATGAACCAGGACAATTGACTATAGATGGCTCTGTTTGCAGACAGGCCTTCCTGTGAGTCAGGCTGGGAGGAATGAAGGCTTGGGGTATCACAGGACATGTGACCATGTCACCTGATACTGGAATCCATCTTAAACCTGGTGCTTTTCCATTTAGAAGGGGGGGGGACCCAGAGAGATAAAAAGATTCTCGCCTTGTGCCAAAGCCATATAAGTGGGTGGAACAGAACAAAGGGGGATGCAGTTATGAGAAATCCCCTAGCTACCACCTAAGCTGGAACAAGGGCTGTACCAGGGGAAAGGATTGTGCCCATTCTAGGAAGGCGTCCAGTCTGTGAAAGAAGCTTATTGAAACATCTCTGAGGGTGAGATTTTATTATTGTATTAGGCTTTAGACTTGCGTGTTTTATTTTACTTGGTAATTCATTTTGTTCTGTCTGTTACTACTTGGAACCACTTAAATCCTACTCTCTGTATTTAATAAAATCACTTTTTATTATTTAATGTATGTATTAATACCTGGGGGGGGGGCAAACAACTGTGCATATCTCTCTATCAGTGTTATAGAGGGCGAACAATTTATTAGTTTACCCTGTATAAACTGTATACAGGGTAAAATGGATTTATTTAGGGTTTGGACCCCATTGGGAGTTGGGCATCTGAGTGTTAAAGACAGGAACACTTCTTAAGCTGCTTTCAAATTAAGTTTGCTGTTTGTGGGACGTGGTTCAGACCTGGGTCTGTGTTTGTGGCCAGCAAGCGTGTCTGGCACAGCCAGGCAGGGCTCTGGAGTCCCAAGCTGGCAGGGAAAGCTGGGGCAGAAGTAGTCTTGGCACATCAGTTGGCAGCCCCCAGGGGGTTTCTGTGATCCAACCCGTCACAGGGTTATTTCTTTTATTTTTATTGGCTTGTGGACTCATCTGTGCTAACCCCCAAATGCTTTGGTTTTGCTTGTAGCCATGAAGCTGGACATTAAGAAGGTTGTTCTTGATGTTTAATTTTTTGTAAGTGGGTTTTTAAAATCTAGCAAAGCCTAAGTTCTAGATGTATTTTCTTTCTTTTTGTTTTTAATAAAATTTACCTTTTTTAAGCACAGGATTGTTGTTTTTTGTTCGTTTGTTTGTATCCTAAGAGGTTTGTGCATGTGTTGTTTAATTAGCTGGTGGCAACAGCTGATTTCCTTTGTTTTACTTTCTCAGCTCTTCCGGGGGGGTGGGTGGGAGGGTGGGGAAAGGGCTTGAGGGTACCCTACAGGAAGGAATTCCTAAGTGTGCCTTTCAGGGTTCTCAAAAGGGGTTTTTTGCACTTGGATGGTGGCAGTATCTACCCATCCAAGGTCAGAGAGAAGCTGTGACCTTGGGAGTTTAATACAAGCCTGGAGTGACCAGTATTAATTTTTAGAATCCTTGCGGGCCCCCACCTTCTGCACTCTAAGTGCCAGAGTGGGGAATGAGCCTTGACAGGGAGGAAAATTGATTAGGGGTAATTAAAATTAAAAAAATAATCTCAAAAATTCTTTGGATCTAAAGAATGAAAATGGATATTTCATGTTGAATAACATTTTTGATTTCAGAGAGGGGAGAGACCTACCATGACACAAATAGACTTTCAATTAAAAATCTGTATTCTAAAAAAGTCTGATAGATAAAAATTCCAAAATGTGGCTTTATTTTTTCTTCATACAATCATCTCTACCAACTAACAGTTTAAATCTCGTTGATCATGGCTAATATGATTGAATTGAATTCCGTAAATGCCACCGGTCCTAACTGTAGTTTAAAAAGAAAAAAAAGGTTTCCAAGCTATTAAAGCTGAGGCCCCAGATATGTTTTCTACAAAAAAACAAAACCCCACACCTTAAATAGAAACATAAATACTTCAAAGGTAACCAGTTCCACACTTCTTATATTTCTCCAGGAACATAAAATAAAAGCGGAGTAGCAATTATTATTGCCAGACATACCTTTCAAATTAAAGAATAAATATATGGATAATATAGGCAGACGTCTACTAGTTAAAGGCACAGTTGGTGATAGACAGCTAATTTTAGGAAGTATTTATGCCCCATATCAAGGTCAAATGCCTTTTTTCAGAAAATTCTCTCAGATTAGAAGATTTTAGAGAAGGAGCTGTATTACTGGAGGTGATAATTGTGTTCTAGATGCAGACAGCAGTATAGTAAAGTAGAAAATTCAGGCAATTTGTAATCTTTAATGACTAAAGATGATTTGTGTGACTCCTGAAGGTGTCTTAGTCCAAAGGAAAGAGACTACTCCTTTTCAATACCTGATAGAATATATGCAAGAATTTATTATTCTAATCTCTAGATCTTTGCTTAATACAGGAACATCAGAGTAGCAAGGCTGCATCTCCTGTTCAACTCATGGCACCATTTTTTATTAGAAACTGGAAGGAGACACCTAAAAAAAAAAATGGAGATTAAACACCCAACTTCTAGATGACCAGAAAAGCGTTCAAGATATCAGGTATAAACAATTTAAGAAAAACAATGCTGACCAGATTTTAAAAAGCACTCTATGGTAGGCCTTCAAAGCAGTGATTAGGGGCAGCTTAATTAACAAAGAATCTTATCTTAAAGTTAGAGAGAGGAAATGCAAACATTACTCAATGAGGTTGAAAAATTGAAGTTATATCAGAAAAATCAATCACAGAACATATTAAAAAAAAATTGAGGCCAGAAGGAAGTTAGATTTACTACAAACAGACAAAGCTGAACAGGCAATCAGATACACAAAATAACTGTGTTATGAAAAGGGAAACAACAGCTATAGATTACTAGCTAACAGACTAAAAACACTTAAATAAAATTATACCTTCAGTCTGGAAAACTCCAAATCACCTGGCAACTAGTCCAAAAATATGACAAGTTGGCAAAAGCCTCCATAGGGAGCTTTAGTCCCTAGAGTTAGCTGACCATAAACTGATAAAGGAATATTTAGCTAAAGCTATATCAAAACTAGAACATGCAGACCTAGAATCCCTGGAGGAAGATATTAAACCAGAGGAAGTCCTAGAGGTTATTAAGTCCCTTAAAATGGTAAATGGTCCGGCCCTAATGGATTTCCTCCAGAATTGTTACAGTGTTTAGGGTATATCTAATGCAACAGTTAACAGATGCCTTCAGTGAAATATCAAAAGAAAGATCCTGGAAAGAAGCACAAATTGTAGTTATCCCAAAACCTGGTAAGGGCTTATCCAAGTATGTATCTTAGAGGACCAGCTCCTTATTAAATCAGGTTGCACAAACACATATTTCAGTCCTAGCAAACAGACTGAAAAAATTTCTTAGATACATTACGAGAGACCAGACAGGGTTTGTACTAAACAGCTAACTATTGGATAATGTTCACAGAGCTTTAGACCAGAACCTCTCAGACTCTACCAAAGAGCCCCATCTATTTTTATCACTTGATGCAGAAAAAGCTTTTGATAGAGTAAACTGTCAGTTCTTAAAATATACTCTAGATACATTTGGTTTAGGCCCTAAATTTTAAAATAGCATATGGGCTGGAGTATAAGACAGATGCAGCTATAAAAGTAAAAATTCCCCCTCCTTAGAGGTACATGCCCATTATCACTTCTTTTTTGCTGTGATAATCACCTGTTTGAAAGGATCAAGTGGACAAAAGGGGAGGGGGAGTAGCACATTATGTCAAAAATGGCATCACCTGTCTCCAAGTCACTGACCACTTGGAAGAAAATGATCTTGAATGCTTGTGGATCAGTGTCCTAGGAGATAAGGCACAAGATGAGGTACTAGTTGGTGTCTGCTACAGACCATCAAATCACACTAGGGAACAGAATGATGGTCTGCTTATGCACCTATCTACAATGTATAAGGGGAAAAAACCTGATTGGGGATTTTTCCAACATATGTCACTCAAAATTGGTCTCATGCTGCCAGTTCTAAACCATCCCTGGACGTCCTAAACATAATAGATGACAATTTCCTAATTCAGAATGTGTTGCAGCCAAACATGGGTATTCTGTATTAGACTTTATCCTAACAGACAAAGAGGAACTGGTCACAGAACTAAAAGTTAATAGTAGCTTAAGTACAAGTGATCATCACTCATATGTATAATGTGCAAGCAGAACAAAATCCAGACCAGTTATGTATATACTTGGTGCTTTAATAGGGCCAATTTCACACAGCTGAAAACAGTTATAAGCCAACATCAGCTGGGAGCAAGAAATTAACCAGAAAAATGTGAATAATAATTTTAAAATATTTTAAAACACCTTACTAGATACCCCAAAAGCCACAAACCGAGGGAGAAAGTTGTGCTGGTTTAAAAAAAAAAATCCTGATTTAGAAGAGAAGTGAAGGTAGGTATAATTTTTTTTACAAACTAATAATATAACAAATGAAAGAAAGGGGAAGTAGATAGTAATTAATATAAATCAGAAATTATGAATTGTAGAGAATTGATAGGGGAAGCCAAGGGAGACACAGATAAATATATGGCCAGCAGAGTTAAGAACAATAAGGTGTTTTTAAAATATATTAGGGAAAAAAAGAATCCTGACAATGGTATTGGTCCATTACTAAATGGAAATGTTAGAACTATCAGTTATAATGCAGAAAAGGGAGAGGTGTTCAAAAAATATATCTATTCTCTATTGGGGGAAAACCAGTGATGCAGTGTCATCATATGGTGAGAACACTCTCTCCATTCTGCTAGAATCTCTGGAGGATGTTACACAGAAACTACAAAAATTAAACATTTTAAAATCAGCAGGTGTGGATAACTAGCTGAGTTACTCACTGGACTGTTAATGCTGATTTTTAGTAACTCTTGTAGCACTGGAGACGTTCCAGAAGACTGAAAGAAAGCTAATGTTGTGCCAATGTTTAAAAAGGGTAAATGGGATGACCCAGGTAATTATATGCCTGTCAGTCAGACATCGATCCCAGGCAAGATAATGGAGTGACTGATATGGGACTCGATTAATAATGAACTAAAGAGGGTAATGTAATGAATGCAAATCAAGATGGGTTCATGGAAAATAGATCATGACAAATTAACTTGATTTTTTTTATTGAGATTACAAGTTTGGTTGCTAAAGGTAGTAGTGTTGACTTTTGTAAGGCATTAGACTTGATGCCACGTGACATTTTGATTAAAAAACTAAAATAATATAAAATTAACATGGCATATTAAATGGATTAAAAACTGGCTAAACTGGGTCTCAAAATGTAATTGTAAACAGGGAATCATCATCAAATGGGTGTGCTTACAGTGGGGTCCCACAGGAGGCAGAAGGGATGTGATCTTTCTGCCCCATTTTTTGGCCCCCACAGCTTTGTGCCCTGGGCAGCTGCCCTGCTCACCCTGCCCTGGTTATGGCCCTGCTCTCAAGTAGGAGTAGAGAAGTTATTTTATTTCTGTATCTGGCACTGGTGCGACTGCTGCTCAGTCCAGTTCTGGTGCCCACAATTCAAGGAGGTTGATAAATTGGAGAGGGGTCAGAGAAGAGCCACAAGAATGATTAAAGGATAGAAAACCTGCCTTATAGTGATAGACAGAGCTCCATTAGTCTATCTAGCTTAACAAAGAGAAGGTCACAGAGTGGCTTAATTACAGTCTAAATCATCTACACGGGGAACAAATATTCAATAATGAGCTCTTCAGTCTAGCAGACCAAAGTATAACACAATTCAATGGAAATTGAGACTAGACAAAATCAGACTGGAAATAAGGAATAATTTAACAGTAAGACTGTTAAATCATTGGAACAATTTACCAAGGGTCATGGTGGATTCTCCATCACTGACAAATTTTAAAAATCAAGATTGGCTGTTTTTCTAAAAGCTCTGTTCCAGGAATTATTTTGGGGAAGTCCTATGGCCTCTGCTATGCAGGAGGTCAGACTAGATGGCCAGAATGCTCCCTTCTGGCCTTAGAATCTAATGGAGTCAATCGATCAGAAATAATTACAATACAAATCAAGGAACACAAATTAGCCTTATATGCAGATGATGTCATGGTATTTTTTTATTAATCCAGCTAACACACTACTAGAATTGCAAGAGGATTAACATTTGGTGAGGTGTCAGTATTTAAAACAAGTCAGAACTCCTGCATGTAGATGTGGGGAAAAGATCTAAAAGGTAAATACAAATGGGCAACTACTTCAGTCAGGTACCTGGGAATATGCATTTCTAAAAGATGGCAAGTCTTGTATAATATTAACTATACTCTTCCAATTAAGAATATGAAAACAGATCTGGATAATTGCCCAAAATTAGATTTCATTATTAGGCAAAATGCAGCTGTTAAAATTAGTATCTTACCCCTAAATAGTTTCCTTTTCTAGACACTCTGGTTTTAGTTCCAGTCTTAGCTCAATGGCAATCCATGGCAAATCTAAATCATTTGGGGAAATAAGAAACCCAGGGTTAATGCATGTACCTTACAAAGGCCATGGCAAAAGGGAGGATTGCCTCTACCAAACATTAAGCCTTGTTATCAAGCTAGTCATAACAAAAACCTGATGTACTGGGTAACACCAAATCCTGAAAAGTTCTCAAACTAAGGAAAGGAGAAAGTCCTTCAACAGTAGTCAAATTTAAATGTAAGATGTTATAAAAAAAGGAAAATAGATGGGGGGAAGGAGAAAAGTTTACTGTTTCATAGAGTTTAGATAGGACAACTAGAAAACAGATTATGCATCTAAATGTAAGAACAACCGAAATCCGGACATAAACATGAGATAATG
Organism: Malaclemys terrapin pileata; assembly: GCF_027887155.1. Lineage (NCBI taxonomy): Eukaryota > Metazoa > Chordata > Testudines > Emydidae > Malaclemys > Malaclemys terrapin. Next base: position 53,406,702 of record NC_071513.1, read on the forward strand.
AAAAAACTTGTACTGACTATCAACTCTCAAGGCAGAAGATGAAGACAAAGAGTAGAGAAGCATCAACCATTGTGACGTTGTGTGTGATGTTGCACCCCATAAGGCTTCATGGAAATATGCTTATGAATGTATATATGACATAGCTGGAATAAGTTTTATGCTACATATGCCATGTAACATCTATGTAAAGGTTATGATCTACTGAATCTATTCATCCTATTTGTATGCATGTGTCATTGTTGTATTTGAAGTTATGAATATTGGCTATATACTTGCTTGATTTCTAAATAGCCTTAGTAAAGCATTTGGTCAGCTTCTTGAGAAAGGAATGTGCAAATTAAGTGGCCAATCAAGAAACACTTAAAGGACAATGAATCTTGTAAGGCTCCAATCCACATAAGAAGTCTACCTGAGGACTTTCAGGGTAGCATGTAAGCAATTGCTGCTGCCCGTAAAAACTGAGTAATGCATGGACATATGACTTGCCCATGTGACTCCAAAACTCCATCTTGGAACTGGACTTTGCATAGGAGAGAGGAGGGGGTCTCCACCCACAAGAGAAAGTCTATTTAAACCCCTGGGAGACCCCTCCATTTTGTCTTCAGCTGGCTAAAGAGATAGCCTCTCCACCCCCAAGGATACCTGAAAGAAACTGTAACAAAGGACAGTACAGGGGGTGTGAGCGATTGCTAGACCCAGACTAGAAGGAGACTAATCTGTAAAAGGAAGCTCACTGGAATTCCTCTGAGGGTGAGGATTTTATCCATATTCAGTTTTCTTATTGTATTAGACATAGACTTGCGTGTTCTATTTTATTTTTCTTGGTAATTCACTTTGTTCTGTCTGCTATTACTTGGAACCTCTTAAATCCTACTTTTTACTTATTAATTAACCCAGAGTATGTATTCATACCTGGGGGGAGGGGCAAACAGCTGTGCAGATCTCTCTATCAGTGTTATAGAGGGCAAACAATTTATGAGTTTACCTTGTATGAGCTTTATACAGGGTAAAACAGATTTATTTGGGGTTTGGACCCCATTGGGAGCCATGTATCTGAGTGTTAAAGACAGGAACACTTCTTAAGCTGCTTTCAGTTTAAGCCTACAGCTGTTAGGGGATGTGGTTCAGACCTGGGTCTGGGTTTGCAGCAGGCTAGTGGGTCTGGCTCAAAGCTGGGAGGGCAGGGAAAGCAGGGGCAGAAGTAGTCTTGGCACATCAGTTGGCAGCCCAAGGGGGTTTCTGTGATCCAACCCGTCACAACCACAATATGTGAACAATATCACAAATTTGAAGAAGGTGACTGGTAGCAGGTCTTATCAATACAGCTTTAGGGACTTCCATAGCATAATTTATAATCATATAGGCACTAAATCTATATGATTTTACAACTTGTTTTATAAAAGAATGGATCTGTTTATGACAGACATGGCAATTTACTGCAATATCCTTGAAAAAATGTTATGAAATTAAGGTTAAGTAGCTTTGGAGTCTATTGTATTACAAATGCAAGTTTATTGTACCATTCCACAATAACTTCTCTAGGTCAGTGTGAATGCTGGGAAGTGTTATAAGCTTCAAATGACTGTTTGAAATAAAGGGACAGACAAGAAGTGTCACCTTCCTGCCTCAGGAGGTGGGGGAACTTGATGGGGCCAGAAGGGAAAGGGGGACAGCACAGCAGCAAGGGAAAGAGATACTCACTGAGGGACATTAGATAGCCCCTCCCTCCTTTGGAGTATCTAGCTTCCCGCTGGGGGGGGAGGAGGGTGCTGATTGGCCAGCATTCCCTACCTCCCAGGATTTGACTTGGTGCAGGGGCCATTTGGAGCCTCTTTCAGCTCTGTTCCAGCAGCTCCCCCTGACCCACCCTGAACTAGTAAGGGGAATAGCCTGACAGATGCTATGGGGGTCAGCAAGGAATTCTTTTCTCTCATGGGCCAATTGGCAGAGGGCCAGGAAGTTTTTTGCCTTCCTTGAAGCACCTTCAAGCCACAGTGAGTTAAGTAGGAACACACTTAGTACCTAACTGAGGCACTTGGTTGAATTGTTAATTCATCACAGCTTGTGGCCGGTTTCCAGGATGGTTAAAAAGATTATATGAATAGTTCCCAGAGTTAAAAGACCTGGGATTTTGCTGAGGGGCCTTGGTCTCATGCGATTGGGTGAGACCTTGTGGCCTTCATGGGCTGAGGTCTCCACCCTTCTGCACCTTCTGTCCCCCTGGCTGGGCAGGAAGCATGGTCAGCCTCAGAAAGCTGAGTCCTGGGGCACAGGCTGAGGAAAGCCTACCCCAAGTTACAGGATGTCTGGTAGGAGCCCTGAAACCCCTCACTGAAATCAGTTAAATGCCCGCTATAAGAGAGTATGCGTGATGGACAGGTAACTCCCCTCCCCTGTTTTTAAATTTAATAAGAGTTGTAGCCTGCCGCTTAAAATCCATCCACATGTGTTCTCATTTCACCACCATGTCCACATCAATGCCCCTTTGTTGGGTCATATAAAGTTAAGTGGTTTCCCAGGAAATCTCTAGTGACGGGTGAATGGAAATGTACCACCCCGTTGTGCAAAAAAACCAGCTTCTCAAAGCTATGCACTGACTAGAGAGCCTTTGTCTGTTGACCTGTTACACAAGGACAAGATCAGAGGCCCAAGTGTATAAAGAAACAGGCTGATCTACACGGTCTGGGTTCTTGTTCTGAGAAAAAGCTGTTATGAACTGGTAACCATGGAAAAAACCTTGTCTGGGATTTGAAGGATTGATCACTTACCAGATCCCAAGGTTGGAATTGGGGGTGATCTAATAATTGGGGGTGATCTCATAAGAGCATAAAACTGGCCATACTAGGTCAGTCCAATGGTCCATCTAGCCCAATATCCTATCTTCAAGTGATCCATCCCATCATCCAGTTCCAGCTTCTGGCAGTCAGATGTTTAGGGACACCCAGGACATGGGGTTACATCCCTGACCATCTTGATGATAGCCATTGATGGACCTATCCTCCATGAACTTATCTAGTTCTTTTCTAAACCAGTTATACTTTTGGCCTTCACAACATCCCCTGGCAACAAGTTCCACAAGGTGATTATGTTGTGTGAGGAAGTACTTCCTTTTATTTATTTCAAACCTGCTGCCTACTAATTTCATCAGATGACACTGGTTCTTGTTTTGTGAAGGGATAAATAGCACTTCCCTATTCACTTTCTTCATAACATTTCTGATTTTATAGACCTCTATCATATCCCTCCTTATTTGCCTCTTTTCTAAACTGAACAGGCCCAGTCTTTTTAGTCTCTCTTCTATAGAAGTTGTTCCGTACACCTAATCATTTTTCAGAGGGGTAGCCGTGTTAGTCTGAATCTGTAAAAAGCAAATTTGCAAATTTGACACCATCAGATCAGGATTAAACAAAGACTGTGAATGGCTATCCAACTACAGAAGCAGTTTCTCCTCCCTTGGTGTTCACACCTCAACTGCTAGCAGAGCACCTCACCCTCCCTGATTGAACTAACCTCGTTATCTCCACACTGATTTATACCTACCTCTGGAGATTTCCATTACTTGCATCTGAAGAAGTGAGGTTCTTACCCACGAAAGCTTATGCTCCCAATACTTCTGTTAGTCTCAAAGGTGCCACAGGACCCTCTGTTGCTCTAATCATTTTTGTTGCTCTTGTCTGTACTTTTTCCAATTCTAATATATCTTTTTTGAGATGGGGCAACCAGAACTGCAAGGTGCGGGCATACCATACATATATATATATATATATAGTGTCATTATGTCATCTCAGGTAAGCTTCCTGGTATGTATGTAAGTTCTTTTATTGTTTATAATAGGGTTTTCTCCATAATGCTTTCACCTTGAGAAAAGGTGTGCTTGGTCTGAGTGATAATTTAGAATTGGGCAATTATGCTTTTTATGGCCTCTGAGGAGAAAGCAGAGTGGAGAGGCTGGCCATGTAGGAAACAGTTTAGGTAGAGAGCTGTGGAGCCTGGAAATATCCCAATCAGGAGAAAGAGAGATGTGTGTCTCCACCCAAGAGAAGTGACGGGTGAGAAGCTTAAATCCTGAGAGTGGAGCCTTCAGTGCACCACGGAGGGGCAATACAGGTGTAGTTGGTCTGGACTGTGACACTTCTTCACAAATAAAACATTTTAAAAGTGGCAAGAATCTAAACTGCATGTTATCTGTTTAAAATGTCAGAACCTGACTAAGAACACAAGAACATAAGAACAGCCATATTGAGTCAGACCAATAGTCCATCTAGCTCAGTATCCTGTCTTCCAACAGTGGCCAATGCCAGGTGCCCCAGAGGGAATGAACAGAACAGGTAATCATCAAGTGATCCATCCCCTGTCTCCCATTCCCAGCTTCTGGCATACAGAGGCCAGGGACACTTCAGAGCATGGTTTTGGACTCCAGTCCATCCTGGCTAACAGCCATTGATGGACCTATCTTTCATGAATTTATCTAGTTCTTTTTTGAATCCTGTTATTTAATAGCAGTCATACCAGTGCCAAATAGAGAATGCAGCATGTGTTCTGCCTGTGGCATTGGCCAAGATCTGCCTCTCTGAAAAGTATGTAGAAGAAGAACAGAAGGAATCTTCCCTACCAGTTATGACAAATGGAGGATTTGTGATTGAAATCAGTTTACAGTACAATAGCTTTCATATCTAGTTTGGAACCAGTGGGCTGGTTGATGGTCCAGGCCTTGGGGTTCAAACCATTTCTACATTTGGGAAGTAAAATACCAGGGCCTGATTCTTATCTCATTTAAGTTTTACACTAGTGTACTTCAATGGAGGTGCTCTATATTTACATTCATTTCACTTATAGAAGAATATGGCCCCAAATCAGTAAGGAACAGCCGATGGAGTTGTATCACCCTCACAGTGATAGTACGAGTTAACTCTTTGTGCTAATGAAGGAAACAGGACTTCCCTCTCTTTAAAGGTCAGTTGAGTTGCCTTTTAAAAAAAACTCTTTAAGATCCCAAACCTTTACTAGAACATGCATAGAGTTAAAAGTTATAAATAAATGTTAACAAAATAGTTGGAAATTTAACTTACCTCTTTTACTTACCTGGCAAGATCTAAGCTCAGAGTTCTGTTTCTCATAATAGTGTTACAACTGCACCATAAACACCTTGTAAAACTTTAGAGCCTTCCATCAAACTGGAACAATGCCATTGGCTTCAATAGAGCTGTACTGACACGTAGCTGAAAGGAGAATTTGAGTACCAGTGTTTACTGGTCCATTAAACTTGTAGGGTCAGACTCTGCTCTCAGTTCCACCCTTGCAGCCCCATTGAGTTGGACCTCAGGCATAGGTGTAATGGAGAAGTCTGACCCATGAACCTTCTGGGGGGAATAGCCAGCTACTCTTTATTGGAACTATGTCAGCAAAACACTACTTGCCTGACTCTCAGCCAGCCCAGCCTCCTGGGGATGCATGATGACAGGCTGGGAGAATGCATGACATCATACCCGGTGCATGACACCAAGGGACCTTGCTAAGATCAACACTCAGCTCATACAAAGCAGTGCCCTGAAGAGCTGCTCAACAAGGGCTGGGATGGGCTCTGATGGGGCGAAGGGGAGGAATCCTATGACCTGGCTCAGAAAGGAACTTAAACAGAATATTCTGGAGATGGCCATGAGCCACTGGCAGGTGGTCTCAGAATGAGGTGAATTACTGGAGCCCCACAGGGCCAGACTTTTGAGAGCTTGTGGAGGTCTGGCCTTTCTTGCCCAAAGGATCTGAGACCCCAGAGCAGGAATCTAGTCACATGGTGTCTTTGGAAGAGACAGGCCAAGCTGTCATTGTGAAGTGACAGCTTCTTCAGCAGAGGACACACACATTTTCTTATGCACACTTGGCAGCCTGCCCACCTTAAAGGAGGTTCTGACAATCTCCATCAGCAAAACACCCAGTACTTCCCCACTAGCCAGGAAGAATATGAGTCCACAGCATTAACTATGGAATGGAGATCCGCAGCACTTCTAGAATCCCAGCAAGCAACACCAATCTAATAAAAAAAAAATCAAGCTAAGGAGATCTCACCTCCATCTCTTCAACATCCTGCTCTCCTTCCACAGAGCTCAGGCTGAATCCCAGTGATTTTTCACTGCAGCATGTAATTCAAATCACCTCCCAAGAGGAAACAGCCCAGATTCAGTAGCCTCGCCTAGTTTAAATAACCATTTTGTCATGCATCCCTAGAATCAAAACAACTTAAGATACTACAGATTTGTAGACCTGCTTGAAGTTTTTCAAATTCTGATATATTTTTGTATAATAGTTTGAATTTTTTTAAGACACCCCCTCCCCCATTAAAAATTTTGATGACATTTTCATCAACATTTTGAAAAACCAGTAAAGTTCTCAGAACTTCACCTCCCTATGTGCACATGTAACCCACACACCGCCTGGGTGTGGTGTTCTGTCCCACCTAGCAGCACCAAGGGGGGGGAAAGACTGATCTATAGTCTTAGCTAAGAGGCAGTTGGCTTTTTAGCTCATGCTGTAGAGGCTCATGCACTAAGCTCCAGAGATCCCAGGTTCGATCCTGCCCGCCGACAACCAGGGTCTATCAGCTTTACAAGTGGGGGCTTGTCTGGGATTTCAACTGGGAAGTCTCTGAAGCTCAGGATGTGCTTCCTCAGCTAGGTGAAGTATGTAACCCACACACCTCCTGGGTGTGGTGTTCTGTCCCATCTAGTGGCACTGAGACCACTTAAAGAGAGAGATAAAATGAGTCTCATGCTCTAAGCTCCAGAAGCCCCAGGTTTGGTCCCAATGACTGGGGTCTGTCAACGTTACACACACACTTTTTCAACAGTTCCACAGATTTCTTGGTTGCTTCACCAAGGGGCCTCTTGCTGCTCTATTCACCTATGGCCACCGTGCATCTAAATTTCACTTGAGTGTAATTTCCTAGGATGACGTCAGCAGAAATATTGTTTGTCACATTTTTATTTAAGGAAATGCATTCTTGTGAAAGTCACTTTCAGAGTGATACATTTACAAGTACTGTGTTACAGCAAGAATTATCTGGGCCTGATTTCCTGCTACATTATGCCAGCTTTACACAGGGGTAACATCTTTGATTTCAGTGGAGTTACACTGATGTAATGGTGGGGCAGGAGGCCCTGTGTCTCCTGAACTCAGGCAGTTTTTCAAAGTAGGCTACAATTTTCTGCCTTTTAACTGGACTAATAGTTCTATTTGCACTTGGGGGCTAATTTAAATGTTTCCATTCCTAGTGTGCTAGTCATGACTCAATGGGCCAAGTCCCAATTTTCCGCTTTTAGAAAATAAACCCAGGAAGGACATTTGCCCTCATGCTCAGGGTCTAACTGATCATCATATTTGGGATTGGGAAGGAATTTTCCCTTGGGTCAATTTGGCAGAGACCTTGTTTTTGTGTTGTTGTTTTTCCCCTTCCTCTGCAGTGTGGCGCACAGGTTGCTTGCAGGTTTAAACTAGTGTAAATGGTGCATCCTCTGTAATTTGAAATTTTTAACCGTGATTTGAGGACTTCAGTAACTCAGCCAGAGGTTAGGGTCTGTTACGGGAATGTCTGGGTGAGGGTCTGTGGCCTGCAAAGGGTAGGAGGTCAGACTAGATGATCATGATGGTCCCTTCTGTCCTTGAAGTGTATAAGGGGGAAATTAAGACAAAGGGGATTATTGGGGGGCTAATAAAAGAGGGAGTGCAGAAAAAAAGGAACATGAAGGGTAAAATTTCTGTCCTAACAGCAACTGCATTCAAAGTGTTCAAAGCAATAAAGTTTAATGAGTAACTTTACAACACTTTGGGGGGGGGGAATCCCTGGCATATAAAAATGAACTGCAATAAAACAGATGGCAGAATGCCCTAGAATCAGAAATGTAGAGCTGGAAGGGACCTTGCAAGGTCAATAATCCCAGCCCCCTGCACTGAGGCAGGACCAAGTAACCCTAGACCATCCCTGACAGGTGTTTTTCCACCTCCAATGATGGGGATTCCACAATCTCCCTTGAAAGCCTATTCTAGAGTTTAACTATCCTTACAGTTAGGAAGTTCTTCCTATATGTAACCTAAATCTCCCTTGCTATAGGTTACGCAAATTACTTCTGGTCCTTCCTTCAACAGCCATGGAGAACAACTGATCAGTCCTCTTTAGAACGGGCCTCAACATATTTAAAGACTATCAGGTCCCCCAATCCTCTGACTCTTCTTTTCTCAAAACTAAATGTGCAGTTTTGTTTACCCTTTCCTCATAGGTCAAGTTTTCTAAAGTTTTCTAAATCTTTTATCACTTTTCTAACTTTCCTCTGGACTCTCCAATTTAGCTGTATCTATCTTATAGTATGGCACCCAGAACCGGATGCAGTACTCCAACTGAGGCCTCACCAGTGCTGATTAAAATGGAACAATTACTTCCCATATCTGCCATATGACACTCCTGTTAATACACCTCAGCATACTATTAGCATTTTTTGCAACTGTGTCACATTGTTGGATCATGTTCAATTTGTGATCCACTATAATCCATAGATCCCTTTCTGAAGTACCACTGCCTAGCCAGTTATTCCCCATTTTGTAGTGGTGCATTTGATTTTTCCTTCCTAAATGTAATGCACATGTCTCCATTGAATTTCATCTTGCTGATTTCAGACCAATTCTCCAATTTGTCAAGATCATTTTGAATTTTAATCCTGTCCTCCAAAGTGCTTGCAATCCCTCCTAGTTTGGTGTCATCCACAAGTTTTATGAGCATACTCTCCACTCCACTCTTCAAGTCATTACTGAAAATATCAACTAGAACTAAACGCAGGACAGACCCCTTCAGAACCTCATCCTCCAAGTTGAACAGTGAACCATTGATAACCACTCTGAGCATGGTTTTCAACCAGTTATGCACCCCCTTTATAGCAATTTCTCTAGTCCCATGGGTACTCCTGAACCCAGCCTCTCCATCCCACCCCATATACAAAACTATACTGCACCACAAAAGAGGGGTCATAGCACCAGCTTCTTTTTGGACAGCCATCTAATTTAACACAGAGCCATGCAGGGGAGATAGGTCAGCTTCCAGCTTCATTAACTCCTGTGGGGATTTCCTAGCAGAAATCTACCAGGTACAATGGAGACCAGGGAGGGGCTGATCTTGGCTCTGCCCCCTCCTGTGCCCAGAAAAACCCCAAACAATCTATAGAACTTCAACTCTATGTAGCTACTGGGGAGGGTGACTCAGTTTCAGGGTTTATTGCACCTTTGACCCCTCCCTCTCCTGGTCTTCCTTGAGGGCACCCACTTAAGGTTTGGCTTTCTAGCAGTCCCCTCCCTTGGGCAGAAACCACGTCTCTCTCCCTCCAGACCAGGGTTTAGACTGGCAGTCTGCCTGCATCTCATTGTGATTTGCTCAGCAGGCTGACCAGGGTCCAGCACCTGCAGTGAACCTTTCCGCAGGGGCTACAACAGTGTAACCCAGGTACCAACTAGCCTTCACATAGCAAAGCACCTTTATTCTTAGGGCAAAAAGGTAACATGGAAATCAAAAAACAACCAACCAACCTACACACATTCTAAAGAGGGCCGGAGGCCACCCCCCAACTCCAATACAGAGCGTCAGTCTTTCAGAATCTTCAATTGGGTTTGCTGTCCTGGTTACCAGTTCACATCAGGTTTCAGGTCAAGAACCAGACCACCTGGTAACAGTTCAACTGTTTCTTTACACAGATTTCACTTTTGATCACTGACCTCCTGTAATAGGAATCACCAGCTACTGGCCCTCTCCTCAGAAGGAAGCTTCAAAAGCTGGGGTTTTGTATAACTTGTGTTGGGGAATTTGCATTAGTCACCCCATAGTGATTCCAGGTTCAGCAGGAAACCCACCCCTGTGAACCAGGAACACACAAATACATGTCACCTGTATTGACGCAAAGGACTATGGATATTCTGCAGCCCACACTGTCTGGCTCATCTCAATACAATGGCCTGTTGACGTTTTCCTGTTTTAAACCTAAACTACAATATGATTCCCAAAGATGCTGCACGTGACTGCAATTTTGGTCACCGATGGATGTATATAGGAAATAAGGTGTCACTACTCCCTCTTGTGTGCCATTCTGTCCTACAGACCCTAGGTCTCCTCCCCTCCAGCTCCCAGTAACAGCACAGGTCAGTGCTTTCCGGGGGCAGCATTACCAGTGCTGGAAGGCCAGCCTGGATCCTCAACTGGTATAAATCAGCATCACGCCACTGAAATCAGTGTGACAGATTCCCAGCTGGTGTAAATCCATGAAGTACCATTACAGTCAATGTAGCTATGTTGATTAACACCAGCATTCTTCTCTGGGACTTAGTGTGCCAAGTTTATTCCAAATTAAGCAACAGCTGGCGAATCCTTCCTGGCACTATTATGTTAGCTCCAGGTTTCGCTCAGGCAAATGCTGCTCAGACTAGTTGTGAAACAGCTAACGGATTGTTAAAAAGCCCAGAACTTACCTTTTTCAGTTCTGCTTTGCTTGAAAATATACTTACAGCTTGCATCAGACTTTAGACTGAGTGAGACTTTGTCAAGGCTAAATCCCCACTCTGGCACTTTGAGTGCAGAAGGTGGGGGCCTGCAAGGATTCAAAATTAATACGTGCCACTACAGGCTTGTATTAAACTCCCAAAGTGTGATGCAGTAGGGAGCAGGGCGGACTGATCTGGGAATGCCGTCTAGTTTTACTGGGACTGTCTGCATTGGGGATGGGATAGCAGGGGACCAGGGATGACTTCACGTGAGGGACGATTCCTGAGCCTGTAACCTGAGCTGGGAGGAGGATGGGGCCAGGTGACACCTTTGCCCGGGAAACTGGACAAAGGCTGGAGGAGGAGTCGGGGGGAGGGGGGAAGGACATGACTGCAGCGGAGTTTCAGTTGGAAGCTGGCTGGAGAAACAGAGGGAACCCCTCCAGGGTTGGGGTCTAAGCTCCCTGCCCCACCCCTGCCTCCAGAGGGACCTGGCTGAGGGGTCCTGGTTGTACCTACAAGCTCTGCTTGGGACTGTGTTCCTGTCATCTAATAAACCTTCTGTTTGACAGGTTCTGGAGTCAGCGTAAAACCCTGAGGTCACATATCTAGAACTGGCCCTCTGGATGCAGGGATACAAGTGGGCAGATGGGGCCCCAACTAGGAAGGACATGCTTAACCTAATGGTATTGGAGCAACTGTATGAACAGTGCCCATCCAACCTGAGTCTATGGTTGGTGGACAAAAAGCCAGAGGACCCGTGACGCACAGGGCAGCTGGCCAACGAATTTGTGAACAGCCGGTCAGGGGGTGGCAGGGAGGAGTCCCAAAGGAACAGGTCTGCCATTATGCAGAGAGAAAGTCACTCTGGGACTCCCAAAGGGGGAACATGGAGAACCCCTTCCCAAGGGGAACATCCAGCATCAGGACCAACTGACCAGTTCGAGGGGACCAACGGGACATGAGCTGCTATTACTGTGGCCAGAGAGGCCACATAAAGACCCGGTGCCCCAAGCTCAAGGACAGACTGAGCAGACCGAACCCACAAAGGGTTAACTGGGTAGACACCCATCCGGATGAGAGGCCGGCTTCCCAGGAAAGGGGGGCTGACAGCTTCCCAACTGCTCAGGAGGGAGGAGTGCCCCAGGCCAGCTTCTCTGGGAGGCTCCGGACACAAGGTTCTTGGTTTACAGGATGGGTGCGGGGCTGTCCCTGTGGAGCAAGTGCCTTGTTCCCCTGGAAGTGGATGGGAGGAAGGTCAATGGATACTGGGACATGGGCGCTGAGGTGACGCTGGCCCGGCTTGAGGTGGTGGCTCCAGATCGGGTGATGCCCAACACTTACTTGACCCTGACGGGGGTGGGCGGGACCACATTCAAGGTGCCTGTGGTGAGGGTACATCTGAAATGGGGGGCCAAGGAGGGCCCCAAGGACGTGGGGGTGCACCACCATTTGCCCACTGAGGTGTTAATGGGGGGAGACCTAGAGGACTGACCAAGCAATCCCCAGAATGCCCTAGTCATGACCCATAGCCAGAGCCGGTGAGGGGCACAACGCCCTGACCTTGGGAAGGATCTCACACCGGAGGCACAGAACCCTACCCTGGTGGGGAGGGAGCGCCCAGGGACAAGGCTCAGAGGGGCTGCGACTTCTGACCCAGCCGACGAGAAGGAGCAGGTCCACATCCCTTCCCCAGCTGCTGAGTTCCAGGCCAAGTTACAGAAAAATCCCTCCTTGCGGAAGCTAAGGGACCTGGCTGACCTCGGTGTGGTACAGACCATGGGGAGAGGTTGCAAGGAGAGGTTCCTGTGGGAGAAGGGGTTCCTATACCAAGAATGGGCTCCCCCAGGGGAGATGGAGTCATGGGGGATCAGGAGGCAGCTGGTGGTCCCCCAGAAGTATCACCGCAAGCTACTGTACCTGGTCCATAGCATCCCTCTTGCAGGGCACCAGGGAATCCGGCGCACCAGGCAGAGGCTGCTACAGAACTTTTACAGGCTGTAACGATGCAGTTCTGGCGGGACCCAACTGAGAATGCCAATTCAGAACAAATTGCTAAAACAGGGCAATCACAGCCCAAGGCTGGGGTTTTTCCACCTCTAAGGCAAACCAAACCAGCCAGACAGTGAAGACTTTGGTCTCACCCCACTGGCTAACCACAAGTCACACAAGCAATTCCCTTAGACACTCCAGTTTCCCAGTATCACCACCAGTGCCACTCGTTATGGGGACAAATGGTTATGAAAACCAGTACCCCAGTAAAAGAAAAAAGGTTCTCCTGATCCCATAGGACCAAGTGCCAGACCCAGGTCAATACACAAATCAGATCTTACCCACAAATCACGCTGTTGCCAATCCTTTAGAATCTAAAATCTAAAGGTTTATTCATAAAAGGAAAAAGATATAGATGAGAGTAGAATTGGTTAAATGGAATCAATTACATACAGTAATGGCAAAGTTCTTGGTTCAGGCTTGCAGCAGCAATAGATAAAACTGCAGGTTCAAATCAAGTCTCTGGAATACATCCCCAGCTGGGATGGGTCATCAGTCCTTTGTGTAAAGCTTCTGTTTGTAGCAAAGTCCCTCCAGAGGTAAAAAGCAGGAATGAAGACAAGATGGAGGAGCTGCAGCAGCCTTTTATATTCTTTTCTAGGTGTAAGAACATCTCTTTGTCCTTACTGTGGAAAATTACAGCAAAATGGAGTCTGGAGTCACATGGGCCAGTCCCTGCATACTTTGCTGAGTTGCAAGGCGTATCTGCCTTCTCTCAATGAGTCAATTGTATAGCTGATGGTCCTTAATGGGCCATCAAGCAGGCTAGGCAGAGCTAACACCAACTTGTCTGGGATGTTTCCCAGAAGCATAGCATAAGTTTGAAATACAGACAATATAGAGCCAATATTCATAACTTCAACTACAAAATTGAAACACACATATAGACAGCATGATCATAACCAGCAAACCATAACCTTGTCTAAGACATCTCATTTGACCCTCTTTATATAAGATTTGGGTGCCACTACAGGACCTTGGTTGCAACAATGATCTATATGGTCCCAGATTATATCAATAACGTCCCACTGGCCTGGGGTCTTTACTACTGTCCAACAGTATTGCCAATCCTGTGTCCCCTGTCAGAGGGTGGGGAAGGCCCAGGACAAGGAGAAAGCGGCTTTGAGACCCTTGCCCACCATAGAGGAACCTTTCCAGGAGGTGGCTATGGACATAGTGGGATCTCTCAGCAAGACAACCCGGTTGGGGAAGAAATACATTCCGGTGGTAGTAGATTTCTCCACCCACTACCCTGAGGCAGTGCCCTTATCGTGTATTGAAGCAGACACCATGGCAGATGCACTGCTGACCATTTTCAGCCAAGTGGGGTTCCCCAAGGAAGTCACCCCTCTGGGGCTCTAAGAGTTCCTGACCCTGCCTTTCGGCCTCAAGGGAGCACCGGCCACCTTCCAGTGCCTGGTGGATCAGCTACTGAAGGGGATGGAGAGTTTTGCCATGGTGTACATTGATGACATCTGTATCTTTAGCCAGACCTGGGAGGACCATGTGTCCCAGGTTAGACAAGTTCTGGACCAACTCCAGGAGGCTGGGCTGACCATAAAGTCTGAGAAGTGCAAGGTGGGGATGGCTGAAGTATCCTACCTGTGCCATCGGGTGGGCAGCAGCTGCCTAAAGCCGGAACCAGACAAAGTGGAGGTGATCAGAGACTGGCCTGCTCCACCAACCAAAAAGCAGGTCCAAGCCTTTATTGGGATGGCGGGGTACTATTGAAGATTTGTGCCTCACTTTAGCTCCATAGCCACCCCCATCACTGAGCTATGCAAGAAAGGGAAGCCAGACAAGGTGGCCTGGACTGAACAGTGCCATAGCCCTTATGGTGTTCACCGATGCCTCAGACACGGGACTGGGGGCAGTGCTAATGCAGGATGATGAAAAGGGGGAGAGACACCCCATCGTGTACCCGAGCAAGAAGTTGCTACCCCGGGAGCAAAACTACATGGCCATCGAGAAGGAATGCCTGGCCATGGTGTGGGCCCTTAAGAAACTAGAGCCATATCTATTTGGGCGACACTTCACCATGTACACCGACCACTCTCCCCTGACCTGGTTACACCAGATGAAGGGAGCCAACACCAAGCTCCTGAGGTGGAGCCTGCTCCTGCAAGATTTTGAAATGGACATGGTCCATGTGAAGGGAAGTGCCAACATGATAGCGGATGCGTTGTCCCAGAGAGGGAACCCTGAACTTCCCCAGGTCACTGGTCAGAGTGACCCCGCTCAGTTCAGTCTCGAAGCGGGGAGAGATGTGACGCAGTAGGGAGCGGAGTGGACTGACCTGGGAATGTCGTCTAGTTTTACTGGGACTGTCTGCATTGGGGATGGGATAGCAGGGGATGATTTCACACGAGGGACGATTCCTGAGCCTGTAACCTGAGCTGGGAAGGGGAGGGGGCCAGGTGACACCTTTGCCGGGAAACTGGACAAAGGCTGGTGGAGGAGTCGGGAGGAGGGGGGAAGGAGACGACTGCAGCGGAGTTTCAGTTGGAAGCTGGCTGGAGAAACAGAGGGAACCCCTCCAGGGTTGGGGTCTAAGCTCCCTGCCCCACCCCTGCCTCCAGAGGGACCTGGCTGAGGGGTCCTGGTTGTACCTACAAGCTCTGCTTGGGACTGTGTTTCTGTCATCTAATAAACCTTCTTTTTGACTGGCTGGCTGAGAGTCACGGTGAATCATGAAGAGGGGGGTGCAGGACCCTGACTTCCCCACACTCCGTGACACAAGTTTACAGCTTTTCTCTGACCTTGACTTGGTAAACACTGCCACCACCCAAATGAAAAAAAACAACAACCCTTGGACCCAGGAAGGAACACTTGGGAATTTCTCCCTGTGCGGTACCCTCAAACCCTTTCACACACACCCTCCCCCCCACACACTTTGGGGAAGAGCTGAGAAATAAAACAAAGGAAATTAGCTGTGCTACCAGCTAATCAAACAACATGCACAAACCTATTAGGACATCAAAAATCCAATCTTGTTCTTTAAGGTAAATTTTATTAAAAACAAAACGGAAAAAAATACATCTGGAGCTTAGGCTCTGCTAGATTTTAAAGGAGCAATTCCAAAAATTAGGCACCCAAACTAGCTTCCTTGGTGGTTCAGTTTAAAGGTTATAAGCAAACAAATGCATCAGGGGTTAGCACAGAGGAGATCCACAAGCCAAAATAAGAAATAAACTAAACATTCCCTATCCAAATAATTTCTTCTTTTTCATACCTGGTTCAAACCTTACACAGCATTTCTGCTTATAGCATTGCTGCTCTGTGTCCCTCCAGCCCAGAGAACAACACACAAAGGGAAAGTTTATTTCCCAATTTTAAAAGTTCTAGCCTTCCCATTGGCTATTTTGGTCAGGTACCCACTCTTTTTCTTTTACCTGTGGGTTTGTTAACCCTTTATAGGTAAAGCAAGCAGAGAACAGAAATCAAGAGGGATTTTACAGCTAACTGTCTGGCTGGGTGCTCATAAAAGGGAACTACCCCCCACTTCATTTATTATAGATGTGCTCACAGATCCATAAAGATAATAGTTGGTTTTGTATCCAGGACACTCAATGAGGGTGAATAAAAATGTCTTGTTGTGCTGATGACAGCATCTAATGAACATGAAATTCTGCTTTAATAGATACAAGTTTCCCAGACCCCTCTCCTAGCTGCTCAACACTAATCTCTATCTTTGAAATGACTGCAAGTCCCTCTCAGCAGCTGCCACCTCTGTGACCAGAGCCAGGGACTCTTCCCATCCTCGAGGCTTTCCATGTGCCTGCTAACTCTTTTTCCTCCTGTAGCAGCCAAGGCATTGGCAGTGAGGGCTGTAGTGTCCGCTGGACCAGGATCAGAGGCAGAAGTCAGAACCAGTTACCAAGCCAAATCAGGAGACAGATGCTAAGCTTAAGCCTGGCCAGGGCCAAAGAAAGGAGTTAGGACCAGTTCCCGAGCCAAGCCAGGAGATGGGTACCAAGATCAAGCCAGGCTAGGGTAAAAGGCAGAACTAATACAGGGCAAAAGACAAGGCCAGTAGCAAGCCACAGTCTGCACTGTTATTCTGACCGCTCCCTAGCTCAACTTCCTGATTTAAATAGCTGATGTGGACTAATCAGACAGGTGCAAGGTTCTGTCACTCTGGCCTCTTTGGGCATTACATCCTGCACTGCCTAACCCCTGAGTAATTGTTAGGTGAAAGTTTGCCCAGCTTCCTACTGATGACATGGAGGTGATGGTCACCCTGCAATGCTGGGTTCTAGACCCACAGTTCTTTATACCTCCACTTTTTTGATGAGCCCCTATGCTGATGCTGGGGCAATTGTGAAACAGGCAGTGGAGCAGAGCGAGACCAGTGGGGATACAAGAGAGCTGAGTGTAAAGCTGGGCAAATCATTTTCTCCTAATTGTACTCCTCCCCACCCTCAAAAAATGAATTTTTCAGGGTCTGAAATTATTCACTCGGTCTGGGTCAAATTTGAGGTATGGTTTTGTTTGGAAAAAACAATTTTCAAAAAGACAAAATGGCATTTTGATTTTAAATTTGGCCAGTTTAAAACAAACAAACAAAAATTACATACACACAAGGGATGAAAATCACCTGAAGCAGCAGAATCAAATTGAAAAACTTAGAGGAGAAAATTGTTTTGAGTCGCCAAAATGTTTAGATTGACTCAACACTAATAAAAAAATTGTTTGGGGTTGACTCAAAATGTTTCAATGAATACTAACAAATTTTGTTTTGGTTTATTTTTATTTCCAATTTTTTTTTTTTAAAGTCATTTCCGCTCAGTGGACCCTTAGCAGAGGTGGCAACTGAAATGCCTAAAGAACACGTGAACAAGTATAAACTTTTTAAACAAAAGGCCAGAATTAGAATGGGGCTAACACCTGAGCATGCCTGTCGGCAGTTCAGAGCCCTACGGTAGAAACCAGACGTGGCATTTTCCCAACACGCCTACCATATTGTAAAAAATTGGACGCCTGGATTTCAGGAGCAAGTGTTAAATCTCTGGAAGATCAGTCTCTCCTAATGTAAATGGAGCAGTTCTTAGAGGGTGTTCCTGAGGAAATATAAAGGTACATCCTAGATGGGAAGCCCCAAACTGTAACTGAGGTGGGGGAGATCGGAACCAAATGGGTAGAGGTGGCAGAAAAGAAAAAAAATAGTAGCAGTTGGAGCGAATATCAGAAGGGGCAACCCGAAACAAAACCCTATCACCTGGAGCAACCTAAGGCCCCACCTACATCCTAAGGAAAACCCCAGACACCTTATCATCCCACCACCAGTCTCCAGCAACCCACCTCGCCCCAGTAACCAGTCAGCTGGGCAATGTTTTAAATGTAATGAGCTGGGTCATGTGAAGGCCAACTGCCCCAAGAACCCCAACAGACTGCAGTTCATTACGCCGGAGTCACACCCAAGGTCCTCAGGCCCAGGTACCCTTAGAGCGAAGGGAAACTGTGAGTGTGGGTGGGAAGAAGGTTATAGCGTGGAGGGACACTGGAGCACAGGTGTCAGCTATCCACCAATCCTTAGTGGACCTCAAATTCATCAACCCAGAGGCCCAAGTGACGATTCAACCATTCATGTCAAAACCTTTAAACTTGCCTACAGCTGAGTTGCCTATCCAGTACAAGGGCTGGTCAGGAATGTGAACTTTTGCCGTCTATGACGATTATCCCATTCCCATGCTGCTGTGGGAAGATTTGGCCAACCATGTGAAGCTAGCCAAGAGGGTGGGAATGGTCACCCACAGCCAGGCTAAGCTAGTTTTCACACCTATCCCTGTTCCTGAGCCTTCCACCATGGCCCCGTCTGTGTTACTAGCGACCCAGACAGAGGTGGTGGAACTGGATCCCCTGCCAATGACTGCAACAGCCGTAGTGGATCCAGTCCCAGAGACCCAGCCAAAGCCAGTCCCAGAACCGGAACTGGCAACACAACCAGCGCCAGAACCATAGCCAGCACTGAGTCCAGCGCTTGCAAACCCATCTACAACTCCAACACCAGAGGGCACCAGCGAGCCTGCACTGGCAGCAGCAGCAGATAACCCTACACAAGAGGCTCAGCCAGAGCCTGAAATACCACATAGTGCACCAGCGGAGAGCGGTTCACAGTCAATGGAAACAGCCTCATCACTTGCATCGCTTCCAGAGGGACCAAGCCCAGGTCCACAATCCAGTGAGGAACTGATGTCTCCAGCATCAAGGGAACAGTTCCAGGCCGAACAGGAAGCAGATGAAAGCCTCCAGGGAGCTTGGACGGCGGCACAGAGCAACCCACCGCCTCTCAGCTCTTCTAATCGATCCTGGTTTGTTGTAGAAAGAGGACTTTTATACAAGGAAACTCTTTCTGGTTGGCACCAGGAAGACTGGCATCCTCAGAGACAGTTGGTAGTTCCAACTAAGTACCGGTTAAAGCTCTTGAGCTTAGTCCACGATGATCCTAGTGGCCATGCTGGGGTGAACAGGACCAAAGACCGTTTGGGGAGGTCATTCCACTGGGAGGGAATGGGCAAGGATGTTTCTACTTATGTTCAGTCTTGTGAGCTGTGCCAAAGAGTGGGAAAACCCCAAGACCAGGTCAAAGCCCCTCTCCAGCCACTCCCCATAATTGAGGTCCCATTTCAGTGAGTATCTGTGAATATTCTGGGTCCTTTCCCAAAGAAGACACCCAGAGGAAAGCAGTACATTCTGATTTTCATGGATTTTGCTACCTGATGGCCAGAAGCAGTAGCTCTAAGCAACACCAGGGCTAAAAGTGTGTGTCGGGCACCAACAGACATTTTTGCCAGGGTAGGTTGGCCCTCTGACATCCTTACAGATTCAGAAACTAATTTCCTGGCAGGGACCATGAAAAGCCTGTGGGAAGCTCATGGGTCAGCCCAAAGCCCCACCTCACAAGGAGGAACCCTCTATGCAGCCAGGGAGACCCCAGACGCCCTCTTGTCCCACTACCCCACTCTCCAACCATCCATCTCACCCCAGCCCACACTCAGCTGGGCGATGCTTCAAATGTAATGAGCTGGGGCATGTGAAGGCCAACTTCCCCAAAAGCACCAACTGACTGCAACTCATCACCCCAGAGTCCCACTAAGAGCCTTCAGACACAGATATATCACAAATACCCCCAGAGCAAAGGGAAACTGTGATTGTGGGTGGGAGGAAGATTACTGTGTGGAGAGACACTGGTGCACAGGTGTCAGCTATCCACCAATCCCTGGTGGACTCCAAATTCATCGACCCAGAGGCCCAGGTGATGGTGCCACCCTTTAAGGCCAACTGTTTTAACTTGCCTACAGCCAAGTTGCCTGTCCACTACAAGGGTTGGTCAGGAATATGGACTTTTGCACTCTATGATGATTATCCCATTCCCATGCTGCTGGGAGAAGACTTAGCCAACCACGTGAGGCTAACAGAAAGGGTGGGGATGGTCACTCACAGCCAAGCTAAACAGGCCTCCACACCTCACCACATTTATGAGCCTCCTACAGGAACCCAGCCAGAGATGTTAAAATCAGACCCCAGACCAGAGTCTATGGCAATAGTTGTAGAACCAGTTCCTGGAACCCAGCCAGACCCAGCCCAAGAATTGGAACTGGTGGAGCAGTCAGCACCAAAGCCTGTGCTTGCAACCCCACCAGAGTCAGGGGAGCCAGCACCAAAGGGCACCAGAGAGCCTGCACCTGCAGCAGCTGCTAAACTGGTGCAAGAGGCTCCAATAGCTGAAATACACCTAGTGCACCAGCAGAGCGTGGTTCACAGTCGATGGAGACATCCCCATCACCTGTGTCACTTCCAGTGGGACCAAACCCAAGTCCACAACCCAGTGAGGAAATAATGTCTCCAGCATCAAGGGTGCAGTTCCAGGCAAAGCAGGAAGTGGATGAAAGCCTCAAGGGAGCTTGGATGGCAGCACAGAGAGACCCACCACCTCTCAGCTCTTCTAATAGGTCCAGGTTTGTTGTAGAAGGAGGACTCTTATACAAGGAGACTCTTTCTGGTGGGCACAAGGAGGACTGGCATCCTCAGAGACAGTTGGTAGTTCCAGCTAAGTATAGGGAACATCTCTTGAGCTTAGCCCATGATCACCCTAGTGGCCATGCTGGGGTGAACAGGACCGAGGACAGTTTGGGGAAGTCATTCCACTGGGAGGGGATGAGGAAGGACATTTCTACCTATGTCCAGTCTTGTGAGGTGTGCCAGAGGGTGGCAAAGCCCCAAGACCAGGTAAAGGCTCTTCTCTAGCCACACCCCATCATTGAGGATCCATTTCAGTGTGTAGCAGTGGATATTCTGGGTCCTTTCCCTAAAAGGACACCCAGAGGAAAGCTGTACATACTGATTTTCATGGATTTTGCTGCCCGATGGCCGGAAGCAGTAGCTCTAAGCAACACCAGGGCTACAAGTGTAAGCCAGGCTTTGGCAGACATTTTTGCCAGGGTAGGGTGGCCCTCCAACATCCTTACACATTCAGGAACTAACTTCCTGGCAGGGACCATGAAACATCTTTGGGAAGCTCATGGGGTAAACCACTTGGTTGCCACCCCTTACCACCATCAAACAAATGAGATAGTGGAAAAGTTTAATGGGATTTTGGGGGCCATGATACATAAATTTGTGAATGAACACTCCAATGACTGGGACCTAGTGTTACAGCAGTTGCTCTTTGCCTACAGGACTGTACCACATCCCAGTTTGGGATTTTCACCCTTTGAACTCGTTTATGGCCATGAAGATAAGGGATGTGACGAAGTGGGGGATTTTCTTGTGTTTTCCTTGTTTTTCCAATGGTTTGCATGCAGCAGGAGTGGGACTCAGTGTCCCTGGGTGTTACTGGTTTAACAAGGTGAGGGGAGAGGAAGTTTGTGGTTACAGAGGATCAGTGAGGGAATTTGGGACCCCAGCCGATGGCCGGGAGGATGGATACCCCAGCGACCTGACGACCGGAGGACCCAGCTGAGGAGTCGCAGCCGGTTCTGGCCAGTGGGAGGACAAAGGGCTGTGGAGAGAAGACCCTGTGACCTAAACAGCCGGTTCCAGCCAGAGGGGGCCAGAGGACAGAAGAGAGGAGGCCCAGGGGACCAGGTTTATGATCCTGTTTCCCTGGAGAGAAGACAATGGACAGAGGCAGGGTTTGGGGACGGGGATCTGAGATGCCCATCTGGGAAGCAGGGGGGGCTCGGGGCTGGAGAGGGGGAACAGGCAGAGCCCACCTGGATGCAGGGGAGACTGGGATTTGCTGTGCTGAGGGAGGCCAGGCCTGAGACCCTGAGAGTTTCCTGTGCTGTGTTCAATGCTCAATAAACCCTCCTGTTTTACACTGGCTGAGAGTCACTCCGGTCTAGAGAACAGGGTTGCATCAACCCCTTCGGGGGGTGGAGGCCCCGGGAGTCCAGAGCGAGTGGACTCCCTGAGGGGGCCCATGGAGAGAGACAGACGTGCTAAGGCTCAGAGAGGTGTGGCTCCAGGAGGTGGAGGGGCCTGTGACAGTGTACCCCATAAGGCTTTATGGGGGGTGCTTATAAATGTATGTATGATATAACTGGAATAGGCTTTTGCTACATATGCCATGTAACATATCTATGTAAAGGTTATGATCTACTGCTTATGTTCATCCTAGTTGTATGTAGGCACCATTTGTGTATTCAAAGTTATGTATAGTTGCTTGATTTCTAAGTAAGCTTTGTGAGGCATTTGGTCAACTTCTTTAGGAAGAAATTAGCAAGGTTAACTGCCCGATCAGGAAGCATTTGGGGAACAATACATCCTGGAATGCTCCAATCCACATAAGAAGTCTTCCTGGAGACATACAAGATACCATGTGGACAATGGCTTCTGCCTGTAAAGACTGAGTCATGCATGGACATGTGACTTGACCAGGTGACTCCAGAACTCCATCTTGGAGCTGGACTTCGCACAGAAGTGAGGAGGGCGTCTCCACCCACAAGAGAGTCTATTTAAACCCATGGGAGACCCCTCCATTTTGTCTTCAGCTGGCTAAAGAAGGAGCCTCTCCACCCCCCCAGAATACTGGAAGGAAACTGGAACAAAGGACAGTAACTACAGGGGGTGTGAGTGATTGCTGGACCCAGGCTAAAAGGAGATTAGTCTGTAAAAGGGAGCATTCTGGAACTGGTGAGGATCTTATCTGTATTTAGTTTGATTAGACATAGATTTGCGCATTTTATTTTATTTTGCTTGGTGACTTACTTTGTTCTGTCTGTTACTACTTGGGACCACTTAAATCCTACTTTCTGTATTTAATAAAATCACTTTCTACTTAGTAATTAACTCAGAGTATGTATTAATACCTGGGGGAGCAAACAACTGTGCATATCTCTCTATCAGTGTTATAGAGGGCGAACAATTTATGAGTTTACTCTGCATAAGCTTTATACAGGGTAAAACGGATTTATTTGGGTTTAGACCTCATTGGGAGTTGGGCATATGAGTGCTATAGACAAGCACACTTCTGTGAGCTGTTTTCAGGTAAACTTGCAGCTTTGGGGCAAGTAATTCAGACCCTGGGTCTGTGTTGGAGCAGACAGGAGTGTCTGGTTCAGCAAGACAGGGTGCTGAAGTCCTGAGCTGGCAGGGAAAACAGGAATAGAAGTAGTCTTGGTACATTAGGTGGCAGCTCCCAAGGTGGTTTCTGTGATCCAACCCATCACAGGGCCTAACCCCGAGAGAGAGTGGACCCCCAAGAAGGGCTGTCTCACTGAAAGGGGAACCCCCCACGGACCGCACGGGGCCAAGAGTGGGCACGATCTGTGAGTCCGTGACAAGGGGCCATTACAGTTCGTGAAGCAGCAATGGGAGGGGGTTACATCTTCTGCAGGAACTAACAATTTTGGACTTTGTAACCAACCTACAAAACACCCTCAAAAATTCTCTGGCCCTTGCTCAAGAAAACCTACACGATGTTCAGCAAGAACAAAACGCCTGGTATGATAAACATGCCAGAGAGTGTTCCTTCAAAGTAGGTGACCAAGTCATGGTCCTGAAAGCACTCCAGGCCAACAAGATGGAAGCATCGTGGGAAGGGCCATTTATGGTCCGAAAGTGCTTGGGAGTTGTTAATTATCTCAAAGCATTACCAGACCCTACCCTAAAACCTAAAGTATACCATGTTAATTCTCTAAAGCCCTTTTATTCCCAAGAAATCAAGGTTCTCCAGTTTACAGCCCAGGAGAGAGACGACGCTGAGTGGCCTGAAGGAGTCTACTATGAAGGAAAAAACAGTGGTGGCGTGGAAGAGGTGAGCCTTTCCATGACGCTTGGGTGCAAGCAACAATAACAAATCCGGGAGCTTTGCACCAGCTTTGTGCCAATGTTTTCAGCCACCCCAGGACAGACAGAACGGCCGTACAACTCAATTAACTCAACTGATGCTCGCCCAATTAGAGCCCAACCCTACCGGATGGCTCCTCAAGCCAAAGCCGCAATAGAAAAGGAGATCAAGGACATGTTACAGATGGGTGTAATCCAGCCCTCTGAAAGTGCATGGGCCTCTCCAGTGGTTCTGGTTCCCAAACCAGATAGGGAAATCTGTTCATTCCCTCTGGGGCACCTGGCATTGGCCACTGTCAGAAGGCAGGATACTGGGCTAGATGAACCTTTGGTCTGACCCGGTAGGGCCATTCTTATGTTCTTATGTAAAGTGGAAACTCTGGGAGATTAAGAACACGTGGCCTTTGATATTAAGAGTAGGTAGTTCTGTCTGTATGAGGGGATTAATGGGAATGTTTTCCCACCATATATAGTATCGAAGGAATTACAGCGATTTATGTTTCTCACCCTTGGTCACATCTTCCTAATCCCCTTGTTGTTTTAGCTGGCACCCTTTCTTCACCCCCTGCCTCCGCCTCGTAGGGCCACAAGCTAGTACAGCAGAGAGGTCCCTCTTCTTTGGTGCCATGTAGACGGCATCTCTGTGGAACTGGTGTCTCCTAGCCTCCAGTCCCAGACTCCCTATTGGATCTCCTGTGCCCTGTGTTTGCCTGCTCATACATGATTATGACTTGGTTGTTGGTACGGTACCTTCCGGCAGGGGTTGTATTTGTCTGTTCTGTGTCCCTCCCCTCTTCAAATCAGGACATCCAGGTTCTGTTTAGATGGTACATGTCCCTTACTCATTTCAGCTATCACACCCACTACAAAGGCAGGCACAGACAGACACCCGATTTGTAAAGAGGAGTCTACATACCCTTCCTGTCACCAGGTTTAGAGACACAAGGAATAGCCCACTGGATTAGGAGCACCACTCCCGGCTAGAGGTTGTGGGGAGGGTCACAGCCTTCTAGGGCAGGTTCAAAAGGGACAGAAAATAACTACCCAGTCTCAGCTGTAGGAAAACAACATGGCAGGTCTCCTTGGCCACAGGAAGTAAAAAAAAGGAAAGCTGCTTCCTTCAGCCTAGCCCAACGTCCATGCTAAGCAGACAAAGAGGAAGGTGATTGAAGGGACTTGTCTTCACTACAAAGGAATGGTGAGAGAGCTAGTGATGGGAGACTGTAGTAGGGTCCTCGGTAGGCCAGGTGACCTAGTGGTTAGTGTCCACTCTGCCTGGGGGAATAGTGGTAGGGCAGTGCAGGCCCACCCACTCCACCGGGCTACAACCCAGGGCCCTAGAAGGGTCAGGAGCATTAACCCCAGGAGGGGGGACCCTCTGTGTTACTCTCCCTGGGTTGCTTCCTACCACTGCTCTCTCTGCTAGTGGTTCCAGACCAGGAAAAAGAGAAAATCAAAAGAAAACCAAATCGTCAGCCCCAACCAGGCTCAACATACAGTCCTGGTGTTTCAGGGAGGTGTCTCTTGCCCCTTGTGCAGGAGCCTGCAGGGTACGTCTGCACTCCTCCTCAGCCTTCCCCCATCTGAGCTGGGTTGCTCCCTTTTCAACCCTGTCTCCAGTTGGCGCATGCTCTCCAGGGTTGGAGGCTTGGGGCTAGCTGAGCCCAGTATTGTCCTTTAACCCCTTCCGTCCCAGTGTGGGGGTTGTTCATCCCTCTTGGGTCTCTTGGCAGGGGGTTGAAGAGGGAGCTGGGGCTTGGAGTGATCATCCCCTGACCGGATGCAGAAGGACTCATTGCTGGGAGCTCCCCTCCTCAAGGAATAAAGAGGAAGGCAGGAAACGCATCCCACCACAATGGGGGAAGCCAATGTTGCTGACTGAGAAAAGACAGCCTGAGGCTATGGCTACACTTGCAGATGTACAGCGCTGTGAGTTAAACCTGCCTTCATACATCTGAGTAGGGAAAGCACTGCAGTCTGTCCACATTGATAGCTGCCAGCACACTGTCGTGGCCACATTTGCAGCACTTGCAGTGACATTGGGAGCGGTGCATTATGGGCAGCTATCCCACAGAGCACCTCTTCCCATTCTGGTGCTGTGGGTTGTGGGAAGGGGGTCGGGGGTGCGGGGCATTCTGGGTCCTGTCCCAACACCCCATGATGCATCGCTTCGCATCCCAACAATCCCTGTGTTTCCATCCACATTTGGCGCCATCTTTCAAAGCCATCTTTCAACGGTTTCTGTGCAGCGCGATCTGTGTTCCATTTCGGTCTGTGGGAAATGGAGCCCGAACTGCTGAGGAATATGCTGAGGAGTCTCGCCAGCACGTCACGTTTGTCAGTCGAGCTATTCCTTAAGATCCAAAGTGACAGTGAGGAGTCCGATGATGATGTTGAGTCGCGTAACGCGTACGACACAAAATTGCTTGTGGCATTCACGGACATGCTCAGCACCGTGGAACACTGCTTTTGGGCTCGGGAAACAAGCACCGAGTGGTGGGATCACATCGTCATGCATGTCTGCGATGACGAGCAGTGGCTGCAGAACTTTCGGATGAGAAAAACCACTTTCATGGGACTGTGTGAGGATACGAGATTGAGATCTGCCCTGCTGGTGGAGAAGCAGGTGTCTATTGCAGTCTGGAAGCTGGCAACTCCAGACAGATACCGATCGGTTGCGAACCAGTTTGGAGTGGGAAAATCAACCGTTGGAATCGTGTTGATACAAGTTTTCAGGGCCATTAATCGCATCCTGCTCAGAAGGACTGTGACTCCAGGTAACGTGCAGGACATTGTGGATGGCTTTGCATAAATGGGGTTCCCTAACTGTGATGGGGCGATAGGTGGGACGCACATTCCTATTCTGGCACCACCCCACCTAGCATCCAAGTACGTTAATCGGAAGGGGTATTTCTCTATGGTTCTCCAGGCGCTTGTGGATCACCGTTGGTGTTTCATTGACATTAACACAGGCTGGCCCGGAAAGGTGCATGACGCACTCATCTTTCGGAACACTGGCTTGTTCAGGAAGATGCAGGCCAGGACTTTTTTCCCAGAGCGGAAAATCACAGTAGGGGAAGTCGAAATGCCCATTGTGATCCTTGGAGACCCCGCTTACCCATTAATGCCGTGGTTCATGAAACCTTACACAGGGAGCCTTGACAACAGCAAGGAACAGTTACAGGCTGAGCCAGTGCCAAATGACTGTGGAGTGTGCTTTTGGCCGTTTAACGGGCCGCTGGCGATCTCTATATGGGAAGCTGGACTTGGCCAAAAACAGCATCCCGGCGGTTATATCCATAATATTTGTGAAAGGAAGGGTGAAAGATTCAAGTCAGGCATGGACCTCTGATGTTCAACACCTGGAGGCTGAATTTGCATAGCCAGAGAGCAGGGCTATTAGAGGGGCCCAGCACAGGGCTGCAAGGATTAGGGATGCCTTGAGGGAGCAAGTTGAGGCAGAAAACCAGCAGTAATGTCTGGTGCCCTGCATGGGAATGAAGTGCAGTGATTACAATGTTAGTAGGAATCTGTGTTTGCTAAGCAGACTTGCAGTGCCTGTTTCTTTCCTGGGCTAAGGTATCTTTTACTTTATGCAATAATAAATAATTTTTTTTCAAAGCCAAAATATCCATTTATTGAAAAGAAAATTCATTTATTGAAAAGAAACACAACTGTTTGGGAATCAGAAAGGGCAAGGGGGCGGGGTGGGGAACGGTACAATCACAGATTTGCATATGTCCTGTCTGGAATGCTGTGCAATGAGGGCTGCACTTCAGGATGACTATACTGCATGGTGATGGGGGTTAAGTGCAGTGGGTAAGGGTCATAGTTTTCACAGCTGGATGGTGAAGATACAGGTGTTGAAGGCAGCTGGTGGTGATAAGAACCCGGATGTTGGGGAAAGTGGGTTGGAGGTGACATGGGGGCACAAGGCAAAGAGTTTTGGGACAAGGGCTGCAGAGAGGGGGCACAGTAGTGCTCCGCCTGCATGGCTATGAGCTCCTGGATAGAGTCCGCTTGGTGCTCCATGATGCTTATCAGCCTATCCGTGCTTTGCTTCCGGTGCGCTGCATTTTCCTTGCAGATCCTGCTTTTGCTCTCCCTCCACTCCTGTGCTTTTTGATTCTCTTTAAAAGATTGATGCATCACTTCTTGCAGCATCTCTTCTTTGCTTTTTCGCGGTCTCTTCTGGAGTTTTTGCAGTCTTTCAGCCGGTGATAACACGGATGGCTGAGATCTCAAGGTTGCATCTGTAAAGCCAAAATGCAACACTTAACAGAGGCAGCATTGTTTATATCAGACAGAGTAATGATTCCCCCGCACTTAAGGAGGGCACACACAGTCTACATAATAGCATAATTTTCCCATCCCAAAGAGAGCGCACATAACCCATGGGAGCCCCAAAATGGTGAGTAAGGGGGACTGATTGTTTCAGGGCTGTACTGTCCTCTGGGTTTCCGTGCCTTGGGGAGAGCCAACAGCTGCAGGGGGCACCTACACTGAACACTGTCTCAACATTTTCCACAGGAGTTCATCCTGGAAGATATCTCGCTGCTGAGGGTGACCTGTGTAGCAAGGGAGGGTCTTCTACTGCAATGCGGCTTCCGCCCTGGCCCATATGCAGCTTGCCTGTGTGCAGTAATGGTCCGCCTGCCCCTCGCGGCACAGTGGAACAGACATGTTAGCCTGTCTGGGACAAGGACCACAGTGGCTCTACCAAGAAACCTGCGCAAGCGCATTGCCCACGTTCTGGATGAGACTTTCAAAGAGATTACCGAGGCCGATTACCGCAATGTGATAGACCACATCAATGTGTTATTCCACATCTAGGCATGCATGCAGCCCTAACCCTCCTCTCCCGAAAAAATTCCTTCCTGGAAAAAAAAAGCCACTTACTGGGAACCTGCTCTTCTGTTTGTCCTCCACCAAGTACCGGCTGCTACGAGTGGCTACATTCCTTCTGGCTCAAGAAGAGCTCCTGGCTGCATGGCTCCAGGGATTCCGGGGTGTCTCCCCCTGCCCCAGCACACTCACTCCCGCTTTCCTCCTCCTCCCCCCCGCTCTGAAGTGTCCATGGTGGTGCTCGGAGTGGAGGTGGGGTCACCCCCAAGTATCGCGTCCAGCTCTTTGTAGAATTGGCAGGTCGTGGGGGGAGCACCCAAGCGTCCGTTTGTCTCACGGGCTTTGCGGTAGGCATTCCACAGCTCCTTCACTTTAATCCTGTACTGCAGAGTGTCCCAGTCATGGCCCTTGATATCTGCTTGAAGGTATCGTAATTCCTACGGCTGGAGCACAGCTTCCTCCCCCCAAACACTGATGAGGTCCAGCAACTCGCCATTGCTCCATACTGGGGCTCGCTTGGTGTGTGGAGGCATGGTCACCTGGAAAGATGCGCAGAGAGCACTCCACGCCTTGCGGAGCAAACAGGAAGGGGATTTTTAAAATTCCCGGGGAATATAAAGGGCAGGTCTGATGGTTGGTCACCTGAGGCCAGGGCAGTACAGTTTGAACTGATGACCAGAGTGGCTAGAACAGGCATTGTGGGATACTGCCGAATACTTCTGGAGGCCAATCAGAGTGCACTGGGAGGCCACACTGTCGCCGCAGCACAGCAGTGGCAGCGCAATACTTTTTATTCCTCTCAGGGAGATGGAGTACCAGCAGCGCTGTAGCCACAGAAATACAGTGCTGTATGTGCCTTGCCAGTGTGGACGGGGAGTGAGGTACAGCGCTGTGGGTGGCTTTATTGCGCTGTAACTCTCAAGTGTAGCCAAGGCCTGAGTGTAGCCTCTGGAAGTGAAGGAAGAGCCTCTGTTTTCCTCTCTTGTGGAGGACAGATAACAAGGTCTGCAGCCTCCAGCGAGCTCCCAGCAGGGAGGGAGCCCCATTCTGCCCCCTGGAAGGCACAGTGGAGGAACACCAGGAATGCATTGGCCCGGACTGCATCAGAGCTAATACATGTGATTACAAAGCAGTGTGTAGGTGTTGATCTCCACACCGCTGGAGGCTGCTTAGAATTTTTCTGTCTTATACCAGGCTCATTCAAAGCAGGCCCAAAGCTGGAGAGTCAAACCAAAGCGCACGGCCCAGAGCCAGGGCCGTCTCCAGGCACCAGCTAAAGAAGCAGGTCCTTGGGGCGGCCAATACCAAGGGGTGGCACGTCCGGGTCTTCGGCGGCAATTCAGTGGCGGGTCCCTCAGTCCCTCTCGGAGCGAAGGACCTGCCGCCGAATTGCTGCCAAAGAGTGGAGCGTCGCGATCACGCTGCCATGGGGTTTTTTGTTTTGTTTTTTTTGCCGCTTGGGGCAGCAGAAAACCTAGAACTTGCCCTGCCCAGAGCGGTTGCCCCAATTCGCCGGCCCCTAGGGACGACTCTGCCTTGCACCCAACACCACCTCTGGGCTGAGAACAAGCAGGATAAATGTCACAAAGGCCATCTCAATTGTTGCCGATTACTGAGCCCCGGACCTCCAGAGCTACGCCAAGAAAGGTGGACAAATGGAGAGAGTCCAGAAGAAAGCTACAAAAATGATCAGAGGTTTAGAAATAATTACCATTGAGGAAAAGTTGAAAGAGCTGGACATGTTTAGACCAGAGAAAAGGAGGTTCGGGCAGGGGAGCTAAGCAGCGGGAGAGGAGACCCTGAAAACAGTCTTCAACTATGAAAAAAAGTTGTTAAAAAGATGACTGTGATCATGGCCATTCAGCACGACAGACCTCAACCGTCTATGCCAGAAGTGGGAAAACTACGAACCGCAGGCAGTTTTTATCCAGCCCGCGACCAACAGCCAGAGGAGTGGGGCCAGGTGTTTCGCTGCGCTCAGCCCTGAGCTCCAGCCGGGAGAGTGGGGCCAGGAGTTTTGCTGCGCTCCGCCCAGCGATCCGGACGGACAAGAGGGACTGTGATGTTATTGACATAATCTGGGACCATATAGAACATGGTTGCAACCAAGGTCCTGTAGTGGCACCAAATCTTGTATAAAGGGGGTCAAATAAGGTTTCTAAGACAAGGTTATGGTTTGCTGGTTATGATCATGCTGTCTATATGTGTGTATCAATTTTGTAGTTGAAGTTATGAATATACTATACTGTCTGTATTTCAAACTTATGCTATGCTTCTGGGAGACATCCCAGACAAGTTGGTGTTAGCTCTGCCTAGCCTGCTTGATGGCACATTAAGGACCATCAGCTATACAATTGACCCATTGAGAGAAGGCAGATACGCCTTGCAACTCAGCAAAGTATGCAGGGACTGGCCCACGTGATTCCAGACTCCATTTTGCTGTAATTTTCCACAGTAAGCACAAAGAGGTGTTCTTACACCTGGAAAAGACTATAAAAGGCTGATGCCTCATCTCCATCTTGTCTTCAGTCCTGCTTCTTACCTCTGGAGGGACTTTGCTACAAACGGAAGCACTGCACAAAAGACTGAATGACGCATCGGAGCTGGGGATGTACTCCAGAGACTAGATTTGAACCTGCAGTTTATTTCTATCACTGTTACAAGCCTGAACCAAGACGTTGCCATTACTATATGTAATTGATTTCATTTAACCAATTCTAGCTCTCAACTCTTTTTCCTTTTATGAATAAACCTTTGGATTTTAGATTCTAAAGGATTGGCAACAGCGTGATTTGTGGGTAAGATCTGATTTGTAAAATGACCTGAGTCTGGGGCTTGGTCCTTTGGGATCGAGAGAACCTTTTTTCTTTTACTGGGATGTTGGTTTTCATAACCATTTGTCCCCATAACGAGTGGCACTTGTGGTGATACTGGGAAACTGGAGTGTCTAAGGGAATTGCTTGTGTAACTTGTGGTTAGCCGGTGGGGTGAGACCAAAGTCCTCTTTGTCTGGCTGGTTTGTTTTGCCTTAGAGGTGGAAAAACACCAGCCTTGGGCTGTGACTGCCCTGTTTTAGCAATCTGTCCTGAATTGGCACTCTCAGTTGGCCAGAACCAGCATCGTTACAAGGGCCCCACGCTCCGGACAGGGGAGCAGGGCAGGGGCTTTCCCCTGAGCTCAGCCATGGCTGGAGCGCAGGGCCCCGATCTCCAGGCCGGAACTCCATACCCCACTGCCCCGACTGGAGCGCCGGGTCCCGCTGCGCCGGCCAGAGAGCCGGGTCCCAATCTCCCGGCCGGAACTCTGTGACCTGCTCCACCAACCAGAGAGCCGGGCTGAGTGCGACAAAACCACCGTCCCCGCTTCCCTGGCCGGAGTCCCGTGCCCAGTTCCCACGGAGCGATGTGACCCGCTGCCAGCCTCGGCTGGTCCTGATTTCCCGGCCGGAGGGCCAGGTGGAGTCCGGGGAGACCTCCCGCCCCGCTCCCCCTAACCGGAGCACCGGGTCCCCATTTCCCGTCCGGAGCGCCGGGCCCCAATCTCATGGCCAGAGCCCTGGGTCCCGATCTCCCGGCCGGAGCGCCGGGCGGAGTTCCGCAAGCCCCTGGCCGCGATCTTCCAGCCGGAGCGCCTCCGGCCCTGCTCCTTCTATAAAGTGGAAGGAAAGTGGAAGGAAACAGCAGCTTGAAAGACATGCCAAAATTACACTGTGGTTTTATTAAATATTCCTTAGAAGCTGCTTTTCCTGCTTTTCCTGCTTTGCACCCACTCCTGGATCCCAGCAAGGAACAGGCAGCTCACAGTTAATCTCTGGCCCTGGATCAAGCCAGGGCTGAGTTCAGAGCCGTATGACCCATTTACACAGATTATCCAAAACATTCACTGCAGCTTCCTGTGAAGCATAGCATAAGTTTGCCATACAGACAGTATAGAGCCAATATTCATAACTTCGACCATAAAACTGATACACACATATAGACAGCATAATCATAACCAGTAAACCATAACCTTGTCCTAGACACCCCATTTGACCACCTTTATACAAGATTTGGGTGCCACTACAGGACCTTGGTTGCAACAATGATCTATACGGTCCCAGTTTATGTCAATAACGTCACACCCCCAACGCAAAATTGATGCAGGAAGGGATGACACAAACATCACTGACTGCATCCCAAGAGCTCCCCATCCTGGGTTCTGTCTCACTACAGTTAGTATTGGGTTAGAAGCCATACCAGTGTATAACAGAAATGGTTTATCAAAATCATGTTCAACCACATGATTGAACCTCTTTACAAACTCAAGGTAAAACTTAGTTAGAACAATAGTGGATTGGATCTGCTCTGGCAGCATGGTTCCTGTATGTCTCATGTGATCTTTCCAAGAGCTAAAGAAAACTGCTACTTTATCCACACAAGCTTGGGCAAATGTTTGGAACCCAATTAACATCAAATAAATGCAGATATTAATGTTCTTCATAGTACAGGAATCTTGGCATTTAGCCATGAAAGCAATATGGTAGTGTGCCTCAGTCTTCCTTTTCATACAGCACATTAGGTCTGGAATGTCTTTTCCCCTGTGAAAAGTTCCCATATTGTTTATAGACATGAACTGTGAAACCCCAGTGTAACAAGGCCTTTTAACATAACGTGTGTTTTCATGTATTCCTTTTAACATGTTCAAGGGATTCTCCAAAAGATTAGGCACACTGTACATGTTTACAGTTTGTGGCAATAGCAACACATTCATTACAAAATTTAGCAATAACAACAAGTTCATTGCAAGTGTCCATCTACAATCATGTTTGCCATGCCACACCTTTGGCTCAATACCATTGGAGTTTGGGCATTTTAGGGTTAACCTGTGGCTTCCCTTTGCAAAATTCAGTTTTCTCTTTCCTCCTTGTCCCGCAGAATCAAACCCTGATTTCTCTTGCTTAACAGAATTCACTGGCTGATGGGGTGGGCCCTTTGTGCTAACAGCTATTAGCAAGTCCTCCCTTTCCCAGCCAGGCAAGTAATTTGCACTACCCCAGACCAGAGCCAGTCCACCAGTTTTCATATTCGTA
Organism: Malaclemys terrapin pileata; assembly: GCF_027887155.1. Taxonomy (NCBI): domain Eukaryota; kingdom Metazoa; phylum Chordata; order Testudines; family Emydidae; genus Malaclemys; species Malaclemys terrapin. The sequence goes on from NC_071513.1 coordinate 53,440,465, forward strand.
ACTGCTATCATTTCCAAGGCTGGACTCTGTCTTAAAGAGATACCACACAAATCCAAAGAGTCTGCGGGTGAGAGTTTGCTTGCTCTCCCCCGCATGCTCAAGCATTTAGCCATTAAATTGCTCTGCTCTGACACCTTAATAACCAAATCTGTCCTCAAACCCTGAAGCACAAACTGCTCATTTAAAGAATCAGAAAGGAGACATTCCTGTTCCAACACCATTGTCTCCCCAACAAGTTGGCCCCACACAGCCACATGGTTATAGGGCTGCCTCAATTCCTTAACAACTTTTACTTCCTCTGAGACCTTCTCAAAGCTACCCACACTGGATCTTTTAAAAGGACAGTCAGTGGATCCATTCACAACAGACAATTTTTGGCTGCTAGGAACTGAAACTTCCTTGATTAAATCACTCTCACACCCTTCAGTTGCAGGGAACTGCTTGCACCGAGTACCATGAGGATTCCTTTCTCCAGGAGGTTTTCTAAGCAGCAATTCACCCCTCACAGAAATTCTGCCCTTACCCTCTTCACCTAGGGCTTGCTCTAAAGGAACACTTTCCTGAGCAACAACAGTCTCTGTCTGGGTCTTACTTACATTCAGGATCACCTTTGGCCCATCAGGCAGATCTCTACACAATCCCCTTTCAGGCGAACCCATAGACTTCCTAGATAAAAGGTTAGAAATATTTCCCTTCTCTTTGACACACAAGCTTAGGAATTTTTTCCTTTTTGCTACAAGTTGTTAAACTGTCCGTAGGTACCACAACCAAATTACCTTTCTGCTCTCCTTGTGCCCTGGCTAGGGTATCACCCTGATCAGACAGAGTTGTTACACCCTTCTCCAACCACACATGAGCAACAGGCAAAATACAAGCACCAGAATTGTCTGATCTCTGGGATTTTGCTAAGACACTAACTGGATGCAACCTAGTTACGGTGCCATTCTCCCCAGCAGATGCAAACTTAGGACCATTCCCTTCCTGGGCTTTAGTTGAATCCAGAACCAACTCTGAGACAACTAAATTACTCTCAACCATCACAGGCCGAAAGGCACCTTCTGTCTGCTCCACAGACAAAAAAGAGTTGGAGACGCATTTTCCTTTACTAGACATACAGCTTGGGATTTCATTTCCCTTGTCCCAGCACACCGGGCTGTTCACAGACAACTGCTTGGAGACTGGGGTAGCTTCCTCCATAGGCAAGTCAATACCCCTGACAGACACAGGCACATTTCCTTCACTGTCACTATTCTTCGCACAGGAAACAGATAAGGTATAGGGACACTCATTTTCCACTCTCCTTGCCTTCCCAAACTGCTGACTAGATAAAGCCATCAGCTCACAAGACTGCCTAGGCTCATCCAAAATCTCCTTGTTCTCCTCTCCCTTCGCTTGATCTAATTCCAGATTTACTTCTGAGACATTAGATAGACATTCAGAAACTTCATTCACAGCCAAACAGCTACTTTCCAAAGACAAACTTTTGGAGAAACCCTCTATAGGCACAACCTTAGGATCAATCCTCTCTTGTGCCTGGTTTGTATTAACTTGACTGACCATAGCTTTAATATCATTTCCAATCATAATATCCTTAGGGATTATGTCTTTTACTCCCACAACCATGGTGCCCCCCAATCCCTTCCATTTCAGGTGGATTTTAGCCAAAGGCACCCTGACAAAATACTTAGATAAGGCTACAACAGTTACATCTTCACCTGGCAAATAATCTTCCTTCCTGACAAGACTTGCTTTAACCAGAGTAATATCTGCTGCGGTGTCCCTCCATGCCATACTCCTCACTCCATTCACTTCTGCACTGCTAATAAACTCTGCGTTATTTCCCCCATATTTAGCTTTAATGTGAGTTTTAAGGTCAAATTCTTCAGAGACCACAGAAACAGCATTTGCACACAGGGCACCAATGCTGGGCTCTGTGTGGCTTGCCTGTGAGTTTACAACAACAGGGTTAGCATTGGCCATGGCATTTGGGGTTGCTGGTTTTGGGCTGCCCTTCAGTGTCGGGCAGTCTGGTCTCATGTGGCCCAGGATACCACAGTGATAGCATGTAACCTGTTCCGTCCTGGGATGTGAGTTCCTACCCTCCGGTCCCCCTTGAACTCCTTTAGAAGAGTCAGGTTTATTTTTAAATCCTTCCCTCCTCTTGAACTGGGGAGAATGGTGATCAGTTTTCCCCGGGGTTTTACACCCTTCTCGAGCCCTGTTTTGGGTATGGGCATCCGCAATCTCTGCTGCCCGTAGGACTGACTCAGGGTCCCTGTCACACACAGCTGCTCTCACATTGTCAGGCACAATGTCTAAGAACTGTTCCAAAGTTATTAAATCCAGCAGTTTTTCAAAACTCCCATGCGCCTTAGCTCCCATAACCCACTTTTTAACAAAACCCATCAGCTTATGAGCACATTCTACAAAAGTACAATCCTTAGACATTTCAAACTCTCTAAACTTAACTCTGTAAGATTCAGGAGTAACCTTGAACCGCCTTAACACAGAATCCTTAAACCGCTCATAATCTAAGGCTTCTTGTTCCCCCAAGTCATTGAATACCTCCCTGGCTTTTCCAGTCAGTCTGGTCAGCAGGACAGGCATTCGCTGACCCTCAGGGATCTGGTACAGATTGCAGAGGCGTTCAAAGGTAGACAAAAACTCCTCTATATCCTCAGTATCATTGTAAATGGGACACATCCTTTCCCAGTTTTTCTCATGGCGGGGGGGAAGTGGAGTACCAGGTGGGGATGACTTTCTCCGCTCTTCCATTACTTGGAGCTGAAGTCTGGCCGTCTCCTGCTCCATCCTGTGAGTCTCCTGCTCAGCAGCGAGCAGCTCTAGACGCCCCTTACGAGCTCTCTCTTCTCTCTCAGCAGCCTCCTTCTTTCTTTGATCGGCTTCCTTCTCTAATTCTGCTATTTTTTGCTTCTCCAGCAATCGAAGATCTGCTAGTTTCTGTTCATGCTCAAATTGCAGTTTACTTGTTGCCTTTTGCATCCTAATCTTTTCTGCATCTTCTGTAGCCTCAGGTAAGGGCTGTGCTCTTGCCCTCTGATCACTGGCTATTAACAGATTTCTCAGTTCTTGATTTGTAGCTTTCTTTCTAAAACTTATCCTCTTTTCTGAACACAAATTTTCCAGGGCTTTTTTGCCAAGTCCCTCATATGCTCTTTGCTCAGCCATTGCAGCAACTCTTTAACCAACAAAACTCTCAATCCCAAAATTCAAATTTGGACAGCGCGGGGTTCTGACCCAAAGCTTAATTGACCTGGTTCTGTGGATCCAAGCACGACTACGCCACTGTGACAATGCGGTTCTGGCAGAACCCAACTGAGAGTGCCAACTCAGGACAAATTGCTTAAACAGGGCAGTTGCAGCCCAAGGCTGGGGTGTTTTCCACCTCTAAGGCAAACCAAACCAGCCAGACTAAGGGAACTTCGGTCTCACCCCACTGGCTAACCGCAAGTCTCTCAAGCAATCTCCTTAGACACTCCAGTTTCCCAGTATAACTACCAGTGCCACTCGTACGGGGACAAATGCTTATGAAAACCAGTACCCAAGTAACAGAAAAAGGTTTTCCTGATCCCAAAGGACCAAGCCCCAGACCCAGGTCAATATACAAATCAGATCTTTCCCACAAATCACGCTGTTGCCAATCCTTTAGAATCTAAAATCTAAAGGTTTATTTATAAAAGGAAAAAGATAGAGATGAGAGTTAGAATTGGTTAAATGGAATCAATTACATACAGTAATGGCACAGTTCTTGGTTCAGGCTTGCAGCAGCAATGGAATAAACTGTAGGTTCAAATCAAGTCTCTGGAATACATCCCCAGCTGGGATGGGTCCTCAGTCCTCTGTTCAAAGCTTCAGCTTGTGGCAAAGTTTCTCCAGAGGTATGAAGCAGGATTGAAGACCAAATGGAGATGAGGCATCAGCCTTATATAGTCTTTTCCAGGTGTAAGAACACCTCTTTGTTCTTACTGTGGAAAATTACAGCAAAATGGAGTCTGGAGTCACATGGGCCAGTCCCTGCATACTTTGCTGAGTTACAAGGCGTATCTGCCTTCTCTCAATGGGTCCATTGTATAGCTGATGGTCCTTAATGGGCCATCAAGCAGGCTAGGCAGAGCTAATCTCAGCTTGTCTGGGATGTCACCCAGAAGCATAGCATAAGTTTGCCATACAGACAGTATAGAGCCAATATTCATAACTTCGACCATAAAACTGATACACACATATAGACAGCATAATCATAACCAGTAAACCATAACCTTGTCCTAGACACCCCATTTGACCACCTTTATACAAGATTTGGGTGCCACTACAGGACCTTGGTTGCAACAATGATCTATACGGTCCCAGTTTATGTCAATAACGTCACACTTCCTACAAAACTATTTCTTGATCATGCCCCCAGGACCATGTCTTTCCGCTATGCCATCTTCTTACCTCCAAGAGCATCCTAGGCTTTTCATGCTGTCTGCAACCTCACCATGGTGAGCATGAATTACTGTCCTTTGCAAACCACACAAACACACTTCCCTCTTGTTCCAGCTCCCCCAGTGTCTTGTATTAGAGTCACTGTAGGGACACACAGCTCCCGAATTGCTAGTTCACGGCTGCGGCACACTGCGCCCGTGGCTGCAAGGCCGGAGCGGCCTACACCCCCACGCCTGTGATTAAAAACTTATTGGCTGACCTAATCATCACCCTCGCTGCTCGCTTTCACGTGCACAAAATATGACCTCGTTAAGTCATGTTGATGAGTATTGTATGCTCCTCCTATGCGCAGAAATTCAACCACTTATAAGTGTTGTAAATAGAGAAGTAAAATAATAAAAACCCCAGTGAAAAGTCCCTGGGAGGCTTTTCAGCTACCACGACCTGGCGCTCTGTCTCCCTTCCTTTTTCGTCGCCACAAGTCACTATTTCTAGCAGTCCGCCACATCTATAAAAGGCTGGGACAGGCAGGGACAAAAGGAGTGTGGCTACATGTCCATAGAGTGCAAGTGAAATTTATTTTATAAGGCATAAAGAGCATTGAGATGACTGTTGGAATTATTAATAATATTTGAAATTATTAATATTAATATGGGGAATCACCAATCACCAATTTCATCATACGTTTCTTTATTAAATCCAAAGGCCACTATAATTATTTAATTGCTCTAAACATGCCTAAAAAACCTAACAAGCAATTTATTACATCCAAACTTCTATAAGCATTTGATCAAGATACTTACAAATGGTCTAATCCCGGGGTGCTTAGACCCATACTGGTTGGCTTCAACGTGGTCAGGCAGGTATTAGCAATGAACCCTTTAAGATTTGACTTTTTATATCCTTTAACAAACAAGTGATGTCACTGCCAATTTCTGACTTCAGCTAACGAAATCATTTGAGACAATTCATCCTTATTTCCAGTCTTGATCCAAATAAGATTTACAACCTCCTTTCTTCCAAAGCCTTTCCTTCCTTATTTTCTCACCCACTCCTTGCTTGCTGGCAGAACAGTGGGAAGGTTTGGGCTTTTCTCTTTTAAAACAATTTTTCTTTGTCTTGTTACTGCAACACTTTATTTTATTAGTTACTTTTGGAACCATACCTCTTTCCCACACTGCAAGTAATACTACTTATTATTCTCATGGCCCTTTTTACTCAATGATTGGGGCCTTCTTTACAACACACACACAGAAACAGACACAGACACACCTCCTTAGCCAAGCTTCAGCTAAGTCTAATTCTTTATTTTTATACTTATTCTACAATGACACTACCAGTACACAGATGAACAAGAGACAGGTGCAAAGCCTCTTCCCATCCAGGTGAGTTCATGCATCAGGGGGCAGCTTTAGAAGAACCATCACTGACGAGCTCATGATTTTTGTAATCTTGAGGGGAAGCCACACATACACACATAGTTGTGAGGGGAGGAATTATGCCTCCATCTTCTTCCTGGCAGCTAAGAGGAGGGCTCCAGTCCTGGCACTGGGGGCGAGGGAGGGAATTGCCATCCTTGCCTGCTATTGGGCATATCTTATCCCTGTGTATTTGTGTAGCTGTACACAGCTACAGAGTTTTGGTCTTACTTTCAGTCACATTTTGCTGCATTACACCTCCATATCTGTATGTAACCCTTTACCAGGTGATGTTGGCAGCAAAACGGGTCAGGCACGAGTATCTAGGGAAGTGATACGCAGATCTCAGTGGTTCAGGAGCCAAATTAATGATCAACAGAACAGCCACTGTAGTGTGAGTTCATGGTTTCATTTACTATAGTACTATTCATATTTAAATAGTATGAGAGGGGAAATATACTCTCTCTCTCTCTCTCTCTCTATATATATATAATAATATATACATCTCACAACAAATAAGTTAATAACTTTGCGCAAGATGATAACTTAATTGATTAATAACATAGTAAAAACATCCTGATCAGTTATTAACTTAAATCGCACAGGGCTTTAATGTCATGTGCTGCAAAGAGCCACAGGAGACACATTAAAGAGCCACTCAGGGCTCATGAACCTCAGTCTGAGTATCACTGATCTAGGGGTTCCTCTAACAATTCACAAACAGCACCAGCCTGAGCCCCACCCAGAGTGGGCAGTGATCTCTTTTATAAAGGCCACAAGCAGAATTTTAAATCTTAATTCTCCCAATTTGGTAAAAAGGGAGCTGAGAGTGAGTGGAGAAAACAAAAAGTCTGCTCCGGAAAGAAGAGACAAGAACTACCCAGCTTGCAAAAAGCAAAGTAGGGTGGCTTATTGCCATTGCAACTGTCACACTTCATGGCAACTGCACCCGTGTTCCCCCTCCGGGGTCCAACCAAGGCACCACCCTCAGGCTCCTGGCTCCCCAGCCCCCACCTCTCTTGGGCAGAAATACACATCTCCCTCCCTCCTGACTGGGGTATTTCCAGGCTGCACAGCTCTCTGTCTACACTGTGAATTCCCCAGCAAAGTCAGACTGCATCAGCAGGCCGGCTTTGCTTTTCTCCTCTGAGAGGGCAAACAGTGCCATTGCCAGGGCCATAACCAGGGGGCAGGGAGGGGCCAGGCGGGCAGCTGCCCAGGGCACAAAACTGCGAGGGGCAGAAAAATGGGGAGAAAAAATGACGGAAAAAACTGCAGGGGTGCAAATATGCTTGCTCACCCAGGGCACTAAAATGCCTCATTACAGCTCTGGACACTGCCACAGTTGAGCTACCACCCAGCTCTTTCTAGGCAAGCACATTGATTCTTAAAGTACAAGTATTACAGAGAGAAAATAAAAGAACCTACATGCATATTAATCAGTTTGCCAGAGGTCGCCTCCCCCCCCATCTCCACAAGGCCTCTGGTCAGTGTCAGCCCTTCCAAGCCTTCCCTAAGGATGAGGGGGGCCCCTTGGACAGTCTGTTCATTCGCTGGATCAGAAAGCAGGCCCTGAGTCAGTTTAAACGCAGGTTATTTATCCAAAAACCCTTTCTGAGTTTGTTGGTGCCTGGAGAGTCCAGTTTGAACCAGTTGCTATGAGCCGGTGCGCCAGGCCCTGATCTCCCGGCCGAAGTGCCATACCCTGCTCCCCCGGCCGGAGCACTCGGCTGAGCATGGGGAAACCCCCGGCCCCACTGCCCCGGCCGGAGCACCGGGTCCCGCTCCCCCGGCCGGAGAACAGCAGAACAGTGGGAAGGTTTGGGCTTTTTTTCTTTTAAAACGGTTTTTCTTTGTCTTGTTACTGCAGCTCTTTATTTTATTAGTTACTTTTAGCTTTTCTCTGCAGAGTTCTGGGTACCACACTGTCATATACTGAACATATAATGAACATCCGCTACTTGTTGACAAACCCAAACTGTAGCCATGTAGTTTTGCTGAATTTAGTCTTTTGTCTGATTCATTTGTAATAAGCAGAGGTAACAAGCAGGTCTTCTGGTACCCTGCTCGTCCAACCACCAAAACAGAAAGCCAGGATGATGGGGTTAATGAAGCTTAGGCCCCATGTGATTACAAGTGCCATCAGACTAAAAAGATAACAAGATATGTAAGGGGAAGAGGAGACAAAGGCATGCTACCATGGTACAGTCCTAGGCCTGCAAAAGTCACCAAGGTGGGTAGCCTGGGAAGAAGAGAGAAAGAGCTCAGGAGCACCCAAGTACAAACTGGGGAGGTTGTCCTAAGGTTATGAAGGAATTGGCTGAGTTGAGAAATTTGGCTGATGGAAATGAGCCTCACGTTCCTTTGACAACACCAGCCATTTAGTGTAATGGACTGCAGGGCTACCTGTGCTGATATCTAAAAGTTTGGGTTTGACAACAAGTAGCAGGTGTTCAGTATATGACAGTGTGGTACCCAGAACTCTGCAGAGAAAAGCAAAATCCCCGGAATGTTCTCTGGATTGGTTCAGAGCAATCCAGGAGCCAAGGCAGTTCCTCGTGAAACTAAATCAGCATCCCATGGCTGCACACTGCTCCTGGGTTCAGTATTGTATCTTCAAATGTATACTATCTCTGAGTGCAGGTGCACACACACAGACTTTCAAAATGGCCCTCATTGTCATTTCACCACACATTTGCCAAAATGTACCAAAGTATGTCCAACACCTTGGGTGCCCTGAGAAATTTTTACACGTCCATCCCTGTGGAGCCATCCCCACTGCAGCTGCTGGCCCCAGTGCCTTGTCCACCCAGTCTGTGCCATGCTCATCGCTCACCTTCTAGCCCTGCCCACACAAGTGCAGTGTCACTCCCCATCCCTGCACATGGTGCAGACTTCCAACATGGGTGAAAAGTGTCCTCTGCGGTTGGTACTACACTGAACAGAAGTGTCAACCACCAGTGTGGGATTTCATCTACCCCTGCACCAAACCAAAGAGGGGCATTTGCATGAATTGTCTCTCAGCTCAAGCAACTACCTGAGTCCCACTGCAAAGTAGGTGCAGATCTCCTCTGACTTGTTCCCCTCATGATCAGTTGGGTTGGTGCAGACAGGACTGGAACTCCTGTGGCCCCCACATGCTCAAGAGTTAGCTTCATCTTACTAGAGGTGAATGTAATATACTGGCTTGGTGAGCATGATCATGTCTTTCACTAGTGGCTGGTTTACTCTGAGGAGAATAGTGTATCTAGGTTCTTACATGACCGCCATCAACAAAGCCTTTGAGTGTTTGTTACAGACTTACAGCTAATAGTATCTCTTCTTTGGGGCCTGCTCCTTCTCCCATCAGCCTCGATGGTGCAGAATCAGGCTCCTAGTGCAAAGGGTGCTGGGCTGTGTTCCTGTTATGTTCGTGGAACGCGCACTGAGGAATTACATAAAACACTCTTTCTGCAAGGTTGCAATGTCACTCTCCTTTATTTCTTAAAATCCAGAACCTTACCATACAAGAACCAAAAACAGAGAGCGACAAAGCTAGCTGCTCCCTAAGACAGAGGCACAACTCACCCCCATTTTACCACTTCTGAAAGACCCAGACTGCACATTTCCCTAAAGAACCCCCAGCTGGCAAGCAGGACCAGGAAATCCCCTGAGAATTTGAAGTGTTAGATTATAATTTTAGCCGTTTTCAATACACCACAGTTCCCAGTGACAGCCATTGTGTGTAGCAATCATACAGCACACAGTTAGAGATAATCTGTTTGGAGGGAACAGTAAACTTCTGCTGGTGCTATCCAAGCGAGTGTGAGGAGCAGACTGGGGTGGGGGGTCTTGCTCAGGGCCGGCTCCAGGCACCAGCTTTGCAAGCAGGTGCTTGGGGCAGCCCAGGGGAAGGGGCAGCATGTCCGGCTCTTCGGCAGCGGGCCCCTCGGTCCCTCTCGGAGGGAAGAACCTGCCGCCGAATTGCTGCCAAAGAAGAAAGTGGTGGAGCTGAGCTGCCGCCGATCACGATCGTGGATTTTTTTTTTTCCCCGTCACTTGGGGAACCTCCATGCACAGCTCCAACCCAGGCTGCCATTACTGCTTCTGATTTGGCCAGTGTGGGAGAGCGGGATGGTGCTGCTTTGCCTTCTCCTCAGAGGCTATAAACCATGTAATAGCCCACAGATAAGTTACCATGCAGCTTTCTAAGCAAGCACATTTAGGCTTAAGGTTTGCTGGACAAACCAAAACATTGAAAAAAAAATAGCTTGAGGTTGATATGAAACAATTTTTTTCAAAAAACTTTTGGAGAACAAAAAAAGTTGAAAAAATTGCATTTCAAAGTGCTGTGTTCAACCTGAAAGAAAACATTTTGTTTCATTGTCAAGGTGTTTTTTAAACCTTCTTTAACAATAACATTGAAGTAAAATTTGAAATGAAAAGTTGTTTCGTGACACAATGCTTTGTTTAGAAAATGTTGAGAACAAAACATTTTGATCTTTTTGTTTCGCTTCCCCAGCCAAAACAATTTCTGCACAAATTTGCTAAATGTGTTGGTTCACCCAAATCTGCACCTTTCAGCCAAAAAAAACCAAACAAAAAACATTTCATCCAGCTCTTGTCAATGGTGCTCGAACCCCCTAAGGAAAACTGTGCAGCAGAAGACTGAAATCAGAACTAAGTCTGTCAGGGAGCAGATGTTATTTAAAAGGTGTATGCACACGTCATCTTATGGGGTTCTAAATAGCCCCAGACCTTTGGCATTTGGGGGCCTGTGTACAAAGTATCTGTGCCAGGTATATGGAAAATCAGCAGCTACAGCATGTGCCTACAGGACCGTTGAGGAGTTTGGAGCTGCCCAGGAATGAGGGTGTATCCAAGTCATTCTATCTCTACATCTCTTTTAAATGCAATTTTCTGCTGATCAGTGTCCTTTGGCCTCTTGATAGGCTGTATTTTAAGCTCACAGCCTTGATTCAAACTGGAGCAGAGGTGATCTGAGAGCTCAAAAAACAATGTCCTGTCATGCTCTGCAAACCATGTTCTCCCTCTAACACCTGGTAATGATTCAGAGAATTTTAATGTTTGATTTTTATATTTCAGTCATAAACAGTTCTACAAACATCCTCCCATGCTGGCCCCTGTGGGTATGTGTACACAGCCCTGGGCAGCAGCCCCCTCCCTAGGCTTCACAGCCTCAGCTCCAGCCCAAGCTGCAACTTCAAAGTGCCGTGTACACAGCTGTTTTGGGAGCGCTAGTGCAAGCCCCGCTAACCCGAGTCGGTTGCCCCAGGCTGGGAGGCTCACTGCCATGGGCTGGGCAGACATTCCCAGAGTCAGACATTCCCAGGGAGGCAAACAGATACGCGGCCCTCCCGTTAGCCTCTTTCTGTGACACACATTGTGCCTCTGCAAGAGTGGGACATCTTACCCTTGTACCCCCAAAGCCTGGGGGGCTCCCTGAAGGCTGCCAGGAATCAATGTTGATGCCTATAGACCTGCCTCAGCCACTCCCAAACTCCGGTTTGAGACCTGGCACAACTAGATCAATGGACTGTTGTTTGTTCGCCCCTCGGGGAGGACAAGACTTGGTCCCCTGGGATGGAAGGAGGATCCAGTGGTTAGGGCCCTGACCTGGGGCTTGGGAGACATGGGGCCTGTCTACACGGCACTTTACTCCACACTAGAGGGATGTACATTTAGTCTGCATTAGTGTGTCTCACACCAACGGGTCCACTTGACCCCTGCTGGCGTGTCCCAGAACTTCCCTGGTGCATGTTAGCATTGCACTGTTGGAAATGGCTCTACCATGGAGCTGTGCTGACTGGGCCCAGCGAAGGGTCTGGCCACCTTGTACTCGTTGTCTGTAGAGTACTAGTTCTGCTGCAAACAGGGCCTTTGGGACAAATGGGCCGGCTAAGGAATTTGGGGTCTGTGAAATGCCATAATTAAACAGACTAGATGCAGTGACTCTATGGTCAAGAGGGAAACAACCAGGTGAGAGGTTGGTGGATCATAGCGTGCATTTGCCTGAGTTCCCAGAGCCATCGCAGGCCAATAATACATAATGCAGAGTTGTGAAAAAGCTGTGATGGGGCAAATTACTGCAATATCCTGAGCAAACCTTATTAAATTGAGTTTCTGTTATCATTGTGGGCTGGGGTTGTATGCACTCCTTGGGGGAGGGGAGCACAGCCCTCCAGACACTAACAACAGTGTGGAGGAGGGGAAAGGGGGGGGGTAGGTAAAGTCACTCAGTTGTAACACCTCCAGAGAGATCCTGTCCCCTAGAGAGAGGCTCATAGCAACTGGTTCAAACTGGACTCTCCAGGCACCAACAAACACAGAAAGGGTTTTTGGATAAATAACCTGCGTTTAAACTGACTCAGGGCCTGCTTTCTGATCCAGCGAACGAACAGACTGTCCAAGGGGCCCCCCTCATCCTTAGGGAAGGCTTGGAAGGGCTGACACTGACCAGAGGCCTTGTGGAGATGGGGGGGGAGGCGACCTCTGGCAAACTGATTAATATGCATGTAGGTTCTTTTATTTTCTCTCTGTAATACTTGTACTTTAAGAATCAATGTGCTTGCCTAGAAAGAGCTGGGTGGTAGTTCAACTGTGGCAGTGTCCAGAGCTGTAATGAGGCATTTTAGTGCCCTGGGTGAGCAAGCATATTTGCACCCCTGCAGTTTTTTCCGTCATTTTTTCTCCCCATTTTTCTGCCCCTCGCAGTTTTGTGCCCTGGGCAGCTGCCCGCCTGGCCCCTCCCTGCCCCCTGGTTATGGCCCTGGCAATGGCACTGTTTGCCCTCTCAGAGGAGAAAAGCAAAGCCGGCCTGCTGATGCAGTCTGACTTTGCTGGGGAATTCACAGTGTAGACAGAGAGCTGTGCAGCCTGGAAATACCCCAGTCAGGAGGGAGGGAGATGTGTATTTCTGCCCAAGAGAGGTGGGGGCTGGGGAGCCAGGAGCCTGAGGGTGGCGCCTTGGTTGGACCCCGGAGGGGGAACACGGGTGCAGTTGCCATGAAGTGTGACAGTTGCAATGGCAATAAGCCACCCTACTTTGCTTTTTGCAAGCTGGGTAGTTCTTGTCTCTTCTTTCCGGAGCAGACTTTTTGTTTTCTCCACTCACTCTCAGCTCCCTTTTTACCAAATTGGGAGAATTAAGATTTAAAATTCTGCTTGTGGCCTTTATAAAAGAGATCACTGCCCACTCTGGGTGGGGCTCAGGCTGGTGCTGTTTGTGAATTGTTAGAGGAACCCCTAGATCAGTGATACTCAGACAGAGGCTCATGAGCCCTGAGTGGCTCTTTAATGTGTCTCCTGTGGCTCTTTGCAGCACATGACATTAAAGCCCTGTGCGATTTAAGTTAATAACTGATCAGGATGCTTTTACTATGTTATTAATCAATTAAGTTATCATCTTGTGCAAAGTTATTAACTTATTTGGTGTGAGATGTATATATTATTTATTATATATATAGAGAGAGAGAGAGTATATTTCCCCTCTCATACTATTTAAATATGAATAGTACTATAGTAAATGAAACCATGAAGTCACACTACAGTGGCTGTTCTGTTAATTTGGCTCCTGAACCACTGAGATCTGCGTATCACTTCCCTAGATACTCGTGCCTGACCCGTTTTGCTGCCAACATCACCTGGTAAAAGGTTACATACAGATATGGAGGTGTAATGCAGCAAAATGTGACTGAAAGTAAGACCAAAACTCTGTAGCTGTGTACAGCTACACAAATACACAGGGATAAGATATGCCCAATAGCAGGCAAGGATGGCAATTCCCTCCCTCGCCCCCAGTGCCAGGACTGGAGCCCTCCTCTTAGCTGCCAGGAAGAAGATGGAGGCATAATTCCTCCCCTCACAACTATGTGTGTATGTGTGGCTTCCCCTCAAGATTACAAAAATCATGAGCTCGTCAGTGATGGTTCTTCTAAAGCTGCCCCCTGATGCATGAACTCACCTGGATGGGAAGAGGCTTTGCACCTGTCTCTTGTTCATCTGTGTACTGGTAGTGTCATTGTAGAATAAGTATAAAAATAAAGAATTAGACTTAGCTGAAGCTTGGCTAAGGAGGTGTGTCTGTGTCTGTTTCTGTGTGTGTGTTGTAAAGAAGGCCCCAATCATTGAGTAAAAAGGGCCATGAGAATAATAAGTAGTATTACTTGCAGTGTGGGAAAGAGGTATGGTTCCAAAAGTAACTAATAAAATAAAGTGTTGCAGTAACAAGACAAAGGAAAGTTGTTTTAAAAGAGAAAAGCCCAAACCTTCCCACTGTTCTGCTGTTCTCTGGACAGGAGGTCTGGCCAGGAGATCAGGGCCCGGCGCTCCGGCTGGGGCAGCGGGGCCAGGGTTTCCCCGCGCTCACCCCGGCACTCCGGCCAGGGGGAGCAGGGCCCAGAGCTCCGGCCGGGAGATCTGGACCCGGCGCTCCGGCTTGGGGAGCGGGGCACAGCACTGCAGCCAGGAGATTGGGGCACGGCGCTCCGGCTGGGGGAGCGGGCCTGGGGGGTTCGCTGCACTCAGGCCGGGGGATCAGGACCCGGTGATCTGGCCAGGGCAGTGGGGCTGGGGGCTTGCCGCGCTCAGAGAAATGTCCTGCAGCATGGACAAATCCCTCCACCAGTCGTGGCTAACCTATTCATACTGGTGTCTTGGATCCTATATGGCCTAAATTGTCCTGGAAGACACCTCCCGGGTCATGGAGTTCAATCTCTCATTGCAGGCAACCCCTAATTTGCTCTGTTTCTTTGATTGTCTTGTGTGACTTTATACCCTGTAAATTTTTAAAAAATTTAATTTAGAATATCCCCAGGTAAAGATAGGTTGGTCGTGGGCTGTGAAGGTGCAGTTTGAGCATTTGCTGAGAAATTTGGAGTCAGAGAAAGCTATACAGATCTGCCAAGTGCCTGGACAGGCAATCTTACAAATGTAAAGATGGTAGCAGAGATGCTCTGTGTGAGGTTATTGCTCAGCAAGCTGTGGAAAAAAATCTGCCTAATGAGAATAGTCAGTGCAAGGAAGGGCACCAAAATCTTATAACAGGCCAGGAGTCTAGACATGTATGTGAATCGCAGAAGTGAACTTGCAGATAGTTGCTGGCTGGCATTGGGGCAAAACAGCAGCAGGAGGTATCATTGACTAGGGGTTAAAGCAGAGGGGCTGAGATGGAGGAGACTTGACATTCTTTTAAGCAAAGTAGGGAAATGTGGTCTAGATGAATGTACTATAAGGTGGGTGCACAACTGTTGAAAGACTGTATTCAAAGAGTAGGTACCAATGGTTTGCAGTCAAACTGGCAGGGCGTATCTAGTAGGGTCCCACAGGGGTCAGTTCTGGGCCCAGTACTATTCAATATTTTCCTTAATGACTTGGACAATGGAGTGGAGAGTATGCTTGTAACATTTCCAGATGACACTAAGCTGTGAAGGGTTGCAAGCACTTTGGAGGACAGGATTAGGATTCAGAATGACCTTGACAAATTGGAGGATGGTTCTGAATTCAACAAAATGAGACACTGAAAATAAGTGTAAAATATTTAATTTAGAAAGGAAATATCAAATGCTCATCTACAAAATGGGAAATAACTAGTTAGGTGGTAGTACTGCTGAAAGGGATCTGGGGGTGATAGTGGAGTATATGACTATATGGTCAAACTGGAGCAAGTGAAGAGGAGAGCAACAAAAATGATCAAAGCTTTACAAAACTTGAGCTAAGAGGAAAGGTTAAAAAAACCTGGGAATGTTTAGTCTTGAGAAAAGAAGACTGAGGGGTGACCTGATAGTCTTCAGATATTAATATTAATGTTAATGTTAATGGCTTTATAAAGAGGACAGTGATCAATTGTTCTTTATGTCCTCTGAAGGTAGGACAAGAAGCAATGGGCTTAATCTGTAGCAAGGGAGATTTAGGCTAAACATTAGGAAAAACTTTCTAATTCTAAGGGTAGTTAAGCTCTGGAATAGGCTTCCAGGGGAGGTTATGGAATCCCCATCATTGCAGGGTTTTTAAGAACAGGTTGGACAAACACCTGTGAGGGAGAGTGAGAGCGAGAGAGCACTGGGTTCTCATCACTCCAGGAAGCTTGAATCAACTGAAGTTCCGAGGTGGTGGTAGCTGAGGGTCCAGAGTGCTGGAGACAGGCAGAGCCCCCAGCACGATCAGTCAGGAGAAGATGAAGTCCCAATGGAACTAATGCAGATTTTGGATCCAGGCATCAGAACACTTACTTGAGCATGGGTAGGGGTTTTTGTAGGGTAAGAACAATGGTTCAAGGGAGAACACTAGATTTGTTTATGGGTAAACTAAGTATACCAAAGTTGTTTTGTTCAGACTAGACCAGTGGTCCCCAACGCGGTGCCTGCGGGTGCCATGGCGCCTGCCAGGGCATTTATGTGCGCCCGCCTAGTGACACGGTGTGAAAAGTAGTGCCCAGAAGGGAAGAGAAGCCCTGAACTCTGCCCAGAACTGCCAAAAAAAAACCAACTCCAGGGCTGCAGGCAGGCGCCAGTGTTCTCTGATCCCGGCAGGTGCGGGGCCAGAGCTTTTCTCCAGCTTCTCTCCGCGCTGCCCAGAACTGCCAAAAAAAAGCAGCTCGGACTGCCACCGCTCAAACTGCCAAAGCGCAAAAAAACCCCAAACAACAAAAATACTGCCCGAACTGACGAAGTAGGGGGGAAAAAAAAAAAAAACCCAGCCCCAAGAATGGACAGAATGCCGCCTCTTAGCATGTGCTGCCCCAGGCACGTGCTTGCTCCGCTGGTGCCTGGAGCCAGCCCTGTATGTAAGTATTCTTCTGGTGCACTGATACTGCTGTTTTCTAGTGCTTTGCGATTTATTATTTTTTTAACATTTTGCCCCAAAATGAGTGGTTCAAATAAAAGACAACATACATATTATTTCAATGCAGAGTGGGAAGAATCCTATTGTTTTATTGAAAATAAAGGGAAATGTGTTTGCTTATTGTGCGGTGGTACTGTTGCAGTGCCGAAAAAACAATGTCGAACACCATTTCCAAACTAATCACGGCTCTTTTGACATTAGCCATCCACTTAAATTTGAGTTGAGAAAGAAGAAAATTAATCAACTCAAATCAAACCTATCTGCCCAGCAATCTGTTTTCACTAGACAAGTGGTAAAGTCTAAAAGTGCTACTATTGCTTCCATTAAAATTGCTCATCTGCTCGCAAAGAAGAAAAAACCCTTTAAAGATGGTGAATTGTTGAAGGAAGCATTTTTGACTGGTGCTGATTGCCTGTTTCAAGGATTTCCTAACAAGTGTGAGATTTTGTCGGCAATACAAGACTTGCAGTTATCAGACAACACAGTTACGAGGAGGATACATGCAATTTCAAGCGACATGCAAACTCAGCTGAAGGATGACTTGAAAATATGTGACTGGTTTTCACTGCAGTTCGATGAGTTGACAGATATATCGGATACAGCGCAGTTGGCAGTTATGGTGAGGATGGTATTTAGTGACTTCACCGTAAAAGAAGAGTTACTAAAAGTATTGCCTATGAAAGGGCGAACAAAGGGTGAGGACATCTATAATTTATTCAAATCATACGCAACATCAATTAGCATGCCACTACACAAGCTGTCTGCAATCACCACTAATGGGGCACCAGCAATGGTGGGCAGTGCCAATGGATTCATTGCACTCTGCAAGAAGAATTAATCCTTTCCGAACTTTATGTCTTATCATTGCATTATCCACCAAGAAGCTTTGTGCATCAAAGTTCTTTCTTTTCAACACGTCATGAATGTCGTTATTAAAATAATTAACTCTATTTGAGCGAAACCTTTGCAACACCAACTTTTTAAGGTCTTGTTGGAAGATGTTGATGATAAACAATCTGATCTTATCTTGCACACAGAAGTACGATGACTGAGCAAATGTAAAGTTCTTCCATGTTTTTTAAGCCTAATTGAAGAGATCAAAGAATTTCTGAAGTCCACAAATCAGAACTTCGAGCAACTAGAAGACTCCAGCTGGTTAATGGACTTGGCTTTTCTTGCCAACATCACTGACAAATGGAACATTTTAAATCTTGAGCTCCAGGGAAAAGACAAACATGTGGCTCAAATGATAGGTTCTATAAAATCATTCAAAGCAAAACTGATCTTGTGGGTGTCACATATGAAGACGAAGTCTCTCGTACATTTCCCGAGTATGAAGAAAATGGCATGTGCCAGTGATTTTAACCCATCACCATTTGTTATCCACATTCAAACACTTCTGGAAAAATCTGAAAAGAGATTTCAACAGTTCACCCTCATTGAGCCTGTAGTTGCCTTTCTTGTGAATCCTTTTACTTGCCAAATAGAGGTAACAGAAATGGCTATATCAATTGCGAGTCTCATTCAAGTAAGAACAGAAGACGTGGAACTCGAGATTTTGGACCTTCAAAATGATATTGTTCTAAAATCCTGCACAACAGATGAAAACTTTTGGAATCTGGTTGACCGAAAAAAGTTTCGTGCCTTAAAAAATGTAGCATACAAAATAAAATCTTATTTCGGTTCCACTTATCTATATGAAGTTCTGTTTTCAACAATGAATATCATAAAATCAAAATACAGATCTCTGCTTACTGATGCCCATCTTGATGATTGCTTAAGAATGGGAATATCATCCTACTCTCCGAACTACGAAAAATTGGCTGAAGAAATGCAGTGCCAAAAATCACACTGACTGTATTAGAAAAAACGTGAATTAATTATACCTATTTTCCATTAAGTGCTGATGAGCGCGTATGATTAACTTGTGTTTAACTTTTTTTCATATTTCTTTGTTTATTTATTGAAATCCAGATACAAGTAACAATACAAAGAATATTTTTTAATTAACCATAACTGGCTATCTATGTTAAAGTAAGAATAATAAATATATTTGGACCAGCAGTTCAACAATGTTTTATATATAGGACTGAAATATTACTAGCCTCACTTTCTGCTACAGCTAGTCTAAATTTTTCCAAAAAACTGTCCAATCAAAAACTAATTTTATTTTTTTTAAATAAATAAGATGAAAACTGTTTATGATATTTATTTTGTAAAAACTCCTTAATTTTTCTTACAGGTAGATAAAAAAGAGCAAATTCACATAGTAAGTGTGACTAAGTGGGACTGTTCTTAATGTTTCCTCTGAATACTGTGTGGATGCCTCAGTTTCCCCTATGCATTTCTTAAGTCTCCAGTGTGCGTAAATGGCTGACACTCTGTATCCTGGCAACAAATGGCTGGGGCCCTTCCCCCCTGCAAGGGAATAGCTAAAGGTGAACAAAGAAATCAGGTGATCTCCTGGCCGGGAAAAGAGACAAAGGCCAGAAAGGAGGGGCTGGAGGGGGTTTCAGTTGGGAGCTGGCTGGGGATGGGGAGTGAGTGCAGACGGGGTTGTCTGGCTTGCTGGACCCCAGAATGGACCCGGCTGAGGGGTCCTGTTCTCTGTACCTACAAGCTCTGCTTTAGACAATGATCCTGTCATCTAATAAACCTCTGTTTTACTGGCTGGCTAAGAGTCACGTCTGACTGCGAAGTGGGGGTGCGTGCAGGACCCTGTGGCTTCCCCAGGACCCCACCTGGGCGGACTCGCTGTGGGAAGCGCACGGAAGGGCATATGCTGAATGCTCCATGGTCAGACCCAGGAAGGAGAAGCCATGTGAGATTCTTGCCCTGAAGACAGTCTGCTCCAAGGGAGAGGAGGCTCCCCAAAGTCCTGACTGGCTTTGTGGGGAGCAGTTCCAAAGCATCGCCCGGGGACTCCGTGACAGTAAGGTGAAAGAGTAATTGCCGAATAATTTAATTAATAACTTTTACATGTAAAATTACTTTTTTATCTTATGGATTCATATATTATGTAATATTAAATATGATGTTTTTCATATTATTTAATGTAAAAATACAAAATAAGCCTTGAAAAATTGTTGGCGCCCGCCACACTCTTCTGAAAACATTAATGTGCTATTGGCCACAATAAGGTTGGGGACCACGAATCTAGCTCATACTTCTTAAACTTGCCAGCAAGAATACTGTGGGAGACTGTATCAAAAGCTTTGCTAAAGTCAAGGAATAACATGTTCACTGCTTTCCCTTCATGCACAGAGCCAGTTATCTCATCATAGAAGACAATTAGGTTAGTCAGGCATGACTTGCCCTTGGTGAATCCATGCTGATTGTTCCTGATCACTTTCCTCTCCTCTAAGTGTTTCATAATTGATTCCTTGAGGACCTGCTCCATGATTTTTCCAGAGACTGAGGTGAGGCTGATTGGCCTGTAGTTCCCCGGATCCTCCTCCTTCACTTTTTTAAACATGGGCACTACATTAGCCTTTTTCCAGTCATCCGGGACCTCCCCCGATTGCCATGAGTTTTCAAATATAATGGCCAATGACTCTGCAATCACATCCGCTAACTCCTTTAGCACCCTCAGATGCAGCGCATCCGGCCCCATGGACTTGTGCTCGTCCAGCTTTTCTAAATAGTCCTGAACCACTTCTTTCTCTACAGAGGGCTGGTCACCTCCTCCCCATGCTATGCTGCCCAGTGCAGCAGTCTGGGAGCTGACCTTGTTTGTGAAGACAGAGGCAAAAAAAGCATTGAGTACATTAGCTTTTTCCACGTCCTCTGTCACTAGGTTGCCTCCCTCATTCAGAAAGGGGCCCACACTTTCCTTGACCTTCTTCTTGTTGCTAACATACCTGAAGAAACCCTTCTTGTTACTCTTAACATCTCTTGCTAGCTGCAACTCCAAGTGTGATTTGGCTTTCCTGATTTCACTCCTGCATGCCTGAGCAATATTTGTATACTCCTCCCTGGTCATTTGTCCAATCTTCCACTTTTTGTAAGCTTCTTTTTTGTGTTTAAGATCAGCAAGGATTTCACTGTTAAGCCAAGCTGGTTGCCTGCCATATTTACTGTTCTTTCTACAAATCGAGATGGTTTGTTCCTGCTACCTCAATAAGGATTCTTTAAAATACAGCCAGCTCTCCTGGACTCCTTTCCCCCTCATGTTATTCTCCCAGGGGGTCCTGCCCATCAGTTCCCTGAGGGAGTCAAAGTCTGCTTTTCTGAAGTCCAGGGTCCATACTTTGCTGCTCTCCTTTCTTCCTTGTGTCAGGTTCCTGAACTCGACCATCTCATGGTCACTGCTTCCCAGGTTCCTGTCCACTTTTGCTTCCCCTACTAATTTTTCCCTGTTTGTGACCAGCAGGTCAAAAAGAGTTCTGCCCCTAGTTGGTTCCTCCAGCACTTGCACCAGAAAATTGTTCCCTACACTTTCAAAAAACTTCCTGGATTGTCTGTGCACCACTGTATTGCTCTCCCAGCAGATATCAGGGTGATTGAAGTTCCCCAGGAGAACCGAGGCCTGCGATCTAGTAACTTCTGTTAGTTGCCGGAAGAAAGCCTCATCCACCTCATCCCCCAGGTCTGGTGGTCTATAGGAGACTCCCACCACAACATCACCCTTGTTGCTCACACTTCTAAACTTAATCCAG
This sequence comes from Malaclemys terrapin pileata, assembly GCF_027887155.1. Lineage (NCBI taxonomy): Eukaryota > Metazoa > Chordata > Testudines > Emydidae > Malaclemys > Malaclemys terrapin. The sequence continues at coordinate 53,461,829 of NC_071513.1, forward strand.
AGACTCTGAGGTTTTTCTGCAGTTTCATACTGGAGCTCTGAGCATTCATACTGCTCTCTTACATACAATGCAACTCCTCCACCTTTTCTGCCCAGCCTGTCCTTCCTGAACAGTTTATATCCATCCATGACAGTACTCCAGTCATGTGATTTATCCTATCTGGTCATTGTTATTCCAATCATATAATAATTCCTTGACTGTGCCAGGACTTCCAGTTCTCCCTGCTTGTTTCCCAGGCTTCTTGCATTTGTGTATAGGTATTTAAGATAATTCGCTGATTGTCCTGCTTTCTCAGTATGAGGCAGGAGTCCTCCCCTCTTGCCCTCTCCTGCTCGTGCTTTCACCCGGTATCCCATTTCCCCACTTACCTCAGGGCTTTGGTCTTCTTCCCCCGGTGAACCTAGTTTAAAGCCCTCCTCACTAGGTTAGCCAGCCTGCTTGCAAAGATGCTCTTCCCTCTCTTCGTTAAGTGCAGCAATACTTCTTCTTGGAACACCATCCCATGGTCAAAGAATCCAAAACCTTCTCTCTGCCACCACCTGCATAGCCATTCATTGACTTCCACGATTTGATGGTCTTTACCCGGGCCTTTTCCTTACACAGAGAGGATGGACAAGAACACCACTTGCGCCTCAAACTCCTTTATCCTTCTTCCCAGAGCCACGTAGTCTGCAGTGAGCCACTCAATGTCATTATTTGCAGTATCATTGGTGCCCCCATGGAGAAGTAGGAAGGGGTAGCGATCTGAGGACTTCATGAGTCTCGGCAGTCTCTCCGTCACATCGTGAATCCTAGCTCCTGGCAAGCAGCACACTTCTCAGTTTTCTCGGTTTTCCCGGTTGGGACAGCAGATAGATGACTCAGTCCCCCTGAGGAGGGAGTCCCCGACCACCACCACCCGCCTCCTTCTCTTGGGAACAGTGGTCGTGGAACCCGCATCCCTAGGAGAGTGCATCTCATGCCTTCCAATTGGTGGAGTCTCCTTCTACTCCCTTCCCTCAGATGTATCATCTAATCCACTCTCCGCTTTAGTACCTTTGGAGAACTACAGCCTCTGTCAGCGATGGACAGCCACCCTTCACTGTCTCCATTCTTCTCTGCAACAGAGGACTCATTGGGTTGTGTTCGGTAATTGTCATGTGCCCCTGTCCTGTGTGGAGCACCAGAGAGTTCTACTCTGTTGTCCCATTCTGTCCAGCACATAAATGAGGCTGCCTGGTAGGGAGGAGAGTACAGCTGTTTCCAGATGTGATGTCTCTAATCAAAACAAACAAACAATATGCCAATGACACTCACTTCTCTGTCTGTTTCACTGGGCCGGGCTTATGCAGTTGATTACCTGGCTTGCAGTTGATTACCAGTTGAACCTGTCTTGCTGAGGTTTGGGCGTGGCTGAGGGCAATCTTATCCAGAGAAAGGCTGATGTTATGATGGCCCTGATGTGTTAGCAGATGAATCCAGATCTGAACATACTACTTCTGAAGTGTGGACTTTAAACTGTTAATACACTATTTGAAAGATAAAATCATAAGAGCCTTTCACATCTTTCTTAATAACATGGCAATTACTGGATTGTAACAAGTCACCTGCTGATTTTCTCATTGAAACAATTTAATTCATTTAAAGTGTGCCCAGATACATATAGTGATGGGTGCCTTACAAATACATGTAATAACAATAACAATAATACATTTTTCTGGGACATCATATCTGGGCCATATTTCCCCAGTTTGAGATTGAACACGATAAGGCTGCAAGAGAACCTCCTATACATGTGCAGATGGAAAAGGAAAAACAAGGATAAGAAAAAGTTACTTGACAAACCCTGACAAACTCAGGGAATGAAGCCCTGGAGAATTCATTGCAATTTGGAGCAATGGGACGTAAGGAGGCAGGGCTGAACCTTTAGAAAAAATTTCCCCAAAATTATAAGAGCTCAAAACAGAAAGAGGACTTTAGTTAGTAGAAAATGCAAACATCTCTAGCCTGTGATAACAGATTAACCTGCCTGCTTTGGCACTGAAGAATTTACCTGTGAACTCACTTATATGATAAACTATGGACGTAGCTGTGACCATGGCAGTGTATTAGATAGGATCCAATCTGCTGTGACCCCAAAGGATTTGGCTTTCCCTGACACAGGACCAGTGGACTCTGGTGTACTCAACACATCATCACCAACAATGCAAGAAGAGAATGCAGTTGCTTGTTTAAGACTCCCTGCTGATAGGACTGTTCCAACTTCAGTAAAAATGAGTAGTGGCAAAACTTGCAAAGAAAATCCAGAGACTCATCGGAATGTGTAGACTTACTCTTTGTGAAACTATATGGATTGCTTTTCCTACACTAAAGCCTTTGTGGATTATATAAAAAGGATGATGAGCAGCTCACATTTGTATATGCTGGTAAACTGGTGCATATGCATGTGAGATTAGCTACAGAAGCTTTCATTTTAGACTGTAAACACACCCAGGAACTGTCTCATCAGGGTAAATAGATTACCCTGTCAAGTGGTTGCTTTTTTTTGTGCATCAAACAAGATGCCGATTTCCTGGCCCTCCATGACAAGAGATTTCTTTTTCTCTTGGTTGTTTCAATATTTCAAACACAATATGGAAAAGGGGATGAGGCTGTGTAACGATGCTGGTTCTGGCGGGACCCAACTGAGAGTGCCAATTCAGGAAAAATCGCTTAAAACAGGGCAGTCACAGCCCAAGGCTGGGGTTTTTCCACCCCTAAGGCAAATCAAACCAGCCAGACAAAGAGGACTTTGGTCTCACCCCACTGGCTAACCACAAGTCACACAAGCAATTCCCTTAGACACTCCAGTTTCCCAGTATCACCACCAGTGCCGCTCGTTATGGGGACAAATGGTTATGAAAACCAATACCCCAATAAAATAAAAAAGGTTCTCTCGATCCCAAAGGACCAAGCCCCAGACCCGGGTCAATATACAAATTAGATCTTACCCACAAATCACGCTGTTGCCAATCCTTTAGAATCTAAAATCTAAAAGTTAATTCATAAAAGGGAAAAAGATATAGATGAGAGTTAGAATTGGTTAAATGGAATCAATTACATACAGTAATGGCAAAGTTCTTGGTTCAGGCTTGTAGCAGTGATAGAATAAACTGCAGGTTCAAAATCAAGTCTCTGGAACATCCCCAGCTGGAATGGGTGATCAGTCCTTTGTGTAGAGCTTCAGTTTGTAGCAAAGTCGCTCCAGAGGTAAGAAGCAGGATTGAAGACAAGATGGAGACGAGGCATCAGCCTTTTATAGTCTTTTCCAGGTATGAGAACCTCTTTGTCCTTACTGTGGAAAATTACAGCAAAATGGAGTCTGGAGTCGCATGAGCCAGTCCCTGCAATCTTTGCTGAGTTGCAAGGCGTATCTGCCTTCTCTCAGTGGGTGAATTGTATAGCTGATGGTCCTTAATGGGCCATCAAGCAGGCTAGGCAGAGCTAACACCAACTTGTCTGGGATGTCTCCCAGAAGCACAGCATAAATTTGAAATACAGACAGTATAGAGCCAATATTCATAACTTCAACTACAAAATTGATACACACATATAGACAGCATAATTATAACCAGCAAACCATAACCTTATCTTAGACACCTCATTTGACCCCCTTTTTACAATATTTGGTGCCACTTCAGGACTTTGGTTGCAACCATGTTCTATATGGTCCCAGATTATATCAATAACATCACAGGCTGTGCGAAAGACTATGAAGAATGCCAGCTTATTAAAGTACTGGTAACATTGTGTGATAATTCCCTCAACTCAGTCTGTCAAATACTTGTTAAAGTAAGGTACAGTCTAATCATCAGTAAATCAAAGAATCGTAGGACTGGAAGGGACCTCGAGAGGTCATCTAGTCCAGTCCCCTGCACTCATGGAAGGACTACGGATTATTTAGAGTATACCAGCCCTGACAAGTGTTTGTCTAACCTGCTCGTAAAAAATCCTAGTGATGGAGATTCCACAACCTCCCTGAGCAATTTATTCCAGTGCTTAACCACCCAGAAAGTTAGAAAGTTTTTCCTAATGTTGAACTTAAACTGTCACTGCTGCAATTTAAGCCCACTGCTTCTTGTCCTATTCTCAGAGCTTAACAAGAACAATTTTACTCCAATCTCCTTGTAACAATCTTTTATTTACTTGAAAACAGTTACCATGTCCCCTTTCAGTCTTCTCTTCTCCAGACTAAACTAACCCAATTTTTTTCAATCTTCCCTCATAAGTCATGTTTCAGAGTAGCAGCCGTGTTAGTCTGTATCCGCAAAAAGAACAGGAGTACTTGTGGCACCTTAGATACTAGTCACCTTAGAGACTAGAGACCTTAGTCTCTAAGGTGCCACAAGTACTCCTGTTCTCATAGGTCATGTTATCTAGACCTTTAATCATTTTTATTCTTCTTCTCTGGACTTTCTCCAGTTTGTCCACATCTTTCCTGAAATGTGGTGCCCAGAACTGGACACAATATTCCAGTTGAGGCCTAATCAGCACGGAGTATAGCAGAAGAATTACTTGTCGTGTTTTGTTTACAACACTCCTGCTAATACATCCCAAAATGATGTTTGCTTTTTTTTGCAACAATGTAACAAAGGATTTTAGTTTTTAAGATGAATACATAAATCAGAAGTGATGACCTGAAGTCTAAGGGTGAAATCCTGTCCCCACTGAAGTAGATGGAAAAACTCTTTGACCCTGTGGAGGCAGGATTTCATCCTAAATTTATGCATTTTACAAGAACTAGAAATATTACAAAAGGGGTATGTGTGAGACACACACACACACAGGTTGTATTTGAGAGTCAACACACCTACCTCTATTTATTATTTCTCATGTCCTTTCCACACTTTGGTTCATTGTTCTCTAGGTCCTACTGGCAAATTGTATTTACGTGACAAGTACAGGCTGCTGGAGGTGCAGCGGTCTACAGTGCACTATGGTCTGTTTGAAAAGTTGAGGCTGGTTGATTGCTGAGTCAGCTATACGCACTCCCCCTCACCTTCCCTGAACCCCCAAACAAATCAGGCATTTGAAGGCTGGGCACCATCTTTCACAAGGGAGCTGGAAGATCCAGCTCCTCCAATATCAGCCCCCTCAAGATGAATTATTTGCTAAGTGGGAATGAAGTTATAGAAAGGGAAAAAAAATCAATCAAAGAAAGGAAACTTTGTAGGTGACCCTGAGATTCTAAATCAAATGTACGTACATACACACACACACATACACGCAGCAACATAAACACATGCACACACACAAACATAAAAGCATATTTGACTCCTCCTTCTCTTTTTGCCTTCACATTCAGGCTGCAGCCAAGTCCTGCCTTTTCTTCCTCCAGAACCTATAAGGAAACATATCCTTCCTATCTGTTGCTACAGTGTAATCACTGCCAAACCCTCCAGCTTCCCCTGAACAATTTCTCTGATGCCATTACAGCAGGCTTACTGAAAACTGAATAGGTAGGAACAACGTAGAGCAAAGTAAATTTAACGCCCAAATAAATAATCCAGGGGAGGTTGAATTTCCACCAATATGCCAGAGCATCCAGGGACCCCCCCAGTAGAATTTTGATGTAGTTTAGGAACATAAGAATAGTCATACTGGGTCAGCCCATGTAGCCCAGTATCCTATCTTCTGACTGTGATGGGGTCTCCACCCACACAGGACTGGAAGAGGTGAAGGTAGCCAGGTAGGCCTATTAACTCCACAGCCTGCACCAGAAGGGAGAGCCAGGGAGCAGGAAACTGACTGCAAGCAGGTTCACCTGGGCAGGAACAGGTGGGGGCTATAAAGCCAGGAAGCTGGCAACAGAGAATAGGTCATTTGCTTCCTGGTCTATCCAGAGAAAGGAGGGGAACTAGGCGTTGTATGAAGCTGTCCAGGGAAGGAACCAGGAGGGTTGGGAGAGGAAAGCCCAGAACTACTGGGTTGAAAGTCACTGGACTGGAACCCAGAGAAGAGCATGGGAGTGACAGAGGATGTGAAGGGCTGTACTCTGGAAGGGAGAATGCTGAGGGAGTTAGCCAGAGGGCTGAGTCATGAAGAGGACACGGCAGTTCCTGGAGTGAGAGAGGGTCTGCAGACCAGAGAGAGAGAGAGAAATGGAGAGAGAGATGGTGTTACGGTGTGCAGGATCCTACAGGCGGGAAATAGGAGAAGGTGAAAGGGCCAGAAATGGTCTGGCACTAGGAGGTCAGAGGCCCAACCCTGAAGGTGTTAAAGTTGTGGGAGCAAGAGGCAGCTGAAGAGGGAGCGTCCCGATGTAGATGAAAGGAAAGTATCGTATCAGGAGGCAAGGGCCCAGGAAGCCCCACACAAGAAGCGATTGGGTCAGAGGAGAACCTGCTTTTGGTATGGGGAGCAGGGCCATATAAAGAGACATTGCACCTACAGAGAAAAGAAAGACAGTCAATAAAAGAAAGAAGAAACAGAGGCCCATAATGAACCTATAGATGTGGGAAAAGTGGAGAGGCAGCTGAGACTGGGGGGAGGAGAGAGACCCCCAGGGAGGAAGCTGAAGCATGTAGGAATTATCACCTGATGAACCACAAGACTGTGGGGACTCAGACTCTGGGAGAGAGGGTGCTGGGGGACTCACTGGAGAAGATGAAGCAGCTGCAGGGGAGGCTGGTAGCTATAGAACAGGCCTGTCAGGTGGCTGTGCATCACCTGGAAATCTAGTGGAAGAAATTAAGAGATAACATGGGGGGTTCTTCTCATGAAGAGTGATATAAAGCAGGAGAGGGACGGTCGGTGTGCTTAGCTATGTAAGAAGCAGGGGAGATGATACTTGCTCCCTTTCCTCCCATGGGTAGCAATCTTGAGTGGGAGAGTATGTGATGGGGTGTCCACCCCACACAGACTGGAGGGGGGTAAGCCTATTAACTCCACCGCCTGCACCTGGAGGAAGACTAAGAGCCATGGAGCAGGGAACTGATTGCAAGCAGGTTCACCTGTGCAGGAACAGGCGGGGCCTATAAAGCCAAGAAGCTGGCAACAGAGGGGCTGATGCTAGGAAAGGACAGTCACGCCTTGGGAAGAGGGAGGAGTGGCTGGAGCTGATCTACCCAGAGAAAGGAGGGGAACCAGGAGTTGTAGGAAGCAGTCCAGGGAAGGAGCAGTGAGGGTTGGGAAAGGAAAGCCCAGAACTGCTGGGTTGAGGGTCCCCAGACTGGAACCGACCCGGGTTCCCCTACCTGCCTCTGGGGAAGTGGCACCAGCAGGGCAGTGTATAGGAATACTGCCTGAATCAATGCGGAAGTGACAGAGATGTGAAGGACAGTACCCTGGAAGTGGGGGAACACTGAGCGACCTGGCTGGAGGCCACAAAGAGGACACTGCGGTTCCTGGAATGAGAGAGGGGCTGCAGACCAGAGAGAGAGAGATGGTGTGACAGCGTGCAAACCGTGGAAGGGGGCGTTGACCTCAAGCACTAATCCCCAGAGTGATCAGCAGGAGATGCCAGACAAGAGGTGAGTGGAGCAGCCTGTGACACCCACCTTGGTTGGTGCCAGATGCTTCAGAAGGAATGAACAGAATAAGATAATTTTGAGTGATCCATCCCCTGTCATCCCATCTCAGCTTTTGGCAGTCTGTGTGTCCCTAAACCTCTGATCATGGGGTTGCATTCTTGATCATCTTGGCCAATAGCCAGTGATGGACCTATCCTCCCAGAACTTATCTAATTCTTTTTTGAAACCAGTTATATTTTTGGCCTATACAACATCCCCAGCAATGAGTTCCACAGGTTGACTGTGTGTTGTGGGAAAAAGTACTCCCTTTTGATTGTTTTAAACCTGTTGCCTACTGTATTCATTTCATTGGGTGACCCCTGATTCTTATATTATGTGGAGGATTAAATAACATTCCTCTATTCACTTTCTCCACATGTTCATGATTATCTACTACTTTGTTTTATCCCCTATTTGTTGTCTCATTTCTAAGCTGAGCAGTCCCAGTCTTTTTAATCTCTCCTCATATTGCAGCTGTTCCGTACCCCTAATCATTTTTGTTGCCCTTCTCTGTATTTTTCCAATTCTAAAATACCTTTTTTTGAGATGGGGCAAACAGAACTGCCTGCAGTATTCAAGATGTGGACATATAATAGATGTATATAGTGGCACTATGATATTTGATGTCTTATCTATCCTTTTCGTAATGCTTCATAGCATTCTGTTCGCTTTTTTGACTGCTGCTTCACATTGAGCAGATTGTTAGGAGACTATCCACAATGACTCCAAGATCTTTTTTGAGTGGTAACAGCTAATTTAGACCCCAACATATTGTATATGTATAGTTGGGATTATGTTTGCCAATGTGTATTACTTTGCATTTATCAACATTGAATTTCATCTGCCGTTTTCTTGCCCAGTCACCCAATTTTGGGAGATCCCTTTGTAACATTTTGCAGTCAGCTTTGGACTTAACTATCTTGATTAATTTTGTATCACTTGCAAACTTTGCCATCTCATTGTTTACCTCCTTTTCCAGATCACTTATGAATATGTTGAACAACACCGGTCTCAGTACTGATCCTTCACCGGGTCCCTGATATTTACTTCTCTCCACTGTGAAAACTGGCCATTTATTCCTACCCTTTGTTTCCTATCTTTTAACAAAGTACTAATCCATGAGAAGACCTTCCCTCTTATCTTACAGTTGCTCACTTTATTTAAGAGCTTTTGGTGAGGGACCTTGTCATAGGCTTTCTGAAAGCCCAAGTACGCAATATCAACTGGATCACCCATGTCCACATACTTGTTGACCCCCTCAAAGAATTCTAATAGATCAGTGAGGCATGATTTCCCTTTACAAAAAGCCACGTTGACTCTTCCCCAACATATCATGTTCATCTGTGTCTGATAATTGGTGTGCAGTACATGGTACTTTCTCTATATTCTGATCTGTTTAATTAGTTAATAAAACAAGTTACCAGATAAAGAAATGTGGGTGTATCTCCTAACTTTACTAGAAGTACAATTTACTCAGTTTACTCGCAAGTTTAGTGACTACTATAGATGGTTACTGCAGACACCTCAAATCCACAACTTTCAAACAATCACCCTCATGCCATACACTGGAACGGGGGGCCAGGTTTGTATCACTTTCTCTCTTGCAGCCTTATCCTAAACATAAAACAAGTGGCCTCCTTAGGCACTGAGGCTGCTGTTCAAAACCTCAGGCTAGCTAATGAGCATTGGCAGATTTATCTATAATGAATATGCACTGGTAACATGCAACCAAGTGGCACACTCAGTGTGAACATACCTGAAACACAGTCCAATCCAGATATAGGGCCAAATTCTGCCTCTCATGCAGCAACTTCTGATCATAGAATATCAGGGTTGGAAGGGACCTCAGGAGGTCATCTAGTCCAACCCCTGCTCAAAGCAGGACCAATTCCCAACTAAATCATCCCAGCCAGGGCTTTGTCAAGCCGGGCCTTAAAAACCTCCAAGGAAGGAGATTCCACCACCTCCCTAGGTAACTCATTCCAGTGCTTCACCACCCTCCTAGTGAAATAGTGTTTCCTAATATTCAACCTAGACCTCCCCCACTGCAACTTGAGACCATTGCTCCTTGTTCTGTCATCTGCCACCACTGAGAAGAGCCGAGCTTCATCCTCTTTGGAACCCCCCTCCAGGTAGTTGAAAGCAGCTATTAAATCCCCCCTCATTCTTCTCTTCTGGAGACTAAACAATCTCAGTTCTCTCAGCCTCTCCTCATAAGTCATGTGCTCCAGACCCCTAATCATTTTTGTTGCCCTCTGCTGGACTCTTTCCAATTTTTCCACATCCTTCTTGTAGTGTGGGGCCCAAAAGTGGACACAGTACTCCAGATGAGGCCTCACCAATGTCGAATAAAGGGGAACGATCACGTTCCTCGATCTGCTGGCAATGCCCCTACTTATACAGCCCAAAATGCCGTTAGCCTCCTTGGCAACAAGAGCACACTGTTGACTCATATCCAGCTTCTTATCCACTGTGACCCCAAGGTCCTTTCCTGCAGAACTGCTACCTAGCCATTCGGTCCCTAGTCTGTAGCAGTGCATGGGATTCTTCCGTCCTAAGTGCAGGACTCTGCACTTGTCCTTGTTGAACCTCATCAGGTTTTTTTTGGCCCAATCCTCTAATTTGTCTAGGTCCCTCTGTATCCGATCCCTACCCTCCAGTGTATCTATCACGCCTCCCAGTTTAGTGTCATCTGCAAACTTGCTGAGAGTGCAGTCCACACCATCCTCCAGATCATTAATAAAGATATTAAACAAAACTTGCCCCAGGACCGACCCTTGGGGCACTCCGCTTGAAATCGACTGCCAAGTAGACATGGAGCCATTGATCACTATCCATTGAGCCCGACGATCTAGCCAGCTTTCTATCCACCTTACAGTCCATTCATCCAGCCCATACTTCTTTAATTTGGCGGCAAGAATACTGTGGGAGACCGTATCAAAAGCTTTGCTAAAGTCAAGGAATAACACATCCACTGCTTTCCCCTCATCCACAGAGCCAGTTATCTCCTCATAGAAGGCAATTAGGTTAGTCAGGCATAACTTCCCCTTGGTGAATCCATGCTGACTGTTCCTGATCACTTTCCTCTCCTCTAAGTGTTTCATAATTGATTCCTTGAGGACCTGCTCCATGATTTTTCCAGGGATGAGGTGAGGCTGACTGGCCTGTAGTTCCCCTGATCCTCCTCCTTCCCTTTTTTAAAGATGGGCACTAAATTAGCCTTTTTCCAGTCATCCGGGACCAACCCTGATTGCCATGAGTTTTCAAAGATGACGGCCAATGGCTCCGCAATCACATCCGCTAACTCCTTTAGCACCCTCGGATGCAGCACATCCGGCTCCGTGGATTTGTGCTCATCCAGTTTTTCTAATAGTCCCAAACCACCTCTTTCCCCACTGAGGGCTGGTCACCTCCTCCCCATACTTTGCTGCCCCATCCAGCAGTCTGGGAGCTGACCTTGTTTGTGAAGACAGAGGCAAAAAAAGCATTGAGTACATTAGCTTTTTCCACGTCCTCTGTCACTAGGTTGCCTCCCTCATTCAGAAAGGGGCCCACACTTTCCTTGACTTTCTTCTTGATGCTAACATACCTGAAGAAACCCTTCTTGTTACTCTTAACATCTCTTGCTAGCTGCAACTCCAAGTGCGATTTGGCCTTCCTGATTTCACTCTTGCATGCCTGAGCGATATTTTTATACTCTTCCCTGGTCATTTGTCCAATCTTCCACTTCTTGTAAGCTTCTTTTTTGCGTTTAAGGTCAGCAAGGATTTCACTGTTAAGCCAAGCTGGTCGCCTGCCATATTTACTATTCTTTCTACACATCGGGATGGTTTGTTTCTGCAACCGCAATAAGGATTCTTTAAAATACAGCCAGCTCTCCTGGACTCCTTTCCCCCTCATGTTATTCTCCCAGGGGATCCTGCCCATCTGTTCCCTGAGGGAGTCAAATTCTGCTTTTCTGAAGTCCAGGGTCCGTATTCTGCTGCTCTCCTTTCTTCCTTGTGTCAGGATCCTGAACTCAACCATCTCATGGTCACTGCCTCCCAGGTTCCCATCCACTTTTGCTTCCCCTACTAATTCTTCCCTGTTTGTGAGCAGCAGGTCAAGAAAAGCTCTGCCCCTAGTTGGTTCCTCCAGCACTTGCACCAGGAGGTTGTACTGGGGTTGTGCAGGAATGCTGAATTTGGCCTATGCATTTATTTTTCACTTCACACAGCCAAAATAAAACAGAGGGTGACTGGATAATAACCCTGGGTTCCACAGGGACTGCACAGCCAAGTAGACTGGGTTTCTTCTAATATTACCAATGACCTGCAGTGAGAATATACATACAAAAATACACTACCCACTTCCTTTGGGATTTCATATGATCTGAAAGGTGTGAGTGACTGACTCTTCTGCTCCCTTATATGGAGCTCCCAAGACAAAAGAGAAGGTTGTTCATCGGGGCCTTTAACTGGGTCTTCTTCAAACACCCATTACCTTAGCTCAGGAGGGTCCCTTGCTTGTGTGCAGCATGCCGCTCAACTAGAATCCAGACAGTTTCTCCTTTGTGTCATGATCTAGGGCCCTTTTCATTGCCACTGAATTCCATTAAGTTCAGTAGAGAACATCTCTGGTTTGAGGACTGCAAACTTCAGGGCTCCAACCCATAGACGGTTGACAAGTCATTTTCATGAACTGTAGCCTGACTCGAAGAGGCTGATGTCAACTCAGGTATGTGATTCGGTTTAACTCTTGATTCCCCAGTTTTGTAATATGCTGTCCATTGCATAAGAAATAATCCAAGGTAGTAATAATTTTGGAAATCCTGTCCTGTCACATTTTTCTCCCAGCGATAAACAATGAACCACTGACATTGACTTTGTTTGTTTTTTATTAAGGAAAAGCAAGAATGTTGAAGGAGATCCAAATAGTGCTCTGGTTCCTTTTTGTCTTTGTCATTTCCATTTTCTATAAACTCTCCCTGAAGTCTGGCTGCATCTTCTCTTGCATGCCTATTGCTAAGCGATTCCTGACGCCAGAGGATGTTATGAGCCAGAGCAGAAGCATCATCTTTGTGGAGATCACAGATCGCCTTGAGCCTCTTCCACTGGTTTCATGTTCTGTGGAATCTGCTGCCAGGATCTACCATGACAGACCTGTTGTTTTCTTCATGGCAGGGCTGAACAATAGCACATGGCTGGATTCAAATTCCACTTATCCAGCCTTCTCACTTTTATCTGCTATGAAGAATGTCTTCATTTTTCCTTTCCAGATGGAAACTTTGTTCCAGGAGACACCTCTGCTCGCATGGTATCATAAGGTGAGAGGAAATGTTTTTGAACAAGATTTAAAGTAGAGATGGTGGAAAATGAAGCTGTTGTCGTTTTGTTGCACCCAATATGGACCCCTTGTTTATGACAGTTTGCCATGCATTAGTCAAAATACTTATTGAAATTGTTATGGACATTTACCATTTCCTGATGACAGGAGTTATGGTAAATGGAACATTTCAATAATGATTTTGATTAACCAATTTGATAAAATATGGTTAATCACTATCTTTTCAAAAAACACACTATATTGATAAAAAATGTTGTATTTGAAAAATTTCAGTCAGCATGAATTTAAAGTGAGCTTTTACTGTTTGCAAAAGTGCTTTCAGTGCTTCTTAAAGCAATGAAAATGTCTGTGGACAAGCTCTAGAAGTAAGAGGGTTATTCAGAGGTCAATTTTGGGGGAAAAAGGCAGTGATGCTCTACCAAGCTCCACCCACGCCTCTCAGAACTGTTGTTCAGGGAGTTCACACCCTCTTGTTCCGAGTCCTTTGAGTCCTGTCTGAAAACTCAGGCAGGCATCACTGCATTAATCTGCACTTGTTTCATGTTTTCATGAGTCTATTGGCAACCATTACAGCTAAGGACTTCTTTATTTTATTTATTTTTAAATGAAAGTGGAGACTCTGGAGAATAAACAGGGAGCTGGCTGCTATACTGGTATTCCAGCCCTCCGTGCACCAGCATAACCCAAGACCTGAACTTCTCTCTCACTTTTTATCCTCTTTAGAGATTGCCAGGAGGGGCCAGTTCCAAAGCCCACTGAAATCAATTAGAATCTTTTCTATTGAATCCCATGGGCTTTGGATCAACAGTGAGTGTGTAAATTGAGATGAGACAGGGTTGTGTTTATGGAAATTACAGTTAATGATTCATATTCTCATTATTTCATAAACATTGCATGTTTCCTTGGAGTTTACTGCACCTTGGAAACACTTGTAGAATCACGCTGAATGAAACCTACATCTGCTCTTGCCTTTTTCCAGCAAAGTTTCATAGCTGAAAAAGAAAAACAGCCATTAATTTTTAAAGGGATTAAAATGAGGATAGACACTGTTGAGAGTTTTACAGAATATATAGCTAATGGGATCAGGTGTTTAGAAATTTCATAGTGAAGTCCATTGCATCTCTGTGATCCCTTTCCAACTCTGCAGGTAAATGCAGCCCAGGAAAAGTACTGGGTTCATATCAGCTCTGACGCCAGCAGACTTGCACTCATCTGGAAATACGGTGGGATCTACATGGACACAGATGTCATCTCCATGAGGCCTATTCCAGTGGCAAACTTCCTGGCGGCCGAGGCTTCCAAGGTCTCCAGCAGTGGGGTTTTTGGCTTTCCTCACCATCACTGGTTCATTTGGGATTGCATGAATGATTTTGTTCAAAACTACAATGGACGCATTTGGGGAAACCAAGGACCCATCTTAATGACGAGAAGGCTGCGAGCCTTGTGCAACCTGACCAATTTCCATAATGTGGAGGATCAAAGGTGTGGGAACATTTCCTTCTTACATCCTCAGCGTTTCTACCCTATCCCTTACCCAGCATGGAGGCAGTACTACACGGTTTGGAAGAGAAGCCCTGACTTCAACAACTCCTATGCTTTGCACCTGTGGAACTTCATGAACCAGGGACGCAAGACTGCGGTTGCAGGAAGTAACACGTTAGTGGAAAATCTGTACAAAACATACTGCCCCACCACTTATAAGGACCTTATTCAAGGCACAGAAGGCAGTGGTCATATGCAACAAAACAAGACTGAATGACTGCATCTAGCAGAATGAGGGGTTCTTTCCAGCCCTGATAGCCCTGTGTCTAAAATAAACTGTGCACAATGTGTACCTCCTCTTAATCAGTGTCTCTCAGCCATTTTCTGTCTGCAGACCACTTCGTAGGAGAGAACCTCTCAGAAACCACCTCTTTTCCCAAGTTTCCCCAGGACCTAATGAAATTTGTAGGAAGGTGGGGGTATAAATATCATGTAATCACCAATGGTAAGTATGTTTTGTCCTTTAGGGTAAAAGTTTCCAAAGCAGCTAAGTGATCTAGGAGCCTGAGTCCCACTTTCAAGTCATGTTGGCTTTGGGAGCCAAAGATCCATTGAAAATCAGTACCACCTAGGAACCCAAGGGTCAGATTTTCCAAGGTATTTGGTGCCTACAGATGCAGATAAGTGCTTTTGCAAATCCCATTAGGCATCTATCTGCATATTTAGGTGCCTAAATGCCTTTAAAAATCTGGCCTTTTAGATGCTTTTGGAAATTTTCCCCTGTCATTTGCTGTGTGCTTGTACAGCACTTTGTGCAATGAGGCCCCAAACTGGCTGAGGCCTCTTGGTGCTACTGTAATATCAATGTTCAGTAATAATGAATATAATAAGCAACAGAGGGTCCTGTGGCACCTTTGAGACTAACAGAAGTACTGGGAGCATAAGCTTTCGTGGGTCAGAACCTCACTTCTTCAGATGCAATGAATATAATGACAATCAATCGTAGCCCAAACTTTCCCCACTCAAAGTGTTCATTAGCATTGTTTATTTTTCCTCTCTTTTGCTTCAGCTATGCACATGTAAATAAAATATCTACCCCACTCCAATGACTCTGAATTTGTATTCCCCTCTTAAGCCTCCTTCAAGCTTCTGGGATGGAGTGAAGAGAAAAAGGGGTTGTGTTTATTCATTGTTTCCTATGACCCTATTCTTACAGCATTTGGGCAGCTCACTTAAATTATTGAGTTTTGTCTCCCTACAACTTGTGAGGATGGGAAGTGCTATTCTCCCCATTGTACAGCTGGAAAACCAAGGCCTGGAGATGAAGGCCTAGATCCACAAAGGAACCTTGGCACCTAAAGCCCAGTTTTAGGCACTACCGCAATCCACAAAACCCCCATTCAGCTACTGCCTAACCCTATAGATGCTGAACTCATGATTTTAAGTTCCCTTGGCACTTAAATTTCTGCCTCTAGTCACATGTGCTGCCTGCAAGGCCCAGTCTGATAGGTGTGCTCTGAGTATGCCTAACAAAATGGGCAGGGAAAGACGCCTCCTTATAACCTTTAGCCCAGTGGTTAGGGAACTCACACCAGGTGAAGGGGACGCCAGTTCAATTCCCCCCTCTGCTTGTAAGGGGAAGGACTTGTAACCTAGGCTCCACACCTCTCAGGGGACTGACCAAGCCTCTGAACTATGGGGTATTCTCATGTGAGAGTCTCTCTTGAATAAGCTTGGTCCACTTTTTATGAATAATTAAATACGCATTGGGGCAGAGAAAGCATGACCCTCAGTACATCCTCAGGCAGTTAGCCTCTGCCAGGCTGTGGCTATATTGCTATTTTTAGCATGTTAGCTCAATCAGTGGTAGCACATGTATATTTACATAATGTAAGAGACCACGGCACAGGCAGTGTGGCCAAGCAGTAACAGCCGGATTGGGATCCACACGGCAGGGACAGTAGTCAGAGGAATTGCTAGATCCAGGTTCAATAAATAAGAGTCGGGATCAAAATCAGCCAGGGTCAGAGACCAGAGAAAGCGTCAGGCTGCAGTCAGGAGTCAGCTACCTGGGGCACCCTCCAGGGTTAAATAGGGCTCGTGGCCAATCAACAGGCCACAGGGTACTGTCACTCTGGGTCACTTCCTTCAGCTCCTACTCTCCACCATGCTCCCTAGCTGTGACTTTGCATGGGCTCTGGGTGGTGATGTCCCAGGCTCTGCAGACCTGGGTCCTCATCCCTAAATTCTTACACTTGTCCTGGAAATTACACCTCCAGCTGCAGTGTAGCTACACTTTAGGAGAAGAATGACAAGATCTTTCACCATCGCCCCTTGTAATTCACCATGCTGTTCACCTCCACTCTGCGTTACAAATAAACCCTCCCCGTCTTCCATATGGTATGATTTGCAAGCCACAACAGCAGAAAGTCTTCCCAGCTTTTTAGTCTCCTGGCCTTTTATTAGGGGATTACATTTACTTAGAAAGAAATGTAAACTGGATTCTTTCCCAGTGTTAATTCAAATCCTTTCAAGCCCAGACCTCGAACAAGTCTAAATAGCAAATCTGTTTCTGCTCTGCTAGAAAGGCTGTTTAGAAATCCAAAGCCCAGGGGTTGGGAGTTTAATAACCCATCATCAAATGTTTGCCATCTGTGATATGGTGTCTTTTGTAAACACAGCCGCTAACAAGCAGACTGCAATCTGTAGCCTTTTCTATGCTCAGCAAGTTACAGTAGAATTTACTAGCAGGAGTATGTACACGTTTACACACGCACACGCGTAGTGAACCCTGAGCTCTGTTCCCTTAAATCATGGGGCCAGATTCTCCTCTCACTCACCACAGTCAATCGGGAGTAACTGCACCGAAGTCCCTACAGCTAAACCAGTGTCAAGAGGCTACACGTCAGAGGAGAGTCAAACCAAGTGTTTCCAGTTGCCAGAGCAACAGCTTGGCTTTGGAGAGCATTTTACCATTTGTTTTTCCCTGGAGAAGCCCTCTCGGGGGAGGGGGGCGGCGCAGGCAGCTTTCATCAGCACATAGGCATGGGCTGAGGTGAGCTGTATTTTTCTCCTTGTGCTGAGACAAGGGAACTGGGATTTTGCTTGAGCTCAGCACTGACAGCTGCTTTTCCTGGGTGGTTTTGAATTTCCCGGTGGGAGATGAAGGGAGGGGTGTAATGTTACAGCACAGGAAACCCTCCCTGTTTTCCACGCAGCTTTGCGTGGCCCCTCTGTGTTAGGAACCACTTTTTAACCCTCTGCATTCATCGCTCCAAGCCGACCTTTCTAGACTCTTTCCAAACTCTTCCTCTCTGGGGACAGGTAAGAATTTGCTTTTCTTGTGTCCTAGGGCTTGGATCTGCAGTCTCTCCTGGCCGGTCGAGTAATAAATACTGTATGTAAAAGTCTAGCTCGGAGGAGGGCTCTAGGCCAGTGTTTCTCAACCTTTTTGATACCAGGGACCAGCTTGCTGCTTTCCTAAACTGTGTCAGGGAGATCTCAGGGACTGCTGCCGTGCTCGGACCGATCCTTGAGAAACACTGTGTCTAGTTGGAAAGAGCTTCTGTTCGCTCTCATGCATTGGAAAAGGAAGTATTGCAGAGGTCCCGCTTGGTTAAGTATTAGCTGCTGTGTCATGTCCCCTTCCCCCTCCACTTGGCTGTGTGCTAAGTTTGCAGACGATGGGGGATTTTTTACAACCAGCCCATTAGACCTGGGATCTGCACACGGAATCCCTTCCTTGCTCCAGCAGTTAGAGAGTGTTCCTGTTGCATCCGTCCAGGAGAAAGAGAGTTTTGTGTGTGCGCCAGTGATTTCCCCAGGAAGGGAGGTCTGGAGCAGGCATGCAATAGAGGACCCTGCCAAGAAAGGAGGGGACGCCAGCACACTGCTGTCACTCACTCCGGGTCTTGGGGAGGGCTGTTAGCCTGCTAAGCTGTTTCTGAACCAGGGCCCAAATCCTGAAGTCCATCATCTGGTTCTGTAGCCAGTGGGAGATTTGCCTGAATGAGGTGAGGTCACCACCTTTGAAATGCAAACCCCCCAGCACCCTTATAGCTAGCCCACTGCAACCCCAACGGCAACTCCACAACACCCCACCTCAACAGCCATTTATAGTATCTGGAGAGAGAACACATATAGGTAAGATTGATAACATCACAAGTCTCCTCACTCTCCTGTGACTCAAATCCTCTCTCCCTCACACAATGCGCTTGTGTGTTGGTGGGCAGACAGCTGCTCTCTTTTCTACAGTTTTGATCTGTTATCACTTAAACCATGGAAGTGGGAACAGGGCAGTATCTCTAGCTGAACACAGACACTTTTACATATCCCAGTGTATTGTCAGAATAATGCAAATCTTTAGACCCACGTAAAAAAACCCAGCAGATTAAATTATTTTTCTGTCAATTGGCAAATCTATTTTAAAAAATGACCAGGCTGGTCAAATACTGGCCAGCTGATAGCCCTAGAGTGAGGATTGAGAATACAACTGCCAACATTTGGGAACTTTTTTTCCAAGGGACAAATTTTCAAATAAGCGGGGTTGGGGTAGGGATGGAGGGAGAGGCTACTGGCTCCTCTGTGTGAATGGGGTGCATTAGTCTTCCCCACAGCTCGAGTGCCTTTAAGGAGGGAAAAAAGGGCCAGCAAAATAACCAGAATGTCCCTAGAATGCTCAGATAGCGGGGGAAGATAGGAGGTGGAAATGGGAATGGAGGGGTAGGAAATAATGCTGGTGGAAGATTCGATAATAATTGATCATTCTTAACACTTACTTAGAATCATAGAATATCAGGGTTGGAAGGGACCTCAAGAGGTCATCTAGTCCAACCCCCTGCTCAAAGCAGGACCAATTCCTAACTAAATCATCCCAGCCAGGGTTTTGTCAAGCCGGGCCTTAAAAACCTCCAAGGAAGGAGACTCCACCACCTCCCTAGGTAACGCATTCCAGTGTTTCACCACCCTCCTAGTGAAATAGTTTTTCCTAATATCCAACCTGGACCTCCCCCACTGCAACTTGAGACCATTGCTATTTGTTCTGTCATCTGCCACCACTGAGAACAGCCGAGCTCCATCCTCTTTGGAACCCCGCTTCAGGTAGTTGAAGGCTGCTATCAAATCCCCCCTCATTCTTCTCTTCTGGAGACTAAACAATCCCAGTTCCCTCAGCCTCTCCTCATAAGTCATGTGCTCCAGACCCCTAATCAGTTTTGCTGCCCTCCGTTGGACTCTTTCCAATTTGTCCACATCCTTCTTGTAGTGTGGGGCCCAAAACTGGACACAGTATTCCAGATGAGGCCTCACCAATGTCGAATAAAGGGGAACGATCACGTTCCTCGATCTGCTGGCAATGCCCCTACTTATACAGCCCAAAATGCCATTAGCCTTCTTGGCAACAAGAGCACACTGTTGACTCATATCCAGCTTCTCGTCCACTGTGACCCCTAGGTCCTTTTCTGCAGAACTGCTACCTAGCCATTCGGTCCCTAGTCTGTAGCAGTGCATGGGATTCTTCTGTCCTAAGTGCAGGACTCTGCACTTGTCCCTGTTGAACCTCATCAGGTTTTTTTTGGCCCAATCCTCTAATTTGTCTAGGTCCCTCTGTATCCGATCCCTACCCTCTAGTGTATCTACCACGCCTCCTAGTTTAGTGTCATCTGCAAAGTTGCTGAGAGTGCAGTCCACACCATCCTCCAGATCATTAATAAAGATATTAAACAAAACCAGCCCCAGGACCGACCCTTGGGGTACTCCGCTTGAAACCGGCTGCCAACTAGACATGGAGCCATTGATCACTACCCGTTGAGCCCGACGATCTAGCCAGCTTTCTATGCACCTTACAGTCCATTCATCCAGCCCATACTTCTTTAACTTGGTGGCAAGAATACTGTGGGAGACCGTATCAAAAGCTTTGCCACATTAGGGCAATAAAGGGCCACTGTGGGCACAACATCTAATATTAAGAAGTCACCAAATTCCTCAAGTCTAATTTCAATCTGGAACTAATTTTTTACACCCTTTGCATGTTCAAAGTGCTTTACACACCTTAACTAAATAATCTTTATATTGTAAATTCCCTAGCGCAGGGACTGCCTTTTCCTTGTGGGTTTGTAAAGCACCTAGCACTGTGGGCTCCGAGGTGCTTTGGTAATACAAATAAGTAAGAGGAGGGGGAAGGCCCTCAGCCCCTCCAATAGCCTTCCCCTAGTTTTCTAATTGTTAAAACAAACTGTCAAACATCATATCACAATATACAACATAAATATTGTTAAATCAGAGCCTAAGAAGTTCTCAAGCAGCATTTTTCTTCCTTTGCCTTCCTGTATATTTTGATTATTACCTATGGAAATATTTTTGTTGGTTTGTATGTGTACAGTGAAATGAACATTTGCCGACATTTACCGATAAAAATCTAATCTTTCCAAACCTAGTTGTAGACTAGGGTGACCAGACGTCCCGATATTTCCTTGTTTGTCCCGCGTCCCGACCAGTGATCAGTTTATTCCCTGAAGTGACTGATTCCCCATCTCCTCACCAGCAGGACTATATTCACTCTTTCTTTCACGCTCTCTAAAATACTATAAATATATGTAATACATAGAGCATTGTGTTCTCTATAATTCTGTATTTCTGCAGCAGCCCTGTGGTTACCTTTGCTATATGTAAACAGTACAGGGCACTTTCAACACTGTTATTACCTAGGCAACCATAACAGGAGTTGATAACCCAAGGCTAGAAGTGATCCCTGCAGGTTTCTGTTTCACAGAGCGCTGCTCAGCATTCCCGTCCCCAGATCATATTGCATGTCACATTGCATGACAGTCCCGCTCTCGGCCCCCCCCCCCCCTTTGTTTGTCACAGTAACAGTGAAATAGATGTTTCACTGCAGGACACAGAAAACTGACAGCAGTTGGCTGGTTAATTTCAGCTTGTGATTAACTGTTATGAGCCAGGGCTGGGGTTTGTGGCTGTTTTTTCACAGTGCCTGGCACACTGGGGTTCTGATCTCAACTGGGGCCTCTAGACGCTACCACAGTGCAAATCCTAAACAATGAATAGCAATCATTACTTCCACAGGCCAGAAATATGGTGCATCCGGGTATTAGTCATGGGAACCTTACCATTAGGGTTGCCAACTTTCTAATTGTACAAAACTGAACACCCTTGCCCTGCCCCTTCCAAAAGTCCCCACCCTTTCTCTGAGGCCCCCCTCCCTCTGTTGCTCACTCTCCCCCACCCTCACTCACTTTCAGCGGGCTGGGGCAGGGCATTGGGGTCAGGAGGGGTTGAGGGCTCCAGCTGGGGGTGCGGGCTCTGGGGCAGGGCTGGGGATGAAGAGTTTGAGGTGCAAGAGGGGGCTCTGGGCTGGGGCCAAGGGGTTTGGAGTGGAGGAGCGGGCTCAGGGCTGGGGCAAGGGGTTGGGATGTGGGCTCTGGGAGGGAGTTTGGGTGCGTGAGGGGGTCCGACCTGGGGTAGGAGGATGGAGTGCAGGTGGGGGTGCGGGGTCTGGGAGGGAGTTAGGGTGTGGGAGGGGATTCTGACCTGGGGCAGGGGGTTCAGGGTGTGGGCTCTGGCCAGGCAGGGCTTACCTCAAGCGGCTTCCGGTCAGCGGTGCTGAAGAGCTAAGGCAGGCTTCCTGCCTGCTCTGGCTCCACACTGTTCCTGTAAGCAGCCGGCATGTCCAGCCATTCGGTGGAGGCGTGGCCAGTTGGCTCTGCGCGGTGCATGCTGCCTGCGCCCGCTGCCCCTGCAGTTCCCATTGGCCACTGTTCCCAGCCAATGGGAACTGCAGAGTCGGCACTGGAGGCGGAGGCAGCGCATGGAGCCCCCCCAATCACCCCTGCACCTAGGAGCCAGACATGCTGGCTGCTTCTGGAAGCAGCGCAGAGCCAGGGCAGGCACGGAGCCAGCCTTAGCCCCAGGACCCTGCTGACCGGACTTTTAACGGTCCGGTCAGCAGTGCTGACCCAGAGCGGCCAGGTTTCCTTTTCGACTGGGCGTTACGGTCGAAAACCAGATGCCTGGCAACCCGACTTGCCATCTCTATCCCAACAAAGTCAGGTTGCGTAGGATGGGCTTTTAAAGGGTTTTTATTCACTTCCAGAAAAGCTATGAAGTAGGAAACAAACCTATCCCATTTTCTGGTCAAATAATTCAATTGTAGACAGAAGTATGTTGCCCAGGTGCACACTGTTCCCTCTGGAGAACTACTGGGGAGATACAACTGTAACAAAAGCACGCAGGTAGCTGATTTGCAAGTTCACCATTTCCTGTGTTCCTTGGATGCAGGACAAGTGTCTCAGTGTTAGTCGCAGCCAGCCCAATTCTCGTCCTGCTGACACCAGTCCAAATGAGGGGCAACTCCATTGACGTCCATGTGGTTTCTCCTGTGTTAACTGGGTGTAGGTGAGATCAGGCTCAGGCGCGGGCTCCGGCCCAGGACATGCACACCCAGGATAGATAGATTATGCTTCAGGGGGTTCTGAGTGGGAAGAACTCTGGCCGACTTCTCTCAGCCGGGCTGTTTGTGACGCTCCCTCTCCTTGTTACCTTGTGTCATTCCGTTTTACCCCCTTGGGCACAACTCAGGAGAAACACATGGGACGGATCCATGTTGAGTTATATCAGCTGACAATGTGGCCCATGAATCTCTATTTAAGTGTGCTAGAGGCTGTGAACAAATGCTGCCTTATCTTCCTTTGTGAGTTCAGCCTGAGCAGAAGCTCAGAAAAATCTGATAGAGCTCTGCATTCATGAAATGTACCCAGATCTGCATAAACTCTCACTCCGTTTCCTGGCCCTATTCATTACTTGAATCAGACACAGGCACCCTGCACCCTCAAACAATTTCAGACAATGAAATTGTCACATGTTTATTTTAATCACCTGGAGATCTCAGGCTGGCTGCGGTATAAGTCTACAACAGGCCACCCTTAGGCAGCTAGTTACTATTGCATGTGACACACCTAGTAACACACTGTTGCTCTACACAACTCTCTTTGGTCAGTCATCTTGGTGTTCAGAGTTGATCTGAAAATATGGTATGTAACATTTTATAAATGGCAATTTTTCTAAATAACTTCTCTGTAGGAATAGAACAGCAGGTATCCCATCCCATTCAGGATGATTGTATAACACTGAGGGCAGAATTTCAGAATCCTGTAACAGATGTCCTGATTTTAATGGTTAAATACTGGTTACATTTTACAGTTTGTGGATATTAACCCTCAACAGAATTTCTAGCTACGGAGGCTAATGAGAAAGATTCCTTGAAACTATATAGAGAGGTTTACAGATTTTTAAAATATCTTTTAAGCCTGGTTATCTAACTGCTCTAATATGTATGTCTGTATTTTAGGACACAAAATGACCAAACACTGTGTCATGGAATAACTTAGATTTAAGTCAGAGCTAGGTAACATACAAAAGTGTTTTTGGCCTGTGGATGGCACAAATCAAAAATTTTGCAATATTTAAATACTGTCAATGTATCTGTTTAACATGTGGTGTTTGAAAGCAGTCAGAACTGTGTGCTACCATGAAGAACTGTGTGTGTGTGTATTGTGACAAAGTTCCTCCTCTATCTTGGTGGGTCCTGCGCTTATTGGCGGATTTTCTTGCCTCAGAGATTCACCATGTGGGTTGGGGAACAGTCCAGAGACCTTCCCCTCTGGAAGAACCCACAGTCCAGGTCAATTGGGAGGTTTGGGGGGAACCCGGGCCCGCCCTCTACTGTGGGTTCCAGCCCAGGGCCCTGTGGACTGCAGCTGTCTATAGTGCCTCCTGTAACCGCTGCATGACAGCTACAACTCTCTGGGCTACTTCCCCGTGGCCTCCTCCAAACACCTTCCTTAGTCTCACCACAGGACCTTCCTCTTGGTGTCTGATAACGCTTGTGCTCCTCAGTCCTCCAGCAGCACACCCTCTCGGTCTCAGCTCCTTGCATCTCTTGCTCCCAGCTCCTCACACTCGCCCCACAAACTGAAGTGAGCTCCTTTTTAAAGCCCAGATGCCCTGATTAGCCTGCCTTAATTGATTCTAGCAGCTTCTTCTTAATTGGCTCCAGGTTTCCTATTAGCCTGCCTGCCTTAACTGGTTCTAGCAGGTTCCTGATTACTCTAGTGCAGCCCCTGCTCTGGTCACTCAGGGAACAGAAAACTACTCATCCAGTGACCAGTATATTTGCCCTCTACCAGACTCCTGTACCCCACTGGTCTGGGTCTGTCACATATCCCTCCCCCTGCTCAACGCCAAAGGGTTGGGCAGCTTGGGACGCCAGACAGTGCACACGTGACAAGCCATCGGCGTTGTCATGACGGCTCCCTGCTCTGTGTTGCACACGGAACTGGAAAGGTTGGAGGGATAAGAACCATCTGGTCACCCATGTGTTCTTTTCCTTGTTCCGCTGCATCCATTGAAGAGGGGCATGGTCGGTCACAAGGATAAATCTGCGCCTGAGCAGGTAGTAGCGCAATGTTTCCATGGCCCATTTTACAGCGAGGCATTCTCTCTCCACCACTGCATATTTTTGTTCCCTTGGAAGGAGTTTCCGACTGAGTTATAGAATTGGGTGTTCCTCCTCCCCGACCATCTGTGATAGAACGGCCCCCAACCCTACTTCCGATGCATCCGTCTGCAGGATAAACTCCTTGGTGAAATCAGGGGCTATTAGTACGGGGTTATTGCAGAGGGCAGTCCGTAGGTCTGTGAATGCTTCCTCTGCTGCGTCAGACCATCTCACCAGATCAGGTCCACGGGCTTTCACTAGGTCTGTCAGGGGGCTTGCCCTTGTGGCAAAGTGGGGGATAAATCGTCGGTAATACCCCACCACACCTAGGAACGCCTGGACTTGTTTCTTGCGACTTGGTCAGGGCCAATTTTGGATGGCCTCTAATTTGTTCACTTGGGGCAAAGATCCCCACCAGCTCTTTGGCTATAGTTTTAGAGGCCGTGTTCCGCAGGGGAATGGCTTCTGGGTAGCGAGTAGCATAGTCCAAAACAACAAGTATATATTGGTGGCCCCGAGCTGTCTTCTCCAGGTGTCCCACTAGATCCATGGCTATTCGCTCGAAGGGGACCTCTATGATGGGAAGGGGTACTAAAGGTGCCCTCAAGTGGGGACGGGGACTGTGCAGCTGACACTCCGGGCAGGAGGCACAGTACCTCCGCACTTCTTCACGTACTCCGGGCCAGAAGAACCGTCGTAGTACTCGTGCCAGGGTCTTCTCTACCCCCAAATGCCCCCCAAAAAGATGACTATGAGCAAGACTTAATACAGCGTTCTGGTGTTTTTGAGGTACTAGGATCTGCTGTACCTTCTGCCCCTAGATTCATAGATTCTAGGACTGGAAGGGACCTCGAGAGGTCATCGAGTCCAGTCCCCTGCCCGCATGGCAGGACCAAATACTGTCTAGACCATCCCTGATAGACATTTATCTAACCTACTCTTAAATATTTCCAGAGATGGAGATTCCACAACCTCCCTAGGCAATTTATTCCAGTGTTTAACCACCCTGACAGTTAGGAACTTTTTCCTAATGTCCAACCTAGACCTCCCTTGCTGCAGTTTAAGCCCATTGCTTCTTGTTCTATCCTTAGAGGCTAAGGTGAACAAGTTTTCTCCCTCCTTCTTATGACACCTCTAAGATACCTGAAAACTGCTATCATGTCCTCTCTCAGTCTTCTCTTTTCCAAACTAAACAAACCCAATTCCGTCAGCCTTTCTTCATAGGTCATGTTCTCAAGACCTTTAATCATTCTTGTTGCTCTTCTCTGGACCCTTTCCAATTTCTCTACATCTTTCTTGAAATGCGGTGCCCAGAACTGGACACAATACTCCAGCTGAGGCCTAACCAGAGCAGAGTAGAGCGGAAGAATGACTTCTTGTGTCTTGCTCACAACACACCTGTTAATACATCCCAGAATCATGTTTGTTTTTTTTGCAACAGCATCACACTGTAGACTCATATTTAGCTTGTGGTCCACTATAACCCCTAGATCCTTTTCTGCCGTACTCCTTCCTAGACAGTCTCTTCCCATTCTGTATATGTGAAACTGATTTTTTCTTCCTAAGTGGAGCACTTTGCATTTGTCTTTGTTAAACTTCATCCTGTTTAACTCAGACCATTTCTCCAATTTGTCCAGATCATTTTGAATTATGATCCTGTCCTCCAAAGCAGTTGCAATCCCTCCCAGTTTGGTAACATCCGCAAACTTAATAAGCGTACTTTCTATGCCAATATCTAAGTTGTTAATGAAGCTATTGAACAGAGCCGGTCCCAAAACAGACCCCTGCGGAACCCCACTCGTTATGCCTTTCCAGCAGGATTGGGAACCATTAATAACAACTCTCTGAGTATGCTTATCCAGCCAGTTATGCACCCACTTTATAGTAGCCCCATCTAAATTGTATTTGCCTAGTTTATCGATAAGAATATCATGCGAGACCGTATCAAATGCCTTACTAAAGTCTAGGTATACCACATCCACAGCTTCTCCCTTATCCACAAGACTCGTTATCCTATCGAAGAAAGCTATCAGATTGGTTTGACATGATTTGTTCTTTACAAATCCATGCTGGCTGTTCCCTATCACCTTACCACCTTCCAAGTGTTTGCAGATGATTTCCTTAATTACTTGCACCATTATCTTCCCTGGCACAGAAGTTAAACTAACTGGTCTGTAGTTTCCTGGATTGTTTTTATTTCCCTTTTTATAGATGGGCACTATATTTGCCCTTTTCCAGTCTTCTGCAATCCCTGTACTGGTGCAACCCGGTATAAGAGATCCTTCTTCATTATGAAGTAGGGTCCTGGTCCCTGGGTTTTCCCTTCCATGGGTACCCCATCTATTTCAGTCACCTCCTTCCTAATGTTGTCATACCTTGGGTCTTCTGCCTGTTCCCGTCCAAAATTTCCTCTCCCGGGGCTAATCTGCCCAAGATCTAGGGGCCCAGTCTCTGTTGCCTCTACTGGTTTAGCAGCATTAGGGTGGGACTCAGACTCAGGTGCTTCTATCTCCTGCGTGGCCTCCTTTTCAGCTGCGTGGGTCCGCCTACCTACAAGAGCGACCCTCTGGCTTTGGGTCAGTATTCGGGTTCCCAAGGCCTTAGCTGCCCTTCTTTCCCTTTTTGTCTTTCTACCCTGTCTGGGAGTGGAGAACAAATCTGGGGATATTTCAGAGAAGATTGGGGGTTGACAGTCTGCTGTGGATGCCTCATCCATTTTAGGGTCCCCATCTTTCTCCAATCCCCCTACTGGGAGTAAGTCTCCAAACCCTGGGAAGTCCCTCCCTATGAGCACCAGGTATGGGAGTTTAGGGACTACACCGGCTGCTACCTCAGTAGTGTTCCCTTGGATCTCGATTTTTACTGGGATGGTGGGGTAGTAACTAACTGTCCCATGGACACATATTATCCCCGTATGTTTAGCCTGCAGCAGCTGACTACGCTTCACGAGCTTCCCTGAGATAAGCTTGATAGCACTCCCCGAATC
Organism: Malaclemys terrapin pileata; assembly: GCF_027887155.1. Taxonomy (NCBI): domain Eukaryota; kingdom Metazoa; phylum Chordata; order Testudines; family Emydidae; genus Malaclemys; species Malaclemys terrapin. Next base: position 53,489,661 of record NC_071513.1, read on the forward strand.
AACCAGTGCCGTGGTCCCTACCCCATTTAGTTTCACTGGTCTGGTATACATATGTGGGGTTAGTGAGATCCCCACAAGGTGGATTAGGGAGCATGGATCTGCTCAGTGCCCCAGGTTACACTGCATAGGCTCCTCAGCACTGGGACACTGTGCAGCTATGTGTCCCCACTCCCCATAGGCATAACATCTGTATGGAGCCCTAGGCGTTCCCCGTCTCTTGGTTTGGGCAGTCTAACATCACAATCCTCTTCTCCCTCAGTGCTCCGACTCTTTGTGGCCTCTGATGGGCCTTCAGCCTCTCTCTTTTTCCACCTGGGCCCTCCTGGTGGCCCAGTCACCCGAACTCTAGGGCTTGGTGCTGCTATTTTAACCCGGGGTGCCTCTTCCTTAACTGGTCGGGTCAGCTCCCTCACTGTCCTTCGCCTCTCTACCAGGGCGACAACCTCGTCATAGGTGGAGGGTTCGTTCTGGCTTACCCGGGCACGAAGGTTTGATGGTAGTCCCCTCATGTATAGGTCGATGACCAGAACCGCTAGGATCTCTTCCGGATGCCGGGACTCTGTTTGCAACCACTTTCGTGCGAGATGGATGAGGTCATACAATTGGGACCGCGGGGTTTTGTCTTCCTGGTACCTCCAACCGTGATACTGCTGGGCCCGCACTGCTGTCATTACCCCAGATCTGGCCAGGATCTCTGCTTTCAGCTGGGGGTAATCTGCCGCAGCCTCTTCAGGCAGATCATGGTAGGCCTTCTGGGCCTCCCCACACAGGAATGGGGCAAGGATACCAGACCACTGATCTCGAGGCCAGGCCTCCCGTAGGGCTGTCCTCTCAAAGGCCATAAGGTATGCCTCTATATCATCCTCCCGTGTCATTTTCTGCAGCCAATGGCTGGCCCGTATGAGCCGCGTCCCATCATGGCTGCGATTCAGCTCTGTAAGGGACTTTACCTGGTTTACCAGTTCCCGCAACATAGCTCGGTCTTGAGCAGCCTGGTCCATCAGCAGGCGATTAGTCTCTTGCTGCAGCCGCACTGTCTCCTGTTGGGCAGCTGGCTGGACACGGGTAGCCTCCTGCTGGGCCGCCGTAGCATGTATCAGTGCCCGCACTACATCATCCATGTGGTGAAAAAAAAAACCCTCTCCCTTTTTTTTTTTTTAAATCACCCTCCTTCTTCCGCCGCACTGTGCACCCCAAGATCCCACTCCTGACACCAGTGTGACAAAGTTCCTCCTCTATCTTGGTGGATCCTGCGCTTATTGGCGGATTTTCTTGCCTCAGAGATTCACCATGTGGGTTGGGGAACAGTCCAGAGACCTTCCCCTCTGGAAGAACCCACAGTCCAGGTCAATTGGGAGGTTTGGGGGGAACCCGGGCCCGCCCTCTACTCCGGGTTCCAGCCCAGGGCCCTGTGGACTGCAGCTGTCTATAGTGCCTTCTGTAACCGCTGCATGACAGCTACAACTCCCTGGGCTACTTCCCCATGGCCTCCTCCAAACACCTTCCTTAGTCTCACCACAGGACCTTCTTCCTGGTGTCTGATAATGCTTGTGCTCCTCAGTCCTCCAGCAGCACACCCTCTCACTCTCAGCTCCTTGCGCCTCTTGCTCCCAGCTCCTCACACTCGCCCCACAAATTGAAGTGAGCTCTTTTTTAAAGCCCAGGTGCCCTGATTAGCCTGCCTTAATTGATTCTAGCAGCTTCTTCTTAATTGGCTCTAGGTGTCCTAATTAGCCTTCCTGCCTTAACTGGTTCTAGCAGGTTCCTGATTACTCTAGTGCAGCCCCTGCTCTGGTCACTCAGGGAACAGAAAACTACTCATCCAGTGACCAGTATATTTGCCCTCTATCAGACTCCTGTACCCCACTGGTCTGGGTCTGTCACAGTATATATATGTGTGTGAGAGAGACAGAACATTTAAACAGCTGTAACTGGATGGGTTTCTTTTTAAAGTATCCACTTTAAAGCATTAAAAGCTGAAAAGTACCATTCAGCAAAGTTACCATCTGTTGATTTTCCACATATCTAGTGATTGCTCGGTCTTCAATATATCAGTAGCTGACATGTATTTCCCTGCAGAATTTAACAAAATAAACCGATACCATTTCCTCACAGAGAATCATTTTCTAATAGTCTCTTCTATTTACATAGGCTATTGTTTATATGGATATGTGCGTCTCTATGCATGTGTATGCGTCTATGTATACAGTGTAGTTATAGCCATATGTTATTGGGATTCATACACTGTGGTTGCATGATATGTTTTAGGTGTGTATAGGTGTGCTGTATAGAAGTGTTTGTATGAACATTAGATATGTATTTGTAAATGTAGGTATGTGTATGCGTATAGTTGTGAGTGCTAGGGCCATTATATTAAAAAGTGATTTTCTGAAATTGGCTCCTAAATACACATTTAGGCACCTAACTAAGTTCTCTGATTTTCAAAAGGGTTGAGCACAGCAGTTTGCATTGACTTTGTATAGGCATACAAGTATGTGCAAAAACCATTGGTATGTGCATCTTCAGTATATGAGTGAGTTCTATACAGAGTTGGTAAAAACGTATTTTAATTACCACAAAAAATTGAAGAAAGTTTTCCTAAAAATAGTTTGGTTTTTCATCCCCCCCAAAATAAATAAATAAATGATTTAAAAAAGAACCATTGGAGGGGATGGTTGTGGTTTTTTTTTTTTTTTTTGACAAAAATCCAAAATATTCCAACAAAACCAGAAATTTTCTTGCACAAATTTAACAAGCCATTTTTTTGTTCTGAAAAATGTTTTGATAAAATGTTGCAGCCAGCCCTAGGATCACAGAGATTTGAATGTATGCAGATGAAAGGTAGCTTTGTGTTTGCACACAGTAGATGTTCATGCTCAGTGCAGATTTCTGTGTGTGAAGAACGATAAACATACCTACCAGCCTTTTTTCCTTATTTTCCAGCCTTTCTCCCAAAATACATACTACCCATTGCATTGGCCTGTCTTCAGAACTAAGTGGCTGGGTATGCCAGGGCACACCACCTCCATGAGCTACCCTGCTAGTGGGATTGTCTTTGGGAACATGCTGGCCAACCCAGGTGGAATTCCCGCCTTCAAATTCCAGTCCCGTCGAGACAGCGTTGACTGGAGGCGGTTCAGTGCCATAGACGTGGAACGGGTGGCTCGGGAGCTGGACGTGACCACGCTCCAAGAGAACATTGCCAGTGTCACCTTCTGTAACCTGGACTCGGAGAAGTGCCCGCACTGCCAGCAGCCCATAGACCCGGTTCTCTTAAAGGTCCTTAAGATGGCACAGCTGACCATTGAATACCTGCTGCACTCGCAGGAGTACCTGACTGCCAGCCTGGCGCTGCAGGAGGAGCAGCTGCAGGCTACCCTGGAGGAGCTGAAGCGCACCAAGCAGGAGCTGGACAAGCAGGCAGAGGAGTTGAAGGGAGTGAAGGAGGAGAGCCGGAGGCGGAAGAAGATGATTGCCACCCAACAGCTCCTCTTACAGGCTGGGACCAATAACTACCACAAGGTGAGCTCTGGGGCTGAGAACAAAAATAACTTTCCAGCATTGATTGTCCTGGAGGTGTGAGAGGAAGGAGTCTTTTCACCAGTGACCTCAGCGGCAATGGCAATTCAATCCCCAGCAGCACTAGGTAAGCGTGACCTAGACCAGGTGCTAGACAGAAAAATTCCCTGTTCAGCCCTGATCCAGCCAAGCTGAACTGGAACCTTGCGAAGAGTTCCATTGACTACTGCCCTTCTTCTAGGTAAGTGTGTGCTTAAGTGGCGGGATCATGTCCCTGGTGGCTCGGGCACTCACCCAGGATGTGGGAGACCCTGATCAAGTCCCCCCTCTGCCTGCTGAGGAGAAGGGATTTGATCAGGGATCTCCCACATCTCAGATGAGCTCCCCGAACCACTGGGCTATGGGACGTTCTGAGGTGGGTCTCCTCCAGTCTCTCCTGTTGAAGCCTCTTTCATTAAATGTCAGTTGGGCCACAGCCAGTGAGAATGACTCTCTAGCCCAGCAGTTGGAGCAGTCCCCTGAGAGGTGGCAGATGCCTGGTCAAACCCCTTCTCCCCCCCCAGGCAGCTGAACTGGGGTCTGCCACATCGGGGGTCAGGGCTCTAACTACTGGGCTAAAAAATGTAAGGGAGGAGATCCTCCTCCTTCCCCCCTTCCCCCAGGCTGTTTTGTGTGGAGTGAGGGAGGTACCTAAGATGCCCAGCTCCCGGTGAGGGGCCTCCCTGCAGCCCAGACTTAGGTGCCTAACTCCGGGAAGGGGTGTGGCTTAGGGCACACCCCTCTCCTCAGCATCTCCCATTGGCTATCTTAGACGGCTCCCTGCCTAGCGTGCTGGCTTTGTGGATCCCATTCTTAGGTGCCTCTCTCTCCCCATTTGTTGTATAAGGAGCCTAGGTGCCTCGCTCAGGCTCTGTGGATCCCAGTGTGTTCCTGTGATTTGCTAGGCACCTAAAAGTTAGGGGTTGCAATGCCGAAGCCCCTTTGTGGATCCAAGCTGAGGTGCTCAGAGTCTACGGTCCTGGGGGACATATAAATACCGATGATAGATATATGACAGGAAATGCTAGGATTCCTTTCTTTGGAAGCCAGTAGCACATTTCTTTCCTCCAGTCTTATTGTACCTACCCATTTATCCATAATTATTAAAAACAAGTGATTGCCAATAAATCACCACATCCGTCAGCTAATTTCCTTACTGCTGTGCTATGCATGTCCTACAAGCCATCGGATTTATATTCATCTATTCCAAACCGTCTCTTAGCCGCAGCTCTTCCGTCTTTATTAATGGCTTCAGCTTCACTTCCATCTTTTTCCAGTTGAAGACCAATTTTTTTTTTAAATTGCAGTACTTCAGCCATTTTTGAATCATTAATTCATCCTCCTCTTCGTTTGTTAATGAGCCTACTCTCTCCCTAGTACTTCTTTCCTCCTGAATATCTTTATAAAAGCTCTTCTTTTTGTCCTTCATCACCCTGTGGCTGATATTAACTCGTTGTGGTCTTCTATAGCCAAAAGTTTTCCCTGCAAGCCTGAGCAGTCTCTGAATCTTCTTTTTAGATTGTCTCTTCTTCTCCAACCCTACGAGAGGTTCTCTTTTGGCCTCAGAGTAAAGATGCTCTGATAATCGTGCTATGATAAGGTTCTGACTCAGCGACAAAGTGTCCTGTGGCATCTTATAGACTAACAGAAGTATTGGAGCATAAGCTTTTGTGGGTGAATACCCACTTCGTCAGATGCATGTGGTGGAAATTTCTGACTCAGTTATCCAAGTATGTTGGGAACTCTGCTTTCAACTAACAGAATGAAGTCTTTTTGTTTGGGGTGGGATGGTAGGATGGGATGGGATAATCTGACCCCTTTCACTCATTCGCTTTTTCTAATGCCCAGTGTCAGCTGTGTGACAAGGCCTTCATGAACTACTCCTACCTCCAAGCCCATGTTCAACGCAGACACACTGAGGCCAGCGAAGCTGGTGAGTATGGGGCTGAGCTTTTCTCCTTCAGCTTCTTTTTGGAAGGGTTTTAGGCCTCCTAGCTGCAGGGGATGACAAGCCTTGGAGAGGAGCAACATGGGCATGCAGCACACTGTATTGATTTTAAGACTGTCTTTCTCTGATATACTTTTGTTCTAAGTAGATCATACTTTCCTTTAAGGAAGCTGCTGGGTCACTAATTTCCACTGTCATTGCCCTGATGGGAGCAGCACTGCAGGGTCTGAGTCCAAGTCCAAGCTGCTAAGGTGATCGTAGTGCATTGCCACCCAGCATCCAGTCTGAGAGTGGGAAAAACCTATCTTCTCACCCCTCAAAAGAGGTGACAGACCCAGGGCTGGGACCTAGAGTGGGTGCTGTCAGAGAGACCAGGGGCTGTGTGAGGTACAGTGAGCCCAATAACTATGATACTCAGCATCTCTGAAAATCAAGCTGTATATTTAGGTTCATAGAAATGGATCTACGTGACTAACATTAGGCGACCATCTGCACTGCTGAAGATCCCAAATCAGTAATGAACATTTGCATCTAAAATCAGAGACAACACATTTGAAAACATAGAGATGTCTCCTTTATTCAAAAAAAAGGGGAAAAAAAAAGAAAGAAAGGAGAGACAGGGTGGCCTAGTGGCTAGAGCAATTGACTGGAACTTAGAAGATCTAGGTTCTAATCCTGGTGCTGCCACTGGCCTGCTGGGTGACCCTACGCAAGTCACTGCCCCTTCTGTGCCTCAGTTTCCCCATCTGTAAAATAGAGATGATGCTACTGATCTCCTTTGTAAAGCACTTTGCTATCTATAGAATTACTTAGTCACTTATAAAACCAGAATTCCAATGCTTCAACTTGGCAGAGAAGAGAAGTCAGAACCGGAGCCACACAGACACTATAGTCACCTGTTCCACTACCCACAAACAAGTTGCCCGAAGGAAAGAAATCACAACATTGGGTACAAAAAATTCAAGCTGAGCTCAACTCAAGGATGGCTCTCCAGCTGCTGTGATATACATTCTGTCCAGCAGAGGGTAGTTGTGTTATACATATAGCTTACACATGTGTCCATCCTTAAGCCATTTTCCCATGTATCTTATTTTAAAATTGCAGCAGCTGTTCAAAAAAACTTGCAGTGAAAAGCCAAAAATGGCTTGGCGTTTTTAATTTTGTTACAAATTTGAACATGTGCCACATTTTGCAAATGTTTTTCAATGAAAATTGAGCTCCTTTTCTGGGGCAAATGACTCAAGGACTGATCCTGAAGCTTTAAAGTCAATGAGAGTTTTGTCACTTGCTTTAATGAAAGCAGGATCAGATCCTAAACACCCCAAATAAGTCACAGCAGAAGCCTCTGGCAATTCAGGCCATCGCTCATGGTTCCACGGTTTGAATGGCCTTCCCAGAGAGACAGAAGAAGAAGCAGGTTGAGCAAATGGAGGATGAGATTCAAGAACTAAGAATGAAGCTGAAAGAGACCCATACCCAGCTGGAAATTGAGAGAGAGGCTGAGACTCAGCGCAGGGTTCAGGTATGAAAAAAAAGTGTATTTCCAAGGATTTGGGGGGGAAACGGGGGAGGGAGGGAGGAAGGAGGACATTTATTTTACTTAGGGTGACCAGACAGCAAGTGTGAAAAATCGGGACAGGAGGTGGGGGATAATAGGAGCCTATATAAGAAAAAGCCCCAAATATTGGGACTGTCCCTATAAAATCGGGACATCTGGTCACCCTAATTTTACTTTGACCTGAAACAAAATGAAAAACTCAGTGAACATTTTCCAACATCAAGGAAAAGTCTAATTTCTTTTGAAATTGTTCACAGAAAATCTGCAATGAAAGGCAAAACTGCATGACAGTAACAAAATTTTTGATATATCCTAAAAGTAACATTCCTTTAAAAACAAACAAACTTTCATATAAATGTAGGCCTAGTCTACACTAGAAAAGGTTTTCTGGTGTAACGATACGGGTATATACAGTCAGTGCTATACCAGCAAACCCTCCTGCTGGAGATGCAGCTATTACTGCCAAAGAGTGCTTTTGCTGGTATCGCTTATAGTAGTTCCCCAAACTGAATAAGCCATGCTGACAAATGGTCTTTTTGCCAGTATAACTTCAGTTACACTAGGGTTTCTTCCACTATCAAAATGTCATTAAGTCATAGCCCTGACTGATAATATTATACCAGCAAACGTTTCCACCGTAGACCTGACTTTAGCCCAAGGCTGTCTCCACACATGTTTTTTGCAGTGGTGTAACTAAGGATATGTCTACACTGCAATCACAGGGTGTGGCTGCAGCTGGTTGTAGATATATCTGAGCTAGTTCTCATCTAGCTAGCTAGGGTACCAGAGCAGTGACGCTGTGGCAGCCTGGGCTGTACTAGCCAACTTGGAATTCTGGGTAATTCACAGTGTTCTCATAAAACAAACTAGGGAAAGCAACCTAGATGGAGCTACTATATGGTGGGTGCATAACTGGTTGGAAAACCATTCCCAGAGAGTAGTTATCAGTCATTCAAAGTCAGTCTGGAAGGGCATAACAAGTGGGGTCCTGCAGGGATTAGTTCTGGGTCCTGTTCTGTTCAATATCTTCATCAGTGATTTGGATAATGGCACAGAGATTACACTTCTAAAGTTTGTGCACGATACCAAGCTGGGAGGGGTCACAAGTGCTTTGGAGGATAGGATTAAAATTCAATATAATCAGGCCAAACTGGAGAAATGGTCTGAAGTAAACAAGATTAAATTCAATAAGGACAGATACAAAGTACTCCACTTAGGACCGAACAATCAGTTGCACACATACAAAACAAAATGACTGCTTAGGAAGGAGTACTACGGAAAGGGATCTGGGGGTCATAGTGGATCACAAATTAAATATGAGTCAACAGTATAATACTGTTGCAAAAAACCACAAACATCATTCTGGGATGTATTAGCAGGAGTGTTGTAAGCAAGATACGAGAAGTAATTCTTCCACTCTACTTCATGCTGATTAGGCCTCAACTGGAGTATAGTGTCCAGTTCTGGATGACACATTTCAGGAAAGATATGGACAAATAGGAGGAAGTCCAGAGAAGAGCAACAAAAATGATTAAAGGTCTAGAAAACATGACCTATGAGGAAAGATTGAAAAAATTGGGTTTGTTTAGTCTGGAGAACACTGATAGGGGACATGATAACAGTTTTCAAGTACATAAAAGGTTGTTACAAAGAGGAGGGAGAAAAATTGTTCTCCTTAACTACTGAGGACAGGACAAGAAGCAATGGGGTTAAATTGCAGCAAGGGTGGTTTAAGTTGGACATGAGGAAAAACTTCCTAACTGTCAGGGTGGTTAAGCACTGGAATAAATTGCTTCGTCATTTGAGATTTTTAAGAGCAGGTTAGACAAACACCAGTCAGGGATAGTCTAGATAATACTTAGTCCTGCCCTGCTCTCGAGGTCCCTTCCAGTCCTACACTTCTTTGATATTATAATTACATACTCTTGTCAATTGGGTGTGTGATTTTATACTGAAATGGTTATACTGGTAGAAACGCTAGTGTGGCTGCAGTTATACTGGTATAACTATGCCTGATACCAGGATACCTTAGGCCTGGTCTACACTACGAGTTTAGGTCAACTTTAGCAGCATTAAACCGAATTAAGCCTGGACATGTCCACACAACGAAGCCCTTTCTTTCGACTTAAAGGGTCCTTTAAACCGGTTTCTTTACACCACCTCCGACGAGGGGATTAGCGATAAAACCGGCCTTTGCGGGTCGGAATTGGGGTAGTGTGGACGGAAATCGACGTTATTGGCCTCCGGGAGCTATCCCACAGTGCTTCATTGTGACCACTCTGGACAGCACTCTCAACTCAGATGCACTGACCAGGTAGACAGGAAAAGACCCGCGAATGTTTGAATTTCATTTCCTGTTTGCTCAGCGTGGAGAGCACAGGTGACCACGCAGAGCTCATCAGCACAGGTAACCGTGATGGAGTCCCAGGATCGCAAAAGAGCTCCAGCATGGACCGAACGGGAGGTACGAGATCTGCTTGCCATATGGGGAGATGAAGCAGTGATAGCTGAACTCCGTAGCAGTAAAAGAAATGGAAAAGTATTAGAAAAGATCTCCAAGGCCATGAAGGACCGAGGCCATAACAGGGACACACAGCAGTGCCGCGTGAAAACTAAGGAGCTACGGCAAGCTTACCACAAAGCCAGAGAAGCAAACGGAAGGTCCGGGGCAGAGCCGCAAACTTGCTGCTACTACGCGGAGCTGCATGCGATCCTAGGGGGTGCAGCCACCACTACCCCAACCGTGTGCTATGACTCTCTCACTGGAGAAACACACAGGGAAGACGGTTCGGGGAACGAGGAAGATGACGATGGAGGTACTGTAGGTAGCTCACAGCAGCAAGGAAGCGGAGAAACCGGTTTCCCCAACAGCCAGGATATGTTTGTGACCCTGGACCTGGAACCAGTAACCCCCGAACTCACCCAAGACCCTCAGGGCACACAGGAGACCTCTGGTGAGTGTAACTTTGTAACTATTTGTAAACATTACAAAAAAAAAGCAAGCGTGTTTAATGATTAATTTGCCCTGGCAATCGCGGCCAGTACATCTACTGGAAAAGTCTGTTAACGTGTATGGGGATGGAGCGGAAATCCTCCAGGGACATCTCCAGAAAGCTCTCCTGGTTGAAATGGGGTGATTTTATTAAGGGGACATTCAGAGGCGCCCGTTCCTGCTCTTCTGACCAGAAATGTTCCCCGCTGTTAACCACGCGGTTGGGGGGAGGGGTGAAGTGATCATCCCAGAGAATCGTGTGTGTGTGTGTGTGGGGGTGGTTTACTTGTGTTTGTGCCGCATGTTAACCGGGAAACCGCAGCCCCCTCCTTTTACATTGAAACCCCATTTTAAATGGACAGCCCAATTCATCCTTGATATGGGAAATGCGCTGCTGTTTGCAACCTTTCCCGCATGTTAAGAAGGTTAAAAAAGCCAAAACACTGTGGCCTACCATGGCTGCCTGCAAGCCGAAATATGCGACCTTGTAATGAAAGAGTGTACCCATTGTTCTCTAAAATGTGTCTTTTTTAACCACCTCTCCCTTCTCCTCCACCAGCTGCAAATGTTTCTCTTTCGCAGAGGCTCGTGAACATTAGAAAGAGAAAACGTAGGACGAGGGACGATATGTTCACGGAGCTGCAGATGTCCTCCCACGCTGATAGAGCACAGCAGAATGCGTGGAGGCAGTCAATGTCGGAGATGAGAAAAGCCCAATATGAACGAGAGGAGAGGTGGCGGGCTGAATCGCGGGATGAACAGAGCAAGTGGCGGGCTGAAGACGATAGGTGGCGTCAGCTTGCAGACAGACGGCAAGAGGCAATGCTCCGTCTGCTGGAGCATCAAACTGATATGCTCGAGCGTATGGTTGAGTTGCAGGAAAGGCAGCAGGAGCAGAGACCGCCGCTACAGCCCCTGTGTAACCAACAGCCCTCCTCCCCAAGTTCCATAGCCTCCTCAACAAGACGCCCAAGAACACGGTGGGGGGGCCTCCGTCCACCCAGTCACTCTACCCCAGATGATCGCCCAAGCATCAGAAGGCTGGCCTTCAATAAGAGTTAAAGTTTTAAAATGCAGTGTGTCCTTTTCCATCCCTCCTCCCCCACCCATCCCAGGCTACCTTGGCAATTATCCCCCTACCTCTGTAAGGAACTAATAAAGAATGCATGAATGTGAAAAAACAATGACTTTATTGCCTCTGCAAGCGGGAGGGGAGGGTGGGGTGGGGTGGTTGGTTTACAGGGAAGTAGAGTGAACTGGGTCGGGGGGGGGGGGGTTGGAGGGTTCATCAAGGAGAAACAAACAGAAGTTTCACACAGTAGCCTGGCCAGTCACAAAACTCGTTTTCAAAGCTTCTCTGATGCGCACCGCGCCCTGCTGTGCTCCTCTAACCGCCCTGGTGTCTGGCTGCGCGTAATCAGCGGCCAGGCGAGTTGCCTCAACCTCCCACCCCGCCATAAATGTCTCCCCCTTACTCTCACAGATATTGTGGAGCGCACAGCAAGCAGCAATAACAATGGGGATATTCTTTTCGCTGAGGTCTGAGCGAGTCAGTAAGCTGCGCCAGCGCGCTTTTAAACGTCCAAATGCACATTCCACCACCATTCGGCACTTGCTCAGCCTGTAGTTGAACAGGTCCTGACTACTGTCCAGGCTGCCTGTGTATGGCTTCATGAGCCATGGCATTAAGGGGTAGGCTGGGTCCCCAAGGATCACGATAGGCATTTCAACATCCCCAACGGTCACTTTCTGGTCCGGGAAGAAAGTCCCTTCCTCCAGCTTTCGAAACAGAGCAGAGTTCCTGAAGACGCGAGCATCATGTACCTTTCCTGGCCATCCCACGTTGATGTTGGTGAAACGTCCCTTGTGATCCACCAGGGCTTGCAGCAGCATTGAAAAGTACCCCTTGCGGTTTACGTAGTCGGTGGCTTGGTGCTCCGGTGACAAGATAGGGATATGGGTTCCGTCTATGGCCCCGCCACAGTTTGGGAATCCCATTTCAGCAAAACCATCCACTATTGACTGCACGTTGCCCAGAGTCACTACCCTTGCTATCACCAGGTCTTTCATTGCCCTGGCAAATTGGATCACAGCAGCCCCCACCGTAGATTTGCCCACTCCAAATTGATTCCCGACTGACAGGTAGCTGTCTGGCGTTGCAAGCTTCCACAGGGCTATCGCCAATCGCTTCTCAACTGTGAGGGCTGCTCTCATCTTGGTATCCTGGCGTTTCAGGGCAGGGGAAAGCAAGTCACAAAGTTCCATGAAAGTGCCCTTACGCATGCAAAAGTTTCGCAGCCACTGGGAATCGTCCCATACCTGCAGCACGATGCGGTCCCACCAGTCTGTGCTTGTTTCCCGGGCCCAGAATCGGCGTTCCACGGCATGAACCTGCCCCAGTGACACCATGATTTCCACATTGCTGGGGCCTGTGCCTTGTGAGAGGTCTATGTCCATGTCAATTTCCTCATCACTCTCGTCGCTGCGTTGCAATCGCCTCCTCGCCTGGTCCGGGTTTCGCCTTGGCATGTCCTGGCTCTGCATATACTCCAGGACAATGCGCGTGGTGTTCATAGTGCTCATAATTGCCGCGGTGATCTGAGCGGGCTCCATGATCCCAGTGCTAGCTATGGCGCCTGGTCTGAAAAAAGGCGCGAAAGTAGTATCTGATGGACCAGGAGAAGGAGGGAGGGCAGGAGGGAGGGAGGGCCGAGTGACGACATGGCGTACAGGTACAGGAACAGGGAGAAACACAAACAACTGTCACACAGAATGGTCCCCCCAAAGATTAAACTGAAAACCGTGGGCTTAGCAGGCCATTGATTTCACGGAGGAAGGGGAAGCAAATGAATACAGAACAAATCTATTTTTTACATCTTAAGCTGGCAGCCGACGGTGCAGCATGAGTGATAGCCTCTCCAGTATGATGACGATGGGTACCAATCATAATATACCATCATCTGCCAAAAGGCAAGGGGCTGCTGCTGTGTAGCAATGCAGCCCCACGTCTGCCAGCCCCACGTCCGCCAGCACCCAGCATCGCCCTCGGCCTCTTCTGGGTGCTTAGCAGACAATACTGGGCAATTGGCAGGAAATAGTATATTACGACTGGTAACCATCATCATCGAAACAGTAGCATGTCTGCCCAGGTGGCCATGATTGACAACCACACCAGTACGACGACGATGGGTACCAGTCATAATATACCATCGCCTGGCAAGGGGCTGGTGCAATGCAGCCCTACAGCTGCCAGCCCCACGGCTATCACTCATGCTACACCGTCTACCGCCAAAAGGCAGTTAGCAGCTGCTGCTGTGTAGCAATGCAGTCCCACGTCTGCCGGCACCCAGAAGACATATGGTGACGGTGAGCTCAGCTGAGCTGAGCGGGCTCCATGCTTGCCGTGGTATGTTGTCTGCACAGGTAACCCAGGTAAAAAGGCGCGAATCTATTGTCTGCCGTTGCTGTGACGAGGGGGGAGGGGCCTGACGACATGTACCCAGAACCGCCCGCGAGACTGTTTTGCATCATCCGGGCATTGGGATCTCAACCCAGAATTCAAAGAAACGGCGCGAAAGGCGCTTCTCGGCTCTCTGAGCTGTGGCGCAAACGTAGTATCTGACGGACTAGGGGAAGGAGGGAGGGCGGGCCGAGTGACGACATGGCGTACAGGTACAGGTACAGGGAATTAAAATCAAGAAAGGTGGCTGTGCATCAGGGAGAAACACAAACAACTGTCACACAGAATGGTCCCCCCAAAGATTAAACTGAAAACCCTGGGCTTAGCAGGCCGTTGATTTGACGGAGGGAGGGGGAAGCAAATGAATACAGAGCAAATCTATTTTTTACATCTTAAGACGATAGTGCAGCATGACTGATAGCCCTCGGCATCTTTCTGGGTGCTTGGCAGCAAATACGGGGCGGTGTATGACGATGGTCTTCAGGCCTATTGCACAATCGGCTGCTCAGGGAAGACTCTGCTAATGTACGATGACCCGACTTGTAATAGGACGGCTAACAGTCGTAATACACCATTTACTGCCAAAAGGCAAGCCCCACGGCTGCCAGCACCCAGATCGCCGATGAAGGCTACCAGTCTACTGCACCGTCTACCACCAAAAGGCAGTTAGCAGCTGCTGCTGTGTAGCAATGCAGTCCCACGTCTGCCGGCACCCAGAGGACATATGGTGACGGTGAGCTCAGCTGAGCTGAGCGGGCTCCATGTTGTCTGCACAGGTAACCCAGGTAACCCAGGTAAAAAGGCGTGAATCTATTGTCTGCCGTTGCTGTGACGGGGGGGAGGGGCCTGACGACATGTACCCAGAACCGCCCGCGACACTGTTTTGCATCATCCGGGCATTGGGATCTCAACCCAGAATTCCAAGGGGCGGCGGAGACTGCGGGAACTGTGGGATAGCTGTGGGATAGCTACCCATAGTGCAATGCTCCGGAAGTCGACGCTAGCCTTGTACTGTGGACGCGGTCCGCCGACTAGAGCACCTAGAGCATTTTATTGTGTGGACACACACAATCGGCTGTATACAACCGATTTCAATAAAATCGGCTTCTATAAATTCGAACTAATTTCGTAGTGTAGACATACCCTAATAGGAATAAGCACCTCTATACTAATATAACCGCATCCACACTTGAGTGGGGACGTACCACTTTAGTTATACCAGTATTGTTAAATCAGTACAAAATTTGGGTGCAGATACGACCTAAGCTCAGTGAAGCTGACTGATTCATGAAGTGAGATTGTCAGAGCTGGGGTTGGGGAAAGTGGTGGTGGGGGGTCTGAATCATTTGACAGGTTCTGTTTTCCTCTCAGCTCCAGCTTGGAGTTTATGTTTCCTTGGCAGGAAGCAGAGAAAGTTCGCCAGAGGGAAGAGGAGGGAAAAAGGGAATTTGAGAGCTGGAAAGAGGAGGAGAGAACAAAGTTTCAGGAGGAAATGAATGGCTTGCGGCAGTTGTTCCTGACAGAATTCAAGGACATTGCCAGCAAGAATTCTGCCTTGGAAGGGGTGAGTGAAATGTGAGGGTTAACGTTCTTCGGTTGAAACAGATGCCCAGCTTTCCCCCTGGCATGTGTGTTGGCTTCAATAAGTCCCATTGCTTTTTCTCTCTAATGCCGTCAGATCAGAACAAAATATCAAAGGTTGGCAAGGATGTTTTTCATCCACAGGCTGATAAGTGTAGCTCCCCTTTATACCAATGGGGAAGGTGAAGGAGTGTCACACAAGGAAATATCAGTGAAACTAGGAAGCAAAAAAATTGGCTTAAAATAGTGCTGGGAACCCAAACGAGTGACAGCAAGAAATGAGGCTGCAAGGGGCGCTGAACATGCTCAGTGGAGTCAGTGGGATTTCAGAGCTCGGTGACCTGTGTATTCCAGCCCTGCAGTAGCCCTGGCATTTTAATTTGCCCCATTGCACCCCAGTTTAGCAACACGGATGAGTCTCTCTCAGAATGGGGACAAATATTGACCTGTTCAAGGAAACTCCTTACCATGCCCTGGCATGTCGTGTACAACATCAAGCCAGGATTGCTTGTGTCTAGTTCAGTTCCATTGTTATTTTTATGGTAAGTCTCATCTAAAGGAAAACAATATTCTAAGGTCAAGCACTCCCATCTGACAGGCAATGCAGCAGTTTGATAAGTGAGTTGCAGGTGTCAGGGTTCGAGTCACTTTCCCATCAGATACCATTGCTAGCTGGTATCTGACACGGGTAGAAATATTTCCTTCCATCATCTCTAGAAACTGCAGGAGCTGCAGGCCAAAAACCTGGTGGCGTCCAATCTGGGGGTCCTGCGGGATGATGACTCTGATGACAAGCGGCAGTGGGCACTGACTCAGAGAGAGCTCCAGGGCATGAGGGAGAAGACTGAATTACAGGTGAGGAAGTGCCTCCAGCTGCAGCAGCCCATTTGATTTGGATCAGTTCCCCATCAGCCAGCTGTGGGGCACCTCTCCTATGACTGCGCAATATAGCGCAGGGCAAAGGAAATCCAGTAACGCCCCTTGCATGGAATTTCATGGCACACTAGGGCTCACATTCAGGATAGCACTGGGCACATGGTTAATTTTTAGCACATTCTTAATCCCAAGTGCTTTCCTGAATCGTGGTCTGCGTGTGTTTTCCAATCTGCACAGCTCTGCAGAAGGGTTATAAGCCCTCATGCTCCAGTGCATAACTGACCTCTAATTCATGGGAGAGAGAAACTTTCCTTGGGGCAGCTTAAGCCATAACCACCCCTTGCAGGGGTTCCTGCACCATCCACTGAGGCTAGGTCTATACTACTCGCCTGAATCGGCCGGTAGAAATCGACCTCTCGGGGACAATCGATCCCTGAATCGGCGCTCTAACTCCACCAGCGGAGGTGGTAGTAAGCGCCGCTGACAAAAAGCCCCAGAAGTCGATTTTGCCGCCGTCCTCACAATGGGGTAAGTCGGCTGCAATACGTCGAATTCAGCTACGCTATTCACGTAGCTGAATTTGCGTATCTTAAATCGACTCCCCCCGGTAGTGTAGATATACCCTAAAACAACTTTGTGACAGGCTATTGGAGTAGATAGAGCCCTGATCTGATCCGATCTGGCAATTCCTATGTGCCTATGAGGTAAAATTTTAAGACATAGCTCTTGCTCTCTACCCATGCAGAGATGAAAGTAAGCCGGTACGGTCTGGTACGGCATACCGGCAAGAGCCAGTACACTGTGCTGGACTGGACTGGCTTCTCCGGCGGTGATTTAAAGGGCCCAGGGCTTCAGCCACTGCGGGGAGCCCCGGGCCCTTTAAATCGCTGCCAGAGCTCTGCGGCGGCCGGAGCCCCAGGCCCTTTAATTTGCCCGTCAGCCCTGGGGCTCCCAGCCGCCTCTGCAGCTGGTAGCTCTGGGCACCCCAGGGCCTTTCAATCTTGAAAGGCCCTGCCTCTTCTGGTTGAGGTCACGCCTCTTCCGGTTGAGGCCATGCCCTCGCTCAGGACTCCGGCATACCGGTAAGTCCTTTAAGTTACTTTCACCCCTGTACCCATGGTACATGCACAGTGGAATGGTCCATTCTTCCTGCAGATGTTATTCCATTGGACAAAGGCTCCATCTGTCCAAAGTGAGGATTTGGAATATCTGACCAAGCAAGCTCACTGATTACATGGCCCCATTGCTCTCTTTTCTGCTCGATGTTTGCGTGCTGTGGCAAGGTTAAGTTTGGTGGAAGACAGTCTGAGCAGACATCCCCTAGAGGCAAAAGCCATAGGCATGCATTGCATGGTTGACCATGCTTTTTATTTTAGACACAGTCATGGGCCAGCTGAAATATAGAACCTCCAGTCTCCTGTCCCCTCTGCTAAGTTATGGGGCTGTTCACCATCCTTCCAGTTAGTGAAGCTGTAAATAGAGCTGTCTGAAAGTGGCTCCCAGTGGCTATTACAATATATTTGACTACAATTGTTTGACTACACGCATGGCTCGTTCTTTAAAACATTCACGAGACCAAATAACCAAATTTATTGTCTAAAGACAAAGCAGTAGAATACGAAAATGAGAAATACATGCCATTCTTCCAAGGAGCAAATTCTCGCAGTGGATTCACCTTACACAGAAGGTGTGCTTCCCCACGCCCCCTTAAACTAGCCATCTTTTATAGCGTGCCTGTTCACATGTTACAAAGCACTATTCACATCACTTAAAGTTTAACTAGCCAGCGTTGTCTTTGGTGCCTCACTGTACTTTTCCATCTGTAGTTTGACTATTACATTCCAGACATTAAGGGGCATGAAGATACTCCCTACTACAATGCATTCATACATCTTACATTATTGTCTTGTACCTTTGTTTCATAACACTCATCCAGCTAGCTTTTGACAGTTTTTAAATTTCCTTATGCCACGTACTGAACTATATTTGTCCCAGGGCATCATGGGATATCTGGCTTAGCATAAGTGAGCAAGAATAAGCATAGTACAATTTAACAATCTATACCCTGCACATAATACTATTAATGTGGTGTATGGGTGTGTAAAAAATAACCTATATGCGTTGGCTAACAAATAACGGGGGATTACAGGAGCACAAGAATACTGGCGACAGCCCCTCTTACTCAGCCGTGGACTCTGCCATAGTGTGGTTGGAGGAAGAGCCCTATACCAGGTTTAAGGCTGCCTTGAAACAGTCTTATGAGGTCCAAAGGTCAAGCCAGAGAAAGTTAGGTAGCTTGGAGAATGGAAACATTAGGAGGTGCTCCTATGCACGAGCCTTAACCTCTGAAACTTTGAATAACAGTAATGGTGAATAATGGCACACTCGTGGCAAGGTGAATGAGAAGAAAAAACAAAGGTATTTTTGATTTGTCAGAAAACAGAATGGAAGAAGAAGCTGAAAGAGCTTCAGAAGGCGCACCAGGTGGAAAAGGAAGAGGTAAGTACCAGACGGAAGCTAAAAGCGATGACTCAGAGTTCTCCTATGGGTAGCACGTCAGTCATGAGCTCCTGAGGCACACAGTAAGATCCTGCTTGCGCCACCCGGACTCACCTCTTACAGACACATTTATAGAAGGTTTTTTCTGCCTCAATTTAACACATCAGCAATATTAGACCATATCAGCTGCACAGAGCTCCCTCAGCAGAATTCGGCCCATCCACTAGAAACAAGGAAGATAGCCCTGCAATGTAGTGCAAAGGCTGAATAGTAACTACACCTCTACCCCGATATAATGCGGTCCTATATAACACAAATTCGGATATAACGCAGTAAAGCAGCATTCCGGGGGACGGGGCTGCTTTACCTCGTTATATCCGAATTCGTGTTACTGCAAGAGGTTCCTCTGCGCCCGTGTTACTTGCTGCGGCCCTCCCCGGACCTCCCGCCCCAGCTCACCTCCACCCCACCTCCTCCCACGAGCGCGCTGCAGCTCCGCTTCTCCTCCCTCCCAGGCTTGCCGTGCCAAACAGCTGATTGGCGCGGTAAGCCTGGGAGGGAGGGAGGAGAAGCGGAGCTGCTGCGCACTCGTTGGAGGAGGTGGAGCAGAGGTGAGCTGGGACGGGGGCCGCAGCAAGTAAGGGGGGGCGCAGAGGAACCTCTCCCTGCCCCAGCTCACCTCTGCTCCGCCTCCTCCCACAAGTGCGCGGCAGCTCCGCTTCTCCTCTCTCCCAAGCTTGCCGCACCAAACAGCTGATTGGCACGGCAAGCCTGGGAGGGAGGGGGGAAAGCGGAGCAGCGGCACGCTCATGGGAGGAGGCGGAATGGAGGTGAGCTGGGGTGGGGGGCCCTGGGGAGGGCCGCAGCAAGTAACGGGGGCCGAAGAGGAACCGCTCCCCGCTCCAGCTCATTTCCTCTTCCCTGAGCACGCCGCCGCTGCTCCGCTTCTCTCCCCCGCCCTTCCAGGCTTGCTGGGCCAAACAGCTGTTTGGCATGGCAAGCCTGGAAGGGAGGGAGAAGCAGAGCGGTAGCGGCATGCTCAGGGGAGGAGGCAGAGCAGAGGTGAGCTGGGGCGGGGAGTGGTTCCTCTCCCTACCCTGATGTAACGCAGTCTCACCTATAACACGGTGAGATTTTTCGGCTCCCGAGGACCGCATTATATTGGGGTAGAGTTGTATTTTTTTTTGCTCCGGGATGTTGTGAAGGCCAAAAGTATAAGTGGGCTCAACAAAGAATTAGATGAGTTCATGGAGTGGATAGGTCTGAATGGCTGTTAGCCAAAGCAGCTAGTATGCTCCATATGTCCCTAAAATCTCCAACTCCCAGAAGCTGGGATTGGATGATGGAATGGATCACTCACAATTGTCCTATTCTGTTCACTCCTTCTGAATCATCAGGCACTGGCCAGTCAGAAGACACGATACTGGACTAGATGGACCATTGGTCAGACCCAGTATGGCCATTCTTATGTTCTTTTTCAACAGTAGCTTTCTTACAAAATAGCTCAAGGGATTTTACAATAAGGGGTTTCAGTAGGGTGGCCAACAGCCCCATATTACAAAGGACTTCCCTTATTTTTTCATCTTTATGCCACAAGATTGGGAATTACTGAGTGCTGCAGAAAGCTGCAAGAAATAGCCCTGGTGCAGGTAGGTGAGTACTTAATAAATAAAATAATAATAATAATAATAATAATAACAACAATAATATCAGGGGAGGATGGTGGGCAGGGGTACTTAGAAAACCATCCCTTATTTTTGAAATACAATGTTGGCACCCCTACAATAGAGAAGAAACACTTTACAGAGCTGGTCATAGACTGATTAGGGTAAACGAAAATGTAACTTGAAATATAAGGGCCCAATGTGATTCCAGTTAAAGTCAATGGGAAGATTCCCACGGTGCCATCACTTGTGACAGTGGCTTTATGACGCGGCCATGTGTGCTTCCAAAAGTGGAAAGTCACCATCCGCTAACATTACACAGAGGGCACTGAGCACCATCAGACAGCAGCAGCTGTGGATCGCTTGCTACTAGAGCTGGTTGGAAAATAGAATTTCCACTTTGTGGGAAATTCTGACACTTTGAAATTTCTTGTGACATGAAAATTTGTGACCATTGAAATGTTTCATTTCAATAATATTGAAACATGATAAAATATTAACTAATACAGATTCAACTTTAATATAATTGAAACAAAATTGATCAAAAGGATACATATTAATTTCAATGATATATTTAATACTATAGATACATATAATATGTTAATTTTAATGTAATATAGACAAATTGAATCAAAATTGTAAAGTCAAATCTATAGTGTAGTTAATATTTTATATCATTATGTTTCAATAATATAGTGAACTATTTTACCTTATGGAAATATCAAATGAAACAAAAAAGTCGAATGATTAGTTATGACATTTTCCCATCAGAAACTTAGTCAAAATGACACTTTCCCATGAAATGTTTTGATTTTGATGAAGCTGCATTTTCTGTTTCTTCTCTCTCTACTTGGTCTTGATTTGAACCTATGATCAAGCAGGAAAAGAGAGCAGCAGAAGTTTATAAATATGCCACTGGATCTCAATGCAAAATAAAATCTCAAGGCAAGTGAAAATCCAGGAGCTGCCCCACTTAACAGTGACCAGGAGAGCAATCTGAGCTAACGGGCAAAATGGTATTTTCACCATATTTTATACTCATCACGTCCAGATCTCATAATTACCTTCCTTGTCTCTCTCAGTTGAAGAGTGAAAATGAGAGACTCCGGGCCTCCCTGTCTCAGGACCAACGGATAGCTGCCGACCGCTTCCAACAGCAAATGGGCTCGCTCAATGCTCGGCTCAAAGAGCAGACCAAGGTTATCAGATCGCAGGAGAAAACAGTAAGCTTGCCATGTTCTTGTGGGCCTGTGAACACAGCATGGCTCTCTGTCCCATTCCAAAGGCTAAGCCATACCTAGTTTATGAGTCTGCCACAGCCTTTGAGCTACTGAAGATGGCATCTTCAGCTTAGGCAGTAGCAGTTATTTGCTTTAGAGTGCATCTGAAGTGTGATTTTTAAGCCACTCACTTCTCCTCAGTAAGGACCATTTACCTGAGGTATTTCAGCTTCCTACACAAACTGCTGAAGTACTAGAGCTATCCAAAAATGAGTGGAGGATTTTCATATACAATGGGGAAAACGTTGGGTTTTTTTACTCAGTCTTAAAAATGACTAGTTTTGAAGGGGGGAAAAAAGGGCAAACAGTTATAAGGAGGCGAGAAGCGTCCTTCAAGGCCCCCAACTGTAACTGCTGCTGGTGCTTGAGCTAAAATATAATGATACAATTAAAGATGTAGGCCCTGATTCAGCAAAGCACTTAAGCACGTTCTTAACTTTAAGCACATGCTTAAATGTTTTACTAACTCAGGATGGATTTAAGCAGGAGCCTGTGCTAAAATGGTTTGTCAAATCAGGGTCTCAGGCCTGGGCTACACTTCAGTTTAGGTCGTCCTAGCTACGCTGTGCAGGGGTGTGAAAAATTCACATCCCTGAGCTCTATAGTTAAGACAACCTAACCCCTGGTATAGACATGCCTTCATTGATTGAAGAATTCTTTTGCTAATTTAGCTACCACTGCTTAGGGAGATGGATTAACTACGTGGATGGAAAACCCCCTTCCGTAGATGTTGGAAGCATCTGCACTATGGTGCAACATTGGCATTGTAGTGCCTGTAGTGTAGAAATGGCCTAAGTCCCACAAAATCACAACACAACACATACATATGGGAATGAGCAAGCATGAGCCATGTACAGAATAATAATGGGACAGCATTTTGTATTGCGGCTTGGAGATTATTTTGTTCTTTTCCAGACCTTTGACTGAGACAGTGTTACATATAATTGTATGTAATAAATAAAACTTTTCCTTTTGTCTGCTGGCAAAGCGTCCATCTAGGAACCATCTGGTGTATAATTCTAGCAAAAATGTCTCCCTTGCATGTATGATGAACTCAGCTTATGTTTTGGCCTTTCATCAAATTATTTTGTGCATCCTTTGATGATGTGCCCAATGGTGCAAATTCCAGTTAGAGATAAAAAAGTTACTAGACTTTGCAGACAAAAGAAACTGGTCTTTGAATGGTGGATAATGATAGATAATTTCTTTGCAGATCAAGATACTGTCTGCAAGCAAAGCTGAAGGTAATGTTGTGTCTTTTGGGTTAATGAGAGTGAGAACTGCTAAGATTTCCATAGCTGTGACCGCCCCGCAACTTCATCTCTCTCTTGACAGCCTTTACAGCATACTTGCTGGTTCAGGCAAGCAAGCAAGGAAAATATCTCATTAGCATCTAAAGTTTTCTGACCCTCGTGTCTAAGGGCTGGTCTACACTACCGCTTAAGTTGATATAATGTACATAGCTCAGCGGTGTAAAAAAGACACTTAAGTGACACAAGTTACAGCAACTAAGCACTGTCCACATTGGTGCTATGTCAGCGGGAGATGCTCTCCCACCAACATAGTTCCACCTTTCACAGAGGTGGAGTAATTATGCTGATGGGAGTGTGCCTTCCCATCAGCATATAGCATCTTTACCAGACGCGCTACAGCAATGCAGCTATGCCAATGTAGTGCGATAGTGTAGACTTGCCCCTAGGGATTCAGATATAAATCAAGATCTGGGAATAAAAGTAAGATCCCCTCCCAAACGATTCTTTGTTCCAGTAAATCAGTTGCACGAGAATAAGGAATTGTTCCAGCTCAGATTTTCTTATTGAGATTGAGGTTTCCCACAATGCCAGTCCCGGGGCAAAGCAAGGACTTCCCTTCAGATGCTGTGGCTGCTAAGCTGCAGAGATCCCTGAAGTGTCAGAAACCAGTCTTGGCAGCAAAGAGATTTTAGACATTCCTGCCATCACTGTAACAGTCCCCTCCCCACTAGGCACTCTCTTGTGGCCTAGCTTGGTATTGCAGCTCTCACACTGGGCCAGCCAACCGTCATTCCAACGCTGTGACGGTTTGTTGGGTAACTTGGCAGTTGAGTTGGGTCAGAATTTTAAGGTCACCCCTTCCCGAGTCACAACTGTCCCAACTAAAAGGTCCAAAATGTCAATAACAGAAACAAAAAAATCCTTCCACCTTCTCTGGGGCTTCTTCTTGGCTCAATCTGCTGCTCCCTTGCTGGGCTCAGCTACCCTTGTAAGGGGTTTATGCCAGTGAGGGAACTCAGCTCCACCCTCAACTCTGGGTTCCATTGACTCTGGGTTGGATCCTCTACCTGTATTGCAGTTTTCCCAGGACCCCTTCCTATCTTGAAGGTCTCCCAGTCTGTTCTGCATTTAGTCAGGGTCTCTCCCTGCCTGGAGAGCTGTGTTCTCTGCTTGCTCATGGCCCTGCAGAAGCCATCTCAGTCCCGTCCCTCCAGCTCTTCCCCGCACCAGACCCTGTCGGCACTTAACCCTGGCTCCTTTTATGTAGTAATCACATGATTCCTCTCGGATGGAACCCATCCTGTAATCAGGGCTGGCTTAGGCCCAGGCTCTGCACCCACCTGTTACAAGCACAAAGTTACAGTGCCAGACTCAAATGAATGGGGCAGACCTTCTCACCTCCTCACATCCTACAAGGTCCTAAGAGTCTGTGTGGAGTACTAGTCTGTTGAGTTACTAGCTTTGAAGACCATTGTTTTCATAGCGTTCATCAGAGGAGTGAGTCTTCCTTTTCTGGGGAGAAGGTCCCTCCCAGCAGGATATGTAACTAATCATACGTAGGTCTCTGAGTCATCAAGGATTTCTCTTCTCTGCAGTGACCCAGGAAATACCCAGGGTACCAGATCTAGAGGAGTCTTCTGAAGAAGGTATCTATCATATAAATGAAAGTCCTTCTCTCCTGGTGTCACGCAGGTGTTGGACTTTAGACATTGATCAGGATGTGCAAAAAGGAGGAATTTCGGGACAAAACAGGCCTTGGGTGAGGTACTCTGTCCCCGATGTTTTCTCCCCAAGGTTGAGCAGAGCACTTGATTGCAACAGCATCACAGCAAGCAGCCTTCTGCATGCTCCGTGGGGTTAGATGTTTTCAACAAGGATGCCCTTCTTGCACTCTGGCCCACACTGTCTCCCTGTAAGAAAGAACCTGATTGCACCTCAGCTCTCAACATCGTACAACCCAACAGCACCCAGAGGGTAATGCCACCCTAATGTCAGCACTCTATCCCTCCCTCGGAAGAGTAGTGCTGTCTGCAGGAGCAATCCCTGAGCATTGGGGAGACTTTAAGTGGAAGGGAAAGCCAAGAATCACTTACCGACCCAGCCTTATGGAGCCATGTACTGTGAGCTGGTCAAAAATGGGAAGAAGTTTTTGACAAAAATGAAAGAAAATAATCACCCCACATTTTCATTTAATTTTTTCCCACAAAAATTTTCAATTTTTCAGCAGAAAAATAACTACCAAACAAAAAATCAGCTGAAAACCAAAGTATTTCAATTTGGAAATACTGCTATGGTGCCTCGTGGGAGCCGTAGTTTGGGTGCCTCATATTCCCGTTCTTCTCTATAGCTCAGGCTCCTGAGTTGGACTACATCTCCCAGGATGCACCATGGAATCTTCTCTTGGAGAAGGGAGGTTGAACATCAGGGAATCCCAAGAGGAGACCGTGGTGCATCATGGGAGATGTATTCTGATGAGTTTTTGGCAAAAACATTTCAGTTTTGGGGCATTTGGTTTTTGACAAAAAAAAAATCAAATAATTTCAGAGAAACTAGACACTTCATGAAAAATTTTGTTTAGATGAAAATCCAATTTTCCATCAAAATCAGTTTAGATGGAAAATTTGCAACCAGCTTGAGAAACGTAGTATGAATGTGTGGCAACACAATAACAAAATAACTGCACAACTGAGCACCTGATTCTCCCAGTGAAACTCCCAGTGGGATGGGGCCCACCTTACTCATTAAATTGGTATAATCTGCCTTTCAACAGCCGAGTCAGGGATGTGGTCTGGGGTGGGTCAGATATTGAGAAAGTTATGGTGGGGACAGATGAAGGCAGAGGCGCAATAGACACATGCCTAGGGCCCAACTCCCAGGATCTTTTCGTGATGTTAGAATCTCAGCTTTTGTTTATATATGTCTTGCCCTTGTGGAAATATGCCACAGCTGGGGAACAGGGAGCTACCAATCCACCTTCTGCTAAGGAGGAAAGTCCCCAGGAGGGACCAGGCCTCTGGTCCCAGAGTCTCTGGCTCTGACTTTGATATTGAGGTTTGGTCCATCCAAACCCAGCCTTGTGATTTTGGGTTTTGCCGCAGACTTGGTGGACACCCTGGACATGAAGCAGAGGCTCCTGGAAGCCCTGCGGAGGAATCCCAACCTGCTGAAGCAGTTCCGCCCCATTCTGGAGGAGACGTTGGAGGAGAAGCTGGAGAGTATGGGTGTGAAGAGGGTGAGTATCAGGAGAGGGGAAACCAAAAAAGGGCGGGGAGAGACGTCTCTCTATTTGCAGTGCAACCTCTTCCCTCCTTGTCCCTTTCACGCCTTCCAGTTTTTCAAAAGTTAATTAGCTAGCCAGGGTATAGTTAATATTTGGGGGGGATCATTGCATGGATATAAAGAGCACCTCAAATTTCATTTAAGTTACTGTGCTAAGTAGAGGCCCTAACTGAGATCAGGATCCCATTGTAACAGGTGCTTCATAGACAGTCCCTGCCCAGTGCTTGTCATCCAGTTTCTGTGTCCTTCCTTCACGCTCCAGAGAGGGAGGGTGCACCCTTCCCAGGAAGACCCGGCAGAGCCAAAAGCAACTGAGACCTGCATTGAAGTGGGGCATGGCAGAGATGGGAGCACCCCAAGTCTGCCTCATGTCCTCTAGCGCTTGCATGCAGTCAGCATGTGAGTGACCCTGCAGGTGACAGCCAGTTCTCTGAGCTTCTTCCTACCCCTTCAGAGATGTGTGGGATTGCACTGGGAGGACTAACCACACAATTGCAGCTGCTAAAGCAATGCTCGCTGTCTACGCTGGCACTTCATAGGTGTAAAGCAACATGGTAGTTGATGGCATAGTGGGTATGACTACACTGCAGATGAGGGTGGCATGGGTAACACTGGTAGAGGGGACTAGCCCAGCAGGGACTCTGGGTATGTATTTACATTGTTAGCCTATACCAGGATCCATGCCACCATGTCCTCACTGCTATTGCTACCCGTGCTAGCTAGATTAAAGCTAGCACAGGTATATCTACACCTGCCACAATCACCCCTTCATTTGCAGTGCAGATGTACCCAATGGTTTTCCTTACTCAGAGCAGGTACAGTCCAGGCATGTGTGCCCCTGTGTGCTACCAGTGACACGCTTGTGTGTGTGTGTGGTGTGTTCCGGAGAGGTGGGGGTTGAATGTCACCAGTCTCTAGTGTAGACAGAGCTAAGTGAGGAAAATCATTAAAAATCTCCTGTGTGTCTGGAGACTGGTGTACATGATGCTGACAGGAGTGGAGGGTCGAGAGTGCTCACTTTTCCACACTGCTGGTAGGTACCCTGCTGCAGCACACCTCAATGGAGCATACACTCCTCTGGGCTGGGACTCTTATTACATGTATTGTCAACCCCCAGTACAAAAGATGGATGGAATCTGATACTGGGTCACCTGATGGGGTAGGAGTCTCTCCATCTTATGCTGATGACCATTCTGGGTATAAGGCCAGATCCAAAGCCAGGTGAATCTGATGGGATTCATAGTTAGATGAGATCCATAGTTTGCAGAAGGCCAAGTTCTCTTTCAGAGGTGATGGAGAACCTTAGGGGAGAAGGCTTGTTTCACCATCTGAGGCAGTGTCAGAATTATGTCGGGGTGGTTGTCACGTTACCCACAATTCTCTCTGCTTTAGACTGCGAAGGGGATTCCAGCTCAGACCTATAAAAATCTGAGCTGCCTCGTAAAGACTCAGCAGCAGCAGAAGGCCAAGAAATTTCCAAATCTCCTCAGCTTGAGAGACAAGCTAGTCCGAGAGGTCACCTGGAAAGTCAAGCAGCGCCAGAAGGATGATGGCGTTTTGCCACAGCAACTTTTGATAGTCTCAGGTAAAGAGCTGTGATGCTGTCTTTGGAAACCTGTGCTGCAGACAAGAGTTCAATCCCAACATAGTGCTATTGTCACGAGACATTTCCGTGACCCATTGTGCATCCCCAAGGAAACTGGGCAAGATAGATTTTTGTGTTCAGTGTCAAATTACCATTTGCAGTTGTGGTGTGCACTGCTTGCCTTGAGTGAGCTTGCAATATATATATATATATAAAAACAAAACACACACTTCTCCGCTGGGTGGGAAGAGCTCAAAGGGAAAAGAGCTGCAAGAAGAGCCTGGTCCACAAACTCTCTTCCTTCTGCCTGTTGCTAGAACATGCAGAGAGCCAGTTTATCACCATTGAATGGAAGTTACGGGGAGCCACAAAGCTCAGTATCATCACACATTAGTGGAATGCCACACAGGAAATATCAGAAGGACAGTGCAGATGAGGAGAGTGGGTGGGGTGAGGGAAGGAAGGTGATTCTAACCCACCTTTCTGCTTCTCTATTTTTGGGCCAGCTAGGGACCAAAACATCCTTCAGCATAGTTTAGAGCAGCCTAAAACCAGCTCTCTGTTACACCAGCTGAGTTACTGCATTGGCCAAGGATCAGACAGAGTCACGTATGTTGACCTCTCCTCCCAATGTGAAGTGGATGTGCGTGTATGTAAGAGGGAAAGGAAGTCCCCTAACACTGGCTACATTGGCTGTGTGACATTTTGAGAATGTTAGATGGTAAAGCATGGGAGTTCAGATCAGCCACTCATTTTGTACGTCTTTTTCTTTTCTTAAGCCAATCCAGTTTAACAGTATCGATTTACAAGTACTAATCCTGGCTGCTGGGCAAACACCTGCATGGGTCAAGCAGTTTGTAGGTGTTAAAGAACGTCCATACCGGGTCAGACCAAAGGTCCATCTAGCCTTTGCTCTCAGTGTCCCTTGTACCTTTCCAGCTAAAAGCCAGAAGAGCCCCCTGTCGCCTTTCCGGGTCGCATCTGCCCAACCTGGAGCGCTGCAAGTTGAGTTACAGCCCTATGCGGAGGAGACGCCCAAACCAGCTCCTCGGAGCAAAGCCAGCTATTCCCACAGCCCAACAGAGGTGCCCAGAGTAATGCCACAAAGCAAAGCCAGCAGCCCACGACGTGCTGCCATCCAGCAGCCGAGGTGAGGCCCATCCACAGCTCGCATCCTCACCACAGACATTGCACTCATGCCTTTCACTAGCATGCTTACTGGGGTGAGCAGCCTCGTACCGAGCTTGGACATCCCTATTCTATTACGATGTGGACTGCAGTAGCCCCAGGGCCCCACTGTGCTGGTGCGGTGCAAACGCAGATCATTTGTTGTGTCAGGAAGCTTTGTGTGGGGTGCACCTGAAATGTCTGAGCTGCAGGTCCCACGGAGGGTATGTCTACCCTAAGGATGGAGGTGTAATTTCTAGCTCGAGTAGATACACCAGCACTAACCAGTGGGGTGAGAAGGGACCACGTCTAACCCCCTGGTAAGATGCAGGATTTGTTGTGTCTATACCATCCAAGACTACGTAGCTTCCTTTTGAAAGCCTCCAGGGAAGGAGCTTCCACGTGTTGTAACAAAACAATTTCCCAAAAACGAAATTCAAAAAACGTTCTGGAGGTCCATAGAAACATTGATAAAATCTAAACATTGGTTCCAATTTGACCTTTAACTTTTTCAAGTTTTATAGAACATAAAATAAAACCCAATGAATTTTGTTTCCAAATGAAAAGTCTAAACAATCCATTTCAAGAATATCAAACCAGGACATTTTGACATCATCAAAATGCTTTGTTTTGGGGTTTTTCCCCTCTACAGGAAATGTCAACACTTTTTCAGAACATTTCCATTTTGACAAAAAAGTGGCATTTTTAATCAAAAATGTTTTGATAAAAAATTTCCAAGTAACTCTAGTAATAAAAGAGACTAGAACTGGGGTGGGCAAACTATGGATCCAGCCTGCAGGATTGCCCCCCATGGTGCCATGGGCCCTGCGCCGCTTTCAGAAGCAGTTCCCTGTGATCCCCGGGCGGGGGGGCAGAGGGCTCCGTGCATTACCCTTGCCTCCAGGCCCCACTCCCCCCAGCTCCCATTGGCCGGGAACAGGGAACCGTGGCCAATGGGAGCTTCGGGGGAGTTACCTGGAGGCGTGGCAAGGGCAGCGTACGCGGAGTCCTCCATGTCCCCCCCTCTCCCCTGCCCAGGGACGCAGTGCTTCCTGGAGCAGTGCAGGGCTGGGGACAGGGCAGGCATGCAGGGAGCCTGCCCTGGCTCGAGTGCGCGCTGCTGCCACCCTGGATCCATTTTAGGTAAGCGGCACCGGGCCGGAGCCCAAACCCCTCCTGCACCCTGCCCCCCAACTCC
Organism: Malaclemys terrapin pileata; assembly: GCF_027887155.1. Lineage (NCBI taxonomy): Eukaryota > Metazoa > Chordata > Testudines > Emydidae > Malaclemys > Malaclemys terrapin. The sequence goes on from NC_071513.1 coordinate 53,519,559, forward strand.
CTGCCTGCACCTCGCACCCCTCCTACACCCCAACTCCCTGTCCTGAGCTCCCTGTTGCACCCTGCACCCCTGTGCACCCCAACCCCCTGCCCTGAGCCCCCTCCTGCAGTCCGCACCCCTCCTGTACCCCTGCCTGAGCCCCCTCCTGCACCTTACACCTTTCCTGCACCCCAACCCTCTTCCCTGATCCTCCTCATACACCCCGCACCCCTCCTCTGCCCCAATCCCTTGCCCTAAGCCCCTTCCTGCACACCACACCCTCTCGCACTCCCTCCCGCACCCCAACCACCTGCCCCGGCCCTGCATACAATTTCCCCACCCCTGGACTAGAAGAACAAGAATGGAAAGGCCATGCCACTTAGGCAGAATGAAGAGGGCAACTGGAGGGGATAAGAGATGACAGAAGAGAGGTATGGAGTAACTGAGTTGTGTGGGGTTTTAAAAGTGAGAACAAGGAGCTCACATTTGCTCCAGGGAGGAAAAGGAAGCCAGCTGAGGGTTTTGAAGATGGGCTGGAAGTAGACCAAGAATTGGTCAAGATATTTGAGTTTTTGTGGCAGCATTTTGGACAGAAGAAGATGAATTGGCAGTTGGAAATTCCTGCTCCCCCTGCTGGTGGGGAACAAGCTAGGTACTGAAGCTGTGATAGCCTGACTCTGAAAGTGGTGTGATGCTGAGGCCAAGGTTGAGGTGCATGGAGCAGCAGCTGCAGGTTCCAGTGGGATGGGAGTGAAGGAGGGGAGAGGAAAACAGGCCCAATATTTGCCCAAGTACTCTACCTTGCTGTTCAGAGTTTCAGTGCTGGTTGTACATATGCTCTCGCCCCACCAGGGGACTTGGACACACAGTCTTCTAGCCAACTGCTGAAAGCACTGCCAATCTGTATTTAATGACAACGATCTCAGTCTCCTCATCAGAAATTGTCCCAGATATCCCTGACCCAGCTGCTCAGAGCCCTCCACTTCCTCCATGTCTGATCTTTCCTTCTTCCATCATTTTACTTTCAGCACCCCACCTTTCAGTTCCGAGGAAGACTCTGGAGGAGACCGCGCCAGCCTCACCCCAGTGAAATTCAAACATCCCATCACCCTGCAGCAAGCGCAAACGCCTTTGAGGCTGACCCAGGATGACGAAACCGCATCAGACTGGTCTGACAGCGATTCCTCTGAGGGAAAAGCCACCCCAGCCATAGGAACCACTCCAACAGGTGAATCATAAATAATAATTTTAATCTATCGGAATATAGTTAATGTGCTAAAATCAGAAATCTCCATCATAGTTCATACCCTGATACTGAAGGAAAGGGGAAATTTGCATGCACATCTGTTTCTACATTTGACAGCTTAAGCCAACAAAAGGGGTAATTGTATGTTAGTGTCTATTCGGCCCCTCTTCTCACCCCTCGGGAAACTGATTGTGAAGAGAATGGGGTGGTCATTCTCCAGGAATAAAATCCTAAATGCATTAGTGCCAAGGCTCCAGAAAAGGACATTTCTCACCCTGCTTTTCCTAACACAAGACCCAGAGGTGCCAAGCTAAGGGTGTCAGGAGCAAGACTTTGTCCTGATGCATCCGCACTCTTGGGAGTCAGTTGCAGTGGCACGCTACTGGTTCTGCTAAGGGGTGTTCACAGATAAGCAGCCTTCACCCTGCTCCATGGTATGTACTCCTCCCCATGAGAAACAGAATCAGGTTCTATTTTCCTGCAGAGCCATTACTAAGTCACTTTGGCCCCAATCCAAATGAGCAGTCCCACTGAAGTCCATGGGACTATTCACCTGCATAAACATACACATGTACACAACTACCTTCCTGGATTAGGGCCTTTGTGAGGGGATTAACACTGATGTGCTTTCAAAATGCAGTCACTCCCCTCTTAACTCCCAGAGAGTGGGGTGCATGGTTCCTTCTTTATCCTTTTAGAATAGGCCTTGCCATTAATCCAGGGGATTTCTCAATATCTTCTCTAGGTGTGAGAAATAATGTTGTTCAAAGGGACCTCTCAGCTTGGCATTTTTAAATGGACTAAAATGCTAGTTTCTGCTAGCTCACCCTTGAAGGTGGGTGTGCTGTCTTTTTAAAAAATGCTTTTGGGGAACAAATATCAGGGTTTTTCTGCTGCCCTTCTGAGATTTATTGGGGGGGCGCATTTCAAGCAAGATAGAAACTGACTATACACGGAAACAATGAAACAAACTATATACAAAGGGCTGTCAAATACACAGCAGAGAGAATCACTTATTTCAACTAGCTCCCTTCTAAGATAGAAGCCTTAGCTGCTATAGTAGATACCACAGTTCCCTGGCTGAATCCCCAGTGGGGAATAAATCCAGGTCTTTTAGCTCCAATGCGCCAGCTTCTCCTGCTTGAGCTAAATGATGTCCATTGCCTGGGAGCAGCAGCAGGCATCTTTCATCTGTGGAGCAGCCACCACAGAGACAGACATTTGGCAAGTGTGTTACATGGGTACCACATTTGTAGTCCCACATGTTGAAGTTGTCCCTTTAAATGACACTCCTGATGCACATTATTGGCAAAGGACTTGTGTAGCACCAAAGGTTTTTTAGGCTAGTGTGAATGCTCCCCAAGCATTTGTTGAAGGATATAAACCTTGTACACAGGTGAACCACAGGCAGAGGTATAGTGTTGATCTCACTGACCTTCCTCACAGTAAAAACTTCACAGCCTTGTTTCCACTAGGGCTTTCCAGCAGGATAGTTAATGCATTTTAGTTATCCCACAGTAAAATCAATGGTTTTTGGCAGTGAAAACTATTGCCTTTGTGGTTCACTCTGTGTCCAGCTCCATGGTCAACTACAGGTGCTTTTATCTTGGAACAGACATTTGGGGCATGTTAAGACTATTTCTTATACACATGCTAACTATGTTGAGTTAACTGGCAATCAGTTAACTGGAGGTCACTAGACAGGCCCTAAACCATTGGAGCAGCTTACCAAGGTTCGTGGTGGATTCTCTGTCGCTGACAATTTTTAAATCCAGATGGGCTGTGTTTCTAAAAGCTCTGCTCTAGGAATTACTTTGGGGAAGTTCTCTGGCTTGAGCTACACAGGAGGTCAGACTGGATGGTCCCAATGCTTCCTTCTGGCCTTGGCATCTATGGAAATGACCCAGTGGCTCCACCCTCCACGATGTCAGTACTTTGCAATAACTGGGAAATCTCAGTGATTGGCCATGAGCCACAAAGCCTTTCATGTGCAGGCCAGCAGTTCAGAGCTGAACCAGGCTGGGCGTGGACAAAAGTCATTCTTCCCTGGCTGCTAGTCAGCCCTGTCTACGAAATGAGTGGGTGGCTTCTATCCACTGCCTAGCTGGCAGCCATCTGCATCTCAAAAATTGTCACCACAGCCAGAGTCCACATTAGCTCCTTTTGGAAGGACTGACTAGACATGGACTAGCAACTCCAGTGCTTAGCAGGAGCCTTAGTAACTCAGGATTGAGGCACACTGCTGTGGTAGCCTGCAGCTGATTGTATTTACCCTATGGATGAATTGAGGCTGGAAGTTAGGACTGTTTCTAACCATCAGGGGAGTGAGGTTTTGGAACAGCCTCCTGATAGGTGCACTGGGGGTAAACAACTGAATTGTTTGAAGACGGAGCTTGGTAAGTTTGCAAGCAATATGATTGGGTTGCCTGAGAAAGCACGGGACTGGACTCAGAGACCCAGGAGGTCCCTTCCAGTCTTGTGTACTATGAACTATAGTTGGCTTCTCAGCTCCATCACTGACACCTTTCACCAGCAACACGTTCCCTTTAAAACTGGAAAAGGGGTCTGGAAGGAAATCCTTTCCCATCCACTCTGAGTCCTGATGAGCAATTCAGTTGTGCAGTGATATTGACCATGTGAGTGCAGGGCACTGGATTCCAATTCTAACAAGCTGTGTTCTGTGCAGGGACGCTGGTGTCTGCAATGGCTAAAAATCTGGAGCGCACACTGAGCATGCCAGCAAGGAAGCCTGCTGGTGGGATAAAACTCCTCCCCGCCTTGCCCTCTGACTCTCCTAAAGCGAGCCTCTCAGCCAAGAAACTCCAGGTACCTTGTGCAACTGGCAGACTTGCAGAGAAAGGGAAATGTCTGGTATTCAGGAATGCATCGATTTAGTGTGGAGACCAGCATTGTCTCAAACCATTTCAAAGTGGAGGCCACTGTATAGCCAGAGACTCAAAAAATAACAAGCCATTGGGGTAGGGGAAGACGTTTTATAGCGTTAGCATTGGGGAGGAGGAATATGTGTTTATGCTCTGGGCTAAGAATAGTTCACTGATGTCTAGAGAGCCCCATGGTTGGTTCAGGTAAATCAGGTGTCTCTGGTTTAGCTGTTCATTTGGGCCTCCCAGCTGCAAAGCCTAAGACTCAGTGTGTGATTTTTTCCCCCCTTCCTCCAACACCTCCCCATAGAACAGTTCTACCATATAAGCTGGGTCAGGGTCAAGAGTACCATGGAGCTTGAGGGGTGAGAATAGGGAACCTGTCCCAGACCAGGTGGGTCTTTGTATACAGAGTTAGGACAATTGCATGGAGGGGTGGGAGAATATGCAATATACCCCAGCTAGAGGAAAGAGAAGCCCAGATTCCCCAGGCCAGCTCGTCCTGTACAGAACTTTGCGCTGGAGCAACAGCAGTAGGTATCACAGCAGCATTTCCATCTGCCCCAAGGGTTCAGAGCCTGTGAAGCTGCAGGTCTGGCAGCATTACCAGAACCAGCCTTTGAGATCTAGATGTGACCGTGCTGACATCTCAGCGTTTAGCCCAATGGGACTGATTGTCAGCTGGTGTAAATCGGCCCAGCAGCCTGGTCACATAGACAGTCTCTGCTGGGAGGAGTGATGGTGATTTACAGCTGTGGAGGATCTGCCCCATCATCCAGTTATTTTGTAGGCCCTTCCAAATATTTGCCTATTCACAATCTTTGGAAAATGGAAATTCACATGGTTAAAGACAGGCATGAAATGCCTGGGAATGAAATTAAACAGAAGTCTCGAGAACATGTCCAGAGCTAATTGGGGTGACGTGATGAAAAAACTATCAGATTACTAAAATGGGACATATGTAACCTCAATTTTAATTACATTAACTCTTTCTCATAAATGGCTGCAGCACTGAAGTCCTATTACTTTTTAAAATTACTTTCCCTGAACAGTTCCATTGAGCATACCATAAAGTTTCTTCACAACAATGTGAAAGAGATTCTCTGCCTTCATGTGGCAAAGTAGAAAGCCAAGAGTGAGATTTACAAAATGATTTGCAACCCATGAACATGGGGGGAAGGAGTCTAGCAAGCATCAAATTACATCATCACATTAAATCTTGCGCTCTCATGCAACTTGGGCACAACATGGTGTTGTGGGATAAATCAGAAATAATCCCAGCCAAACCACTAACACGGGGATTCCTTACTGAAATCACAGTAGGAACCTGAAAACAGTCCTCAGAGGTGGGGTAAATAAATGACACTCAAAGTAAGGCCAAATCTCGCCCAAGAAAATACAAAGATACCCCTATTTGGATGTAAAGTAACCCGATCCTGCTATAAAATACTTGTGGGTACAAGGAACTATCCTGGCAAATCCAGCTGCAGGATTGGGTCCTTAGATCCCTGGGAAGACTGCGTTGTAGCTGTAATTTACATAAAGTATCAGACCTGTTCAATGAGTGAAATGTCATTGGTTTTATTGAAACAGAGGCCGAGCCAAAAGTGAATGTCAGTGCCCACTGTCAATAGGTCACAAGGGATTGTTTAAGAACAGATTCAGGGGAAGACTTTCTGCAACTATCTCAACATTGTTCCCCAAGGATTTTTTTTTCCAGTTTTTGAAATGTCATGAAAATTCTGTAACTTGACACACTTCAAGCAGCTCTGTCCCGTTCCTCTCCCAGATCCATTAAATCAGGACTGGATGTCTCATTCTAAAATATACACTCCAGTTCAACCCACAAGATGTAGGCTTGATGCAGAAATCCCAGGCTGATCCTCTGGCCTGTGTTATGCAAGAGGTCAAACTAGATGATCCCAACATCCTGGTCAGGCCCATAACTGTGTGTTTGAGTTTCCTAGGGAGTCCTTGTAGTTCATGCGCCATAATCTGACCCTATAAGTAGTTCTGCTGTTGGGCAACAGATGGCCCTGCCTTGCCCTGGGAAGTGCTGGGGAGCTGCAACAGAAAACCAGTAGCTGAAGGAAGCATTTGATAAACCTAAATTTGTATTTGGCTGATAAGGAAGGTTTGCCACATGGAAATGCTCCCATGAGTGCCGAGGGCAAGCACTACACTAACCCCATGCCAGCCCCCTGCAGTCAGCCAGGCCATTATCAGCAAAGACAGCACCGGCTCACACTCGCCATATTTGCTCATTCTGTCTCCTCTCATTCCCCATGCAGTTTGTGAATGAGAACAGCGACTTGGAGACTTCCTCCCTTGAAGAGATCACCGAACTCCTGGATGCCAAGAGCCAGATGAAGCAGCAGCTGCAACCAGCTGTGAGGCACAGCGGGGACTCGGCAGGGTCGCAGGGCACCAGCATCTGGAGTTCCAGCAGCACGAGGGCTGGAGGCTGGTGACTCGTTTGACAGCCCCCTTCGCCGTACTCTACAAGTGCTTGGATTTTAGGGCCCAATCCCAAAGCTGGAAGTTCCTGCCATGTGGCCACAAGGCTTTGGAATCCTGCTACTATAGGAAGATCAGGCACTGGGCTCCAATTTAAAAACAACCCACCAGTTTAGAGCAATCAGAATGGGAATCCCTGTCCCATGGCCTCAAGTGCTACCTAGCTATGATGCATTTTTACAACGGCTGCCCAGGTGCCCTTTCCACCATGAGTGCGGGTAAGTGTCTCCTGGGCTGGTTGGAAAAACGTATCATTCAACACCCCTGCGTGTGGAGGGGCACATTCTGCTGCCCCAGCCACCAGTGTGAAGAAAGTAGTGGGCGGAGCATGTGGAGGGAAGAGTCAGGGTCAGCATTCAGGGGATACACAGGGCTCTGTGGGGGCAAGGCAAGGGCATGGCTGCCATCCTTTGGACACTCTGGAGTGGGGTTGCACATGGTATGGAGGCCACTGAGGCATCAAGGCTGCAGGTGCAGCCCCCAAGCATCTCATCCCCTCCTTGGCCAAGTGGAGGAAGGAATCCCTCACTCCTCCTGCCCAGAGAGATCCCCAACAGACAGCTTACTGTGCATAGATTCACAGGATCGGGCCCTAAAGGAGTCTGATTGTGCCCCAGGGCTCCATGCACAGTGGGGACACTCCTCATGCAGATCAACCCCTTCCATGGGGCTAGAGGGTCAGCCGCCATGACTGCATCATCCCCCCCAACCCCCCAGGCCCTGTGGCAGGCGATCCTTGGTCTGCCGGGGGGAGGAGATAGGCCAGGGAGATAGGGCAGGGCCCTGGCAGGGTGGGGATGCATTTTGGACCCCCAGAGCCCTGCACACATCTCCATGAAAAGATAATACAGGCCACAGCTAGGTTATTTTAATGCCTCCCCACTGTCTGCGCTGGGATCCCCCTTTAGGAGGGATCCTAGTGACAGCTGCTGGCTGTGAGGCCCCATCAGCTCAGTTCCGTAGGCAGCACTTTGCCATGGAGCAGGCGGGGGAGGGATTGGCACAGCCCGCCAGGGGCACAGGGTCTCAGATGGATGGCTAGTTCTCCCACACTGTGGGATGGTTGGGCTGGCCCTGTGGCCTGGTCTTCAGTGGGCAAACCTCCTCTCCCCACTGAAACACTCTCCACAAGGAGAGCCTCAGCAGGTTTCCATCCCCCTTCCCCACCTCACACTGGGGGTGTTCCCGTAGGAGCAGGAATCAGGCCCTGATTTTATCGCCGGGAGCAAAAGATTAGATACAAGAAACAGGACTCTGTTAACCCCCTCAGTGCTGCAGGGACAGGCCCCTCAGCATTGGCCTGGCTGCAGCTACTCCCTTTGACAGAGTACACCAGCTCTGATGAGCCATGTCCTACAGCTGACAAAGCAATGCAGAGGGTGACAAAGGAAACACTAACACAGCTGGGAATGCTTGGCAAGTTCTCTGAGAACACACATGTACAGAAACGTCCACTCGATGGCGCCATAGCCCCAGAAATGGGCAGGGCTGTCATACTTAGGACTGACTCAGGGAGCTGCTGGAAACTCAGGAGCAGGTTGCAGGAATAGATCTGATCAAGCAGGTGCACTTGTCTAAAGCACATTACAGAAAGCACCGGAGCTCTGTCACATAAATATGCAGGTGCCGGCTCTCTGTGAGCTTGCACCTTATGCCGCTGCTTACACCAAGGAGCGTAAAATATTACCTGGTCAGAACAGTAGCCGCTTATATCCTCCCCTTGGATGTGCATAAAGTATTACACAAGGTGCAGTACAGAGGATCAGCTCCACAGTGTCATGCGCTGAAGAGCATAGGAAGCATATATGAAACCACATTCTGTGTACTGTGTACTCGGTGTACTGAGAATCCACAAGGTTCAGCAATGAACTCTACAGTGCCTCACGATTTCCCCAGCTGCACCAGAGGGACATAGCCCCAAGCCATTACGGCCAGTAGCACTGTGAATTTAAGGTATATCTGCAAGGTGGCATGTGGCTGTGCCTTATTCAGGTGCACAAAGACGGAGGATGCAAACACTCTCCTAGCGTCCCACTGGCATGGGACCTCTGCAGTCCGTGGCCACTCCAGAGTGCAGGAGCTGCTCCTTGCAAGTGCTTCCTGAATCTCAAGCCATGCCAAAATGGACAGGGGGCAGGTGGAGCCACACAATGCTGCCCCAGACCTATAGGGCAGAGCTGCACCTCTGCCTACTGCGAGCTGTGCCTTAATGACAGATTCCCCCTGTGTGACTATAATGGCTGGATATGGTGTATTACTTACATAACAATCAATATAACAGCCTTCCCAAATTCTACCTCCCACTCACTTGAGGATGCTTTTCATGGTACTTTTACAAGGCTGGGATATATTTCCACAGACTCCAAAGGGTTAACAAGGTTTCACTGCATTTGCTCTAGCTCCCTTTACTTTACAACATATCTGCTGTCCTTTCTAATCAGGATATTTTTCATGTTTGTTGCAGAGTTCCTCTGTGTTGCTCTAGCTAGAGAGTTATTCTGCTCCCAGGCCTTGATGCAGCAAAGCACTTTAGCATGGGAATGGTCCCACTGTCTTCAGTGCTTCAGTGCTTGATATTATGTTTGTGCTTAAGGCCCAGATCCTGACAAGTATTTCAGTGGGAGCTAGACACCTTTGAGGAGCTCGGCCTAAGTGCTTTGCTAGATAAGTGTTTCAGAGGCAACTGCCTTGAGCCAAGTGGAGCAAAACAAATCCAATCTGTGTTCAAGGGACACTTTCATTTTGAAATCAGGTGTCTTTTTAAAACAGTTAAAAATTTATCCCAGGTATTAACCCTGCCCCTGAGTCCGCCTGCCCTTTTTTGTTGTACAATCAAATTTTCTATTTGTTTAAAATATGATTTGTCTCCCCCCTCCTGCAGGGGAAACTGAATAGACAAGGAGAAACACAAAGTGACTTGACAAAAAGAGCTGTCAAAAGTAAAAATGTAATGGAAAAATAGGAACAAAAGTAGATTTTCAGATTGGTATCACTGAAGAAACTGAAGCATTGCTTGAAAGAAGAGTATGTGAAAAAGTGTCAGACTTGGTGGGGGGATTAAATGAATGGTGTCCCTTTAGTATTCCCATCAAAAACATCTGTTAATGAGTTTAGAACTGGTTTTAGAAAGCAAAAGGACTCTTAAGAGCATAAGAATAGCTATACTGGGTCAGACCAATGGTCCATCTAGCCCAGTATCCTGTCTTCTGACAGTGGTCACTGTCAGATGCTTCAGCGGGAATAGGGCAATTATCAAGTGATCCCTCCCCTTTCATCCAGTCCCTGTTTCTGGCATTTGGAGGGTTAGGGACACCCAGAGCTGGGGTTGTGTCCCTGACAATCTTGGCTAGTTGCCATTGCTGGACCTATCCTCTTCCTGTTATGTCACCCTCCATATGATGGGAAACAACCAGGGCCTTCCTGCTTTAGAATGGCGTTTGCCTGTGCGCAGCTGAACAGAAATGCAGATCACAGCTTTACTCCCCTTCTTATTTTTAAATTATTGGAGGACCCTATCCAAAGAATGAATATAGTCAATGTAAATAAGTTACTGCATAAAATGAGTTTTGCTATGTAAATTTAGCTTTAAAAATGAAGTAAGTGCCAGGAAATCTATACATTTTTGTACATCTACTTATATGCTGCGTCTGAGACAATTTTGACAATTCAAATTTCTAATTTTTGTAAATTTGAAAAACGGGAAAATCAGTGACATTTTTACAATCTCCATCCCCCTCCCCTTTTTTTCAACCAAGTATAGAGCTGGTTGGAATTTTTACATTTTTGTAATTTCACTTTTTTTAAAAAATGGTCAAATTAAAAGCAAAATTCATCATATTTTCCCAGTTTTTTCAACCAATTTAATTTCTAGTGCCTCTGTCATTAGGGAAAGAATAGTTTAAGCTAACATTTTACATGTCTGGTCTCATCATCTGTGGAATGTAAAACAGTCTGAGTTTAGGAGAATGGAAATAGAAATTCAAACCAAAATGACATTTCTGAGCTTTCATAAAATATCAAGGATACCTGGTAACCAGCAATCTCAAAACAAGTGCAAACAAACCCTATCTGAAAACACGGAAGCTTGTTCCATACACCCCATTACTAATTAATGTTCCCATTTTAAGTAAGAATGATGATTTATTTGTATTAATTATTTATTATGGCTACAGTGTCATAGCTATGCCTGATACTATACAATTACTTTAACAGATGTTATCCTTCTTTTTGGCTGATGATCAGCCTGTTTTTGAATACTTCCTTCAATAAAACATGTTTGTTTCAGCAGTGGAGTTTTCTTTTAAATAGTTCCTTCTGGAGTTTTTGTCTGGGGAAAACAAATGAAAGAGTCCCACCAAACATACTCTGGAATAGTAAATGAGTTTACATTGTCACAGGTCCAAGGTGTTAGCTGGAATGCACCTGAAGCTAGAGTAAATACACATGGGCTAAGGAAATCAAATCCAGTTCCTAACTCATGGGCCACAAGCCGCCACTCCCTAGCTATAGCTCCCTTACTGTCATTAATGATTTCTGGTAGCTCCAGCTCAGCACATCATGCTAGGCGCTATACAATCACATAGTAAGAGAAGATAGACCATCCCCTGCAGATCTTCCAATCTAAAGAGCCAAAACAAAGGCATAAAAAGGTGAAGTGACTCACACAGCAGGGCAATGGAAGAGCTCAGCTGCTGTCTTAGTCATTGGACCACACCAGGGCCGGCTCTAACTTTTTTGCCGCCCCAAGCAGCAAAAAAAAGCGCTGCCCCGCCGTAACACCCCCCTGCACCGAGTGCCGCGCCGCTGAACCCCCCCCACCGAACAACCGCCGCCCCCCCGCCGCGCTGCCGAACACCTCCCCACCCCCGCCGTGCTGCTGAACCCCTTCCCTGCGCAGAGCGCCACCGAACACCCCCTGCTGAGCGCTGCGCCGCCGAACAGCCCCCGCCTCCCTGCCGTGCTGCCGAACACCTGCTGCGCCGCGCTGCTGAACCCCCCCCCCGCGCGGAGCGCCGCCAAACAGCCCCCACCACCCGCCGCGCTACCGAACACCCCCACCCCCCCACGGAGTGCCCCGCCGCCGAAACCCCTGCTGAGCACCGTGCTGCCAAACAGCCCCCGCCCCCACGCCGCACTGCCAAACACCCCCTGCCCCGCTGCTGAACACCTCCACCCCCGTGCAGTGCTGCACTCCTGAAGCCCCCCCCCCGGCGTGGAGCACCACCAAACACCCCCGCTGAGCGCTGTGCCGCCGAACACCCCCCGCCTCCCACGGAGCACCACGCTGCCAAACACCCCCCGCCAAATGCCGCGCTGCCGGAACCCCCCCCTCTCCCGGCCGAGCGCCGCGCTGCGTTGCCCCCCGCCACCCCAAGATTGGCCACCCCTTACCAGGTGCCGCCCCAAGCACGTGCTTGGTTGCCTGGTGCCTGGAGCCGGCCCTGGACCACACTGGTTCTCTCATCTAGAGATACCACATGCAGTCCTGTAGGCCTTGACTCCCATTGCCACTCCCCTGGCTCTGCCTGAGCCCAGCCCCCTCCCCACATGTCATTGCTCTAGGAATGGTTTGGGGGCAGGTGTCTGGCCTGTGTTATGCAGGAGGTCAGAAGAGAGAATCACAATGGTCCCTTCTGACCTTGGAATCTATGAATACGGATCCCATGCAGAAGCCTAACAATGGCCTTTATATTGATGTCCACTTTGTAACAGGGATTCCAAGCCAGCTGTTCTCGTGGCCCTGGCCAGCATTTTAAACCATTTCAGTGAGGAGAGTCTAGGAACATGTGGAAAGAACCATAAAGACCACAAGAGCAGTCAGAGACTCCCAAAGTTTCGTGTCTCACTGACCCGGCCAACAGGAGAGTCAAAACTCATTGAAAGGAGCAGGTAGCCCAGCATTCACAAATGAGGGGAAGAAGAAAAGAATCCGTGCACCAGCTAGGGATGGCTGCAAACAAGAGACGCCGCACAATGGGGGCCATCAGTGGGAATGCCTGGGTCCCTTTCTATACTTGCTGGATTGAAAACAGCATCATACGCTTGCACTGCAGTAATGTACTACTGGAACATGGATATTCTACAGATTGATCAATCTTCTAACGAGCATCCCAGGTCTTAGTAACCCTTAACACCCTCTGCTAGGAACCCTGGAAATGTATTTACCAACCTCTGTTATTCAATTAGCACTCCCATGGAGCACGGTGCTGTATTAATTAAGCATCACCACAGGTTGCAATAGTCTTTAGATCAAAATCAATTATGTTTGACCTGGATAAATAATTTCCAACCTGCAAACAACCTGCAGCCTCATGCTTGAAAGAGCCTCTGCCACATTTCAACATATTAGATAAAAACAACCAGTTTTATCAGTGCATGTGTATGTGTTCCAACTATCCCTTTGCTGACTGGGTACATGTCACCTCAGGACGGGATGCAGAGATGAAGTTTCTAGATGCTAATAATGACTGCTTCTTGGAGCAGCTAGTCCGGGAACCCACAAGGGGAGAGGCAATTCTTGATTTAGTCCCAAGTGGAGCACAGGAGGTCCAAGAGGTGAATATAGCTGAACCACTCAGCTATAGCAACCATAATATAATTAAATGTAACATCCTTGGGGGTGGATGGGAAGATACCAAAGAAGCCCATCACAGCGGCATTTAACTTCAAAAAGGGGACCTACACAAAAATGATGAAGCTAGTTAAACAGAAAATAAAAAGGAACAATCACAAGAATGAAATGCCTGCAGCTGCATGAAAACTTGTATTTTTAAAAAATATCATGACAGAGGCTCAAATTAAATGTATTCCCCAAATTAAAAAAAAATAGTAAAAGGACAAAAAAAATATCACCATGAGAAAACAGAGTAGAAGAAGTGGTTAGAGGCAATAAGGCATTCTTTAAAAACTGGAAGTTAAATCCTACTGAGGAAAATAGAAAGGAGCATAAACTCTGGCAAGCCAAAGTATAATTAGGCAAGCCAAAAAAGAATTTGAAGAGCAACTAGACAAAGACCCAAAAACAGTAAAAAAAACAAAATTTTTTTAAGTGCATCAGAAGCACTAAGCCTGATAAACAATCAGTGGCGCTGCTGGGCGAAAGAGGTACCAAAGGAGTACTCAAGGTCAACAAAGCCATTGCAGAGAAACTACATGAATTCTTTGCATTGGTCTTCACAGTTGAGGATGTGAGGGAGATTCCCAAACCTGAGCCATTCTTTTTAGGTGACAAATCTGAGGAACTGTCCCAGATTGAGGTATCAGAGGAAATTTTGGAACAAATTGATAAATTAAACAGTAATGAGTTACTAGGACCAGATGATATTCACCCAAGAGTTCAGAAGGAAATCAAATATGAAATTGCAGAACTACTAAGCGTGGTACGTAACCTATCACTTAACTCAGCTCCTGTACCAAATGACTGGAGGATAGCTAACTTTTTTTTAAAAGGCACCAGCGGCGATCCTGGCAATTATAGACCAGTAAGCATAACTTCAGTGCCAGACAAATTGGTTAAAACTATAGTAACTAACAGAATTATCAGACACATAGATGAACGTGATTTGTTGAGAAGAGTCAACACAGCTTTCGTAAAGGGAACTCATGCCTCACCAATCTATTAGAATTCTTTGAGGCGGTCAAACAAACAAATGGACAAGGGTGATCCAGTGGATATAGTGTACTTGGACTGTCAGAAAGCCTTTGACAAGGTCCTTCACCAACTGCTCTTAAGGAAAATAAGCAGTCATGGGATAAGAGGGAAGGTTTCTCATGGATCAGTAACAGGTTAAAAGACAGGAAACAAAGGGTAGGAATAAATGGTCAGTTTTCAGAATGGAGAGAGGCACATAGCAGTATCCACCAGGGATCTATCCTGGGATCAGTACTGTTCAACATAGTCATAAATAATGTGGAAAAAAGGGTAAACAGTGAGATGACAAAGTTTGCAGATGATATAAAATTACTTAAGATAGTAAGTCCAAACCTGACTGTGAAGAGTTAGAAAGGGATCTCACAGAACTGGGTGACTGAGCAACAAAATAACAGATGAAATTCAATGTTGATAAATGCAAAGTAATGCATACTGGAAAACATAATCCCAACTATACATACAAAATGACGAGGACTAAATTAGCTGTTACTACTCAAGAAAGAGAGCTTGGAGTCATTGTGGATAGTTCTTTGAAAACATCTGCTCAATATGCAGCAGCAGTCAAAGGCTAACACAATGTTAGGAACCATTAGGAAAGGGAAGACATAAAATAACATAATGCCACTGTATAAATCCATGGTACACCCACACCTTTAATACCATATGCTGTTCTGGTTGTCCCATCTCAAAAAAGATATTAGAAATGGAAAAGGTACAGAGAAGGGCAACAAAAATGATTAAGGGTATGGAACAGCTTCCATACAAGGAGCAATTAAAAAGACTGGGACTGTTCAGGTTGCAAAAGAGAAGACTAAGTGGGAAATATCATAGAGAAGTATAAAAACATGAATGGCATGGAAAAAGTGAATAAGGAGGTGTTATTTACCCTTTCACATAACACAAGAACCAGAGGCCACCCAATGCAATTAATAGTTAGCAGCTTTAAAACAAACATAAGGAAGTACTTTTTCACACAATGCACAGTCACCCTGTGGAACTTATTGCCAGGGGATATTCAGAAGGCCAAAAGTATAAGCCAAGATGGTCAGGGATGCAACTCCATGCTCTGGGTGTCCCTAAGCCTCTGACTGCCAGATGCTGGGAGTCGGGACTGGATGACAGGTGATGGATCACATGATAATTTCTGTGTTCTGTTAATTCCCTTTGAAGTATCTGGTATTGGACAGTGTCAGAGAAAGGATACTGGGCTAGCTGGACCATTTATCTGACCCGGTGTGACAGAATGCACCCCTGTTTTCACACCCTACATACTAGTGTAATAATCTTTGTACAAAATATGCCCTGTAAGGTATTATTTGAAAACTAGTAACTTGCTGGTAAATAATATCACGGTGAAATGTATGTAGCAACATTATATGTAAAGTTATGAACATAAGCTGAAATCATGACTGAAACTTGACTGTTTACCAGACAAGTCTTGGGAATGGATAAGCCTATTTCTCAAAGACAAAGGACAAGTTGACTCCCCAGCCAGGTGTCATCAAAACTGAAGGGCCATCACCTATCAAGTGACTATTCTTTGGCAAGGAAGGGGGGCAGGAACAAACAGGCCTGCATCTCAGCAAGCAATTTAGCAAACCTCTCCCCCACCAGATTCCATGTCTCTTTGCTCTCAGCTGGAAAGTACTTTATCTAGGGTCACTCTAAAGGAAATGCATTCCAAAGGGTGACAACTATAAAAGTGAGGGGAAAAAACACCCCAAGTTCTCTCTTCCTATCCATCTCTCTTTTCACCTGAGAAGACAATAGAAACAGCCATTGGACTTGGGGAGCAGAGCCTGGCCTGAGAGTTTCTTCAGAAATGTACTAACAACATGGTAAGGGACTTCACCTTGAGACAAGTCTAGTTTGCTAAATTTAGAAAGTGTTTTATCTTTATTTTTCCTGTAGCCTGTGGCAGGGCAGAGGTATAAACCCTGTGGATGCCCTGCTAAAGGTGTGGTGCCTCCTCCCCCTACCCCCGCTTCCCAGCAGAGCGGCCAGGTGTGGAGGCCCAGACACTCCACAAGGAGCTCAGCTGCAGGCCCTAATGAGGGCAGGCTCAGGAATCAGCTGAGTCAAGTGGAACCAGCTGGGCTGGTGACTGGGAGGAGATATAAGCCCAGGGAAAGGCTCAGTGAGGGGTCTAGCCAGGGTAGAAGACAGGGGGACTGTAGCTCTGTCTCTACAGGAAGCCTCAAGGGCGAGAAGACCCAGTGAAGGGTCAGTGTGGGGATTGGTGTTGGGCAAATTGGGATTGCACTAAGCACAGTAATAAAGAGACACGGGTGAAACACCTGACCCTTTTCTTTGACCAGCCTAAACACAGAGCACAGGGATGAGAGGGAGGGAACCTGTGCAGACCCTGTGACAGTGGGGGCTTGTCCAGGATCTCTCCTAGCCACCGCTACTTGTGACTGCTAGCATGAAGGAAACCCTAAAGTGGATGGTCAATACAGTGCAAGAGATGCAGCAGTCGCCCCAGACAGAAAGGCAAGCCCTGATGACGTGGCAAGGAGATCAACAGCGGGCTCTCCAGGAGTTCATAAGGGAGCAGCCCAGCAACAGATCCTTCAATGCGTAGTGAGTCCGGCATCCACGGATGGCACCAGGACACCAGATTGGGGGCTCTGTAAGATGGGCCCCATGGACAACCCAGATGCCTTTCTGGGGACGTTCGAACGGGTGGCTACGGTGGCTGGACGGGAGAGTTCGACGTGGGCCCTGTGACTGACCCTGTACCTGAGAGGGGAAGCCCAAACGGCATTTATGGCTTTGAGCCAGACCCAAGCCAGGGACTATGAGGCGGTAAAGGCCACTATCCTAGATAGGGTTGGACTCTTAACAGAGATGTACCGTCAGCGGTTTCGGACTGCCCATTGGACAGAGGGCTTGAGGCCCAGGGCATTCGCCCAGAAGCTGATGAACTGGGCCACCAGGTGGCTGAGGCCTGCCACCCAGACAGTGGAAGAGATCATGGACCAAGTGATCCTAGAGCAATTCCTCCTGGGGCTCCCAGACCCGGTGAGCTTTTGGGTTTGAAGACATCAGTCGGCCCACGTGGCCGATGCGGTCTGGCTGACGGAAGAGTACATAGAGGCAGAGGGGCCCAGGCGGGTGGTGAAGCCTGGTAAGGGAGCAGGACCTGTAAGGAGCCCATCAGCCGCTACATCCAAGAGGGGGTCAGACCTGGGGCCCACCCACAGCTGCGAAATGACCTGTTGGCAGTGCGGGCACCTGGACCATAAAAAGCAGGACTGTCCGCAAATGGAGTGTGGACTGGCTGACTTTTCTGGGTGAACTGGGGAACAGATGGTGCTGGGGTGGAAGCCCCGGGGGGGAGGGGGGTGCACTCTGCCCCCACCCACTCACTGGTTTGGAAGGGTCTAGCGAAATAACGCTGAATGATTCCAGGGGCAAAGGTGGTCCTTCGTTGTGTCCATGGCGACACCTGGAGCTACCGGATGGCCCGGGTACCTATAGAGGTCCAAGGACGCTTCTGGTGGCAGCGGGTAGGGATAGTAGAGAACTTACCCTATCTGGTCCTGCTGGGAAGCAATTGGAGACCCCCTACTGGCGAGGCACGAAGTCAGGAGGGGGATCCTGGGGAAGGGGGCATGGAGAACCCAATTAAGGAAATGAAAGGAGAGGAGGGAACAGAGGAACCCCCTAAGATAGCAAGAACCCCCCTCGCGATGCCGTGGGAAAGTGGGGGGAATGAAGCAGAAACTCCTAGACAACAAGTAGACAGACTCAGGGAATGTTGGTTATGCGGCAACAACGGAACCTCCAGGCAGGAGTGCCAAGAGTGCGGCCCTCGGGAGCCCCATATAGGCAAAGGCCGGAAGGCCATAGAGCCGAACCCAGACTTGGGGTACCTAGGCACCCCGCCAGGTCAGAGGGATGGCCCAGAGAGGTGAGAGGGCAACCAGCCATGGCCAGAGCAGAGGTGTGGACTCTGCCAGGCAAACGGCCATATGGGGCAGGGGTGGGAAACCCCAGGGGCGACCCGCTGCAACCCACAGGGGATAAGAAACTCCTGCCAAAGAGCCAATATGTCCGGCCAAGAAGGGGTAAGGGCTGGTGGAGCCTGGCGGCTCATTGAAGGGAAGAGATGTGTGGCAGGGCAGAAGTATAAATCCCTTGGATGCTCTGCTAAAGGTGTGGTGCCTCCTCCCCCTCCCCCCGCTTCCCGGCAGAGCGGCCGGGTGTGGGGGCCCAGACACTCCGCAAGGAGCTCAGCTGCAGGCCCTAATGAGGGCAGGCTCAGGAATCAGCTGAGTCAAGTGGAACCAGCTGGGCTGGTGACTGGGAGGAGATATAAGCCCAGGGAAAGGCTCAGTGAGGGGTCTAGCCAGGGTAGAAGACAGGGGGACTGTAGCTCTGTCTCTACCGGCTGCAGGAGGCCTCAAGGGCGAGAAGACCCAGCGAAGGGTAAGTGTGGGGATTGGTGTTGGGCAAATTGGGATTGCACTAAGCATTGTAAATAAAGAGACATGGGTGAAAC
Organism: Malaclemys terrapin pileata; assembly: GCF_027887155.1. NCBI lineage: Eukaryota > Metazoa > Chordata > Testudines > Emydidae > Malaclemys > Malaclemys terrapin. The sequence continues at coordinate 53,538,341 of NC_071513.1, forward strand.
ACCTGAAAGAGGCGCTGGGACCCTTTTCTTTGACCAGCCTAAGCACAGAGCACAGGAACGAGAGGGAGGGAACCTGTGCAGACCCTGTGACACAGCCATTTCTGACCTTAATGCCTCATTAGTTGTACTCATTTCAAATCTCTTTGTAAGTAAATAAACTTGTTTTATGATTTAATTGCAACTAATCTAGTGTTGTAGATTCTTTGGGTAATGCCATTTAAGGTAGCAGGCTGTTGTATGTTGACCCCTTAGAGGGGCAACAGACCTAATATATCTGGACTGTCCAAGAAAGGGCTGGACAGCGCAGACCACACTTTTTTGGGGGGTGGGAGTGGAGATGGGATTCAAGACTGGGAATGTGTTGGGGTCACCCTGAAAATAGTAACCAAGGGTGGTGGGAGACAGAGTGTGGCTGGTGTTTGCTGGACCTCTGGCTATACACAGACACTTAGGGTGTGACCTGCATGCTCTTTAGGTGTTTGTTAGGCAACCAGGTTGGGACCTATAGCAGCAATGCATCGTGAGGCACCCCAGGTTGCATGGCAAGTGGTGTCAGTCCCTCACTGGTCTGGACTGGACCCAGAATGTAATTTCTAGTCTGGCCATTTGCATGTTCTGTATTGTTTTTTCCGGTGCTGCTGATGAACATGAAGTTTGTGGCTAATGAGGAAATTCAAAAAGTTTTAATCATTAGAATCATAGAATCATAGAATATCAGGGTTGAAAGGGACCTCAGGAGGTCATCTAGTCCAACCCCCCGCTCAAAGCAGGACCAATCCCCAACTAAATCATCTCAACCAGGGCTCTGTCAAGCCCGAGCTTAAAAACCTCTAAGGAAGGAGATTCCATCACCTCCATAGGTAACCCATTTCAGTGCTTCACCACCCTCCTAGTAAAAAAGATTTTTCCTAATATCCAACCTAAACCTCCCCCACTGCAACTTGAGACCATTAATCCTTGTTCTGTCATCAGGTACCACTGAGAACAGTCTAGATCCATCCTCTTTGGAACCCCCTTTCAGGTAGTTGAAAGCAGCTATCAAATCCCCCCTCATTCTTCTCTTCTGCAGACTAAACAATCCCAGTTCCCTCAGCCTCTCTTCATAAGTCATGAGCTCCAGCCCCCTAATCATTTTTGTTGCCCTCCGCTGGACTCTTTCCAATTTTTCCACATCATTCTTGCAGTGTGGGACCCAAAACTGGACACAGTACTCCAAATGAGGCCTCACCAATGTCGAATAGAGGGGAATGATCACATCGCTCGATCTGCTGGCAATGCCCCTACTTATACAGCCCAAAATGCCATTAGCCTTCTTGGCAACAAGGGCACACTGTTGACTCATATCCAGCTTCTCGTCCACTGTAACCCCTAGGTCCTTTTCTGCAGAACTGCTTCCTAGCCATTCGGTCCCTAGTCTGTAACAGTGCATGGGATTCTTCCGTCCTAAGTGCAGGATTCTGCACTTGTCCTTGTTGAACCTCATCAGGTTTCTTTTGGCCCAATCCTCTAATTTGTCTAGGTCCCTCTGTATCCTATCCCTACCCTCCAGAGTATTTACCACTCCTCCCAGTTTAGTGTCATCTGCAAACTTGCTGAGAGTGCAGTCCACACCATCCTCCAGATCATTAATGAAGATATTGAACAAAACCGGCCCCAGGACTGACCCTTGGGGCACTCCACTTGAAACCGGCTGCCAAGTAGACATGGAGCCGTTGATCACTACCTGTTGAACCCGAAGATCTAGCCAGCTTTCTATCCACCTTATAGTCTATTCATCCAGCCCATACTTCTTTAACTTGCTGGCAAGAATACTGTGGGAGACTGTATCAAAAGCTTTGCTAAAGTCAAGGAATAACACATCCACTGCTTTCCCCTCATCATCCACAGAGCCAGTTATCTCCTCATAGAAGGCAATTAGGTTAGTCAGGCATGACTTGCCCTTGGTGAATCCATGCTGACTGTTCCTGATCACTTTCCTCTCCTCTAAGTGCTTCAGAATTGATTCCTTGAGGATCTGCTCCATGATTTTTCCAGGGACTGAGATGAGGCTGACTGGCCTGTGGTTCACCGGATCCTTCTCCTTCCCTTTTTTAAAGATGGACACTACATTAGCCTTTTTGCAATCATCTGGGACCTCCCCTGATCACTATGAGTTTTCAAAAATAATGGCCAATGGCTCTGCAATCATATCCGCCAACTCCTTTAGCACCCTCGGATGCAGCGCATCTGGCCCCATGGACTTGTGCTCATCCAGTTTTTCTAAATAGTCCTGAACCACCTCTTTCTCCACAGAGGGCTGGTCACCTTCTCCCCATACTGTGCTGCCCAGTGCAGCAGTCTGGGAGCTGACCTTGTTTGTGAAGACAGAGGCAAAAAAATCATTGAGTACATTAGCTTTTTCCACATCCTCTGTCACTAGGTTGCCTCCCTCATTCAGAAAGGAGCCCACACTTTCCTTGACTTTCTTCTTATTGCTAACATACCTTAAGAAACCCTTCTTGTTACTCTTAACATCTCTTGCTAGCTGCAACTCCAAGTGTGATTTGGCCTTCCTGATTTCACTCCTGCATGCCTGAGCAATATTTTTATACTCCTCCTTGGTCATTTGTCCAATCTTCCACTTCTTGTAAGCTTCTTTTTTGTGTTTAAGATCAGCAAGGATTTCACTGTTAAGCCAAGGCTGGTTGCCTGCCGTATTTACTGTTCTTTCTACACATCAGGATGTTTTTTTCCTGCAACCTCAATAAGGATTCTTTAAAATACAGCCACCTCTCCTGGACTCCTTTCCCCCTCATGTTATTCTCCCAGGGGATCCTGCCCATCAGTTCCCTGAGGGAGTTAGTCTGCTTTTCTGAAGTCCAGGGTCCGTATTCTGCTGCTCTCCTTTCTTCCTTGTGTCAGGATCCTGAACTCGACCATCTCATGGTCACTGCCTCCCAGGTTCCCATCCATTTTTGCTTCCCCTACTAATTGTTCCCGGTTTGTGAGCAGCAGGTCTAGAAGAGCTCTGCCCCTAGTTGGTTCCTCCAGCACTTGCACCAGGAGATTGTCCCCTACACTTTCCAAAAACTTCCTGGATTGTCTGTGCACCGCTGTATTGCTCTCCTAGCAGATATCAGGGTGATTAAAGTCTCCAATGAGAACCAGGGCCTGCGATCTAGTGACTTCTGCTAGTTGCCGGAAGAAAGCCTCGTCCATCTCATCCCTCTGGTCTGGTGGTCTATAGCAGACTCCCACCATGACATCACCCTTGTTGCTCACACTTCTAAACTTAATCCAGAGACTCTCAGGTTTTTCTGCAGTTTCATACTGGAGCTCTGATTCTGGGTCTCCTAGGATGATTGTTTCACAGAAGCGATTGCCAAATGATAATCACACTAAGACTGGTTGAAAATTTTCCCATTGACTTGTTTTTTGGATGGAAAATTGGATTTTTGATTAATAGAGTCTACTTTCCAGGTAAAATTGACTTTTGGGTAAAAAAAATAAAAAACAAACAAACAAATATTTTTGGCCCCAAATTGAAAATTTTAGCCAGAAACTGAAGTTTTCAATTTGGAAATGTTCTGTTGCTTCATGTAGTTCAGGTGCCCCATGGCCCCATTCTCCTGTATGAGCTGGGCTCCCCGGCTGACCTATGTCTCCCATGATGCACGTGGTAATGGGACTCCCAGGATGCATTATGGTGGTTCAACAAAAGGGGAGTCTGTGGTGTATCATGGGAGACGTCGACCAGCCAGGGAGACTGGCCCATAGAGGAGAATGGGGGCATGAGGCATCCGAATTACAGCTCCCATGAGGCACCAGGATGGCATTTCAGTATCAACATTTTCAGTTTCTGATTTTTGCTAAAAAATCACATTTTTTTTCATGGAACATTTAGATTGAGCAATTTTTAAAATAAAAAATGGACGTTTGCTGCAGAAATTTGCCTTTAGATTAAAAAAATAAGTTTCAGTCAAATCAAACAAAAAACCCATAATTTTTGGATGGAAAGTTTCCCACCACGTCAAGTTATCCCTTTGCAGCCATAGGGACAAGAAACTTAAAATTCTGCAGACACTGATAGGGCCACCAGTGTAGTGCTGGAAAAGTGTCAGACTGCCTGCTGTGCCTCATGTCAAGTCTTGATTTTCAGGTGCGTGTAGTCTCCAGTTTAATCCAGTCTCTGTATTCCAAAATTCAACAGCATCATTGCATGTCTGTTGCTGAGAAATTGCACATTTACAGTACTGAATGCTCTTGATGTGCTACACAATGATAATACAGGCTAGAAATAGAAGTGAATTTCACTTCCACCAAGGGATTACCGAATCCAAGGGAATAAACAAAAACAAAAACAGAAAAAGATAGGCAATGCACAGCATGAGAGACAGTCAAAAGCAGGGGCAGGGAATCTTGCTGTAACCCTTCTGCCAGGTGGATCCAGCAGCAACAAGGGCCGGGTTCAGTATCTAGGGGTTCCTTTTCAATAATACAACACAAAACCAGCTCAAGCCCTCACCCAGTGACTTGGGACAATTACACACCACCCCCTGGGCGCGTCTAAGAGGCAATACTTCCCCTCTCACAAGCACAGAGTCTAAGGGCTGGTCCACACTAAGCCCCCAGTTCGAACTAAGATATGCAACTTCAGCTACGTGAATAACGTAGCTGAAATCGAAGTATCTTAGTTCGAACTTAAAGGTACTTACCGCAGATCCACACGCGGCAGGCAGGCTCCCCTGTCGACTCTGCCTACTCCTCTCGCGGAGCAGGATTGGCGTCGACAGCGAGCACTTCTGGGATCAATTTATCATGTCTAGACAAGACGCGATAAATTGATCCCAGAAGATCGATTGCTTGCCGCCGAACCAGCGGGTAAGTATAGACATACCCTGAGTCTAGCAAAAACTTGTAATAAAAGTAGGGAAGTAACTCAGCATTAATTTGGGAAAATACTGCAGCTAGGGTTCATAAACATAAACCATGAGCAAAAGACCCAGCCCCAAGTAAGTTGGGCAGTGTCCTTTTCCCCTCAGGTTCTTAAGTCCAGCAACCCAAAAGTCCCTTTAACATGCCCATCCCTTCTGTGCTCCCCACTCAGTTGCTGTTCTTGACCAGTGCAGCCCCAGAGTTCAGAGGTTCATCCTCAGAGTTCACCTCCCATCCTGTGTGAAAGGAGGCACCTTACACGCTTTACTGCTCAGGCACTCACTCATCACCTCAATGGCCGATTGCCACACCTCTGTGTGGAGCTCTGCTTTGTCCCTCTCCACCAGCCGGCCTTCTGGCCTCTTGCCAAGATGTCTTCAGGGTTCCCCACTTAACACAGCTGTCAGTGTGGGGGAGCCTCACTGCTGGTGCACACTGGGTGGTCTCTTGCAATAGGGATATTGTCCCAAAGTAGGTCTAATACTTAGATCTAGGTAACAGTGATTTCAGCTCTAGAACATATAACCAGACTCTCAATTGAGTGTAAATTAGCTCTTTTATTATACTGTGGAGAAAAAGGGTCAAATGGTATCTAAGCCCCTTAAACAACACCCACACCACCAAATACAAGTACCTTTCTCCATTCATTGGGCTTTGGAACCCAAGTCCCCTGCCTAGCGAGTGCTGTTCAATTGAGGGTGAGTCCCTCCATTGGGGTATGCCAGATACAGTTCTGCTGCCCTCGGTTCACACAACAAGGATAACAACCGTGTATTACTCCCGCCCCAATAACAAGGAGACTGGGGATCCAACACCAGCCACAAGTGATCATTTGGGCAAACAATCCCATCAAGCTGAGCACCTAGGCCGGGTGGGTGTGTCCATGAAAATGAGATCAGCTCCTGAAGTCTTTTTCCATGGCTCACCACTAGATGTCAGGGGAGAGCTCATTCAGACTCTGTTTATATTACTATGAATCGAGTTTAAATAAAGAGACAAGTGTCTTGGTAATTCCTTTACACAAAGATTTACTTGTGACAGAATTAGAAAACAAATTTGGCTTCTCCCACAAGAGAAACACAAAAGAACAAAAGCCTAACCTAAAAGGATTTTCCCTCTTCCTGTAAAGATGAGAATCCAAAACAAAAAAAGACAAGGCAATACAGTTAACAGCAAATGCAAGTGGGGAGCAGGGCAGGCCAGCCTTTTACAAGCAGAAACCATGCATGCAAATTGAAGATGCTTTTATGTTGTGTGATTAATGGGATGCCCTCTTAGCACTCAGAGACACCCTTCTGAGATCCTTGCACCTGGTCCTCAGCAAATGTAAACTGGGGTAACTCCAAATCCAGCCTCATCATTTAGAGCTGCTACTCACCCCAAATCCATCATTTAATTTTCTAGGTCATGCTGAGAGTTCTAGGGGCAGGTTCTGGTCATTGGTCCTAGAGCTAAGTAGGCTTGGAACCCACAGCTGCGGATAGGTATCCCAAAGATCTCAGTGCCCAACCAGCTGAGCTCTTCTGAAAATCTGGCCTCTAGGCTTAGAGCCTGATTCTGCTTCCAGAGAAACTATTGACCATGCTCTAATTTTGTTCAGACAGGAGCAGGACTGGTGCAATAATCAACAGCAGTAAATGTTTAGAGAGAAGAGTCACCACACATTGGAGTAAGACCCAGATCTGAGTCAGGTTGAAATACCAGTTAGATTATAAGATGAATGCTAACTAATTGTTTCATTAGGGATGTTAGCCTTGCAAAAAACCCAGGGCCCAATTTCCCAGTGTAACTCCACTGAAATCAATGGCGATGTGTCAGCCACACATTGGAGTAATGTGGGCCCAAGAAACACTCATTGCCCAGCCCTGGTTATGGCAGTCAGAGCACTGTGTGCATCCCTTCCCATATGGGCAGGACAGCAGTGTGTGGTACCCTTAATATCTGCCTCATCAGCTGGGGTTTCTCTATTTGAGTGAAAACATCTCTGCACTGCTCTGTCCCTCTTGCCATACAGAGTCCTCAGCTGAGTTGGGTTGTTGGGCCCAACTCCTGAGGAACAGGGGTTAAAAGCAGCCCTGGGGGGGGGCTGTGGCTGGGAGAAAGCAGCTACTAGGCTGATTGGGGAAGCAGCCGCAGCTGGGACATGCTCCAGTCAGGCCACAGCTGGCCCTATAAAAGGCCAGTGAGCCAGGAGCTGGCAGAGACTCTTTCTAACTTTGAGAGGGAGGGACCTGGATGTAGGGAGCTGAGAGAATGTACCTGGAGTGGAGCAGGGCTGGGGGAAGGACAAGGAAGCTGGGGAGCTCTGGCCTGGGAACCCCCCCCCCCCAGGCTGTGGTCTAATGGAAGCCAATTAGGTACTGGGGTTGCAGGGGGCAGCCCATAGGTAAGCAGAGGCAGCAGGTCCAACCCCCCCTTGCCTATGATGAGTGGCTTTTACAGTGCGGTCTGCCCCAGTGAGTGGGGACTAGATGGTGACTGGCAGTAGCCCACAACTGAGGCAAGGTGGGGATAGAGGGTTGGGGGTTCCCCTGGGTGGGGAGAACTTGAGACTGTGGGGGTATTGCCAGGGGACAGCACCCCAAAGACAAGGGGCACTGGGTCCTGGGAGGGACACTGGGGCCCGCGGCAGTGGGACGCTGACCTGCAGAGTGCGCTTCAGAGGCTGGAAACACTAATTCCCTGAGATGACCAGCAGGAGGTGCTGTAGGAGTGAGTCCTACACCGTGACATGTGGTGTAGAATGTAGGCATCTGCAGTCTGCCCCTGATACACGGGACCAAGGCAAGGACTGTGGGACAGTTGCCCAGATCTGAGTGAAGGAACTGAAGGTGGAGACACAGGACAGAATGAGGGACTACTACTGGAGAGCCTGTGTGGCCCATCTCGCCGAGCAGCAAGCAAGGCTGCTACAGCTGTTGCGGGGGAGGGCACATAGCTCTTATTGGGCGTCAGGCACCTTGGGCTGGAAGCCCGTGCTGGGGCCTAAAGACTGTTTCACCTGTGGGTGAATGGGGCACTATAAGAGGGAGTGCCCCTATCGGGATGAAGCAAAGAGGCTCCGCCTGGGACATTGTGGAGAGATTCGAGTGCCCCCTGTGAAGCTAACGGGGGGCTTCAAACTTGTTGGGCCTGCGGGGAGCCGGGGCACAAGAAGAGGGAGTGCCCTCATAGGACTCACAGGGCCAGGCTTAGCCCGGAGGTGGTCAAAGGAAGGCACTGGCTGGGCTTTCTGTACCACAAAGCCAGCCAAGTAAAAGGGCCTTGCCCCCAGAGAAGGAGGGGGAGGCCAGAGGATGGGGCTCGGTTGGAGACTGCCCCAAAGGAGGGGGTGGTAAAGACCAGGGCCCTAGAAAGGGGATTGTCTGGGGCAGAAAAGCCCCAGATAAAAAGTGGAACCCACGCGGGAGTGGGACGACCTACGATGGGGACCCAGACAGACGGGGAACCCATGCAGGAGTGGCTCCAGGCACCAGCACAGCAAGTGCGTGCCTAGGGTGGCAAGCCACAGGGAGCGGCGTGCCGGTCACTGTGAGGACGGCAGTCAGGCATGACTGCGGGAGGTCCGCTGGTCCCGCGGTTTCGGAGGCAATTCGGTGGAGGGGACGCCAATGGCACGGCACTGGCGGACCTTCTGCAGGCATGCTGCCGAATCTGCATGACCGGCAGACCACCCGCAGGCACACCGCTGAAAGCCGCCTGCCTGCCGTGCTTGGGGAGGCAAAAAACATAGAGCCGCCCCTGAACCCATGCGGGAACAAGACTGGCTACTGTGGGAACCCAGACTGCAGAAGAGGTAAGCAGGTTGCTCCTCTTAATAGAAAACCTGAGGCAGGAGAGGGACATCCTGAGGGCCCAGCTAAGAGGGAAGCTGGGGATATAGGGGACCCCCCCCCAGTGTGGGCTTAAGGGGGAGGGTGTATAGTGGGGCGGCTGACCCACTCTTGCGGAACAGGGGTTGAAAGCAGCCCTGGGGAGGGCTGTGGCTGGGAGAAAGCAGCTACTAGGCTGATTGGGAAGCTGCAACTGGATCGTGCCCCAGTCAGGCCACAGCTGGCCCTATAAAAGGCCAGTGAGCCAGGAGCTGGCAGAGACTCTCTAGCTTTGAGAGGGAGGGACCTGGCTGCAGGGAGCTGAGAGAAGGTACCTGGAGTGGAGCAGGGCTGGGGGAAGGCCAAAGGAGCTGGGGAGCTCTGGCCTGGAAACCCCCCAAGCTGCAGTCTAGTGGAAGGCCAATTAGGTACTAGGGTTGCAGGGGGCATCCCACGGGTAGGCTGAGGCAGCAGGTCCAACCCCTCCCTTGCCTATGATGAGTGGCTTTTACACTGCAGTCTGCCCCAGTGAGTGGGGGCTAGATGGTGACTGGCAGTAGCCCACGACTGAGGCAAGGTGGGGATAGAGGTTTGGGGGTTCCCCCGGGTGGGGAGACCCTGAGACTGTGGAGGTATTGCCAGGGGACAGAACCCCAAAGGCAAGGGGCTCCGGGTCCTGGGAAGGACACGGGGGGCCAGCAGCAGCGGGACACCGGCCTGCAGAGGATGCTCCGGAGGCTGGAAACGCTAATTCCTTGAGACAACCAGCAGGGGGTGCCGCAGCGGTGAGTCCTGCACTGTGACAGGCCCCCAGAGCAGGAGTCCTGGGAGTAAACACAACATTGAAAGGACTAGGCAAGACCCCCTCACAAAGCAATCATCTCAGGCTCTCTGCAGACACAGGCAGATGCTGCTGTGTTGCTTACACTAAACTCACGTTTCCAGGCTTTTCATCACAATCACGAGGACTACACATAGACATTTTCTTTCAGTGAAAGCTGCGAGCCTCACATAATCAGAAGCCTCGACATGCTGAGCCTGTAGGCACAGGCCTACAGTGCCTCTGCCTTAATCTAGCCTGGGCTTCCCTCACCTCTGCTGATTCCCCTGAATCCCAACTAGGAACCCCCTGTTATTCCAAGCTTGGATTTGCCTGGGTCCTGCCCTCCATCCAAGCTGGTGATCCTGCTCAATACCAAACTGCAAAACACTGCTAATCCCAGCCCCCGCCCTCCCCCAGCTATGCATATGCTCTTCTTTCCCAACCCAGAGCCCCCCTACTAGCCTAGCACTACACAGCTCTGCTGATGTCCCTCTACCAGTCCCCTTGTATTCTAGCCTAGGAGTCCCCTCCAACTTGCAGACCCTCTTGCTATTCCATTCCTAGGCTCCGTCCCCATCCACCCACGGCTATATCAAGGGCCCCTACATCCCAATACGCAGAGCTTTCTACTATTCCAGCCTTTGGCTCCCACCCCAGAAACACAACTCTGCAGATGCCCCTCAATCCCAGCCTCCTGCTGATGTCATACATGCTGTATTGCTCAGACTTGTGCAGTTATTTAAAGCTGTGCAAAGTAAGCATAAATGGGTTGAAAAATTAGCAAAATTGTATATCTCCTTTGCACAGGGTAAATGACTGCAGCAGTTGCAATGCAGTGGAAAATAAAGTTCTGTCCATATTTATGATACACCTTTAACAAGCTAAATAGTATATAAAAGCATCTGCATAGACTAGTCTCGTCTGACTCATGAGTTGAGGGGTATTTCAGAGAAAAATCAAATACATTTATAGTGACACACAAAAAAATCCACAAAATTATCAGGATGAAATGTGGCTTTCTGAAGGCATGTGAAAATGCACACATTGTTCAAAATTAGCCACCAAAACAAAATTGTTCATTTGCAAACAAAAGAGAAAAAGTTTTGATTCCATTTGACTAAAATAATATCAGTGATTGTGGTCTTGTGGGTCTTCCCACCCCACTATGCAAAACCCACTTCTATGCAAAACCCACAGAAACAAAATCTTATTTGGTTCTATTTGAAATGCTTTGTTCCATTTCATGTTGATGGCAAATCAAAGAATTCTGTGCAAAATTTTGAACAAAACTAGGTTGTTTTCTGTTTCTTTAGAAGTTTCCTATGGAAGATACATTCATTGTTGACCAGCCCTACAAACTAGTAAGGAATTCTCTGGCTTCCCTTTTGTATAATGCCCGACCCTGATGGCCTTTATGTATAAGGCAGGGCATTTCTTCCTTTTTACTGCTTGGAATCACTAGAGGCCTGATCCAAAACCTCTTGAAATCGATGGGAATATTTGGCAGTCCCTAGGTTTTCCTTCTTTAAGAAGGACCTCACCAGCAACTCACTCCAAACAAAGCTGGAATAAGAAATTAGGAAGGAGTCTCTACTCAGTGCTTCTATATCATGATGCCAACTTTTCCCAACCTAGTGCTAAAAATTTCCTAAATCTGGTGAAAAATTCCCAGATAAAGTTTTTTATAGTGCTTCTATATCCTGGGACATTTCTCAAAACCTGGGAATTTGTGAGTAAAATGTTTCAACTTGGGAAATTGGGAATTTTCATTCAAAACATTTTACTCAAAAATTCCCAGATTTTGGGAAATGTCCCAGGATATAGAAGTACTGTCTTTAATGGTCATCCCTCAACTATTCTCTCTTTGGGAAGATGAAGGAGATCAGGCTGTTCATGGACATAAACTCAAGTAGCTCCTGCCCTGATCAGACCACTTCCTCCCTCTGTTGCCCAACCAGAGAAGCCTCCCTCTATGAAAAGCCATGGGCCATGCCAATTCCACATCATTGCTCATGGAAAACTCCATTCACACAAGAGACCAAGAAATGGAAAAATTGCTGAAGTACTTACCGCTCCCTGATTGCTGCTATGGACATCCTGGTTTAACCATA